>NW_026294534.1:39717772-40317772 GCF_007827085.1 Peromyscus californicus insignis | reverse complement strand
TGTTATAAGGACGTAACATTTATCAACAGTCAGCGTTCTGCAAAGGACATGGGCACACCTGGCAATTCTCCAAGTGCACAGATCTCTATAGCTGACTGCAGTTGAGTATGAGCCAAGCTGAAGATGCTTGGGTTAATCAAATCCTATGGTTAAGAATAACTTGCATGCAAGGACAACCTTAAAAGAATTAAAATATGATAATATCTAATTTTCAAGAAATACCCATTGTAACCCATCCACTAATGATGAAGGGGAAACATTAGGATTTAAAATGTGTTTCTTCTGATAATTTCTGATGATCTACTAAGTATTCAGTGATATAATCCTGAGACCAAAATAAAGGAACTATTATTTCAAGAACAAAAAACAAAACAAAACAAAACAAAACAAAAACTCCCAAAATGAAAGTGTGTATTGACCTATGAATCAGAATTGATCTAATTCATTTTGCAGCCTATTTTATTTTATTTATTTTATTTATTCTATTCACTCTACATAGCACCCACAGATCCCCCCTCCTCCTTCTTCTCACCTCCCAGTCCTCCCTCCCAAGCCACCTCACATCCCCACATCCCTCAAATCAAGGTCTCCCATGGAGAGTCAGCAGAGCCAGGCACACTGAGCCTAGGCAGGTCCAAGGTCCTCCCCACTGCACCAACATTTTGCAGCCTATTTTAAACTATGACTTATTTTTTTTTCTATAAGATTTTCACAGATGCCACAATAAAATTATTTCTAGACTTAGACAGCATGAGTTCAAAGCCCAGCTCTACTAATCACCATTTTTGTGACTAAAGGCATTATATTAGTACTTTTCCAATCTTCATTTTAAAACTTGTCATCTTTATCTTACTTTTATTAAAGTAGAATGAGTTAATATGTCTAACATAGAATAACACATGGCATATAATAAATTCTGGAAAATTGTTAATTTATTGACTTATAAACTATTAATGTTCAGTCTCCTCTGACATGTCAAAAGGACAAGGCACTTCTGTTAATTACCAATACACATTCCATTCATGAGGGCCTAAAACCCTACAGAGACCCAATACTCTCATTTTGAGAGTTGTGGTCTGAGTATATGGATTTTGCAGGGACACAGACATTCGTTGTATAATATGAGTATTGAAGTACATGCTTTGTAAAATTATTTTAAAAGTCATACCTACACATGAAGAAGAAATTGAATACTACATAAGAGTATGTAGGGAAGCTCATCCAGTTCCCTACCCCTACTACTAGCTCCTCTTCATTCTGTTCACCACCTTACTGGTGTGTGTGTGTGTGTGTGTGTGTGTGTGTGTGTGTGTGTGTGTGTGTGTGTGTCTGTATGTACACACACGCACACATGCAATGGGGGAATGGAGAGCATGCACTGTGAACTAGTATCTCTCTCACAACACACACACACACACAAATACATACATACACACGTGATGGGTGATGTTCTGTATGTTGTAAATATGTGTTGCACTGATTGGTTGATAAATAAAGCTGTTTGGCCAATGGTGAAGCAGAATAGGGTTGGGTCTGAGAGGCTGCGGGACTGTGGAGCCATAGGAGCCAGGCAGAAAAACTTCAGCTACACACGTGTGAGCATGCACACGCATGCCTACACACACTGAAACTGGGAAGAGTATATTATTCCTTTGGATACACAGTTAGACATTTTCTTCTGATGATAGAATTCCATTGTAAGAAAATGAGCATATGAAAATAAAAAGTAATGAAGGTGTTTTTTTAAGTCATTAAAATTTTCTCTAACAGGGCAACAAAAATTAACCTTTCATGTGGTTTCTGGACATTACTGTCTTATACACTGCTGCTACACACAGCAGCATGACCCTAATAGTTGAAATTTGGGGCACAAATTATACAACCTAGACATGTGATGTGATTATGTTAGACACACAAAATATAGTTTTAAAATAAGATGCTATACTTTTGTTTCTAATATTTGTTATTAATTACAGTAATCTGAGTTGTGTGTTGAGTTCAAGGTCAGATGGGGCTATAAAATAAGAACCTAGTTTCAAAGGAAGTGTGTGTGTGTGTGTGTGTGTGTGTGTGTGTGTGTGTGTGTGTGTGTGTTAGTGAGAATGTCTCTTCTAATTCTCTAAGTAAATTCCTTAAAATGATTTTTAAAAAGTAGAATTTCTGATTCAAAGAGGATAAACAATACTGTAAAGCTTTTAGATATGTACTTATGTACTATCTTTTTTTGTTCTGGTCCACTGACTCAATTTATGATTTATTTAAACTGAATGATTTTTGTATATTTAACCTTCCAATAAAGAAATGAGAAGAGGTCTTTATTAAAACACCATCAATCCACATAGCCAGTGATGATGAAACTCATAGCTAACTTACAATGTGAACACTGCTTTTTTTTTTCCTGTTTATGACGTGATGCTCACAAGGAAAAGGATTGAGTCACAGAGATATTGCACAAGGGTAGAACAAGGGTTGAAATTCAGGGGCATCTGAGTTGATGAAATAAGCTTTGAAATATTGAGACAAATTCCAGGTCCAGTGTGCTCAAGTGTAAGATAAAACTAACAGTGTCTACTTATGTTAACTTTAAACACTGAACCTACCTACAGCATGTCATATGAAAGAATATAAAAATATCTTTCCTTCATCTGTCCCTCTCCGTGGTCAGGTTGAGTCTCTCTGATATGGAGTAGGGAGTATTAATAAAAGAGTTCATAGCTAAACCCAGTCAACCACTAGCACTGACCTCCCATAATTTGCAAAATATTTTTGTATCCTTAATGAAGGCATCCATTTACATAAGCCACGGTGTCCTGCTGGGCAAGTCATTGGCATTAGGCAGGTTCACCTTTACAGAATTAATGAAGCTCTACTTTTCTCTGTGTAACATCTCAGTGGGCAGATGTGAGACTTTCTGATCCAACTTTCTCCCAATAAGGAAGTTATTAGCAGCTTTTACCAATATGTCTGGTCCAGTGTTAAATCTTCATATCCAAGGACCCGTAAATCCCCAGATATGTACCAAGTTAATACTTCAGCTTGCTGATTTATTTCTGAATATGTAGCTTCCTACTAAGAGAATGTATAGGCTGTTTGTACTGTTTACAGTGGTATCATTTTTCAAAAGTGAGATTTTTTTTCTGCTCAAATGATTTCCCTAAGTTATATACCACCTTTTCTTCCAAAAATTGTCCTATGACTATTAGAAGCCCATACTATGGCATCCTTACATGACTGAGATGGAACTCTATGATTTCAATCTTTTGGGAGCAATCAAAGGCTCTAGAGGACCATACCGTGGGCTAGTACAGAATGAGCAACCAAGAGTAACACTGTGGAATTCCTGAGATGGAACTCTATGTATGATTTCAATCGTTTGGGAGCAATCGAAGGCTCCTTTACGTGTTGAAACTCAGGAATTCTAAAAAGAAACATGTTTGAGAAATGAATTTCACTGGTTACTCTCTGCTAAGGAGTATGCTACATTTACTTATGAGTTTTTGTCTACTTGACACAAGCTAGAGTCACAAGGACTAGGGAAAGTCAGCTGAGGAATTGCCTCCACTGGATTAGTCTTGAGCACGTGGGGGTGGGAGTGGCATTTTCTTGATTGATGATTTCTGTGAAAGTGAACAACAGAGCCATCCCAAGAAGGTGAAATGGAGCTGTATAAGAAATCAAGCTGAGCAAGTCATGGAAAGAGCAAGCCAGTGATTGGTATTCCGTCTGTGGCACCTGCTTCAGTTTTGGCCTTCAAGTTCCTGTCTTGAGTTCCTACCTTGATGAGATTATAAACTATGAGATTATATAATAAGCCCTTTCTTCCCCTGGTTGCTTTGGGCCTGGCATTTATCACAGCAGCAAAAGGCTAACTAATACACTAAGTTTTAGAGATCAAGGTAATTATGGCCAATAACAAGAAAATCCTGTAGTGTGGAAGACAGTGTTGTGTGACAAAATGTTTTAGAGAGATGAAACACAAACATCTACTCATCCCAGAGAGGGAGCACACAACAGACCAAATCACAGATACCACCAAACACCAACTCAGTGAATGAATTAGTTTTATTGGAGTTACAGGAGCAAAAATAACTCCAATACAGCTGCACCACAGAAGCCCATCCCCAGCATGGTGAGAGATCATGAATCTGGGAACCTGGAGCACACTGCACAGCTTGAAGCAGCTCAACAGGTTAGAGGGTGTCCTTCCCAGGTGCCTAAATTGGTCTAAACCTCTTCCAGGCAACGCTTCCTATCTCAGAGGCTTCTTTGCAGCTTTTCTCCTCCGATACTATTCTTTGCAACTCAGCTTCTTTCCTTCTGGGGGAGTCCCTCAGCTTTTATTGCTTACTCTGGCAGGAAGGTAGGTAGTGAATCTGGTCAGTTTCAGGAAATTCCTGCAGCTATTTTGAGTTATTTACCTTCCTGCTTAAGGTACTTCCTCTAGGATGGAATGTTTTAATCTCGGAGGATACTGTTATACAACAGACAGGTATATAAATAATAAAAGCAATATAATAAGCCAATGATAAAGTCTTTATGAGAGATTATCAGGACACATAGAAGAATTTATAGTACACGTGGAATAATAGGCATGCAGTGTAGGCAGAGTTTTCCTGATGCAACTGCCTGTTTCCAAATAACTGACACAGAGGTTTAAGATTATTTATAAATATTTGGCTGATAGCTCAGGCTTGTTACTAGCTAACTCTTACAGTTAACCCATTGTTCTTGTCTATGCTTTGCCTTGTGGCTCATGGTTTGTTACCTCATTTTCTATATGTCCTGCTTCCTAGGTGGCTTGCTGGCATCTCTCCTGACTCCGCCCTTCTTCATCCCAGTATTCTCAGTTTGATTGTCCTGCCTAACTTAATCCTGTCTTGCTATAGGCCAATCAGCTTCTTTATTAACCAATGAGAATAATACATATTCACGGTCTACAGAAGGATAATTCCACAGCAATGCAGATACCATATTATCAGGATATAGAGAAGAGCACATATCACATTTATAGGACAGAGGCTAACAGAGTGGCTCCCCACAGAAAAAAAACAGCTGGGCAAAATCTTAAAAGAATGTACCCATTATGTATACAATGAATTATAGTATTTTACTGAAAATATAGTCAGATTTGTTTTCCTATGCTACATTATCTGTGTCAACTTTATACTAGATAATCATATTTAGAAGTAAATTTTAATTAATAAAGTCTTTTATAAAAATGATAGTATTACATAGTTTAAAATGGAAATGTCTATGATTTTTACTTAAGAAGAATTATTGAATCTATTCATAATGCTCAGCAGAGTTCTAAAATAGTTGAATGAAGAACAACACACAGTAGACAGCAGGTGACTACAAAATGATTATCGAATTTGTTGATTTGAAATAGATGGGAAACCAACTGCAAATATATTGTTTTAAACTGAGAGAGAGGGTATAGAAATCATATACTTCTACATACAAATGACATCACCAAATGACCTCTTCAGGACTCAGTCCTCCAAAAATATTTATGGATGTATGAGAAAGGAAAGTTGTTTTGTATCCAAATGACTTAGGGAAACATGAGTTGAAATAAAATCAGAGATATTTTCTTTATAAGACTTAGAACTGTCAATAAATGATGCCTTAGTTTCCTTGAATTATTGAGCAGGGAAATTGTGTTCTTTAGAACACCTAATAAGGCATCCTGCCATGAGGTGTATAGGAAAAATTTCAATAAAGGGAGTTATACATGCCAACAAAGTCAAATTCATCTAAACATGATTTTTAAAATATCATTTCCCTATTACTAAACTGAAATTCAATCTTGGGTTTCCATTCCACTTGACTGAAAAGATCTTTGTAAGTTCAATGTCTGGTGCCATCAATTAGAGATGGTTCACTCCCCACCCCCACCTCAGTGCAGCATTAGAGCCCCGGGCAGTTTGTGAGATCATGGTGTTAGAAGACATATGGTTCTCATCTGGTAACTGTCCACACAGCTACCAGCTGTGGTTTATAAGATTCATCTGGTTTTTAGTTTTGTTACTATTCTCTGGGATGTCTAGCTTTCCAGCTGTCTACCCAGCTATCCATTCATGCTACATCTAAGTCAGAGTCATCCCTTTTCATTCAGAAACCTTTTCAGGTCAGCTAACAATTTCCTAGTTGATTTCTGGGTTTTTCTTGAAACTATGGCAAGGTAAGTGTTTTCTACCACACCCATACTAGTTGGTGGGTCTTTGATCAGGCTGTCTAAAACTATCTCTGCCTTGAAAATTTCACCCATGTCAAGAGTACAAGGATCTGCCTATAGGGATATGTAAAGAATCCAAGCAGGAAGTCTTCATCCTAGCCTGTCCTCTTCCAGCCTGCATGCCATCAAGTCTTCCAACCTCTTCAGAAGAGCTGGGTGACAGTGGAGTTGGGATGTGAAGAACAGTTGCCCTTAATTGCTATGTATTCAGTGGTTCCCAGAGGAGACACTACAGCAATTGTTGGCAAGTTGGCAACTGTTGGTCTATCTGCAGGATATATGCTAATTCTTCACTTTAAGGAACAGCATCCATCACCTTTAAAAGTCTTTCAGTTCATATTTTATATTTAGAAAGTTCTGAAGTTTCACCTCCCAATTCATAAAATGGAATTTACGCAAATATGTTCACATGTATCCTGTGAATTTCTTGAAAATGTGGTGATTTTTGTCTTGACTTACATAATGTTAGCAAGAAAGAAAAACCTAATGAGATACTAATGAATTATGTAATCGCCACATTAGGCAGACACCTTCAAACTCATATCTTTGTAACTAAGCAATACTAATTTCTTTCATCAGGGCCTTTTGACAAAACAGCAAAAGTGCTTTAAAACAATTCTAATCTTGGTAATGAATGAGACAATGGGGTGTTTTTATTTCTCTTGCTGTACCTGATAAGCTGTGTGGTGAGAATGACCCCAATAGGCAGATATGTTTAAAGACTCAGTTACCATCAGTGGAACTGTTTCTGAAGTACTAGAAAGTGAGAACTTGTTGGAGGAGGTGTGTCAACGGGGTGGGCCTTGAAGTTTCAAATATGGGCCATTCTCAGTGTGAGTTATCTCTCTGCATCCTACTTGTGGATCAAGACATGAGCTCTCAGCTGTTCCTGCTGCCATGTCTTTGATCTACCATTATGGACTCTAACCCTCTGAAACTGTAAGCCCAATTAAAGGTTTTCTTCTAAAAGTTACCTTCATCGTTTTTTCTCCCAGAGCAATAGAAAGTAACTAATAGAAGGTGGGTTAAAATTTTGGCCAACATTCCACATTTGTATCTACATAGAATAGAACTTGATGCCAACCATGTGGAATAAGAAGAGTTATGTGTAAATGTCTCTGATCCACCAAGCATCTCCCAACATAATATTGAATTTAAGTACATATTTATAATAATTAATCTTAGCTCTCAATATAATTTGACTGTGAGCTCCCTAGGTTAGTAACAGACCTACGAAAATGTGTGTAAAGATATTTCCAGGGAAATAAGGTAAGAAATGCCTAGCATGAATATAATGTCACGACCCAGTATGTAGGGAGTGAGATGAAGTCAAAAGGAAGAAGGAAGCTTATAACTACACTCCCAGTCTTCATTCCTGGCTGCCACAGGGTGAGCAGGCTTACTCTGCCATGGTCTTTCAACTATGGTTTTCTTCCAGCTTACCATGGACTGAGTGTCTAAACCCTGGGCCCAAATCACTCTGTTTTCTTTTTTTAACTTGTCTATTCAGGTATTATGTTCCAGTGGTGAAATATATAACAATGTATAATTATTACATATTGTTAGAACAGACTGTGAGCATAATGTTGGTGTGATTTACCCAGGTTTATAAAGCTATAAGACAGTATAGCTTATAGCTATATCTTCTGTCCATAGTGCCTTTGAAATTTCTGTGAACTTGCTTATCAGAGATGTGTTCTTTATTATGAAAGAGGAAGTCATAAACCACACTAGAAACTAGGTGGGTTTCTTAAAAATTGAGTAGAAAATAATATAATTCACTTCCTCCTTTTTTATGATTGACAGGTTTCAGGGTTCTGGACAGTCACTTGTACTTTTCTTCATTGATTGTTGTCATTGTGGGATCCTGTGTGCCTATGTTCCCTTTGTCACCTCAGCCTATGAATAACGTTCCCCCTCCATCTGCTAATTCCTCAAGGTACCTTGGGAGCTATCTTTTGAAGACTTTTTCCCCTCCAACAATGGAGCTCTCAGAATTTCTGATACTCCTATCAACTGCTTGGAACAGCTGATTTCACAGGGTTGCTTACAGGAATATGGACTGCACTCCCCATAATCCTTTCTGAGCTACCAGGATATGACCTTTCCCAAGAGAAGTCTTTATCCACTGGATAACAAGTATCCATAAATTCTCAGCCTTCTGTGGGGTAGACCAGCAAGAGTTCTTACCTACCCAAAGGCAGGCCATTTTGTCTCCTTCTTCTTTAGTCTACCTCAAATGCCTAGAACCCTGCATAGCGCATCTTCTCTATTTAAAAACTGCCAAATGCATGGTAATGAAAGGGGAAAGGCTATCAAAGTGACTTTTCTACATTCCCCAACTCCACTTGACCTTCCAATCAATATTATTGTATTATAATATGATATGGACATAATTCATTGTGTCATTTGGTTGAGGTTTATGTTTAGTTGAATTCAAGTTTATTATCTTGCAATGGTAAACATGGATGTTCATTTCTGACATTCATATTCTAAACCCTGCTCTCATCATGTTGAGGGTCTGGTGAGTTTTCACGTGTACATATTTTTTTCTGGGAGTAGACATAACAAGATAGAAGGAGTAGTGAATTTCTGCAATGGGGAGATTCAGCCCACTGTCTAACTTATTTATCCACTTGGGGTCTGCTAGCCTTTCTTATCAGATTTCTGTCTTCATGCTGAGATTTACCTGAGTTCTCACTGATGTATGCATCTCATGTGAAATACCTAAAAGTTGTACTATGCCTGTAAATTTTTCTAGGCCCCCAAAGTAGGCATTTGGCCATTTTCAATTGTTTGGACTGCAGCCAGCCAATGACATTACTTTCTGGTCTCAGGATAGTTTTTCTTCCTGCCACTAGATGTCAGGAACAATAAGAGTCAGCTTACATCTGCTTCATCAGAAAAGAAACATGTTCCAGCACTAGGTAATTCAGTCTTTCTAGGGACTAGCAGTCTTGTATTAATATTTGAGAGCATGCAGTATATGTGAGCTACAGGTTTAGGGATTGAGGATGAATAAGGAAATAATGCAAATAGAAACAGAAATATTTTAAAGAAGGGGACATAGAATAAAACAGTGCACACAGATAAGAATGGATTGGAATGCAAACAGTAAGTACGTAATAGTCAGAAAGGAAACTTTAGTAGGAGATAGTAGGCAAAGCACAGAAGAGTAGCCTGCTCTGAAAGACAGATGCAAAAAAAGTATTTTTGTGAGACTGTTTGCTGATGTAGATATCCAAGACAGGATGAGATCTCCAAGTGGTTTACTTAGGGAAGCTCCCAATGCAAGAAGATGCAGATAAGGAGGGCAGCCTTCAAACTGACATGAAGTTCTGATCCTGCCAAGAAGAGAGGAATGGTGGGAGCATCATACAGTGGAGAAGACATGTCTCACTCTTAAGGCACCTCTGGCTGCCAGGCTGATGAAAGATCAGATCCCACGTATCCCAGCTCAAAAGCCTGTGTCTTTGAGGGAAGGTCACCTCACCTCACCATGGGTTGCCTGGGGGATACGCTGAAGACCTGTTGTCTTTATCGGAGGAAGGCAGTGGATTGAGAAGGCCAATAGCTGTTACTCTTCAGTAGTTTTTCACAGAAGAATATCTGAGTCATACAATTTCAGTATCAAAGAAGCTAGGGGTAGGAAAGTAGAGGAAAGAGAGACTAGGGAGGAACTGCAAACAAATATTAAAGAAACCATTGCTTAGTAAAGAGTGTAAGGCAGGCATTCATTAAATATTATGAGTGATTTACCTCATTTATAAATATTTATATTATTTCCATTGTAGTTTTATAAAAGCTATTTTGTCATAAAATCAAATAATAAACCTGTATGTCCTTAAATAATGCATAAAATAACCTCGTAAAGGAAATACTTTGTTCTTTTTAATACCTGTCTCTGTTTTCACCATTATATATCAAAGGTTTCTATCCTTTCTAATATATGAAGTTTACTAGATATAAGAAAAGGACACTGTAGTCAGAAGTTTTCCTGTGTCTCACCTGATCTGCAGCCATTCAGACCCAAATAAACATGCAGAGGCTTAATATTAATTAAAACTGTTCAGTTATTAGCTCAGGCTTACTACTGACTAGCTCTTACACTTAAACTCAGCCCATTTCTGTCAATCTATGTCACCACGTGTTCTGTGGCTTTACCTGTGTGCCATTATATGCTGCTCCCTGACTCAGCCTTCCTCTTCCCAGAATTCTCCTTATCTGCTTATCCCGCCTATACTTCCTGCCTGGCTACTGGCCAATCAGCATTTTATTTATCAACCAATCAAAGCAACACATTCACAGCATACAGAATGACATTCCACAGCAGGACACTGCTTGCTGCACATTATTGTGAGTTATTTTTTTTCAAATGAATAAAACCAAACAGGAAGGGGATAGAAGACATGCCAAGATGTTTCGTCAGCATGGTTATGAGAGTGCTTGAACACATGTTATCTCCAACAGAAGTGGTCACTTTTACATGATGGCACCTGTTTTCTAACTTTATCTGTAGAAACACTGGAAACTTGAAAGCTATAGAGAAAATATCACTGTGATGGAATACGGAATTAAGCAAGTTTATGGGCATTTTGCTGTTTAGGAAGACCTATCCATTTTAGATATTCAGTTCAGCAGCTTCCAAACTAGGGATGCGAGAAAGACCTTTCTGAAGAACAAAAAGACAGAACAAAGGGACTGGGGGGTGGGTCTTGAGAGAAGTAACCTATCAAGTTTCTCTGTGCTTCTAACAGAGGCTGGGGAGAAGGTCCCAATAGAACTTCCTTGTTGTTGCTTTTAAAAGAGATACTGTTACTTTTTGTCCTTTGAAAATATATTAGACATTTTTTTTAAAAGTGTGCATAATATAATATACTAAAACCTGCATAGCAAGGATATATCTATATCCAGCTAGGGAAAAAAAGGTATGGCTTATGTGTCAATGGGACTCACCAACTCATCTGTGAATAGCTATAGACCCTTTAAATACTTCCTTTCTTATGTAGGTATGACCCTTTGTTTTAATTCATATGGCCACATGATTACTCATTACTGTTTTGTTTAAGTAGAAAATTAAGTGGTGTAAAGCTGTATATATTGGACAACAGGGAAGATATGAATTAGTGAAGGCATGGAAGGTCGAAAAGGAACCAGAGAAGGACCAATTGTATTACCCAGCAATGATCCCTCTTTCCTTTCTCTCCCTTTCCCCCCTCGGTCCCAATCTTTTCTCTCTCTGTTCTTTTCTCTTCTCCCTCTCTCTCCTACTACCTTGTCAAAAAATGCACACAGAATTTACTGCCAACATTTGAATCCACCTATACTAATTACTTTTCTGTTAATAAAATACCCTGAAAAAATGCAAGTTTGGAAAGAAAGGGTTTACTTTCCCTCCTACCTGTATCCCAGAGGGACACCGTCCATTATGGAACAGACGGCAAGGCAGCAGAAGAGTGAGGCTAGTCAGCCAGGTTTCTTTCACACACAGGAAGCAAAGAGAGAGAGCAGGAACTAGGACCCAGCTATAAATACCAACCCTGAATCATGTACTTCAGCCAGCGAGTCTCCACTTCCCAAAGATTCTGTAACATTCCCTAACAATGCTACAAGGGGACCAAGTATTCAAATATACAAGCTTGAGGGAGACATTTCACATTCAAACTGCAATACCACCCAATAATGATCTTAGGTTATATTAGAAAAGAAATGTCTTAATTGTTATGACATATTGATCGTGCTTAAAATGTGTTCTTTTGAAGTAGACAAGCACTGAACTTACACTCCTACCCCACTCTTGCCCTTACGTTTGTGGAGCAAGCCCGTTTGCTGCTACAAGTACATTCTTCACAATGAACTTCTCCCAAATATCCCAAGCTACAGATTGGAGCAATTCAAGGAAAGGTGGTTTCTCCAGCAGGGAAATCTCTTCAGGATATCATGCAAGCATAGTTTGCACAATGAAACCCTCGGAGATGTGTTCATAAATCTTACAAATATTGAGGACTCAGGAAAGAAGCCATTAATAAAACTGAAACTTCTCAGGATTTAACACTGAAATGCAGTGGGTGATCTGCCACTGCCTATGGTGTTGCTCCAATGCTTCTGTTCAGTCGAAGAAAGTTTCTTTCAGAAGTTACTGCCCCACCCCTTCTGCCTAAGTCTTGCCTATTGAGGGAAATAAAACTCCCCAAACTTCCATAGAAATGTTTTCTTTTTTCATTAGGATATAATCACTGATTCAAAAATAAAGAAGTTCTGTAAAGGCTTCAGAAGACACACTCCACAAGAAAAGATGAAAGGGGACGAAGTTATAATATCACCACATAGATGCAATTTTTAGTGCCCCTATATTGAAGCACCATAAGTAGAAGTCAGAGGAACTCAGAACCAGATAAGAAGATGATACGATAGCATCATGCCCCTCTTTAAAAACAAAATAAACAAACAAACAAACAAAAAAAACAAGACTGAAAATGTAGCGGAGAAGGTAAATTACCAGACTAAGATCTAGTTGCAAGAAAATTGGGAGTTGCAGAAACAATTACAGGGATACCAATATATTGTAAAAGTTTACAAGGGGGTCAAACTTAAGTTTTCTTTGTCAGCCACTGAAAATATCATTGTAACTTTAATCAGTTTATTTTGAGTATTTTTTTCCTAGAAAGATTCTGTGCAAATATTTTTGAAGTGCTAGCAACTCAAGAAGACATAAGACTTCATCATAGTATTCAAGTATGTTTTCTGAAATGGCTCCCATTCTCCTCTTCTTTGGATTGTTTTAGGTAGGAGTTGCGATTTCTGCTTGTGCTTGGAATTCTTCAATTTGCTTCAAGTGCCTAACTTCAATTCCTATAAGGGTTTTATAGGTATGTCCTGATCAGGCCTTGATTGCTTTTGCAAATTTAAATACTTGAAGACAATAGCCTTCTCTCCCTCTCTCTCCCTCTCCTTCTTCCTCTCCCTCCTCCTCCCCCCAGCATGCACGTGTGTGTGTGTGTGTGTGTGTGTGTGTGTGTGTGTGTGTGTGTGTGTGTGTTGATGGAAATGAAACTCATGGCCTTGCATATGCTAGGTGAGTGCTCTGCCACTGAGCAACATGACAGACCCCCTTTTTTACATTTCTGTTTGTTCCATCTATAAATATAAATGTCTTAAGTTTGTCTCCACCACTGTCCTCTACCCACTCTTCTTGTGTTTGCTCTGTATAGGGTAGATAAAATGCTTCAATTCCCCTTCAATATGTCAAGCAAAATATTTATTTACCTTTTTTATTTTCTCATCAACAACATCAATAGTTCAAGTTAGAAACATTTAATTTTTCTTGTCTACATTATATTGCAGTCTGAATGATTATGACCAAAAAATTTTGTTTGCAAGATAGAAGATGAAAGTCTATAGGTTTAAGTTTGCTTTATTATAAAAGGAAGGGAGTAGTGTGTTTTTACCATACAATACGTATATTAAAGTTTTTAGGTCAGGGAGATGGCCCGGTGGATGTATACAACTGTGAGGGCTGCAGTTCAGTCCCAAGTACTAATTTTTACAAAGCCCAGTGGTTATGCTACCAGCCTGCAGTCTCAGGGATCCCCAGGACAAGCTGCTTTGCTACACTAATGGAATTGGTGAGCTCTGGGTTCAATGAGCTACTTTTCTTCAATAAATAAACTGGAAAGCAGTTAAAGACAATGCCCAACACCAACCTCTGGCCACATACACACACACACACACACACACACACACACACACACACACACACACACACACATATGCATACCTAGACAAGTGCAACCAAACACACCCCACACAGATCACACATATGGTCACTCAAAAAAGTGCTGTTAGATTGTTTCTCCTAGGAATATCAGAATCTATACCCTTAAAGGATCACAAGCATAATCATCCAAATGGGAACCAAACAAGGATGGCACCCATGAACATACCTAAATGAATAGAGAAAAATCCATGAGACCTCAAACCTATAGTAGTCAACTGAGGAAGGCTGGAAACAGGAGAGATGGCTTTCCTTGGGGAAAAGTACATCAATTGGTTTACCAGTGCCAAAAGGTCCACCCTGAAAACAAAAATACAGGTGGTATTTTACAAACTGAACAGTTTATACTGAGGAATGGACATATATATAGATATACATATATGCATGCAACAAGAATTAGTGGAATAAAGAGGTCATGAACTTGAAGGAGAGCAGAGAGAGGTGTGTGGGATGCTCTGGAGAGAGGAAAGGTAAGGGAGAAATGTGATTCAACTGTAATCTCAAAAATAAGATTTAAAAATGGAATGAATGCCATTTGACTATTTTTAAAGTATACACTGTCCTCAGGAAACCAATTAACAATTGTAATTTATAAAATGCTCCTTAGCTCCCAAATGTCTGGATTTTCTCTGAGGGAAATTCTACTCTTTGTTTTTATTGTTTCATTTTCCTTCTAAGTTTCTTCAAGTCTGCCAACCCCTTCAGTACTTCGCCATGTCTGTTCAGGAAGGAGAAGCATGGTAGTGTTAGAATTCTCTAGTTTCAGGTCTGTTCGCCCTACAGGCCCCCAGAATGAACAGTGGGATTGTTCAGTGAGAGTTGATGATGTCACAAACCCAGCAGGCCTCTGCATTGCAAAGGTGGGCAGGGCCCAGAAGATGGCCAGAGGACCGCCTTTCTCCAAAGGCCAAGCTCTCCTCAGTTCCTGCCACTGGAAGAGCAGTATCTCCCACGGGAAGAGGGGCCCCTGTTCCATTGTGCTCCCTGATGTCTCAAAGTGAAACTCTGTCTACCTGGAAGTGTGTCATGCTTTATCCCAAAGTCACAAATCCATTCCTTAGGCTTCCTTCTAAGCAGCTCACCCAGGACCTTAGAACAGTCAAAGACTAAGATGGCAAACACAGCTAACAGTTTCTGGAGGAAAGAGGAAAAAATGTGTGTCTAAGCCATCAGGCAGGAGAAAATGACTCAAGGGGGTGTTCTGTCTCCCTGTGCCCCGGCTTCTAGTCTACCACCAAGAGGTGCTGACTCACAACACAACAGACCTGGCTGCAAGGCTTATGCTTTCTCTGCACCTAGGGAGACTCCACTAACTCCCAAAGATAGGGTTGTCCATAGTGTCCTCATTCTCTAGGCTTCCAGGTTTGTGTTTCTGTAGATCAACTCAGAACCTGCTACTGAAGGCAAGCATTCCATCTCCTCAAGGGATCATTAAAAAAAATATATATATATATATATATATATATATATATATATATATATATATCATACTTACTGGCTTAAATAACAGAAACCCATCTTCCCACAGCTCTTCAGGCTAGAAGTTCAATGTCCAGAAATGAGGAGGGTTGGATTATTACACATTGCACAAGTTCAGCTGTCAAGTATCTCTGTGCTTTCAATGTGGTCATGCCTTCACTTTGTATCTGTCTCCTGAATCTCCTCTCATGAGGCGAAGAGTCACACTGGGTTTTCCCCTCCCCTGCCCAGTAATTCCTTTCATGTTAATATTCATTCACTCCATCAAGTCGGTGTCTCCAAACAGATACATTCCGAATTACAGGAGGCTGTGACTTCCTATAGCTCTAGGGGGAATTTGAGCATGATGCAGCCCCTCACACATAAGCCACTCTTTGAGAGGGCTGTCTGGAGTGAGCTTCTCCTAGTGTGGATTTCATTACTAATTGAAACAAACAGCTTCCTGCCCATGTTTATGGCTGTGCTTCCTGTTTGTCTGATTCCCGGTCCATGATTCCCCATTAGTTTTCTCCCCGCTGCCATCCTTGGAAGATTAGCCAACAGGAAGATGGAAATAAGATGAGCAATCAGCTCCTGACTCTGCCATGACCCAGACAGAACTCCCCTTAGGGACACAGGACTCAAATTGGTATAGTCTCTCCGACACAGCTATTCTTTCTTTCCTATGATCTATTCTCACTGCTGCAGCCACCTTGATTGCTTAGCTCCTCCCCGCCCCACCCCCACCAGCTTGTGGTTTTGAATTGTAGAATCCCTAGGAAAAGCACTCATTTTTCCCCAGAATATTCTTTGATAGGCCATCTCTTCTGGAAAAAAAAAAAAAGAAACAACTCTAGAAAATCCAAAATAACCCAAATGCTTCTAATTCATGCACACAGATACTATTCCATGGAAGTTATAGGCAGGCAGTTAAGGAGAATGAATATATTTCATCCTCTGGAGAAACTGCTAAGATGGACATTTTTTTCAATTTCTCAGTGGGTCTTTACAACTATCTCTGCCAAATTGGTCACTTTGAATTCTGAAATGCAGGTTTTCTCCAGATCCTTATAGTAACTTTCAACTCAGCGTCTTTTTCCAGAAATGCAGATGGTCAGAATGAGAGTAGCCTTCAAATGTAAGATGTGTTTGAAGCTGAGGGGAATTCCTAAACCAGAATTTCAGCCTGGTGTTTTTGCTCCACAGACCATCCCAGGAAGTAAGTGCAAGATCTGTCAAGGCTGGAAAAGGTTTTTGTTTGTTTGTTTGTTTGTTATTTTGTTTGTTATTTTGTTTGTTTGTTTTTGTTTTATTTTGTATGTATTCGCTCAACTCACTTGTGGTAAGTTAAAAGTGCTCAGGAGATTTGTGTGACTGGAAGGAAAGGAGACCTCTGAGATATCATCATCATTGTTCCCCAATAGATATATCCGCAGTGTAAGAGGGGTACATGGCTGTGGCTCTTTCCTCCTCAGAAGCTCTTGAGTCCAGGCAGGGTCACTCTGATACCCACAACCCCATCAAGAACCAGCCATAGTGGTTCTCCTCAGAAACCTGGAGGAAGACAGCAGAGTGTGTCTGTGTAGAGGGCTACTTTCTCACAGAGGTAACTTTGGATAGTAAATGATGACTTGAAAGTCTGATAACCCTCGCATAAGATGGTCAGGGTTCAGGATCTGATAGGTTCACAGCACTCAGACTGTTATTCTTCTAGTGAAGAAGGAGAAAGAGAAGGAGATGTGGGAGTCCTGGGCACTCCTTGCAGGAGAGCATCTTACACAGATGGGAAGAGTCAAGAAGAGGTCAAAGGGCAAAGGGGGAAGAGAAGAAGAGAAATGCTGCACACCCACCATGTAGCCTGGGCCTGAGTTTGGCGCCATGCAAAGCCAAAATAAACCTGGCTCCGGATTCATCCAGGCAGGAAGTATCCTGGGCTTGTTACTCTGTCTTCATAAACATTCCATTCGAACGAATCTGGTGGTCTCTGTACTTTCAGAATCACTCAGAGTCAAAGAATGAGAGAAATTTTTGCCAAGTGAGGCCCCGAGAGCGGAACTGTGTGTGTGATTCAGTTTTCTATCCCAGAGAGCTCTTCAAGTAACCAAGTTATCTTTATTTCTGGCTTATTTCAATGTTTTAGTTGATACATAGTAACAGTACTTATTCACAGAGCCAAGTTGTTTTAGATTTATTACTTTCCTAAAACCTGTAAGGTATGCAACTATGAACATATCATTTATGCCTATGCTTCCCAGCATCAGGTAAACAGGAATAGTAGCACATCCAACAAAGAAAATTGACTGCAGAAAATGGATTGAAGGAAGAGCAAATAGCAAAGAAGTCTCTCTCCCTTTCTGTACTGCTACACTTTGCAAACATTGTAAGAAACATCACAGAAGACCAGGCTTTTTTTTCCTCTCCAAATCTCACAGTACACTGTGTTTATTAAAAATGTAGTAAAACTAATTTGGGGCTCACCAATAGGGATCATGAAAAAAAACTCTCACCTGCTATTTTTCTGTTATGAACTTCTTCCTTGGGGTTCCTCTTCTCCAAGCAAGAATGCCATGCCCCAAGTTTACTTCTGTTGAGCAATTAATTCTCAGTGAGCACAGGCTCATATTGTAAGGACATACACTTGCTTTTGAGTCAAGTTGTTAATGGCTAAATGTCGTCCTTGTCCCTGGTTTCACAAGCTCATGATGGCAGGCACCATAATGTTTTCCAAGTACTCGGTGACTGTTTTTTCTTTGCATAGGGCACCGGCCTGTCTCTCACATTCACAGCTGGTATACACACTTTGCATTGAGAAAAAGAAGAGGAGAGCCCGAAGAGAGAGAGAGGAAAGTCGTTTGTGACTGCTCAACAAGAGTGAGCTTATACACTTGCTCTCTGGGATGAATCTGAATTGCCTGGTGTCAGTGTGCTTTTCTGAACCAAATGAACTGGAATCCTCACAGGTGCAGGGGAGCTGGGCTAGTCAGGATGCAGATGCAGATGCTTTATCCCACAAAAATAGCATCCCACCGTTAGGAGTCTGAAATCAAACTCCTTTGCTGTCAGTAATGAGACAGGAACTTGGAGTAACAGGCCAGGGTCACACAGCCAGCCACACTACACAAGGACTCCCCCCTACCGGTGGCCAAGGTCTTCAGAGTTAGAGAGGAAACCTGCCATCTCTTTAGTGAGGTCATTGGCCTTAAAGGAGGGGAGATTTTGTTAAATTCACCTTTGAGGAAAATTGTATGTCCTGAACCAAAACTATTGATCGTAAACATGCTCATTCCTTAAGATATGAAGTATATTATGACCTCTGTAGCATTAACCACATATTTATAACTACAGACAGAAAATAATCCCTCTGAGCAATAGAAGGAGTGGAAGAGCTGGGAGAATTTTACCTTTTGTTTTATACCCTTCTGTAGTGTTTAAAGTCTGTTACTTTATGCAGATATTACTTTTGCAATAAAAAGAAATCAGTAATAGCCACGGGATTTCCTACCTGATATCTTGATACCTGAAAATGGATCCATGTTATTAGAGCAGAATTCAGTCAGGATACTCTAGGCACACTTCTACCAGGGCGTTCTCTGAAGGGAGGTGCCAAGGTAATTGTACCTCAGGTGGACAATTCTAGCTAACGGCGGACCACCATCATCTCTGCTGACAGTGAAATAGGGGATGGGTGGCTACACATAACCACTTCTCACCTTTGTCCTGGTGTGCTCAAAATTGTCGCGTTCCAGGCAACAAATTTTACGACTGACCTAGTTGTGGGAATCTGTATGGCCTATTTGTTGCATATTCACCCTTCAGGGTACAGTGAAACACGGACATCCACTAGTCATTCTGATAAGCATCTAATATGGTTTATATACTTAAGTCTTATAATGTCCTTTTGGAACAGGAGAAATTTTTTTTTTATTTTTTACTAAAAATAAAAATCAGAGAAGTGGTGACTTGTTCACCGTTTGGCTATAAACCTTTACCATCTTTCTTCTTTTGAGAAATTCAGTCATGTTCAAGTATTGATTATGTCTATCTTTTCAAAATATTCTGACACACAGCAACTCCTCAGGTCTGTGTATGTTTTCCGATAGCATACTCTCACAACTTAAGATTAATGTATCATTCTGGGATAGATGTTCTTATTCTCACAATTTATTCTTATTCTCACAATTTATTCCTGCCAAGAAGCCTTTCCTGCCCCCTTAGCCAGGATCAGCTTGCTTGTCACACACTGTCATAACCTTCTCCAAGCAAGTTTTAAGAAGTGTCACCATTGATGCCTTTGTAAATTATCTTGTATTTAAATAATGGAAAGGACATAAACTAAATAGTACCACCGGTTACCATTTTCTTTCTTAAAAATCTCACTTCTTAAACAAATATTTTAAATCAGTGAAAAAATTCTAATGTACATAGTATAGATCCAAACATAAGTGAAAAAAATTCAAATTACTGGCAAGTGCTCAGATGCTACATGAAGTTTTCTTCTCCAGCAGTGTTTGTTCTATGAATCTAAAAATAAAACACATATTTGTAAATAATTGCAGTTAAGCCTCATTTTTTATTCCCATTGGCAGTGTCAGCAGTGTGAACAAGCAAGAGTACCTACTGCAAATTTTCTTTTCCCTTGGAGTATAGCTGGTTATGTATTTAGATGGCCAGGACATAAAGGATAGGTTGTTCTTGGCATTACTTTTGAACTAAATTAATCCACAGGGATGCTCACAAGCTAAGGAGTATGAATCCTCATGAACTCACAGGAAGGGATTGATAAAGTATGAGCATATCTAGTGGTAAAACATTTCTCCTCATCTCCGTTATCCAACGATTTGCCCAAAAAAGGATCTTTAGTCTACCCTACAAATAACTACATTGACAAGACTGAAACAATGCCTGTATCATTGGACATGTTCATGCAGAAAGAGGAAATTTTTGAGGAGTCTATCCCTAGACAAAGAACTACAGGCAACTAATGACTGCTGAGGGGGGAGAGAGAATTAGACTCTCCCAGGGACGAGCCTCCCCCCACACCCTGCTTCCCACTGGCTGTTCAATCCAAAGTGGTGAGCTTTGAAACCAGATACACATTGACAACGAAAGGAAACTCAGCAGGGGTGTGTGTGTGTGTGTGTGTGTGTGTGTGTGTGTGTGTGTGTGTGTGTGTGTAAGTGTGTAAATAATCAAAGAGAAAGAAAGAGCCTATCAACTTTGGAGTAGGGTTTAAGGGAGTAGTTCAAGGGTGAGGGACTGGAGGAGAGAAATGAAAGTGAAAGTGATACAATTCTATTTCAATTAAAAACATAGGAGAAGATTCTATTTAGTTTTACTACTAGCTACCTTTTCGGGTTTTCATGCTGTATGCATGTAGCATTTGTAAGAACGTATATGGGTTTCAATTTTCATAAGAATCACTCCTTTAGAAGCTGCAGAGCACTTTGTATTTTGTTAATGGATAATTTTTTTAAAAAATTATCAATTTTCAGAAATAGACTGTAATAAGTATTCAGAGAAAACAAGTGCAGCATCTAAATTCAGTTCTAATTTCTATTTTCTTATTTGTTGTCCTTATGTGAATATCATTGCCTGAAGCTTCTGACATCATTTGTATCAGGCAAAATGTGTGAGAAAACGGATCTCAAAGTCCAGTAAATGTACATTGAACTACTTAGATGTATCAGTTAATGTAACATAAGGAGAAAATTCTATCTTAAATGTGATGACCTACTAAATAAAGAGACTGTTTGGCATTGTACTTGCCCTCTAGCAAGGCAAAAGGGCACGTGGTCTTGTGTTTTCATTTCTTTTTTTTTTTAAGTATTGTTTAAAGAGGACAAAAGATGTAATAGAGAGCAATTATCATTAAGCTCTGAAAGATAACAGCAAATGTACCCATTTCAATTGGATGCCTAAGATTCTTTCAATCAAGTGTTTATTGCAAGGAAGACAGTGAGTCCAGCCTCTATAAACCAGTTTCAAGTCATTAACCTTTTGCCCCACATTTTAATATTCTTAACATCTTATTTTCCTTCCTATTAATTAATATGAAATAATATATCTTTTTCACAGAAAGTCCCATATATTGTCTAGTTTTTGTAAGTGACTGACTAATGTCCAAATACGTTAAATTAGCCTGAGATTCTACAGATTGTGGCAGGATCTGTAAAGTCATAATTTGGTGGGAAAATTTGCCTCCATCTTTTTCTTGAGTCATTAATAATATGCTGCCCTTAGGTACAAAACTTATCAAAGCAAGTGAAAATTAATCATTTATTTGATCTGCTTTTACCTGTATTGGATGGAGGAAGAGACTTGAATTCACTCTCTTTCTCAAAATTTTGATTTGCTGCATCATCCTTGAGGAGAACTGAATTTCAAAACATTTCCCCTGATAGTCAAACTCCTAAGCAATCCATTTGGAGCTCAAGATTACAGAGTAACATAGATCATCAGTGCATTAAGGGATACTTCAGAGGCTCAAGGAAGTCCCCAGATCTCTTCTGATTCTGACTGTGGCAATACCTGCTGTTGTAGAAGAGAAATGATAAGCATATCAACCTCACATCACTGTGAGGACTAAGCAGACCGTGAGTCAAGCAGAGCAAAAGAGCTAGACTCAGACAATTAAGATAAGTCAAGTCAATGAGGATCACCCTGAAACTGACTCAATTCAAATCCCAAGACTCATGTTACAATTGCCTTAAATACAAAAGAAACATTCTTATTATTTTTCTTAAATTGTAAAACCATTTTAACAAAATAGTTTAGGATAGTATTGGTCATCAACACATGAATTCCACCCAGCTATATGCTTCTTTATTCTTATTAGCATTTACAGTGATAAGTGAATCCTTTCTTCCTTGCCCTACTCTCACCCATGCTATTGGTTACTAGTTCTGCTCAGCTCTCAGCCTGTCCAGCCAGGAAACCACACTTTTTTATTTTTATTTAATAAGTCTAGGCCCATGTAACGAGCATCAAATCTGTCAGGCTCTCTCTCTCCACAGACCTGTATGAACTACTCCTATCTTTGAAGAAGATATACCCTATTCTCTTTCTCAGTGTGTGAAGTCTAGGAAATAGAAGTTCAGTTTAGTGTCCTCTGTCCCCTATCAGTGAGTACTGTCTCTACTTCACAGTGCTAATATGGTACCTGATGATTATATCTAATAAGAACCCATGGAGCTGCTATGCTTCCCAATTTACAGATGAAACAAGGGGAAAAAGAAACTGGAAGATGTGCGGCAGTCTGATTCGGAGAAAATAACTGCACGCTGAGACTTTTGGACTCTGAAAACCCCCTTTAAACAAGAGATGTACTGCCCCTTAGTTACTTAAGGTGGATATTGAGACTTCAATATGGAGATAACTTTGGTGGCATTTTTGTTTCACTAATATTGGTGACTTCAAAACAGTGTCCTCACTGCAGGGTGGAGAGAGACTTAATTACACTCTTCAGACACCTCCCCTCCTTGGTTTATGAGTATTTGATGCCTCCCATTCTGAGTGAAGTTGATGAGAGTCCTTCAGGAATATGATGCTTTGACATGGTATGACTGAATAGTTCTTCTCAGTCTTGAGAGTGGAGGACAAGTTGTGTGTGCTGTTTGTCAGGGACAAGAAGGGACATTTCAAGTCAGAAGTACACTTGTGGGCACAGAAAAGACAGGGTACACAGGCAGGGCTACTAGGCTTTTTTTTTTTTTTTTTTTTTTTTTTTTTTTTTTTTTTTTTTTTTTTTTTTTGCTGAGACTTTGCAGCCCCATGGCCACTCAGCTGAATCCAGCAGAGACCGGAGGGGGTTGGGGGGGAGAATACACTGTGGTGAAATGAGAGATGAACACTCTAGGAAAGCAATCCCTTCCCTCACATCAAAAACATGCAAAGTTCACACACCCTAGGAAAGGGTACTCCTTAAGCTTCTCCTCTAGCATTTCATTATCTCTAAATCCTTTTGAAAGGATTCCCTGACACCTAAAAGAAACTTAAGAATAATAACTTAACCAGTCACCATCACTCAAGAGGTGTCCCCAGCTGGAGGGAAGATGGCTGGAGGGAAGAAGAGAGACAAAAGAGAGCCACATTCTGAATATTGTCATTAATATCCCATACTCTATGTTGAAAACGGGTCAAACTATGAATGGGATGTGGGAATGCTAGAGTTTCCAACTGGAAGTGAAAGAACAAATGAACTAGAAATGAAATTTCGAGGACCTTCAGCAAATGATGTCTATAAACTAATCAATGATTAGATATAGCAGCTTGTTGAGAGAGAGAGGGGGGGGGAATTCAGCAGGCTAAAACGGAAAATTACAATCTCAAGGAAATTGCATTGTGTAAGAAGTAAAACTACTCTATTTTGATTAGTTAAATTTTCAAATGTCTGTAGGATATTCAGTAGACAATATCCTGTGGAAAGTAAGAATTATAGACTTCTAAAGAGGGTGAGAGGTCAGGGATAGAGATGTCATCTCCAGAGGGGAGATAATTGAGTCATGTGTCTCATTGAAAAATTGTTTAGGTCTCTAGTTCTAGCAGCTATGAGAGTTAAAATTATCCTCCCTATTCCACTCAGTGTATTTCATTATTTAGATATCATATATTAGACATAAGGAGGACCGTCTTGAGTG
Organism: Peromyscus californicus insignis; assembly: GCF_007827085.1. Classification (NCBI taxonomy): domain Eukaryota; kingdom Metazoa; phylum Chordata; class Mammalia; order Rodentia; family Cricetidae; genus Peromyscus; species Peromyscus californicus. The sequence goes on along the minus strand of NW_026294534.1, from coordinate 40,293,666 downwards.
TAAGAGTCATTAAACACTGAAGCAGACTACCAAAGGAGCCTGTGAAATTATCGACTCTAGAACATTTTAAAAATAGAGGCAACCATCTGTCCTAAATGATTTTGGTAGTAATTCTTCTTGGAAAAGGAGACTGGACAAAATAAACTTGATAAAGAAATTTTAAGTAAATAGCTTCTTCAACATCTTCCTAATTTTATAGCCTCGTGCATTCATACCCTGCATTTTTATCATGAATTTCTCTGACTTGTGACTCCATATAATTTCATTTTTGTGACTTTGATTTGTGGAATACTTTAGGACTAATTGAAGAAGGAAATTTTATATCTGCTCTATCTTGTGTTTAGTATTGTTTCTCAATACAAGAGTGTTGTAGGCAATGGCAGACTCTGTACCCACTTAGATAGAGGGTTTGAAACAATCAAGAAACACAAAATATGATAAAGACTATGACTGGAAAGAAAACACAAAAAGCTAAAAAAGGGAAGGAAATATAGAAAATAGGAAAAAAAATTTACCCATTTTAGGTTTTATTTGTTTATTTCATGGAGGGCAGGGCAGGAGAATAAAATTAACACAAAACTGATCCACAACACAAACGCATACATTCATGCTTTACATGGCATAGAAAAATGAAGATCCACGAATATAGATGAAACAATTATATACTTAATTGAACAAAATTGCAAGTTTTAAATATAGCAACTAAATTACATGAGGAAGCCTGAAGGTAAGCATTACTTTAACAAGGTCTAGAAAATAGTCCTCTTGGTATCACCTCCCAATCCTTGATGCTAAAAATGACACTTTCCGTCTAGTAGAAGGAGGGCCAATTTTACTCCAGAATAAAACCTCTTGCTTAGGAATCTGGGATATGCTACAAACATGTTTCTAGGTTTTCACTTATTTTTCAATTTTATTTCTCATTTTGATATATAAATTTTTTTATTTTACATTAAAAATAGCAGATTAGTGGTTACTTAGGGACTGTGTTCTGGAAAAAAATGGAAGAACAGAAATACAAAGGGGCTTCAGAAAACTTTGGAGGACAATTGTGTATATTCTGTGAAGTTTGGACTGTATACTTAAAAATTATGCAACTGCTGTATATAAGTTACCCATCAGTAAGCTTTTACACACAAACACATAGCATACTCACACACACACAAGTACATACCCTCATACATATGCATACACACAAGCACACATACCCACATGCACAAGTACACACACACACACACACACACACACACACACACACACACAAATTCACAATATGTGCCCCTTCTCAGAAAGAACAGACCGCATAGAGTTTTGTTTTTTTTTTTTTTTTGAGGTAACTATTCACAGAAAAAGAATTTATTAAAAAATTAATTGACCTGTTCACACAAAAACTCATGTTGTCAGAACCTAGGACTGAGTATAGGCAGCAAAGGTGTTTGTTTACAGAGAATAAGCCTCTCTTGGGACTGTGTATCAGGAGGTTCTCTGTTCCTGGCTTGACTCCCTAGCTAGTATTTTCAGTTGTAAAAATGAGGAAAACTTTTGACTCAAGTCTCTGAAGTTGCTATTTTGGAGACTGCTGAAAAGCTGCTTTCTTTTGTCCTGGCTGCCTCTCTGGCAAGAGAGAGCAGGAAGTGAAGAATGCAAACTTTTCAGTGTGGAGGAAACATTTCTGGAGGCTGGTGTCAAGAGGAAGGGAGCCTTTCAATTTCTCAGCAGGCAGAAATCTGCAGAACTTCTCTGAAGGTTACTTCTGCTCTGAAGGCTTTCAAATTGAAACGGCGAATTGTAATCCTTTCGCTGTTAACACAGATGGTCTCAATGATTTGGCCCTCACCACAATGTCCTCTTTGACTCAGATACAAAGGAAATGATGGGATGGGGATTCTTACACGCCTTGACAAGCCTACCCCTCAGTTGACAAAGTCGGCCATGGGAGTTCAGTTTCTATTTGCTTCAGCCTTCCTTTGTGAGTGTGGATTTCCTTCGCTTTTTCTATCAAAGCACAAATCTTCAATCAGTTGCCTTTTGAGATTATTTACTCATTTACAGTTATGCTACAATCACTTCTCATACAAACCAAACAATAAGCCTCTTCATTAAAAGTTGTTTTGAGCGGAATTAAGGCTTATTTTGTTTTACTTGCACAGTTTGGAGCCATTTCCATTTTACGATTAGTAAGTGATCATTATGAAAATCAAGAGAGAACGTGACCTGACGCTTCATGGGCTCTCCTAATCTAGCTATGTGGTAGAAATGAGCATGGAGTGAAAGAAAATTAAGCAGGCGAAAATATTTGCATATGTATTTGTGTGTATTTTTTTAGAGGTCTATAGGCTTCATCAGTCTTTCTGAGAGGCTCAATCCAAAATAGTTAAGAGTGCTGCTCTAAAAGGAACACTGCTTTGTTAGGAAAAATTGATGAGTACAGTTGTAGATGGGCTATACTTGAGGCAATGACCATATCTTAAAATGGAAATATGCAGTACACATGACTGTATAAAAATAATCTAAGTATTAGCATAAAAAATGTTGAACAGTATACTTACTATGTAAAAAAAAACTATTGAAAATCAGAAAAGAACAGAACTTTGGTGTCACTGTATCTATTAATATTGCTTTATTTAAAAGTACATAAGCAGTAAGGAGACACAGCATACATTCTTAATTCATCCTGCCAACAGGTGATTATATTACATGAAGTCTGAAGAAGGACCAGCTCTTGGGATAAAGATTCAGGCAGTATATACTCCAATGTGATGACTGAAGCCATGAATAATATTTACAGTGGTTAATAACTTCTTTCTATTGGGTGTTAGATCAAAACCTTAAATAATAAGTAAGAATGAGTTATGCTATTTCTGCCTTCTGTTGGTCAAAACATAATGGTCACTAAAAAACCATAGGAATCCTGTAGAATTGCATGCCGTTGATGTTGATGGAACTGATTGGGAATGCCTCAGTTCTTGCGTGCATCAGTGACTACAAATGCAAGGATCAAGCCAGGCATGGTGAGTAGCTCTTGAATAAAATTGTAGTGCTGGGAAAAAAAGAAGAAAGATCACAAGTTTGAGGCTAGCCTTCACTACATGGAGCTCTAGACCAAAACGAAATATACAATGAGACCCTGTCCTATGTAGATAGATGGTAGGTAGGTAGATAAATGAAAGACAGTGACAGATAGATAGATAGATAGATAGATAGATAGATAGATAGATAGATAGATAGATAGAGGGATGGATGGATGGATGGATGGATAGAGGGATGGATGGATGGATGGATGGATGGATGGATGGATGGATGGATGAAATTCTAACACAATACAGTTCAAATGCAGGCTAATTTGACACATGTTGGAAAATAATGGTATGAGAATATTAATCATCTTTGCCTTCTCTCATTAAACTCTTATGTTTTGATAAGAGGAAAACACCTTGTCTGTAGACTGAAAACACTGCCATTCATAATATCATAGTTTTGAATCTGAGCCAGGCTGGTCCAGGCAGTGTTTATTGGCCACAATTGTATTACAGGCAATGTTTGGGTCCTGTGCTTAGAACCAAGGCTACAGTGAAGCCACATGATTCAACACGGGTCAACACTGACAGAAACATCTGAGACCCATTATGAATTTGACTTTTAAGTACTTTTTGGTGGCTGGGAATTCAAAAACCATTATGAATGGCCAGACTTTTCTGGACAACTACATGCAATGCCAGTACCTCTTGTGGGGTCATGGCCAACAGTTTTTAAGATCATAAGCCATTAAATAGCCAGAGTGGTTCTGCCCTTTCTTAAGGGGTTTTATGGGTCAGATTGGTTTCTCTGTGTTGATGCCATCCAAGCAGTTTCTCTCTTTAAGCCTAAATTATCCAAGTTTCTCCCTTCAGCAGCTGCTGGGATGCCTCACCTAATGTACTTTCTCTGCCCCACCTCTCATCCATCATTCCTCACTCCTGCTTGCCATGCATGATTTTCTAATGAAAGTGAAATTACGTCCAACTCCTTGTCATTGTCTACCACTTCGCTATTAGAAATATGGTGAGAGGAGCAGATATGTGGGTCTTAGTCAAAAGTTTGTTGGAACCACAGAATCTTACCCATAATGTATAAGAAATTTTGTTTTAATGAGACTCCCAATTGATTCACTTATATGTTACAATTTGAAGGGTTTTTGTTTGTTTGTTTGTTTGTTTGTTTGTTTGTTTGTTTTCAGCCTGACATAATCTGAGTTTGGAATTTCCCTCCAAAATCATTCTCTGCTCTGTCTACTTCTCTCCATACAACTATACTTTTGTCCATACAACTATACTTTTGTCCAACCTGGTAAATAGATTCTGTCTTGGAGGACATTTTCATTGTTCATGCTTCTACTTAGGAGTCTATTTTGTGATGCACTGGTGTAGAATGCCTGTACCATGTGGGGGTGTCAGTTTAGCTAATGTGTTCCAGACAGGTATAATGAGATATCCCTGCTAGTATGCCCTGCTAGTAGGTCACAGAATGTGTCTTTGCCTTACATTGAAGTTTCTAGGCATCTTTCATCAATTTGTTTATCTCTGTCATGTTCAGGATCACTCATCCCTCATTAGGTTTTTTTGTTTTGTTTTGTTTTGAAGCTATGTATTCTTTTATTTAATTCTTTTTCTTATTTAATTTTTTTATTAATTATACATACCAACCACAGATAACCCTTCATTCCTCCTCCTGTTCCCCCTCCCACCTTTCCCCCAAACCACCCCCCATCTCCTCCTACAAAAGAGTAAGCCCTCCTAAGCTGTCCTATGGGGGGACAGCAAAGCCTGGCACATTTAGTTGAGGCAGGACCAAGCCCCTCTCCACTGCATTAAGGTGTTCGACCATAGATAATGTGATCCAAAAAGCCAGCTCATGCACCAGGGATAGATTCTGATCACACTTCTAGGGGCCCCTTAAACAGACAAAACTAGAAAACTGTCTCCCATATGCAGAGGGTCTAGTTTGGTCTCATGCAGGTTCCAAAGTTGTTGGTCTAAAGTTTGTGAATCCCTATGAGCTTGGTTCAGTTGTCTCTGTAGATTTCCTCATCATGATCTTGACCCCCCCGCCCCTTGCCCATATAATCCCTCTTCTGTCTCTTCCACTGGACTCATGGATCTCAGCCTGGTGCTTGGTTGTGGATCTCTACATCTCCTTTCATTAGTTACTGGAAGAAGGCTCTATGATGACAGATAGGGTATTCACCAAACTGATTACCAAGATAGGCCAGTTCAGGCATCCTCACCACTATTGCTAGTAGTCTAATCTGGGGTCATCCTTATGGATTCCTAGGAATTTCCCTAGAACCAGATTTCTCCCTAACCACATAATGTCTCCCTCTATGAAAATATCTCTTTCATTGCTCTTCCACTCCGTCCCTTCCCCAGCATGACCATCCTATTCCCTTATGTTCTCATCCTCCCTCCCTTCCCCTCCATTGCCCCCCTCCTCCTCAGTTTACTCATAGAGATCTCGTCTGTTTCCCCTTCTCAAGTGATCCTTGTGTCTATCTTAGGGTTCTCCTTGTTTCTTAGCTTCTCTGGAGCTGTGGGTTATAGTCTGATTACCCTTTGCTTTACATCTAATATCCACTTATGAGTGAGTACATATCATGTTTTTCTTTCTGAGTCTGGGTTACCTCACTCAGGATGATATTTTCTTATTCTAATCATTTGCCTGCAAATATCATGATATCATTGTTTTTTACAGCTGAGTAATACTCCATTGTGTAAATGTACCATATTTTCTTTATCCATTCCTTGGTTGAGGGGCATCTAGGTTGTTTCCAGGTTCTAGCTATTATGAATAATGCTGCTATGAACATAGTTGAGCAAGTGTCCTTGTGGCATGATTGAGCATCCCTTGGGAATATGCCCAAGAGTAGTATCCTTGGGTCTTGAGGTAGATTTTTTCCCAGTTTTCTGAGAAGTCACTGTACTGATTTCCAAAGTGGCTGTACAAGTTTGCACTCCCACCAAAAATGGAGGAGTGTTCCCCTTGCTCCACATCCTCTCCAACATAAGCTGTCATCAGTGTTTTTAATCTTAGCCATTCTGACAGTTGTAAGATAGTATCTCAGAGTCATTTTGATTTGCATTTCCCTGATGACTAAAGATGTTGAGCAATTCCTGATACAAACTGGAAAAGAAGATGTCAAACTTTCACTATTTGCAGATGATATGATAGTCTACATAAGTGACCACAAAAATTCTACCAGGGAACTCTTACAACTGATAAACACATTTAATAATGTTGTGGGATACAAGATTAACTAAAAAAAAATCAGTATCCCTCATATATACAAACAGTAAATAGGTTGAGAAAGAAATCAGAGAAATATCACCCTTTACAATAGCCACAAATAATATGAACTACCTAGGAGTAGCTTTAACCAACCAAGTGAAAGACCTGTATGACAAGAACTTTAAGTCCTTGAAAAAAAGAAATTGAAGAAGATATCAGAAAATGAAAAGATCTCCCATCCTCATGAATAGATAGAACCAACATAATAAAAATGGCAATATTACCAAAACCAATCTATAGATTCAATGCAATCCCCATCAAAGTCTCAACACAATTTTTCACAAACCTTGAAAGAACAATGCTCAACTTCATATGGGAACAACAAATACAAACTATGATAGCTAAAACAATACTTCACAATAAAGCAACTTCTGGAGACCTCACCATCCCTGACTTCAAGCTCAGTAGAGCTATAGTAATAAAAACAGCTGGGTATTGGCATAAAAACCAACATGTGGACCAATATAATCAAACTGAAGATCCGGACATTGATCTACATACCTATGAACACTTGATTTTTGGTTAAGAAGCCAAAACTGTACAATGGAAAAAAGAAAGCATCTTCAACAAATGGTTCTGGCATAACTGCATGTCAACATATAGAAGATTACAAATAGATTCATATCTATTGCCATGCACAAAACTCAAATCCAAGTGGATCAATGACCTCAATATAAACCCAGCTACACTAAACCTGATAGAGGAGAAAGTAGGAAGTAGCCTAGAATACATTGGCACAGAAGATCCCTTCCTAAATATAACACCAATAGCACAGACACTGAGAGTAACAATTAATAAATGGGACCTCCTGAAACTGAGAAGCTTCTGTAAGGCAAATGACACAGTAAAGAAGACAAAACAACAGCCTACAGAATGGGAAAAGATCTTCACCCACCCCACATCTGACAGAGGGCTGATCTCCAGAATATATAAAGAACTCAAGAAATTAGACAGCAAAATACCAATCTAATTAAAAAATGGGCTACAGATCTAAACAGAGATTCTCAACAGAAGAATCCCAAAGGGCCTCATTAGGTTTCTAAGGACCTTGAAACCATGGACTTGACTTGTGTTGTGCTCCTCACCATCATCTGTAGCTCTAGCACAATGTCTGCCCCAGAGCAGTTGCACAACACATCTTGTAAATGAATGACTGCTCCTTTCTTATCCTGTGAGAAAATTGATGTGTGTATCACTTTAAAGAAAAGTAATCAAGTATCTTCTTCTTTGTAAGATTCTACTGCAATAGAGGAGATGCTTTCTGGCTTTGCTCTAGATGGAGCCGATATTATGTCTAGGATGGGTTTTAAGAAGCCTCCGTGGGTTTTTAATGTTTGTTTATGAAACAATAAAAAATAAGATTTTGCCTAAAAATTAGAATTGGTAGCATATTTAAAAATTTTGAACTTCTGGTAGTGTTAGCTTTGCCTTTCTTCAGAAAAACGAAGGAAATGTAGTAGTTGACCACACGTGTCTGCCATCTACACTGTGGATTGGCCTATATGTGGTCATACATTTAACTTACTAATGCACTGTTAAGTTGTAATTCCAATCCTGAACCCAACCAAAGACCAGCAATATCATTTGTAGTTAAATATACACACATGCACACCCCACAAACACATTTTTTATGCACTATATATGTATATGTATATATAATTTTGTTTAGTTATATCAGCATTGTTTTGTGAAACTTTGTTTAAACATCATTAAATGTATGCCCTGGCTAACATTAAACCCACATTGACCTTTGTGATAAAGAATAGTAAGTTCTTAAATAATAGCTATTTATTTCCCATTTTATTATTTATTTTCTCTTTTAGAGATTATACCATCTCCTCCTTCGCTCTCCCCCATCACGCCTTCACATATACTCCTTACTGTCTTTCAAATTAATGAACTATTGTTTCATTAATTCTTGTTGCATACATATATGTGTATGGATACACTTATTTTTCTAAATATATAAATTCGACATATTTGGTCTGTATAACATCACTGGTATATTAGTGTGTTTTCAGGGCCCACCACTGGTGTTGGATAACCGAGTGGTATGCTCTTCCCTGGAGAAGACTACTTCTCCCACTCCTGTCATTTAGTTTTCTGTAGTTCTTTCTGAAAAAAGAAGCTTTCTGTCCTCTACCACCCCCCATGATACCATGGCTATTGTGGTTGTTCAGCTCATGTTTAGGTAGCCATATTGCAGAGATTTTATGGGTACAACTTCCTGTAAGGCAAGAGATGCAATCTCACAGCAAACTCCCTGATCCTCTTGCTCCTAAAGTCTCTCTGCCCCCTCTTCTGCAAGGCTCCCAGAGCCTTAGGTGCAGGAGTTGCATTGGGGGTGTTATCTGTTGAGGATGGACTCCAGGACTCTTCATTTGGACTGGTCGTGGTTTTCTGTGATGGTCTCTGTCTCTTGCAAAGAGAAGTTTTTTTTTTTTCTTTCTAGGGAAAAAAATACTGATTATAGCTTACTATGTAGTGATTGAGTCAATTAACTATAAAATACATTGGTAACAAGACCTAAACAGATCCTAGATTTAATATCAAGCATTTCTGACTGGTCAACAGTCCAAGCGTCTCCCTTCTGGACAGGAAGACAGCATTGCTTCTTTTATATTCTGTTCTCCTTGTCTTTTATCTACGAACAGATCTATAGTCTATCTTTTATTAAACTTCTCTCTGTCGAAACACATTTCTCTTTCTTCCTTTTTTTGTAAAGAATTAGCATATCTAGGACTATATTTCAATCCCATTTAAATATTCCTTAACAGTTGTCGATAAAATATTTTAGCATGCCACATATTGCCTAATTGATATACCACTGAGTCTCCCCAGAGAAAGAGTGTTGTAAAGCAGCTCACCATTGGTTCTCCCAATAAATCAGTGCTCCCGTTGTTTTGAAACACACTGCGAAGAGCAGAAGCTGTAGTTTTGATTAACATAGATGGAGAAGTCCAAAATGTTTCTCATCTCTGAATGTTTCCATGAATCAATAATTCAGAGTTACGATAGAAGGTTTCAGGAAAGGAAAAAAACATTCTGCTTTTCCAATCCCACAAAGAGAGCTGTTGTGGGAGGTGAACCTCGGCTGCCCTGTTTTTAATGTGTGTCACCCTGAGGAGACGGATAATCCCCGCCATTGGGCCTCTAGGGTGACTTGGATACTGCTCTGTGGGAACAGTGCTCTGTAGCCAGTGGCAAGCATATGCGATGATGAGCCCCACAGAATCTGCAAGATACCCCAGAGGTGCTGCCTCTGTCCCTAGACAGAGGAAATCTTCAACCGACTCTTCAGAGTTTTTAAATTAAAGAATAGCTCATATAAATAAGAATAATGCACCGTACATTTTAAAATCTGGATGAAGGTATTTTATATGTGTTCACCATAAAAAAATGGTAATTGTTTAAAGAAATAAATACGTGTATACTGGTGCAAGCATCACACACTTGATCCATGCATTGACAGTTCATAGTTTACCCGAGTACTATGCATTCTGTTTGGTTTTTATGGATCATTTTAAAAGTAAATTTAATTTTAAAAAATTTTAAAAATATTTTAAAATGACACATTTTTATCATTTTCTGGGACTGAGTGATATATCCAAGTGATGTGTTAAGATATGGACACATATCTTAACCAAAAGTTGAATCTCTATAGCCAAGGCAAAATATTTCAGGTATTGCCCAGGTTACACATATTCCATTGTCAGAAGGCCAATATTTAACATGTCTTGATTTTATCATTAAACAAGCATGCAGTAGAATTAAAATGAGGCTCTGAAAGTGGGAGAGATTACATCTTGTCATAATACAGCTATGAAATTCTGACCAGAATGAAAATGGAAACATGAAGAGAGTGATCATTTGCTTATTAATTCAAAGAACAACTTGCCAGTTTTTCAACTATTATGAAAATGGAGATTATAGGACTCTGATTTTAACCATGCCGGTTTTTCAGACGTATGAGCAATAATCTCATTATACCTGTGGTGCCCATTCAGATAGCAACAAAATTTTCAGATTTCTTTTACACTGCCCCCTTTAATACACAGATAATGTAAACACATAGACAACTTAGCTACCTGGATCTTGGCATGCAATTCGGTTCTACTTTCTCACCAAGTGTGGTGGAAAGTGACAGGTGGGGTGAAAGGTTGCGTAAATATTCAGGTGGAGCAAAACTGTCTAGCAATCCCCAGTACTAACAAGCACATCGAGAAAGATTTCCTCCAAGTTCACAGGGAATGAGAGACTCACATTGAGTGGAGCTTCCTTTCACAGGCCTCATTATCTCAAGGCACCCCAACTGACTACAGTTGTGTTCCCTTCATTATGTACAAATGCTGGGGATACAGCACAGAGACATGGCTCCAGTGATTCACTCTGTAATTATAGGTGCCACATTCAAAACTGGGACAAAAGCAGCAGCAGGACACTGTAACCTCCAATGGTTGTTAAGGAGGGCACACAGGAAAACTTCTTCAAAGGCCACAAGAAATTACATTCTCCAGTCCTTCATCACAGGCAAATTATCCGGCCATAGAAATGGTGTGAAGCACAACTGATTTCAGATAAAGTAGCTTGCATACATCCTTCTTTTGAAACATCTAGGTTAATGGCACAGCTATATGTGTATGTACAACACAGAGCATTTGGCTGCTTGGTAAATAATCTGTAGCTTGCACAGCTACCTACTTCCCATGGGACAAGTGAGATGGCTTAGGAGATAAAGATGCTGTACAGGCCTAATGTCCTGAGTTCAATCTTAGAGTTCCACAGTGGAATGAGAGAATCAATTACCGAGGATTATCTGCTGACCACCAAACTAAGGCCACGGCCTATGTATGTCCATAGCTCACATACATTTATACCCTACATATGCGTAATACAAACTTAATTTGAAAGTCTTGGTGAAGTACATTACCTAAAAATCTTTCTATTTTTATCATACCTGCCTATTATTTATTCTTTCTTATGTTTGTTAGAAAAAAATAGATTAATTCTCAGGAGCACATCATGAAAGCCCACACCTAGTCTGTTATAATAACTTAGATCTCCCTGTGAATGTCTTCCTCATCCTGAGTCCTCTGTTCTCCAGACCTGAGTTAACCTCTCACCTGAGTCGTATGTATATGTATCCCTTCCTTTCTCTGTAGAGAGATCTGTGCATCATAAAAATCATGTATTTTTTGAGATTTTTTTAATTTATTACAAATTATGCAATATATAATCTATTGACTTTTGTCATTCAATATTATGTTACTAAGATATCAATCAATTAATCATTTTTTACTGTGACATAATAAAGTGGTCCCCTTTAAACTCAGATTTGTTCTCTGGGAGTCCAGATTACCAACCATGGGATCAACTATCACCTTAAACAGACATTTTTAGGAATAAATAATTTAAGTTCCAAACAACTTTAATAAATGTATATTGTGAGAATGTTTGTATATTATTATATGCTAGCCATTTCTAATCTATTATTATGTCTAACTCATAAGTCAAACTCTATCATTTATGTGTGTCTATGTGTGTGCAAATATATAACATAGATAAAACCAAAGCAGGTGTATGTATCTAGAGTTTTCCTGCCTTGCCCACAGTCAGGACAAATCTCTGACACCCGCCAGTCCCACAGCCGTCAGACCCAACCAAGTAAACACAGAGACTTATATTGCTTACAAACTGTATGGCCATGGCAGGCTTCTTGCTCACTGTTCTTACAGCTTAAATTAATCCATTTCCATTAATCTATACCTTGCCATGTGGCTTGTGGCTTACCGGTACTTTACATCTTCTTTGTCCTGACGGCGGCTGGCAGTGTCTCCCTGACTCAGTTTCCTGTTCTCTCAATTCTCCTCTCTGTTAGTCCCGCCTATACTTCCTGCCTGGCCACTGGCCAATCAGTGATTTATTTATTGACCAATCAGCAACACATTTGGCATATAGACCATCCCACAGCAGGTGTAGGATTTGGTCCCACCATATCTCAGTTATCTACTAAGGTTTTAACCCTATTACCATGACAAGGGGACTACTACATAATACCATTTGGATGCATTATTCATCTACTGTGGACATTTGAGTTTCTAAACTTTTGCCATTGTATATAAAATGCTGTTAGAATGACACACATTCTCTCTCTCCCTCTCCTCCTCCACCTCCTCCTCCCATTCTCCCTTCCCTCTCTCTTTCTCATTCTCTATCTGGTGTTAGAGCACAAACCCAGGGCTTTCAGCATTTCAGAAAGTGGTCTACTACTAGATTCCAACTCCATCCTTCAGATTGTTGAGACAGGTCTTTCCACGTAGATCTGGCTGGCTTCCGATGCATGATCTTCTTGTCCCTACCTCCAGAGAGCTGGGATTGTAGGTGTGCGCCACCACACATGGCTAAATAGTCTTCTTGATATAGACCTGCTTCTAAGGGAAGAATAAGAAAACAGTGGAGGCTCAGACATAATTAACACAACACTAATATTATGAATTCAGCAACACCCATTCCTGGAATCAGATTCCTGCCCAGAGACTCATACCTTTTTTCTCAGGAACGGACTCCAATCCATAGGCTAAAGGAGCTGTTCTGTCCCTCAAGCCACTAAGCCTTTGTGATATGAGAGGCAGAGTAATCAGAAGCTAGACTGGGGCGCAGGACTCAGGGGAACTGACAGGTCTTCCTGAACCTGAATTGGGACTAAATAAAAATCCCTTGTAATAACAACAGGCTAAATCAGTCCCCGATCTTTTGCAACCTGTGCTTTTCAGTAGCTGTAAGCACCTATCAGGCTCCTTTAGGCTCCGCATTGCTGTTCTGTATGGTCAGAAACAACCCTTGGGATGTTCATTTAGAGTTGCCACAGCACAATTTGGCAGGTGGGGTGACTTCAAGAGCAGAAACCCATCTTCTTGCAGTCCCGGATGTTGAAAGTACAGGATCAAGGTATTGTTATGGCTGGAATCATGCGAGGGCTCTTTGGTGCGAGCCTGAAGATGACTACTGTCTTCTAGCCATGTCCTCACATGGCCGCTCACCCTATATGCACCTATCTGTATCTCACCTCTTCTTGAAAAACACCAGTCAGGTTGGGCCGCAGCTCACATTTGATGACATCTCTTTGTCTGGCATAACTGGTTTAAGACTGTGTGTGTAAATGCACTCTCATTCTGGGATGGGGGAGATTTGGGTTTTAACATACCAACTGGGGGTAGGAAGGCATATTTCAATAAACCAATAATACTCATTATGTCATAAAAATGCATCATTTCTATTTCTTCCTCTGTCTTCACACAGCCTCCTCTGTGTTCCTTCTATTGATTTATAAAATCACATGTCTTTGGCTGTAGGTTATATCCTAATCCAGGACAATGCCATCTAGAGATCCCTAAGTTACTTCTCTAAAGACCCTTTTTAAAATAAGGGCCCACTTCTAGGTTCCCAGTGAGCACATCTCTGGGGAACTATAATGCAATCCACTGTAATACTCTTTCTGAAGCTAAAAACAGCTTTAAGCAAACAGTATATTTAAAATGGAATTTCTGGTTAGAAAAAAAATACATAAATGCTTATCTCATTAAAAAGGTGTGTTTTCCAAAAGGGGATTCTGCTGACCTCTATCTTGGGACTCACTAAGTTTTTTTTTTTTTGTTTTTTTTTTTGTTTTTTTTTTTGTGGTGTTAGCAATCAAAGATTATTGTGGCAATCTATTGCTGCCTCTGATTTGTATTTCCCAAGCTTCTATGGAGGAGATGGTTGTATGGTGATATCCTTCATTGCATTTAGTCTTAGACACAGAAAACCATCATTAGTATTAGGATTTTTTTTCTGCCAAGATTTTTTTTTGCTCAATTAGTGACAAGTGTTATTATGCAGTCTGAACTTGAAACCTTGAAATAAAAATTCTGCACCATCAGAAATTGGAAATGTCTGTCAGAAGTCATCTTGTGGGATGCTAGACAAGTCATTACTCTCAAGAACTGAGGAGAAAGAAAGGAGAGAGCGGGGGAGGGTGATGAATAAGGAATAAAATGCAGGATAATAGAATCCTCTCTGTCACTCCTTGTATGGTACTTCTAAAAGTCAAGGTTTGGGTTTTAAGGAATAAATTTGAACAACTCTTGGCGATTTGTGACACATGGGACACTGTCGTCAGTCCAACAATTCAGGGAGTAAAAATTCATTGTTATATTTTGGCTTGGTACATGTGTCCCATATCTGCTTTTGATCGCCAGAAGTGTCTTCTGCATACGAAAGTGAGAAATGTTTAAAAAATGAAGAAGAATCACAAACGCAACAATAGGACCAATCAGTGGCTGCTCATTCATCATGCAGCCTTCAACTGTGTTGCCCAAAGAAGGTTCAGAAACTGCAAATATGGGCCATGCCACCTGTGAGATGGCTATTTCCTGCTCTCTTTCCATCGTTTATTAGGGATGTAACCAGGCTATCTGGATGACTCAACATGAAGATCCTAGGCAATGAAAAGGCTCTTAATGACAAAATGCCATAGTTGTTGAAATTATAGCAATATTCATTACTGACTCTAGATGAAGCAGTATCTTTTTTTTTTTTATTTTTAGTTGAGACAATCAGCTGATCTTGCATATATTGTGGTGTGGTACTTGAGAGCAGAAAGCTCTGAGAGTCCTAATACAACTATATTTGTATAGTCAGGGAGTCTGTGGCAGAAAGAACATGAAAGACTTGTCAAGTAGAAAGCCTGATATCATTATTACTAGCCCCTACATTATTACTAGGCCCTACAGTGAAGGCCGATTTTCAAGCTAACACCAGCAAAATCAACACTAAAAGAAGACAAAGACATTAATGTCATCAGCACATTCCAGGGCTTAGAATCCTAAACGAAGGTGAAGTCAAAGAAAAAAAAGCAAATTCAGCTACGAGGTGTATGAGAAAATAGCCCTATAATGCTACCTCTAACTTCCAATAAAAATAACACAGAAGCAAGAAATAATAAAACATTAGCACACTTCTTCCTATAGACCAAGTACCTGCTACCCACAAGAACAAAGCTGCTTTGTTAAATACAAAAGCGCATAAAGACATACCCTCTACCTTCAGAATCTTAAAGTTCATAGGTTATAAAATCATGTAGGAAAACAGAGCTCACAATGGCAACTTCAGGAAAAAGAACCTAATACTCTGGAGGAAAGAAGGCTTGAAATAAGGATGGCTCCATTTCACCTAAAGAAATTAAGTTGTGGTTAGAGCTTTGAGTTACATGGGCCAATTTAGTTATAACTAAAGAGAGTTGTCATCTAACGGTAGGCATTGGATGCCCCAAAACAAGAGGACTATTTCAACCGAAATGTGCTTGCATAGAGAGAAAAGAAACTTGAGAGGCATTAGGCTTTTGAAATGAACTGTCCATTCAAAAAGCTTCAGGTGGTGAAAGTTTGGTGCCCAACTGGTAACACTTGTGAAAATTCACTAGAAAATATGTTTAATGGTTTCATTAGTGGATTAATTCATCCATAAATTCAGTGAATTCTTAGATGAATGAACTCCTAGGATACAGGGGTCTAGCTAGAGAAAGGAGATCACTAGGCATATACCTTTGGAGACTGACTCTCTCTCTCTCTCTCTCCTCTCTCTCTCTCTCTCTCTCTCTCTCTCTCTCTCTCTCTGTAGTTGATTGCTTTTTACTCTTTGACTCTTTGAGGGCCCACCATCCAGCTACCAAATAAATACATGGAGATCGATTCTTTGTTATCAATGCCTGGCCTTAGCTTGGCTTTTCTTAACTTAAATTATCCCATCTACCTTTTGCCTCTGGGCTTCTACCTTTTTCTACTTCTGTATCTCTTTCTTTATTTCTTACTCTGTGTCTGACTGTATGGCTGGGTAGCTGGCCTCTTCTTTCTCACTCCTCGATCTCTTATCCCAGATTTCTCCTCCTATTTATGCTCTCTGCCTGCCAGCCCCACCTATCCTTTCTCCTACCTGGCTACTGGCAATTTAGTTCTTTATTAGACCATCAGGTGTTTTAGACAGACAAAGTAACACAGCTTCACAGAGTTAAACAAATGCAACATAAAAAATGTGCAATACATCTTTGCATCATTAAACCAATGTTCCACAGCATAAACACACGTAACACATCTTAAAATAATATTCTACAACATTGCTCTCTCTGTCTCCCTCCCTCCCTCCCTCCGTTTCTCTCCACTACCTCCTTCCTCTTCCTCTTCCTCTTCCTCCTCCTCCTCCTCCTCCTCCTCCTCCTCCACCTTCACAGTTTTCATGAAGTGGGCAATTTCCCCTTGCTGCACCCTTCTAGAAACAGTTTTCTGCCTCCTCATATGCCAAAACCATAAAGCTAAGCAAGTATTGTCTGAATCATTGTAAACTATAAGCCAGAAGAAATCCTTCCTCATTTAAGTTGTCTTTCTCAGATGTCTCCTTTCAGAATGGAAAAGCCAACTGCTATAGAAAGAGTTATGAGAGTCTTCGGATTACAAATTATCTCCCTACTACCCCAGTGAGGCTGCCCAGGACTTCCTATCTACTTGCTTAAAACAGGAAAAAAACAACAAAAAATAAATACCTTCTGCTTTGAATGTCAGGTGTAAGGGTGGAACATTTGTCAGGACCGCAAACAATCCAAACAATCCAAACAAGTGTCCCATTCATAATTCCAAGCCACCCTATAGTCACTCTAATCACTGCCGCTGCCTCCATATATAGCTAGAGTTTTCCTGCCTGGCCCACAGTCAGGGCAAATCTCTCTCACCGGCCAGTCCCACAGCTGCTCAGACCTGACCAAGTAAACACAGAGACTTATATAGGTTACAAACTGTATGGCCATGGCAGGCTTCTTGCTAACTGTTCTTACAGCTTAAATTAATCCATTTCTATTAATCTATACCTTGCCACGTGGCTCTTGGCTTACCGGCATCTTCACATGCTGTTTCTCATCATGGTGGCTGGCAGTGTCTCTCTGACTCAGCCTTCCACTTCCCAGCTTTATTCTCCTCCTTGTCCCGCCTACACTTCCTGCCTAGCCAATGGCCAATCAGTGTTTTATTTATTGACCAATCAGCAACACATTTGCCATACAGAACATCCCACAGCATCCATAGCTGCCTTTCTACTAAAATAACTGCTTCCAACCAGAAAGGAATGAATGCTTCATAGGTGGCATGCATGTGCTGCATTTTTATTTTTCATGAATTGGCCAAATTAATATACTGTATTATAATGGTAGTTCTTAAAAGGAAGCACAAAATGAGACCAAGGATTCTGGTTAGAAATTTTCTAGGTCAATTCTTAGTACTCTGTGACCTTGAGATGTTGATTAATCTCTTAGCACCTCAATTTTCTAATCTGTAAAATGGGGCCATAGGACAGCTCCTCTTTTATGAAAACTGATGTATGTTACAGTACAAAGTATTCATTTACTAGTAAGTACTGTTATTATTGTAGCATGATACAGTCTTAGGTTGACTATGTGGCTTAAAATAACATAAAAATCACACAAGTTGTATGCAAAGGTATATAGCTCTATTAGGTCCTATGGTAATCAATGAAAAACACAAAGGGACGAACTGAGCAATATAGTGCAGCATCAGGCATGTTCAATAAAAAACAAACTAATTTTCTTAAGCATAAAAGAACAATTGTAAGGCAAGAGTACCAGGAAATTCCAGAATAGAATCAAACTCTCATCTTAAAAATGATATTTTTGGAACATTATTATAACCTAATAAATGATACCCTAATTTTCCAAAAACAACATAGCTGTTAAAAATCTATTGATAGTCTTGGGCCTGTGGGATTCAAGTTTCAGTTTAAATTGTCACTGGATATTTCCTCGGGGGCACATTCCTACTTTGTAAGTCTAGGATCCATTTGTAAATTTGGATTTAATTTGGACTGTCCACATTATCAAATGACCGGGGATACTGTAGTGAGTTCCACTTTGGTCTCTTTCTACCTGGATACCTTTGCTCCTCTTTTCAGCTTCTCACCTTGGTAAATGAGCGTCCATCCAATCTCATCAGCAAAAAAAAAAAAAAAAAAAAAAAAAAAACCAACCTGGATTTGATTCTATTCACTCTACCCTTAGTTTACACCGTACATTGTCCTCTTCTCCTACCATTTTGGTCCAGTCCACCAAATCTACTACCTGGGTTTCTTCAGAGGTCACCTAATTTCCAGGCTTATCTCTTCCAACTTATTGTAATGGGCAAACAGATGTCACAAGACTAAATCATGGCATTTGATGTGTTCCCATTGCTTGTAATATAAACTCCAGATCACATCTCTCTCTTGCCGTGCCACTCCATCCAATCCTGTTTATCACTTTTAGTGATGTTCCTGCCTTTGTTCTATTCGTCAAGTTTGTTCCTATCCAGGGCCTTTGAAAAAACCCTTCCCTTGGTCAGGAATGTTCTGGAGTCTAGTTGGCATTATAATTTGGGCAATGTTAAGTATTTTTTGTGCATGTGTCTTAGTGTATATTTACATATTGATGAGAGAGAATGTTTTAGTATATACAAAAATATGAGAAATTGTATAAATTAGGTAAATATCTGGCTTTGCGCATAAGTGGAGATTTTATCTCATCCACAGGACCCGATCTCTTGCCTTGTCTGTTTTAACTGTTGGCATTTTGGCCATGTGTCCTCCTTTGCACAGTAACACAGATTGTTCTCCTGTGTCTCACTCTCAGCATCTCTTGCAAGAAGGGAAGTTGCTTCTTGTGCTTGAGCATGCACACACAGGACCACAGTCATCCCTGATGAGACCCAAACACTGGGATTTCCAGAGAAGACCAGTTTGAACCTAGTCTTGTTACTTGGTAGCTCAAAGATCTCAGTGTGTCAGCCCAAGGACGTTCTCAGGGCGGAGGATAGTAGCAGTGTTGGAAAGGTGATTGTTTACAGCAGAGGGAAGAATGGATCCTCGTCAGTCAATCTGAAGGGATGAAATGAAACTAATCTATTCAAAGCCATAAACCTGAGTGAGCCAAAATGTTCCTTTATCTTTTCAGTGGTACTTTGTGCCAGTGGACAAGATCTTCCCTCAGCAAGTGAGTAAGCAGTCAGAGTTTTATATTTCTTTTTTTTTTTTTTTTTTTTTTTTTTTGGTTTTCCGAGACAGGGTTTCTCTGTGTAGCTTTGCGCCTTTCCTGGGACTCACTTGGTAGCCCAGGCTGGCCTCGAACTCACAGAGATCCGCCTGGCTCTGCCTCCCGAGTGCTGGGATTAAAGGCGTGCGCCACCACCGCCCGGCTTTTATATTTCTCTTTGGGTGGACATTTTCTTTCTTTTAAATGAAGAATACTTCTGGTGCATCACTCAGATTCAATCATGTTCACAATATCCAATAGAAATCTCTGCAGTGAGGGAGATATTCTCTATCTGGACAGTCCAATGGGATAGTCACTGACCATCTGTGGACATTAGGTACCTGAAATCTAGCCAGTGAGTATTTATTATTTTACACTTGAAATTAAATAACCGCGTGTGTTAATGGCTATCAAACTGGCCAGTGTAGCCATAGCTCTTTTCACATGTTGTATTTTCCAAGCCACGCTATTCTGCCAAATCAATTCATTATATGGGGTGGAAATGACTTAATTCATTAATACTTTCAAATCAACTGCTTATATTTGATCAGGAACAGTTTTCTTTCATTCAAGTATTTTCTTGCTGTCTTTCATATAATACTCACTGTTTTTCCTTCCCAAACGTGTGTTCCTATAGTAATTGCCAGGGCATGTGGCTTCTTGGGAAGTAGCACACCTAATCAGTTATTGTCCTTGGGTATTATAAACAGTTATATTTTATAGGTAAATTTTAACCTTTCTAACCCTCAATCTTAGAAGAAGGACACAGTCTTAAAGGGAGGGGGATGCAGCTGGAGGTTCCATTAAGAGGAATGTACAAGTACCTCTTTATGAGATGAATGAGCACGACATTCAAGTACACATGCATAATTTGAAAATAATTTGGGGAATTTGCATTGTTTTGACAAATTGAAATCTGCCCCTCTCTGTGAGGTTCCAGGGCGACCAGATGGTAGTGCCATGTATTGGAGGGGGTCCAAGATTGCTTTTGTGTTAATTGATATAGTGCGCTAAGAAAGGTCTCTGGGGAAAAGTATCCCCAGGTAGCTGATTGCTTTGGAACTCCAACAGAGAGAAACTGTGTCAGATGAGAAGGAAAACAAGTTATTGCGAACGAATACCGCAGATCGGACTGGTTAATTTTATTATGGAAAATTCAGTACAGTGTTTCAGAAAATATCAAAAAGATTTTTTTTTTTTTGAGACAGAAAGAGAAATTGGTAAAGAAGTGCAATAAATTAGTGGCAGCATGCAGGCTCTGTTTGACTTCCCTTTGGTGTGTGGAAGATCCTTTAATGTTAGCAAGTGTGTCTATAGCTGTGACAAGGGGTTCAAGAGCTTCGTTTTCTAATTTTAAAGTGGTGACCCTAATCAGCTGAGCGAGGAAAGCTAGTGGGTTGGGATGGAGCTTGACATGATAAAGGCTCTTAGGATCGCCTCAAAAAGCACTTGCTATTTAATTGGAACATTCACACCTGCTAAATAGCAGTTGTTTAAAATGACACGTTGAGAAAGAGATCAACCATTTGGGGGTTTCCAGAGAGGAGGATTTCTGCTCGGAGCAAGCAACTCTGCAGTTTTACCTGATGGAAAACGGGGTTTTGCTAAGTCTTAGGGGAAGAGAATGCTCATGTTTCCTTCTGATCTTTTTGCAAATCGTTGCAAATCGAGGAAGAAAGGAACAGAGGAATGGAGAGAGTGGGAAATGGAGATGGAGAGAAAGAGGGAAGAGCTGTGGAGGGGGATGCACACTAAAAGAGAAGAGCGGGAAGACCCGTTTTGATGAGCACCCCTTTATGTGTATGCTTGCAGTGGTTTTACACCTACTCATTTGTTCTCTTCTTTCTTCCTTTACCATGAAGTTGCACAGAAATGTTTATTGCTGAAAAGAAAATAAGACTCTTTCTTTTTTTTTTTTTTCATAACACTCAATGACAAGGGCACTTTCCCACCTCTCGCTATAAGCTTTTTAATACAATTGTTTAATATCCTGCCTGGGCTCCCTGGCCTTTTTTTGCATTTCTCTTCTAGTCTTTTTTCACATAGTGTTCCTGCCATTAAGAGAACGGTTGTCTGACCTTTCTCTAGGAGGTTAATAAAGAATGCACTGCCTTGTAAGCCTGATTCAATTTCCTTTATGTGAGCACGCTGCATAAGTGACCATTATGGTATTTGGTTCGGGAGCTCTGTTTTGCAGTGTGCTAGCCTTTTAAATGAATGGCCACATGTGTTGTGCATTTAGCCACAGAAGGTGAGAAGCAACAAAATAGACTTTCCTGAGTATTAAATCAAATTTCCCCACAATGGACTCTCTAATGTGTATGTGAAATATAGCCAGTCATGTATTATTTAGCTGTATTGTATTTTGTGTTTTAAAATTTTTCTATCACATATTCAGCTTTAATAAATGCATGAGTAGATGCAATATCTGGGCGCTATATTTTAGAAATTCAACACTTTCAACAGATTCTTCCAACTTCAAAGAATTTAATATTAGTATCATAAAAGGACCTTTGAAGAATAATACTGGAACGTAAGAAAAATGACTGCCTGAGTGTACCCTATCATTTTGAAAGTGTTTTATTGCTTTAATTTCCTGTCTTAGTAGAGTAACAAGCGGCATAATAGAAGATATATTGTTACAGAGTTTGCAATTTATTAGAAAGCTTGAGCAAGTTGAAGACTTTATGGGAAGTGAAAAAGAAAACCTCTATTTAGCTGAAAAATGGAGACGAACCACATCAATGTTGCAATAGCTTTAAATGGAGTCCTATCTTTTGACTGATAAGTTGTCTCTTCACGCCCTGTATGTTTGCATGAAATAAATCCGTGGGCACAGTCCTCATTCTGTGCTAGCTGTGTGTCATTAGGTTCCTGGAAACCTAATGTTATTTCATTTGTGAGGCGTGTATAAGATGACTGTTGCTATTTGGATTCTCCAGCACAGAGGTGCTATTGAAGCATAAATGACCCATAACATACATTTTCATTCATTTATTACATTTTTTGCATGCGTGACTGAATTTTAATCCCGAGCTTTGTAGAGCTTTGTCAACGTAGTGTGGTTATATTAAAGCTTTTTAACCTAGTTTCATGTGCCTCAGTCTGCTGTCTTTGACACGGTGGCATAAAAGCACTGAGAAGGAAGGCGTATATGATTCACTTCTGCAAGGGAAATAGTAGAAATGAGCGATGAGAAGCTAATTAACCTGTAGAAATGGGCTGTAAAATGACCTTCTAATTAAATGTGATGTGGGGAAGGTGGTAAGGAAGAAAGAAAAGGTATAATTTAGCATGTTTAGGCTTGCTTGTTGTTGTTGGGGTTTAAATATCCTGTAGGGACTCTAATATGGAGACACAAAATCTTGGTATCAAAATTGGAGTTACATAATTATTTGAGAAGAGTAAGAAGTACAGGATCATCATTAGGACTCTTTAATTATGCCACCATTTTCCCACCACCACCACCACCACCCAAAATAGCCGAACATCTGTTCTTAACAGATTGGTTTTTCAACACTACAAAACAAAATGAGATATATTGCCATGTGCATAGTCCACTTGAACAGATCAAAAAGCCAATTTGTCTCTGATTTTAGTTAATAATGATCTTAGCTGAGTATATAGGTCTCTCAAGTTAGAGAAATGCTTTTATCACTATTGATTGATTATATTCTAGATACATCCAAAACAACATGTTTTGTCATGTTAATAATCTAAATATATTGACTGATGGGGTGGGTCTGTGAAGATTTTGTGGTATTTAAATTAGCACACCCAGATACACCTCACTGGTGTTTAAGCAAAGTGGCCAGACTATGTGTAGGCTGACTGAATATTAGTGGCCAAACATTTCTAGTTTCTTCTGTTATCTATGTTCATCTTTGAAAGAATAATGATTTCTAAGCTTTATTGCTAACTGAAGCACAAAAGATTTCCTCTGGGCTTGCCACAGACAATCCTCAGGCACATTAGAGGTGTCAACTAGAGTTAGTTCAAAGTGAATTACTTCATTTTAATCATGGTGAGTTTACCAGTTCAGTCGATATGCTGTAATGGCAGATTGTTGGCCTTCCCTTCCCCTTCTTCTTTTTCTTCTTCCTTTTTTTTTTTTTACCTCTCTTTTAATGATACACAGGTCACTTTATTTTACTCTAGTCAAAATTTATGGATTTAACAGCCCTTCAAAGTAATCCGTCTTGTTTTTTTTTTGTTTTTTTTTTTTTTTTTTGGTTTTTCGAGACAGGGTTTCTCTGTGTAGCTTTGCGCCGGAACTCGCTTTGGAGACCAGGCTGGCCTCGAACTCACAGAGATCCGCCTGGCTCTGCCTCCCGAGTGCTGGGATTAAAGGCGTGCGGCAACGCCCGGCTATCCATCTTGTTTTATGACACTTGAAATTTTGTTTGGTAACTCTTTTTCTTCTTAAGCCTTGGCTAAAATCTGTTGAGTTGTTTTTGAACAACCAAATGAGTCCTTAGTAGGAGGCATTGCCTGTTACAGAGCGATAATGAGTGCCCACTTTAAGATACAAATAAATAAAGGTTGCACCAAAGTTTACTGAGAACTAAAGACTTCCTTGTTACTTGTTCCTAGATGGGAAGGCGCAGCATACCGGGCAGAGGTATGTAGACAGAGTAGCCATTGGATTCCCAAATTAAAGGATACACTTCATCATTTGGAATTCCCTCCAAATGCTGGATAGGGGCACTTTTGGAAATTCCCAGACAGTGGTGGCAATTTGCTGTCTAGCACCGTGTGTGTGTGTGTGTGTGTGTGTGTGTGTGTGTGTGTGTGTGTGTCCTCTTATGTGGTTATTTTTCATTTACTTAATTCTTTCTATGAATGTTGAAGATAACAATGGCCTTCCTACCCAAGATGAAAAGTATTTTTTTCTGAAGCCTCCTTCAGAGACTGTATGTTGTTTTTCTATAATCCTTCTGTGTAGAGGGTCCATTAGACCCAAATCTCTAGCCTCTGAAGTTCTGGGATCCTCTGCATGTCTGTTTCATTCATGATTTCTGCAGATGAGGGTCCCCTCACCCAGCACACTAAAGCTCTATAATTACTTTCATTTCTGGGTTCACACAGGTCATAGAACTAATGTTAATAATAATCTTTCCCTCTGGACTTCTCTGTATTTATATATCTCTGATCCAATAACCATGAGGGACGTGGAGGTGTATTTTATCTTCATTTCAGTCCTCTTGGTATTGTTTTAGCCCAGGGGGGGATATCAAATGAGGTACAGAACATGGTAAACTCACACAACTCGAGGTCATTAACACCTAATTAGAAACAGCTTAGAGATCTGAACGATTCTTTGGTTAAGATGTGAGGGAAATCAGAAAATGTTTAACTTCTTCATTGCCAATGTTCTCTATATCCCTAGCAGTTGAGGATATACTATACCTCCTGGTGATTTCTTAAACTTTATGAAACAACATTTGTGTGTGTGTGTGTGTGTGTGTGTGTGTGTGTGTGTGTGTGTTCTCTACCTCCTCTCTCTTGATTTAATAAAAATAAGCAGTCTGTTGAAGTACTGGGTAGCAACAGGACTTTGCCTACCAGCCTAACACCTAACATACTAACTTAGGAATATACTAACATTCCTTAACTGAAAAATGTTAATATTAAATTAATGTGGGTCTAGATAACAAATTTAAACTATTATATGATAAGAAAACTATTATTTATTTAACTAAGAATATACAGCTCCAGTTTGATCAGTCTCTGAGAAGCTAAATCCTATGTGGTTAAAGTGAAAAAGAATGTCTAAGAACTATTACAATCATATACTTGTGCTACATTTTTAATAAAGTTTGTTTCCCTACCTAGCAACTTTTAGAAATTCCTAAAATATTTCATAAAGATAGCTGTTCCAAACCTTGACCTGAAGTTGAGGGTGTTGAAAACCCATGGAAAGAATCCATGCTTTTGTGAATGCTATCCCATTGGAAATCTTAGCTTCTCTAGGAAGAATCTTTACTAAAATGTGGAAAACACTACTACCTCTTGTCTGGGCAATAGACAAATAATGGCTGGACCTTTCCTTACTTGCTTCCCAGATTTGCAACTCATTTTCTTCAGGAGTCATGGTTTGTCTCTGTGGGCCTTCCTCCAGAAACCATTTTCTTACTGAGAAAACTGAGCTGAGTAATGGCCAAAGAGACTCATGGCAGATTACAGAGGGATTGGCGCTTCAGTTTCAAGGCCATCTCTCAAGGTTTTGCTAATTGCCTGAGGTCATATTTAGATGCCCAGGGAATAACCCTGCTCCCCGATTTCTTAACCTAGAGGCAAGTAGGATGAGGACACAGTCTAAGGTTCTGGGAATAATGACTATGTTTAAAGCCAATAATTCCACTGCATTTGCACGAATATCTTTCTCTCCACCTCCATTTCTTCAATTGGGAAATGGGAAAATGACTGGAGCAGTGTGTCTCTCACAAGGTGGTCATAAGAGTGAACGAGTAAAATGTGTTCAGGCTGCATATGTGGCGTACCCCTGTAATCCCAGCACTCAGGATACAGAAACAAGAGGATTAAAAGTTCTAAGAGAACCCTGTGCTTCTATCAGTGAGATCTTGACTCAAAATACAAACAAATACATATCAGCTAAATTATCTTGGAACCCTGCCAGTTTAATAGGAGCCCATAGTTCCCAAGGTACATATATTACCGGGATCCCCTTGTGGCTGTGACCAAATGTCCGGCGAGAAGTAATAAAAGGGAAGAAAAGAATTTGGCTCATCATTTGAAGGACTATGTAGCCCGTCATAGTGAGAAAGTCATAGTGAGAAGCATGGGGTGGATGGTCCCATTTTATCCATAGTCAAGAAACAAACAACAAGATGTATTCTGGTATTTCATACTTTCTGCTTTTTAATAAGTCTTAGATGCCAGCCACTGGTAGTCCTGGCACATTGAAGGTGGTTCCTTCCTACTTGGTTAAACCTCTCTGAAAATGCCTCCACAGATGGACGTGCCCAGAAGTGTGTTGACTAGGTGATTCTAAACCCAGTCATGTTGGCAACGGATGCTAATCATCTCATTTTTACCAATGTCAAACTAATATCCAAATGCAATGTTCTGAATTATATAACTCACCAGTGTTGTCCCCTAAAGTCTTATGCTTACATCATAATACAAAATCTATTTAGTCCAACTGTAAAAGTCCTCAAAATTTTAACAGCCTTGATATTGGCTTCTCAGGTCTTTGATGGGATTGAAGACTAGCAATTATAGTTACAAATTTTATATATATATAAAATCTTAGATAGAACATATTAAGTAATTAAGTATTAGATTTAGGTTCTTTAGGATAGGACACCTTTTGGAATGATCTTTGTAACATGCCATTTACCTATGCTCCAGACTTCTCTGGATTTTAGTATGTGTCTCTTGTTTGATATTGTGTTGGTTGTAGTTCCATCTTATATAGGTCATTATCTCTTATTACTCCAGCACAATATTTGATAATCATTCCTATCTTATATAGTCTTATATTAGGTTAGAACCTTCTTATTTAAACAAAAGGGGGACATGTAGTGGGTAACTGTTCCAGCTTTGACCTGGAAGTATACCTCCACTGAGGCTTCGGTTACCGTCATGCCTAAAAGGCGGAGCTGAGACAGGAGCCTTGAAGACCCAAGATCCAGATGTGCCTGCTCTCTTGGTTCCTGGATCCTGGATGCTGGAGGTAGACCAAGCAGAGTTCTCTAGAGAACACTGCTGGACTGCACTTTACCTTTCCCAGACCCTGTAACCCATCCCTTCACTTGTAAGTTACTCCACAAAATAAACCTCCCTTTTAACTACGTGAAGTTGCCTTAATATTTCAACCAATAAGCCATTTCTGATAGTAAACTTATTGTCTCTGAAGTCTTATGAGCTATCCTGTTACCACTGCTGTCTTCCAAACTCCCATAGAAGGGACCATTAGGCTTCATGTTCCTATAGCAGGGCTTCTATGGGCAGGAAATACAAAGACTTCCACATTCTTCATCATCATCTAGTTCCAAAAGCCTAAAGAACCACATGGTCAGTTTTATCACAATTGCCCCACTTCTTAGCACTTACTGCTACATTAATTGGTTTTCTGTGGCTGTGCTCACAAGCATGACAAGAATCAACTTAAGGGGAAAGGAGTTTATCTTGACTTATTTGAGGGGATACAGTCTACCATAGTGGGCAAAGCATGACGGCATGAGGCCTCTCATCACATTGAAACCACAGTCAAGAAGTAGAGAGGGATAGGTTCTGGTGTTCTGATGCATTCTACTTTTTACTAAATTTGAGACCCAAGACATCTATTTTTAGGGTGGGCCTCACTTTCTTAGACCCTTTTGGAGATGGGCCCAAGGATAGTTTTTCCTAGATGATTCATAATCTTAGTCAAGATAACTCTATTAACTTTCACACTTTGCATCAGGGAACTCTTTTGTAGTCTCAGAAGATCAAATTGTATTTATTATAATTTTGAGATACTATTGGACACTTTCACTTTTTTTCTCTCTTGATTGGACTGGGATTGTACAACAGTCACATTTCCTGTGACCCTACACCAAACTAACTACAAAAGGATGTTTAAAAAAAAATCCTGCATATTTTCTATTAACTCAACACAGTGAAGGTATTGGCAAAATTGTAAAATGATGCTATATTTATTGTTTTTAATTTCAGAAAATGTAATCACTTTTCATCAAAAGTCATTGCTGTTAATATTAATGGCTGCAATATAATTTCAAATGAATTTATGTAATTGTTTAAATTTCTAATATGAAATCTACTGACATATAACCACCCATGCACAAAAACTCTTCAGAGTCTTTAAAGGTTTTTCGTTTGTTTGTTTGTTTTAGACATGTATTTTTATGCTATACGTATGAGTGCTTTTACTGCATATACATGCACCATGTGCCTGCAGAGGTCAGAAGAGGGTATGGGAAACCCTGAACCTGGAGTTACAAATGATTGTGAGCTGCCACATGAATATGGTGAACTAAACCTTAGTCCTCTGCAAGAACAGCAGGGACTCCTATCTCCTGAGCCTTCTTTCTAACACTGAAGATTTCTGTTTTTGTAAATATAAATAGGTACTATACAAAAATATGTAAGAACGACTGTTGTTTGTTTTTGTGCTTTGGCTCTTTTGGCTTTTTTGGGGGGGGCTACCACCCAGGTCTCAAATAGATCACACAAGGAGGCTTATTCTTAATTATGAATGCCTAGCTTAGCTTGTTTCTAGCCAGCTTCTCTTAACATAAATTATACCATCTACCTTTGCCTCTGGGTTTTCCCCATTCTCTTACTTCTGTTAATCTTACTCTTACTCTGTGGTTGGCTGTGTAGCTAGGTGGTTGGCCCCTGATGTCCTCCTCCTTCTTTGGCTACTTCTTCTCCTTCTCGAAAATTTCTCCTTCTATTTATCCTCTCTGCCTGCCATCCCCACGTATTTCTCTCTCTTGCCTCACTACTGACCATTTAGTTCTTTATTAGACCATCAGGTGTTTTAGACAGTCAAAGTAGAACAGTTTCATGGAGTTAAACAAATGCAGCATAAACAAAGGTAACACACCATAAAATAATATTCTACAACAAACTATTATTACCATTTAAAAAAAAGCTACCATTTCTATCAGCTTCATTATCTGTAGACTTTCTTTTGCATCTCTGAACTAGACCAGGATCTTTACAGGTCCTCTTTGATAGACAATTATATGCTTTTGGTTGTTTATTGAAGATACAGTACACTGGGGAAATCATCCAAAACAACTAACTAAATATGTAATTCTGATTCCTGAGATCCTCATCCAGAATTTCTGATTCCAAAAGTTTAGATGTAATTCAATAGTTCAGACATTTAACCTCAAGTGGTTCTGACCACATTGTGAATGATAATGTGGCCCAAAGAACTTTACAAATGGAACATAGTATCAACACTCAGTGCCCTTATCTTTTTTCATTGAAAGGCAGGTAGACTTCTCAATCCGTAGATGTCATCAAGATGAAGAAGTGGTATTTTATGGAATTCAGTGAACGCAGTTCTGAGTGTCAGACAAACTATACCCTACTATGCTTTGCAATAATTAACTGTGTGGCCATAATTTCCCTCAGCTGTGACTTTTCTAAAGGCTGATTGAAACCATGACGATAATAGAGATGAAAGGTCAGCTACCAGCAGGGGCAGTTACAGAGAAGAGAGAAGCTTGAGAACAGCCTCAGACAGTTTGCAGATGGAGTTGCATTGTTACGGCCAATACCTAAATGGCTCTTTTTATTTTTTCCTTAAAATCACAGAGCCAACAATTTGTGATCAATTCACAAATCAACTCCTTCACCACCATTCCTTAGGTTTGAAAATTCATTAAAATATTAATAGGTGCCAGGCGGT
Source organism: Peromyscus californicus insignis (assembly GCF_007827085.1). NCBI lineage: Eukaryota > Metazoa > Chordata > Mammalia > Rodentia > Cricetidae > Peromyscus > Peromyscus californicus. The sequence continues at coordinate 40,263,853 of NW_026294534.1, read as the reverse complement.
GGTGGCACATGCTTTTAATCCCACTCAGCACTCGGGAGGCAAGAGGCTGGTGAATCTCTTGAGTTCGAGGCCTGCCTGGGCTATCGAGTGAGTTCCAGGAAAGGTGCAAATCTACACAGAGATGTAGCTAGAGTTTTCCTGCCTGGCCCACAGTCAGGACAAATCTCTCTCACCTGCCAGTCCCACAGCCTCTCAAACCCGACCAAGTAAACACAGAGATTTATATTGGTTTCAAACTATATGGCCATGGCAGGCTTCTTGCTAACTGTTCTTACAGCTTAAATTAATCCATTTCTATTAATCTATACCTTGCCACATGGCTCGTGGCTTACCGGCATCTTCACATGCTGTTTATCATCATGGCGGCTGGCAGTGTCTCTCTGACTCAGCCTTCCACTTCCCAGCTTTATTCTCCTCCTTGTCCCACCTACACTTCCTGCCTAGCCAATGGCCAATCAGTGTTTTATTTATTGACTAATCAGCAACACATTTGCCATACAGAACATCCCACAGCACAGAGAAACCCTGTCTCGGAAAAAAAATTAATAGGCATAGACTAAAATAATTGAAATATAGGGATAAGCTAATAAATACGAGGAATACTCAAAAGCTTTAGCAAGAGTATATGTACATACATAAATATAGGCACTATCTCCATTTCTTTCCCCTCACCTTCCCTTCCTCACCCTCTCTCTCTTTCTCTCCTCTCCCTGCGGGGTGTGTGTGTGTGTGTGTGTGTGTGTGTGTGTGTGTGTGTGTGTGTGTGTATGTGTGTGTATAAATGTGAGCAATTATGCCATGGCATAAGTGTCAAAGGCCAACAAGTGGCATTCATCTTCTCCCGTGTTTGAGACAGAGTTCCTTGTTTTTCACTGACTACATACCAGGCCAGCTGTCACAGGAGACTTCTCAATTCTCCTGTCTCTTCCTGCAGTCTCAGTGATAACACTGGGATTACAGATGTGTGCTGCCACATCTGGCATTATGTAGAGATTCTGGACATCCAGACTCAGGTCCTTACAATTGCAAGCCAACACTTGACCCACTGAGATATCTCCTCAGGGTCTGCTTTGTTTATGACTTTTTCCTCGTTATCCTCATGTTGATTTTCAACTATTATAAGGTTAGGGCATATCATTTAACCTACAGATGAGATTAAAAGGAAGCTAGGTGTTGGCTAGCTGTCACCAGGGCCATCATCTGATTTCCATCAGGTTTTGACTAACACACCAGAAGAGAGACCTCTGTCCCACAGGCATCCTGTCTTCTGTGATAAACAAGATTAGAATGGGGTAGAAATTTAGGTAAACGGTGAGATAATAAACTGTATAACAAAGTAGTATTGATGGCTTGAGTTTCTCTCAGCAAGGAAACCTTTTTATTTACCTTTTTGGAGTGAAAAACGTGATACAGAGAGAAAATACAGAATTAAAAGAACATGTAGTTCTCAGGCTGATGACAAAGTTAAACATAGTGTTAAACTGTTTCCCTACTACCAGCGTGGTTGGCTTTAAGCTTCCAGTTCAAATACTTAGTAGAACTGATAGGTGAAAGATTATGCCTTCAAGATTATTCACAAGCTTAATTTTCTAAATAGCAGTTCTCCACTCTGCTCTGATTGACTCGTGACTGGTTGTAAGAGATCCACCAGAGAAAGGCACGTTAATCCCAGATAAAATTTACAAAAAGAATTCTGACCACAGCTAAGTATTTTTCAAAAGAAAAATGCCATGAAGCCCACTATCACTTAATGAGCACCCCAACGCCTCTTTCAGCTGCTATTCTCTACCCCCCACTAAAACTTCCTCTACATCAATCCTTCAGTTATAACCATGTGCCCTTGGATGTATTACCATTTTTATTAAGTATTTTCATGATTCCATTTAGAAGGAAAATGAATTATTTCAGAGGAAAGGAAAATAGAATGGGTACATCAAACATCCAATATTGCAACTCCAAATAAATTTTATAAGGATTTTATACACCAGCAAAACTCCTAGCACTACTTAGTGAGAATTTTTCCTAGTTTAAAATATTAATTCTATAGGTCAGAAGGTATCATATGAACAAACTATGTTAGTTGATTGTGTTCATAGTGGTTGGGGCACTAGGAAAAGCATCAGAACTTGAAACCTTTGAAAACTCTGCCTGCAGGAAAGATATTTTTTAGCATCTACTAGGGAGTAATACTTCTTCCTTTGAGGAAGTCATTGTAGTGGCCACAAAAAGCAGGACATTTAAGTGAGAAAATTGAGGCAGAAATAATTTTAATATTTGTAATAACTGTCTTAATAAAGAGTCCCGTTGCCTACACCAGTTTCACAGTTATTAGAATACATTCGAGCGAGAGGGGAGTCGAGGATTGTAAGACAGAGAGAGGAGCACTAGTGAGGCTGTCCTTCTCTATTCTTTGGGTGTGAGATAGCAACAACAGAACTGAAGAGATGCCAGGGCTGGAGAAATGGCTCAAACATTAAAATCACTTGTTCTTGCAGAGGACCCAAGTTTGTTCCCAGAACCCATTTCTTACAGCTCAAAGCTGCCTCTAACTCTTATTCCAGGGGACCTACTACCTTCTTCTGCCACCTGTAGACACACAAATAAAATAAAATAAACAGAAACATCTATAGTCACAGTTATTTTACCACTTGGTTTAATCACTTGAGAAGTAAGTGATTTTAATTTACATTAAAATCAATAGCTATATATACTAAACAAAGGCTCAATTTAGTCTATATGCTAGCTTTTTTTTTTTTTATCAGATCTGAGGAAGCATTAGAACCCCTCTCAAGTGGCATTCTCAAGTCAAATACTACCAGAAATGGAAATAATTTGTTAGGAATTTATTGGTTTAAATATTAAGGCAACTCCACGTAGTTAAAAGGGAGGTTTATTTTGTGGGGTAACTCACAAGTGAAGGGATAGGTAACAGGGTCTGGGAAAGGTGAAGCACAGTCCAATGGTGTTCTCTAGAGAACTCTGCTTGGTCTACCCCCAGCGTCCAGGATCCAGGAACCAAGAGAGCCATCCCATCTGGATCTCAGGTCTTCAGGAGTCCTCTCTGGACTCTGCCTTGTAGGCGTGACAGTTAATGAAGCCTCAATGGGGGTGGTACTTCCAGGTCAAAGCTAGAATGGCTACCCACTACAGGAATTAGCTCTAGCAAAGGAGAGCTCATGACAGATCACTTAAAAGTTGGAAACCCAGGAAAGTGGGAAGTGTGCCTCAGTGCAAGTCAGAATGCCTGAGAAGCAGAGAACCAGAAGTGTTACTCTCAAAAGTGTGAGAATCTGACTGGCTGCTGATGCTAGCCCTGAAGGCTAAACCCTCAAGAACCCAAAGTCCTAATGGCTATGGCAAGTGAAGTTATGAGATCCAGCTTCAGCAGGCAGGGACAATAGTTATGTTCATGTTTGCCATCATTGTGTCTCCCATCTGGCTCCTTGGTTTTGGGTGGTGCCTACCTGCAACAGATGAGGGTGGACTGTCCTTACAAGGTCACTGATTCAAAGGCTAGTCTGTTCTAGAAATACCCTTGTTGACCCAACCAGAAATAATGTTTTATAAACATTCGGGGAATTACTCAGTCAAGTCAAATAGATGTTCAAAACTAAGCAACACAACCTCTTTCTATAAAAATTGATCTTCAGAATCTTCACAGTCATAATAAGTCAGTACTCAGGTGCCCATTAGTGAATTCTCTAACACAGCAATCCCCACAAAAGTTTGCCTGTAAGTATTGTAAGCATATTAATGGACATATAATTGGCGAGGCAGTAGAATTTAGCTTCAGATAAACACATTTGGTGATTAATAAGTACTCTTTTGGGAGAACTGTACCATAAACTGGGGTTTCTAGAGTTACAAAGTAAAGGTGATGCCAACAACTAAATAAAATCTAAGGATTATTTCTGTCTTAGTAGGTATTCAAGTATATTTACATGTTGATATTATCAAGAGTAACCCAGGAGCAGGGAGTAAGTGCAGATGATCTGTAAAGAGGTCATTATTATTTTCCCTCTTTAGAAGAGATTGAAAAACTGAGAATGGGACAAGGAGAGGGCCACCATCATCTGCTGTGCAATAAGGAACAAAGTGGTAGGGAGCAGAGGCTAGAGGGACAATAGAACATGTAAGTATATGAAGTCACAAGAAGTGAACTTTTTCTTATATTGAAGATTTGATTTATTTACAGTGGGAGCCTTTGGCAGGTGTAAGTTTGACGTTACATGGTTGTCAGTTAAGGAGTCAACAATGACTAGAACTACGGTGCCTCTAAGTACAGAAGTGCTAATTATTGCAAAGCAGAAGTTCACCTTGTACCTTGCAGCTTATTTGTGAACCTCCTCAATCATCATGTGTCAATTAAACCTGCTGCCAACATCCACTAAGAAAGCCAGTGTCACCTCTGAGAAGGATTTTGTAAGAGCATACCTTGCTTATTTGATGGAGCAGGGAAATAAGAATTTGATAGTTTGATAGTTCTGTGAATAGCGGAGGCAGCTGCAAGCTGAACAGAAGTGTAAGAGACACACAATGTGGTTTGAACTTGAAGTCACACATCAGTATCCAGTCTTGCTCTAGACACAGCAGAGTCTGCATCAGAAGTATCGTCTACAAAAACCAAGGGTGACAATCTAAAGCTTGTAGACACTAGCTTAAATTTTGACATCACTTCTGCTTGGAGCAGGCACCTTATCTAAGCCATCTCCACTGTGACAGATTGTGGCCCTTATGAGTTCCTGAAGGCAGTGTGGGTTGAGTCCAGAGTCAATTTATCAACATTGATGGCTTGCTCCAATTTCAGGCCTATCATCGCTCTCTGGCTGACTCATACAGCTAGCAAGCAATTAGCTGGGCCCTCTCAGAAGCACTTCCAACAGATCGAGTAGCAAGAACTTTCTAAGAAGACCTAAAGAGTTCCTTGGGAGATGAAACACATCAGCAGACATAATCATCCTGGACTTGATTGCTGTAGGAAGAGGGAGTTGGGGGTGTGAGCCCATCAGCTGGTGACCAGAGGGCAATTTTGCTCCCCGACAGTGTCGATTTTAACTTCCTACAAGTTGCTGATGTCTGCAGCTGTGATGTTTGGAGTAGGAGTCTATTTTGGGTCAAAGATTTAGGAGGCAATAGTGGCTATGAAATGTTTTTAAGTCAGTTTGGAGAATTCTGGGGAACTGACTTGGACAATGTTCTATAGATATAACCCTTCTCTCCAATATTTTCATTGCAAAGGGAAGGCCTTAACCCACATTCTCTTGGGGTGTTCTTGCCTGAAGAATGCACACAAAATCCTGTTTGTGCAGGTAGTTGTTACATGAGGGGTCAGGAGGAAGCTAGGAGTTTCAGAGTGACTCAGATTTCTACTTCAGTGATACAATTCAGGAAGAGGGGACAAGTGTGTTGGTAACATTTGGAAATTCCAATGTGGAAAAATGTCAAACCAAAGGTCTAAGAGACAAACACAACTGCTGGTTCTGATCACCATTTTTATCTGCCTGTTAAACACCAATCCATTTTTTCCAACCCCTGAACCTTGACCTCTGACTCTCAGCCAATTAGAAAGCTCCAGGAGGCCAAAGGGAAAAGGAGAGTGTGGCTGGGATACTAAGCATTGTTCAGGGATCTCCTGGGTGGACAGTGAGGTGGATTTTTCCCCTTGTAAGGCCACAGGTAACCCTGCAAACCCCTTTCTACACTTAGAGCTACTTTCTGCAGGCATCATTATACATTCATCACTTTTCAGGACAAAAGTGTCAGCTTCAAGTCCTTCACATGCTTTTATAAAGCCCTCCTCTGTCACTGTGCTGTGTCCTCTATTGCTATTCACAACATATACATATATGCTTATAAATAGTCTGTGATTCATTTTTAAAAAGAGAAATTAAATTTTTGACCCCACATACTTAATATCCATTTTGTACAAAACGGTCTCAAGTCATAACCTGAACACAGTAAACACAGTAGCCAGAACATCAGCAGTGTGTGGCTTTGAACATGCAATTTCAGGAAATGTCAACTGCTATTGTTGGCATCGCTCAGTTCTTTGCTAACTTCTCATATGGAAAAAGTTATACAATGACCTAGAGAAAGTAGAAAAAGTATTTGAGGATACATTAGTCATTTATAGATATTTATTACAGAATAAATAACAATCCAACTGTGTCTTGATTTTTGCAGTTAACACTTGCAGCACTGACTTAAAGGGAATCATCTTAACCAGCATTTGTCTTTATGTACATATTAAGATGATGGAAGGGAAAAGGAAAAAATGAATATAATTTACAATAATCAGAGGTCAAATTGTCAATAAACATGATTTGAACATCAGCATGGATAAAATTAAAATTATTTACATATTTTAATTCCATTTATAAGCAGAGACAACTATTTAATGAAATTTTGTACCCTTTAAAATGGGTATTAAGCAAGTAGTTTTCTTTAAACTTTACCAAATTGCTAAGGAGGAAGTCAGTCTGCATAGCCAAAGGCCAAATAAACTGTCCCTTCAATATATTTCTCATCACTTTATTTGTTTCCCTTTTGGTAGATAGAAGGGGAATCTGACAAGTTAGTATACATTTCTTCTATGTTTGAATGCTGTAATACAGAGAACAATAATAAATCAATTAACTTTAATTACTGCTGGCTTGTCTCCTCTGATTCCTGCCACTCTAAGCTGTGTGCTCTTATGAATAGCCTCCTGACAGCAGAAACCTCAGATGATCTATAACTCCTTCCACAATCTCTGTCCAGGGTCTCACAAAGAAAATCATTTAATATTCTTACATGTTGCCTCCTTTCTCCAAAATTCTCAGAAGTCAGATCTCATTCTTTATAACTAGATATTAAAGATAGCCACAGAGTCAGGAGTGTAAAAGCCTCCAAAACAGTAAAATGAGTTATCAGTGCCCAAGAAAAGAACTGTGCATGCCATTGACTTTTAAATTTGTGCTAAACTGAGATTCAGAAGTGAGGGAGGGTCCCCAATGTGGAAGCATTTTAAGTTCATGCAGCTGAAAAATAGGAAAGTGTATTTGCCCATCCACACAGAGGCAATTGAACAGGTAACCAAGATAATTCATTTAGCACAAATAGACGAGAGTCTACAGTTAGGTCTCAACAATGCATGCATCCAGGTTAAAAATGACCACATACTGGGAACCGTGTCTTTTGTAAGGTAAACTCTAAGTAGTGTAGACATGGAATTAATTCTTTATTTGTTGGACTTTTCCTAGATGGTAAGTTCTCAAGATTAGCCTCATCAGAGATATAACACGGGGTCACTGAAATCTACAGATGCCTGTAAAGCTATGAAGATCAGGGTGGAAAATCTTTTGTGGATTCTACTGCAATTCCCTTGCCATCTTTTGTTTTCTTTCCCTTGCTCCTAGTAGATTGCATTCACTAAGTTAATTATCATCAATCAGTCAGTCAATCAAAACTCAAAAGTCAAAACATGTTCCTTAAATTCATCTATGTATAATCAACAATTCCAGTTCCCCTTATCGAAGATTTCATTTCTGAAGGATCAGTTCCTCATATGAAACTACAAATAATAAATATAAAAATATAGTATTTGAGAAACTAGATTCTAATAACTATTGATAGTACATTGTGATCGCTTATTTTTTATGTTGTTGACCCTAAGGAGACTATTATGCAGTGTGGCTTTTGTATGTTTACAAGGGTTCTTTCCACATTTAACATCTTCTGAAATAATGATCGTACAAATTAGATTTGTCTTATCTACCTGCACTGGTTAGAATTAATTGTTTGACTTCTGTTTGAGGTATTTTTTGTTATTGTTGTTTTGTCATGTTACTACAAGCTAATTTTCTGGGAAGAGGGAAGCTAAATGGAGGAACTGTCTCCATCGGATTGAGTTATGGGGCATTTCTTGATTGATGATTGGTGTGGGAGGAACCAACCCACTATAGACAGTACCATTCACTGGGTTGTATAAGACAATGGGCTAAATAAGCCATGGGTATCAAGCCAGTAATCAGCATTCCTCTATGGCAATGGTCCTTAACCTTCCTATGCTGTGACCCTTTAATACAGTTTCTTCATGTTGTGGTGACCTTCAACCATAAAATCATTTTCATTGATGCTTTATAACTGTAATTTTCGTACTGTTATGAATCATAACATAAATATCTGTCTTTTCTGATGGTCTTAGATGACCTCTGTGAAAAGGTAGTTTGACCCCCAAAGGGGTTTTAAGCCACAGGTTGAGAACCACTGTTCTCTGGCCTTTGCTCTAGTTTCTTCCTTGAGATCCTGCACTGGCTTCCATTTACAATGGACTATAACCTATAAGTTGAAATATACCCGTATCTTTCCAAGTTGCTTTTGGTCAATGTTTTACCATAGCAACAGACAATAAACTAAAACATTACCTAGCCTCCTACACTTTCATTCTTTGGTGTGTTACTATTTAAATGGGAAATGTCCTCACAGACTCATGTGTTTGAATACTTGACCCTTAGTTGCTGATACTGTTAGGGAGGCTGTGGAAACTTTGGGAGGTAGGGTCAAGCTGGAAAACATAGACCCCTGGGTGTGGTCCTTAAGGATTATAGCCTGGAACTACTTCCAGTCCTCTTTGCTAACAAATCCACCAACATGTGAATAACCACCCTCTTGTTTCCAATATTACAAATGGAGCTACCACAGCCACATGGCTACCCCACCATGGTGGACAGTGTTCCCAGAAACTGTGAGCCAAAATAAGTGTTAATCCATTAAATTATTTCTATGATGTATTTTGTCACAGGGACAATGAATTCCTGGTTTTTGGAAACCTAGCCAACTCTTCCTGCCCCTACCTTTACTAAGATTCATCCTTAACTTATTGCAGGTAATAGCTTAGTACTCATTAGGAGTTTGATGTGTAACCCTTTCCAGGGGCACTGTATATCTTAAAAAGAATTTATATGGAGGACAATGATTGACCTCAATGAATTCACTTACAGTAGTAAAGTTCCAGGCTCTATGACACTGTGAAAATCAACTTGGATGAAAAGAAACTTTGTGATTTCATTTCAGTCATACAAGGTTGATTAAAAAAAAAAAACTAAGGCTATCAAATCTGCCACCCCTTGCTTCAAGACATTTTTGCTCTATTTACATCCTTTGTGATATGAGATGATTTACTTAATCGCCATGTGCCTAATCAGTTAAATGAGAAAATATTTATACTATCTTATAGGTTCATGATATAAAGCAAGTCACTTATTACATATGAAGTCCTAGCTTGTATAAAGGTTGTGTGTCTGTCCTGGGAAGGACCCACAGGAAATTGGAGGAAGAGCTTATTTTATAGGACACTGTGACCAGTCCACTAAGGTGAAGATGTTTAAAAAAAAAAAAAAGAAGAGAGTTTAGCCAGCTTTTGCCTGGTTAATATATATGTATTATATATTATTATATATTAACATATATCATATATGTATTAATATATATGTATATATCACATAGTTATTCTTCCTTCCAAGTTTGAGAAACACTTGTTCTTAATGTTCTTAAACTCTACTTTTTTTCTGTATTAAGAAGTTTTTATTCATTTTACACACCAACCACAGATCCCCCTCTCATCTCTCCTCCCACTCCCCACCAGCCTTCCCCCCAACTCACCCCCTACTTCCTCCTCCAAAATGGTAAGGGCTCCCATGGGGAGTCAGCAAAGCCTGGTACATTCAGTTGAGGCAGGACCAAGCTCCTGCCCCTGCATCAAGGCTGTGCAAGGTATCCCACCGTAGGTGATGGGCTCCAGAAAGCCAGCTCATGTACCAGGGCTAGATCCTGATCACACTGCCAGGGGTCCCTTAAACAGACCAAGCTACACAACTGTCTCTTATGCAGAGAGCCTCGTCTGGTCCCATGGAGGCTCTACAGCTCTCAGTCTAAAGTTCATGAGTTCCCACTAGCTTGGTTTGGTTGTCTCTGTAGATTTCCCCATCATGATCTTGATGCCCCTTCCTCACAGAATCCCTCTTCCCTCTCTTCGACTGAACTCCTGGAGTTTGGTCTGGTGCTTGGCTGTGGATCTCTGCATCTGCTTTCATCAGTTACTTGATCAAGGCTCTGAATCCACAAACATGACCCCGGCTTAGGCTACTAGCAATAGTGGAGAGGATGCCTGAGCTGACCTACCCCAGTAATCAAATTGGTGAATAAGCAAACTCTACTTATTAAGGCAGCAGATGTGACAATTATTCCTAAAACTCCACAGAACCAGCATAGAGTCACCAGCTCGTATGTGCTGGAGCCACTGATAAAATCATTCTGAGCTGTGGGCTTCCTTATACTTCATAAACAGCTATTTGTTGTATTCCTTGGAGATTAACATATAAATGCAACAGCAGGAATAATTCATGTACAAGTCATAATTTTAATGACCAACCTGCAGAGATATTTGCTCAGATGTTAAGCGATTTGGGAGCTGATGCACAAAGTTAGTTCATTGTGAATTATGAGGTACAGAAAAAAAATGTCTACACGATATTTTATAAGACAGGCTAATAAAATACCCAAAATTTGATGTTGCTCACAGAGAAGAATGAATTTGCCTCTTCAGTATCCTGAACAGCTGTCAGGGAAGGTGGAGTAGCACTTCACATAGAGCCTAACCTAGGAGCTAGCACAAAGCATCTCCCTCTGGCAAGATGAAGCACACCGTGGGCTAAAAGGCAATCGCAACTCTAGCCACAGGTTCATGTCTGGCCACCTGGTGCCTCTGTTTGATCTTCCCTCACTTTAAAACACAGGTGGACACAACAGGTAGCTGGTACTGTATTGTCAACCAGGACAGGTAGAAAGAGAAGGGTGAAGGTGGTTGGATCACACACTGGCTCGTTAGACTTCTGCGCCTATTTTAGTGGTCAATGTCAATTCTATGATCACATCTAACTTTAAAGAAACTGGGGGGAGGATGTTTTATGGTGTCCCAGAAGAAAGCAAGCTCAAGGTAAACAAGCAAATAAATAAATAAACATGGGATCACATCCTCATGGCAGCAGCAATAATTGAAATTTTTCCCCTCATCTTTTAGTTTTCTTCACAGGATCAATTTCTTTGCTAGGATCAGAAAACACATACTATTTCCAAGAGCTTCATCTTCACCATGAAACAAGGCAAAGAAAACTATATACAATGATTTTTATGACATTACAAATAATATCTCATTCATGTTGAAAAGGCTACTGAGTCAAGAAAGAGCTGGGGACAAAACATTGGTTTCACCTATACAGTCTGCCTGGCCTCATTTGCCCCTTAACAAACCATCTTATAATTTAACTCACATACACAAGTAATATTAATTTGCTCAGGACCAATTTGGGTGGGGCCAACTGTAACACAAATTGCTAACATGGTCTTTTAATAAGAAACCCAGACCAGATATTGAGGTGAAAGTTGAATGATCAGAGACAAGCCACAGCCACCACCTCTTACTTCATCAACTTCCTCAGCTTGAAAAACCTCAGCCAATAGGCCTCTAGCCCAATGAGCTTCCTCAGCTGAAAAGGCTTCAGTTCCTGTCTCCTCCTGCCTTATATACCTTTCTCTGTCCAGCCAGCACTTCCTGAGATTAAAAACATGTGTGCTTCCCAAGCAAAGGCATGAGATCTCAAGTGCTTGGGATTAAAGGTATATGATTCCCAAGTAAGGGGTTTAAAGGTGTGTGCCACCACTGCCTGGCTGTTTCCTAGACAGAGTCAATCTCATGTAGTTCAGGGTGGCTTTGAACTCACAGAGATCCAGATGGATCTCTGCCTTTCAAGAGCTAGGATTAAAGGTGTGTGTGCCACCACTGTCTGGCCCCTGTGTTTAATCTAGTGGCTTGTTCTGTTCTCTGTTCTTCAGTCAAATTTTATTAGGGTTCACAATATATCACCACAGCCAACTGAACATGCTTCTCTTAATCTCATTGTCTCATTCACATGGCAGTCGGAATGACTGGACAGATGATCACTCTCACTCTAGACAGGGCACAGCTGGCTTTCTTTCTCCAGGGTCTGTTTTTACTCAAGGAGTCCAGGACAGGGATCTTGAAACAGTAAATTCAGGACTACCAGAGGAAAGTAGTGCCAGAAGTCTTGAGGGGAGACTGAACCCTGCAAAGCAAAAGGAAAGCAAGTTTTTTTTTGTTGGGTTGGTTGGGTTTTTTGTTTGTTTGTTCTTGTTTTGTTTTGTTTTGTTTTGTTTTGTTTTGTTTTGTTTTGTTTTGTTTTTGGATTGCAACAGCAACAGTGTCAAAAGCAAAGACCATGATCCAGTGTTGAAAGAACTGTTGGCCCATTTCTGGCAACAATGCAACACCCTTGCTGAGAATAGGAAGTATCAATAGTTTTCTGAACTACCCACTGGCTACATATGCAACAAGGAGACAACACCACCATTTTCTAGACATTTCTCAATGGTTTTGGTTTTGTTGCCAGAGACTGGAATATAACTAGAAAAATGCAATTTCCTTTTGTGGGAAGTAAGGAAATTTCTGTTGTTTTTAATGTACCCTGTCACTCAGTGAACTACCATCAGAGTGGCTCCGGCCATTTGACCAATAAGGTAGCACATAAACAACCACCTATTATAATTTTAAACTTTGCTTTCTTTTTATAACATTGCATTTATTTCCTATGGTAAAACCATGTCCGAAATCTTGTGGCAGTAAGATGAGAAGAGCCCCTCCATACAAACACAAACTTTGATGTGTGCCCTTTCTGTAAAGGATTTATATTGTCAATCCCTTTCTTGGGATTGACCCCCATAGTGGAGATGTGAATAACATCAGTTTTCCAACGACTTCACCTGATAGAGCACATGTGAACTCAAAGTCATCTCTGCAAATCTGAGCTCATCCAATCTTCTGGTATCACCTGGCTCTTCCACAGCTGAGGAAACTAAGGGGTAAGGAGGCAGGACCCAAGCAAATGTGAAGGAGAGAACGTGTGTATGAGGGCTCTGGTTCAGAAAGCAGTAAAGCATGGCCGACCATGGCAAGGCAGTGTCGTCATTGAAGGGCTCAGAGCAGTCGGCAGTGACAGGAACTCAGAATAGGAAGGTCAATAGCAACCCTTCAGAAGGGTTTTGGGTCTTACTGAGAGTTTATTTTGAAAAAGCATGAACTGGAAAGTGACATAGTCAGAGGTACATTTGAATATTACTAAGTATGTAAAAAAAATGCTACCAAGGCAAAATGGAAGCAGGACAATATATATCCTAAAATTCAGGAGAGAGATGCTCATGATATATACATATACATATACAAATATATATATATGTGTGTGTGTATTTATATATATGTATATGTGTATACATATATATATGTATATGTTGTGTTTTTGCTCTTTTGCCACTCAGCTCCCAAATAAATCACACATGGAGGCTTATTCTTAATTAGAAATGCCTAGCCTTAGTTTGACTTGTTTCTAGCCAGCTTTTCTTAACTTATCATGGCTATCTTTTGCCTCTGGGCTTTTCCCATCCTTACTTCTGAAAATCTTCCTCTTACTCTGTAGGCTTACTGTGCAGCTGAGTGGCTGGCCCCGAGATCCTCCTCCTTCTCTAGCTACTTCTTCTCCTAGATTTCTCCTTCTACATAGTCTCTCTGCCTGTCAGTCCCGCCTATCCTTTCTCCTGCCTTGCTCTTGGCCATTCAGTTCTTTATTAGACCATCAGGTGTTTTAGACAGGCACAGTAACACAGCTTCACAGAGTTAACAAATGCAATAGAAACAAAAGTAACACACCTTAAAATAATATTTCCCAACATACACACACACACATACACGGGGGAGGGGGGGCGGGAGAGTGGAGCCAAAGAAAGTGTCAGTCATGACTCCTACAGGAAGAACATGGAGATGCTAGTAAATGTGGCTTTATTGGGCAACTAAGCCTGCCATGCACTAGAAAATTTCTAAAGAAAACTTATGTTCCTCATCTTCTAAGACAGAGGAGTGAAAGTTTGCAAATCAGGATATCTTCAGCATAGGGAGCTCAATACACTGAATTAAAGAGAGATAAATCTAGAATTATTATGCACAGCATTTTACTGAAAAACAAAGAAATTGTCTTAATAATTGTTTGTAAGATTAACAGCCACATACTGGAAACATGTAAACAAATCAGATGTGTATTATTTTTTTTTTCCTTGATCGGAGTAATGCGTCAATTTCCCATAGTGGTGTAACAACCCACCCAAACCACAGCAGCTTAACACAAGAGTTGATCCTTAGCTCAGAATTCTGTAAGTCAGAAAGGTGGACTTCTTGTTTGGGGCCTCAGGAGGAAGGAATCGGAGTTGCCTAGGTGTACCTTCATCTGGAGGTTTAACCAGATGATCCCTTTCCAAACTCCCTCATTGTAGGAATGATCCATATCCCTCTTGCTGGAAGACATCACTAAGGTCTATGTCATGTTGGATGCTAACAAGAGACCACTTACAAATCCTGGAGACCAGTGCCAGATCCTTGCTGAGATCACATATTCTCATTGTTACAGTTTCTTCCTGCCAGAAGGGCCCAGTTCTCTTAATGCTTACCTGATAGGTCCTGTCCATCCTAGACCCACTTTCTTCTGCTGATTCATAGTCTGATCATGTGGTAACCTTAACACCATCTGAAAAATTTCTAGATTTTTCTTATACAGTGTAATCTAATGCTCCTACTCACAGTCCCACTAAACCAAGTGGATGAGATTATATATGACGTGTGCACTACATATTGGGAAGGGGCAGAAATTCTTCTGATCACAAATACGTTATTTAAAAAGTTGATGTTGCTGTGTCAACTTAGTAGCTGTTTCTAAGAACCTGTCATATAATCTCTAGGGCTGTCTAAGTATGGAGAGAAAAGCAATTCTAAGGGAATTAGAGCACAAAATAGATAGTTTTACAGAGTAGGTGAAACTTCTTGCTATTACACAAATTTGTGTTGGCATTAACTCCTCAGTGTATGATCTAGCTATAGTTTACAGCATAAAATAGACTAGTATATGCTATAACTGTATAAAGCTTCTAAAAATCTTTGAAGATACTAAATGAACCATAGTTTAGCATTGTATTTCAGGTGTACCCAAATGAGAAAATTAGGTAAGATCTTTATAAGTCAAATCTTTGCTAAAATGTCACACGTACTATGAATTAGAATGTGCTCTTTCTCACAGGTTCTATGTTGTGTCTCAGGATGATTCATACATGATCCCTACTTTAATGGTTATTTTATTTAGGGTAATATAGCATCCACAGAATAACTTCTCTCTTGGACTTGACTTCTCTGAATCCTAAGACAGATGAAGCTCTGTTCAAGGATCCTGCATATGAGAGTGAAACGGTCAGAATAGGACTCCATGAATACACTGTTGGGCTGGAACTCTCAAGCCAAACCGAACAGTTTCAACAAAATGAATCTTCAGCCTTAGCCTTCACAATGATAGGGATGTGTGTTGCTGTGCATTTGCTATTCTCTGGCTTCAGGGATAGTAGAACACCATGTAACAATACTGATGAGAGTCCTCTCTTACACCCCCACATTCTTTTGTAAAATTTAGTGAACCTCCCAGAAGTAGGCAATTTCTCTGGCTTGGGAGAAGTTCATAGTGTGGTCTGTGTTCATATTTCATGGTCATTAAACTCCTGTGACTGCTGAGGGCAGGATTGTGCGGCAAACACTGTGAAAAGCCCCCCAGTCACAAATGTGTGTCAGAATACTCCCCATACATTTTGTGACTTCATTGTTCAATATTTAGCAAATCAGATAAAATTCACCTAAGGAAAATCACAAAGAAAGAAAAAAAAAAGCTCACTTAGGCTTTGAGAAAGCGAACACACACAGTAATCAATCTCTATTTTGGCACCTCTTTATTTTTATATCCTAAGGTATAAATGGGTTACAGTGAGATTATGAATTTTTATTTTTGATAATGGTGTATCCAACTTTGATTTTTTTTTCTTCCACAGTCAAATGCAACAGGTCATATTCCTAAAAATGGTGATGTTTCTGCAAATATAACAGTTTCCAGGGCTTTCACTGAGAAAACATTGAAGGCACCTCAGATCTAAAATGAATTATAAAATTATTGTAAAGCACAGCTAATCCAGAAGACTTTCATGAGAACTGTGGAACAATATTTGAGGAAGTAACGATTCTGAAGTCTCAGAACTAATGTCTGAAGGCACTATTTAGATATCTATTTTTTTTTTTTTTTGCAAAAAATATTTGGGGAATTTTCCACTCCCTGAGTCTCTTAATATAAGGAACATAAATTTGACTTGGTAACTTTTATTCCCACCCACAACCAGCTCCAGTAACCTGCATCTTATCTACTTTGGAATACTAAACTGATTCATGTCATACTCTGGCACCAAAGTAAAGCCTTTTATCAATTCCTTAATGCAGTGTGCTAATTCACATTAAGGTCATGTTGACGTTGACATTTTATCCAGGGAGGGTGAAGAAAATCCTTTTTTTTTTTTTTTGCTTTCTTCCATATTTGTACTTTGCTTTTCAGGGAGAAATGTGACTTCCATCTTCGGATCCGTCACTTTGATAGTCTCCGCGTAGCTCGTTGATGGCAGGTAGCTTTGGCAGTGATTACATTCTGTTAGCAGATAGGCTGTCTTGTCACAGTTTAGGATGCTGATGTTTGGAGAAAGCTCTAAACCTTATTTACATATTTGCCTTTGCCAACTGTAAATTTCCCTTTTATCGCTGTTGGCCCTGCGAGGCTCTAAACAGCCGTTTGCTCCTCGAATGTCCACCCTAGAGAAGAAATATTGAGGTAACAAGCGAGGTCTTGATTCTTCAGTGCTTTGGAAGGCTCAGAGTCTGCAAAGGACCCATTTTCACAGTCTATGTCTGATTCTTTTCTTTTTAATTCAAATTTTTTGTTTTGTTTTTTCAAAAGAGTCTTTTCTAAGCATTTATAATTGAGGGGAAAGGTGTGAAATACTTTTTCTCACGCAGCATACCTTGCAAAGGCAAACCATATGTTATCTGTTTTCCTATGGATTTTCTATTGCAAGGACCATATGCCTCCATTGATTGATCTTACCCCTAGGAGTGAGCTAAGGATACATATATTTTAAGTCTCTCTGGTAGGAAATAAGATATCCCTCTATTGCTCTTTTAGATTAATGTGCTTAATGCCTTTGCTCTAATGGATGATCCATAATTTACATCAAAATTTCAATCACTTTAAATTAATATATCCATTTCCTTAATGAATCTTGTTATTAGGTTCCATTCTGGTTTTCACAAAAGTCTGGCATGGCTGTTTACAGTTTTGATTTTGCTTAAAATCTTAAAATAACTTACAGTGATTTTTAAGTTTTACTTGTATAGATTAATTGGAAAGTTATATGTATTACTTTGCAATGAATATACCTCATAAATTCATTCATGAAAAAAGTATATTCTATAGTCATCACCAATTTTTGATGGCATAAGAAGAACAAGCAATAAAAATATGCATTCTACTAACAGAGTTACATAAATATTGTGAGAGTCATTCCTGAAAATAAGGTTGTTTATTTCTTATTTGTTCCCATGAGATTTACAAGAGGAATTCACATTAATTCTGATGGGATTCAGCAGTCAAATTTTTCCTCTTTATCAGCAGAAGGGATGCATGCGGGCACAGCAAATGAGAAAGTTGAGACGTGAATTTCCGTGACTTACATTCTTTATTGTGATGGTTACATAATTAATGCTGCTCCTTAATACTAGTTTAGCTAATTGTGGATACAAATTTTAGATACACGTTTACTTTGGGGGTGGGGAAGAAACACTGTTTAGGACTCACAATCAGACACAGGGTGGAAAGAAAACCGTATGTCTTGTCAGGATTCAGTTTACATCAAATGATCCCATTGAATTTACTGTTGTCTGGGTGTTTTAACACATGCTGCTATTGATGGGGATAAAGGAATTTTTTTTCTCCTTCCGCTGAGATGGCCTTCGGTGAGCAACCATCACACTTAAACTAGGAGTGTGAGCAGACTGGACAGGATTGTGTCCTAACACTTCTACCTTCACACTGTGTTCCTGCTTCATCCTTTATCCAGTTTACACATCTGATTCTTTGTTGAAGGTCCTGCGGATAAAGACATCAAGGGGTTTTTGTTTTGAGTTTTTGGTGGTTGTTGTGTTTTGGCTTTTAAGCTATAAAGCAGTGTCATGGTACAGGTTCAAAGATGGACTCAGGATAGGCTCAGGTAAATGGCTCAGGTAGATTAAATCATAAAGTGTCTGGGTGTCGCTGTCAGCCCTACTACAAAAGGTTTGGCATTTTTGAGGATTGGAACTAAATCATGTATGTTTAAATGTATTCTATGGCATACACATATACCTGTATGCATATACCCCACATATATAGACAAGTATACACACACACACACATGCATGTGCACATGCACACGCACGCACACACACACACACACACACACACACACACACACACACACACACGTGAGTTCTCATATGTGCATGAATGAAAATACCACATATTGTTAAGTGCCTCCTGTGTCCTAGGGATTGTACCAACCAATGTGCCCATATAAGACAGACAGACAGACAGACATAATCACGCCCTCATAGAAAGGCAACAATAAGCATTAAAACAAAAAGCAACTGAATTGAATTTAGGTTTCGAGTATTGTTATCAATTAACTGAGCAGAAAGAAATAACTGCAGAAGAAATAGGTAGGGGGAGTAGTTTGGTAATCAAAGCCTTAAAGGAGCCCATCATCTGAAGAACTTTAGAAAACTGCAGATGCCACATTCTCAGTTCTTGTTCTAATTATCTCTGTGATAGCCTTGTGTGTCCTGAACCACAGTAGTGAGGCAAACTCAACTTTGGAGGTGATAGGGACATTTCTTAATGTGGGCCATACTGTTGTAACTTAAGCTAAGGAGTCTGCACTAAAGTCTAGTACAGATGACTTTCTTTAAACAGCTGAGAAGCAGAAAATAAGCAAATACTTCTAAGGACTAGGATGGTGTTATGATAAGACTTTTCCTCAAGAGATGAAACACATACACACACACACACACACACACACACACACACACACACACACACACACATCTCCTCACCCCAGATAGGGAGGACATGACAGACCAAAGTACTGATACCACTACCTGGATTCCAGCTTGGTAAACCAATGAGGTTTAGTGAGGTTACTCTGAGGAATACAGGTGATGGATTACTTACAGGACAGAAAGGACTCAAAGACAACTGTATCACCATAGCCCACCTCAGCCCAGACACCAGCTCATAAAGGCCAGGGGATCCAGAGTACACTGCATACCCCAAGGCAGCTTGAGGTTGTGGGGCCCACAGAGACTCCAGCTTGTGGCTTGTTTTATCTCGATTCAAGGTCAGAGAGTCCCAAACTTGTATCCCCCCTGCAAGTCTGCAGAATAGGATGTTTTGGACAAAATGTGTGGTTACCAGGTGTCTTATACTTCAGCACCTATTTATAGGCTGCTGTGCCATAAGGTGTGGTCACCAGATGTCTTGAGTACTAAGGCGGTATTTACACTTGACTGTACTTTGTACCTTGAACTGTGATGTCCTTGATGTCTTTTGCCCTCATTGCTTTTGGGTATATAAAGGCTGTGAGTAATAAACTCAGTGTCTGTGGTATTGACCCAGAACCCTCTGAAGCTATCCTGTGTCTCTGTCTTTTTCTTCATCTACGTGTATGTTTCATAGCTAGTATTTCCCAATTCCACACCTCCCACACACACAGCCCCCCCACACCCCCAATTCAGAACCTGTTCAAAAGGTCGAGTGGGACTCAACATGAGGTTGGATAGTATCCTTCCCAGTGCTTCAGATGGTCCAAGCCTCTTTCAGGCAGCCTTTTGGGTTTCTGCTTCCTCTAGGAAGCTGATCTAGTATCTAATCTTTACAGTTTGGTTGGTCAGAGAGTGACTCTCAGAAGCCTTTACTGTTTACTCTCTGGAGGGAGGAGCCTAGTGAATCTGGTCAGTTTCAGGGACTTCCTGAAGCTATTTTGAGTTGTTTTCCTTCTTGCTTAAGGGGCTTCCCTGAAAAATAGGATGTTTCCATCTTGGAGAAGGCTGTTTCAAAACAGATGGGTTCTGTAAACATAGAGAAACTGGTACTTCCTGATACCCTCAGCATTTGGGATAGCTTCTGAAATTAAGACTATTGAGTGTTTCTGAATTCAATCTGCTAAACCGTCTTAGATTTTCCTTCAGTAAGTAGGGGCCATAAGCTAAATGTTTCCATGGGTCAGACACATAGGCAATATGTAAAGAGGAAATGGAGCTCATAGTGGAAAAATGACTTGTCCCTTCCAGGGAACCTACTAGGTGGGAATTCAAGCTCCTCATTGCCAGATGTTATGATTCCAAAGGAACCAACCATCCAATAATTCCTCAAAAAGTTCCCCACTCAGAAAGGCTGGAATTAATGAACATGTTTAAACTGTGGAAAAGATCTTCGGCCTATACTGAGACTATGAAATTCGAGTTAACACAACTCTCTAATTTGTTTGTAAAGACTGGTGGGGAACAGTAAGGACAAGAAAGCACTGATGGGTGAAACAGTATGACCTGTGTTCTGGAACATGGGTTTGAAGTGAGGATGCTTAAATTTGAGCAGAGTGGGAAATTTGGAAATTTGAGGACCCAGTGCCATGGAGATGATAGTTAAAGCTGTGACTATTGGTTCAGTTCCCAACAGAAAATATGTAACGATGAAAGAGGAATGAATACCATAGAGGAAAAAGGAAAGATGTGATTGGGGTGGAGGAAGACAATTCAGTGACTTGACTGCCAAGATTGGCAAGGTGTGAACACTTTTGACACAGCCATGGGAAAACATCACTGGATCCCATGGCTTCATCTGCCACCTGCATGCTCTTCTGCCTGACTGGCTGTGACTGAAGGAGAAATGGCTCTGTTCTCAGAGCCCTGAAAGATTTATCAAGACCTTAGCTCCTGCTATTGACACTTGACTCCATACACAATGTTCACTGATGCTGAGTCTTCACTTATCTTGGCATCAGCACATTGACAGGCTCTTATCTTTTTCATCAGCTACCACCTTCTTCTCTCCTTCTTCCAGCAAAACTCTTTGAAAGAATTATCAAAATGGCTCTTGTGCCTTCTTCCACTTCTTAATCTCACCTGAGCTGCAGGAATGAAGCTTTGCACTCCTCCATTCCCTATTCACTAATGTTTCATAAGACAGGAGGAACCTAAATCAAATTTTCACATTTGTGTGCTCTTGGCTAGACTTCTTGCAGTCCCTCATCTTAGCCAGTAGTTCATACTGGAGGTTCCTAGACCTTGCTTCAGTTCTGGGATTATATTTTCTTCTTATCTGCACACACATCCTTCATGATCTTACCCAACATTGACCTACCTGTTGAGGGTACATTCCATCATAATGAAGCAGTCATGACCGCAAAAAAATAGGAGGCAGCTTTTCAGATTCCACCCATAGTAAGGAAGCAAAGATTAAATTCTGGTGTTAAGCTCTAATTATAGTTCTTATGAAGTCTGAGACCTCTGCCCATGACATGGTGACATCAACATTCACCATGGGTCTTCCTACCTCAATACAATCTAGAAAACCCTAATATCCCCTTCTCAATATCTCTTCTTAATATCAAATAGATATGTCAATGTCTTATATTTAACATTTTTCCAAACATCTTTCCCTCTAAACAAATGTGATTACTTTTAGTTGTGCCAGTCAGTGTTCTCCAGAGAAAAAGAAACAATGAAGGGTAACTCTATCTATTTGAAGGTTCATATAGATGTGTGTGTGTGTGTATATATATATATATATACATATATATATATATGTATATATATATACACACAAATATCAACATACCACATTACACAAAATTAATCCCTATCTCCAAGAGCTCCTAAGGATTTTTGCTTTGTGTTTTTTTTTAATTTATGAACTAATTTATAAATTAGCTTCTATAACAAAAGTCCTCCCCAAATTTGACCATTTCATCAAAATAGAAGTATATTTCTTATATGAGTGTTCAGGATTAGTGAGGAATCAACCTCCATATGGTGATTAAGAAACATAAGATATGTATTAATCCCACCTTTATTTGGCCTTTGAAGTCTAGCACGCATAGCACTTGGGTGAAACACGAATACATGGAGAAGTTAGACTGGTTTATATAACAATAGTGTGCCATGCATCACTACTACTCATGTTACAGCATCAGAAACGATTTGATATTTCCACCTGGCCATGCGAGAAGCTGAGAAATGATGTGCCTGCAGATATTTAAAAAAAAAAAAAACTTTACTCTATGAAAGGAAGAACAAAGTCCTTCGTGGGGGAGATTTTTGTTTGTATTCTCTACGATTTTGTTTCTTCAGTAAACCTGCTTAAGTCAGTTTGGTGTGATAAAGAAAATGGCATAGACTGAGCGACTTATAAACAGTAGAAATACAGTGTCTCCGAGTCAGAGAAGCTTGATATCAATTCATTATCTGGTAAGGGCTTGCAACCTTGTTCATTGATAGCCCCTTCCAGCTGGGAAAGGACAGGAGAGTGCTACAGGGTGAGTTTTATAAAGACACTAATTCCTTTTTTATTTTTGAGGGTTCAGCTGTAACAGTCTAGTAACATCCCCAAGGCTCCACCTCCTAATACCATCACACTGGGAGTGAGCATTTCAGCATATGGACTTTGGGAAGACACAGACATCCAATCCACACGAAGCTCTTACTAAATTAAAAGTGTATTGCATTCTTATATTCCTTTTTATTGTCTCATGTCACTCCCACTAACTCAATCATTCACAAGACATACATTTTTGTTTTAATATATAGTGCATTTTCAGAGATGAGAGCATAAAATAAATAATTTTTGAAAATTATTGACAAAAGATGAAAATTTTAAAAAATTGTTGGATGGGTGGGTGATGGATAGATATTCGGAGAGGTGACTAAACAGAGACTTGGAATGAGATGGGTATATTCTACTCAGCGGTGTTTGAACAATCTGAAGGCTTGGTCCTTAGCAGTTTGGTGACAAAGACGGGTTGTAGACAATTTTAAGAAAAATCTGTTTATTGACTATGTCTTATTCCTTTTACCTAGTAATTCTCTCCACTATATAACTTTTAAAATTTGTCTGCTTAAAACTGGAATATGATTATAATTCTGGTTATGTTGTGTTAGTAGTGGTGTATATATCTCATAGTACCTAGATTGAGAGACATGGAATATATATTGGTTAATCATAAATAAAGGAGCACTAGATTAGATTTTCTCTAGCATAAGCACCAAGACTCATTAATACTATGTAATTTACATACTAATATGGCAGTTAAAGTTTTGAAGCTATGGTAATATAGAAGGATGCTGTCTTAATTTCTGTTGTTATATCTTAATGTCATAGAGTAGGTAATTTATAAATGAGGCATTTATTTAGCTTATCATTTAATAGGTTGGGAGGTCCAAGAGCAGGACCCCAGAATCTGCAAGAAACTTTTTGCTACATTATAGCATTGTGGGAGAGCAAGTCACTTCCCATGAGACATAGAGAGAAAAATTGCAGAATTTATTGTTTCTATTACTAAGCCTCCCCCTAATGTTAGTACACACCCCTGCAATAATGGACTGTGTTATTCTTGAGGATGGAGTATTCTTGGCCCAACTGCTTCCTAATGTTCCCCTCTCTTTCTCCATTTGTCTGATTTTATGATTTCTTTTTGGTATGTACATGATGTGCGAATGTACGTATGCGTGTGTGTATGTGCACACATGTGGGTTTGTACGTGTGAGCACACATGAACATGTGCTGTGGTGCATGGGTGGAGGTCAAAGGTCAAACTTGAGATCCAGTCCTCCCTTTCACCGTGTTTACAGACAAGGTTTCTCTTGTTTCTTATTATGGGTACATACACTAGGATAGTTGACCTGTGACCCTCCAAGAATTTCCCTGTTGTTGCCTCCCATCTCACAATAGCATTATTGGGATAATGAGGTATGTTACTGTGTCCAGTTTAATGTGAATCCTATAAATTCAAATGCAGGTCCTAATTCTCACTCAGCAAGCTCCTTACCCACTGAGCCATCTCCTTCCATATGGTTCTATCTCTTAAAATAGTCCTAGTGGTAAAGTTGAGTGTTCTATGTGAGTTTTGGAGGTGGCATTCGATCTATAGAAAATATGTAAATTCCCCCCAGTGTTTTGGTGTCACTCTGTATTTTGTGAGGGTAAAACATATGATCAGCGTCACCTCTTCTACATCCCTGCTGTCCCCACTATAGTGTGTTCCACTTAGATAATGAATCCAAGTTAGAGGTTGAACCACTAAAGTCAAAGGCTTGTTCTCCCACCCATGACTTTCTACTGTTTTACAAACTTAAGTCTTCATCATAAGAACAAGATTAGATAGGGGTTTTTTTTCACTCTTGCACTAGATTTGTTTCCTTTATCCTATGCAAACTTTCTCAGAAAACATATCAGTTGTAATAATCATCCTAGAACTAGGTGGTATAATCTTGAAAATCTTATGTAAAACTACCATGTATATTGTATAATACACACACACACACACACACACACACACACACACACACACACACACATATATATATTTCAGAGTGCCTTGAAATTAGCACAGAAGCCCCTGCATATTTTGCTCTTCTATATGGTAAATGAACAATTAACTTTTGAATTACCATTCAGGTTTCAATAACTGGCATTTTGTATGCCCCAAAGATCACGTTGCAAAGATCATGTCTCTTTATGCATGTAACTGCAGATGTCACTCTAGTCACACTGACCCTCATGGGTTCCCAGGTGATTAACTGACCACATTGTTAGATAAGAAAATGATTAGGAATCTATTTTGTCTTATAGCTTTCTGGTTGCTTAAAAACATCTTTAAGTATTTTCCTCTAAGATGTTGTACTTTTAGTAATCTATGAATCTTGCATAGGAGAAAAGATTATTAAAGGGTTCAACTTGGATATTGAGAACAATAAGTAATGGAAAATCATGTGATGAAAAACAAAAAGCTATAGAAAAAGGAAAGCTCACATAATAATCTATATGAAACAATAAACAGGACCATGGCATACTGTGCTAAGGTATTTTATTTTTTCACTGAGAACTTCTTTTTTTGTTTGTTTTTTTTTTCGAGACAGGGTTTCTCTGTGTAGTTTTGGTGCCTGTCCTGGATCTCGCTCTGTAGACCAGGCTGGCCTCGAACTCACAGAGCTCCGCCTGGCTCTGCCTCCTGAGTGCTGGGATTAAAGGCATGTGCTACCACCACCCGGTCACCGAGAACTTCTTTAAAAGAATCAATCAGGATTGTTGAACCCTGAATTATACAAATGTGTAGACTGAATGAGACCATCTGAATGCAACTAAATTTAACTTATACAACCAACTGTGACGTTATTATCATCCCGTGACAGTGTAGAGTTAGTATATTCTCCCATGCTCTGAGTGGTAGCCTTACCTTAACTACTCTTGATTTTGTCCTGACTGTGTTCTCAGGCATCAGTGTGCCATGCCATGTAGAGTTTTATAATGCTTTAACTCCTTGCCATTTACTTTGTGAGCAATGGTACATTTTTATCTGTATTAAATAGGGAAAGATATTAAAATGTGTCAATCAAATCCTGGGAGTTACACAAGTGGAACACACTAAACAAGCAACCGAGGACATAGCATGCAAAGAGAAACCGAGAAAAACCTGATGTTTACAGTGCTGTCTTAGAGCTGATGGATGCAACATCACCCGGAAGCTTGTCAGGAATGTCAATCATCCGGGTCTGAGAATATGGCTCCACCAGTACAATTCTTACTACTCATACTGATCTAGTTTAAGCTCAGCACCCACCTAAAATGCTGCATGGTGTGCATGTGGGACCAGAGTGCTGAGGGGCAGTTAGGAGGATCACTACTCCTCAGGGACTAGTCAATTCTTCAAGCTCTTGGTTCAGTGAGAGAGAGCCCATGTTAAAAATAAAGGTGGAGAATGACAGAGAAAGATACCACAAGACATAGGCCTCTGGTGTCTAAACACAAGTACCTATATGTGAGTACACACACACACACACACACTCATACACACACATCCATACACTAACACATACTCTTGCACACACACACACAGTGAGAGAGAGAGAGAGAGAGAGAGAGAGAGAGAGGGGGGAGGGGAGGGAGAGAGAGAGAGAGAGAGAGGTAAGTTATCAGTCCCTAAACTAGAACTACTGACTAAACTTTGGGAGTAGTATCCAGAAGTGTGCATTTTGATGAACTCCTTGGGTGTATCCTGCCACATGCTCAGTTTAGGGAGCTGCTGTAATAAGGTGATATGTGAATGATAGGGATAAAAGCAGAAGGAAGAAAAAGCCAAAGAAATCAAAAAAGAAACATTGCTCGGACAGATGAATATCAGAAAAGGACTTTTCTTTTGGCATAGGAATACACAAGATCTTCTTACATATGAAGATTCACAAATTGGACAGGTTAACATATACCTGTAATCCTAGCAGCATTTTGGAGGTCAAGACAAGAGCAAGAGAATCAGGAGTTCAAGGCCATCCTCAGCTGCCTAGTAACTTTGAAGCTACCTTCATGATATATGAGATACCATCACAAGAAAAAAATGAAGATTCATAGATGATAATTTTTCCCCTCTGGTAAAAATTTAAAAAGTTTTTTGAAAAAATATTAACTTCAAAGTACTTAGCATGGAAGGATCTGTATTGTTTAAACAAATCTCTTTACAGAATTATAATTTTGGGGACTGATTTGTTCACCTTGGTCCTGCCTCTCCTCATGGGCAACTATGAGCAGGTTTCCCAGGATTCTAGTCACTGAAGAATCAAACCTTGTGCCTTACTGGAGTCACAGCTGATAGCCCAGGAGCAGGTGACTTATGGAGGAAGGACCGAGGAGAAGGTGCTCCAGTAGGGTGCCGATTGGGCATTGAATATGGTAGGCAATAGTCACGTTTCTCAGTTTTTCTTAAAATTATTGTAGTGCTTGGGTTACCCTTCTCTGTGGTTGAAGGTGAAATGCTTAAAATCATGGAGGTGGGGGGGTGATGGAACAGCTCGAAAATTACTTTGCAATAAATCACCAGCCAGATGGAACCCATCCAAGTGATATGAAGGAACTAGAGAATGAAGTATCAAAGCCACTAACAAAAATATGCAATTTATCATTTAAAACAGCCACTGAACTGGAAGACTGGCAGACTGCCACGGTGATACCCATCTCTTTAATAAGACCAAAGGTGATCTCAGAAATTATACATATATAATTTCATGGTGCTTCATGGTGATGTTAAGAAAAACGTCTTCCCAATTAAAATGTTCTCCTTAATAACCTGCAGATTTTTAGGGGTGAAATCACTCAGGATTTCACATTGCCATAAGGCATGGATAATTCACCTGTGTACCACCCATATAAACTGTCCTTCACAAAATGGACTTCTTTTATACATCTGACATGGACTGATCTCCACAGGTGTAGGCTAATGACAGGCTTGTGTACTTGCAAATAATACAGGGCAGGTACTCAGCATGTTATGACCTAACACAGTACAAATAACAGCATGTAAAGGTTTTGGCCACTGATGTCACCAATGCTGTGATTTTTGTGGATGCCATGATCACACAAAAGGCACATACGGAGTTATCTGAGCATGCTCACTCATATCCTCTCTTTCTCTGCTTGGCTCTAGTACAGTTTTTAGCACTTCTCTTTTTATCTTATGTGCAGGAAATGAAATTCTATTTATTCTGGCAAACTTCATACATGCATATAATGTATTTTAATCTTATGTGTCTCCTTCACTCATTCTTATCCACCCAACACCCCATCTGAACACCTTCTGCCAAGAAAGTCTCCAAATGTATGTTTCCCCATGGCCCAGAAAAGACAATACTATTTGCATTGCATAGGATAGGGATCTAGAGAGAAATGGTGATGTCCTAGGGAGTGGTGTGTGGAAGAGGCAAAGGGTGGAGTAGAAGGAAGGTCATTTGGCTCTGTTATGTGAAAGGAGAGGAAGAGAAGCAGCCAAGGGAGTTCTGGAGTCATGGAGCATGAAGTGTTGTGCAGTTTCCTGCCATCAGTTTAACTCAGCTCCAAATCAAAGGATGGGATGCAGTTCATGGATGTTGGGCATCCACAACCATCTCATTGGTTCTCCTGAAATGTTCAAGGAGGAAGGGGATTAGCTATCATTTCTTTAAATGTTACTAAAATTAAACTACTACAGGGAATGAGTAGCTAATATTCAAGGTGGGCAATAGTTGGAATCTGTGTCTGGGAATCCTGAGCCTAAAGCAATGACCTGTCTCCATACTGTCTTGCCTCCATTAAGTACAGTATGATGAGAATGGCAGTGTGACACAACCCTTTGAATTTTCTGAGAGGGACAGTGTGACACAACCCTTTGAATTTTCTGAGATGGAAAGCACAATAGAAATATGAAAATAATTCATTTAAACATAGAGTAAAATTGTAAGAGGATTAAACTGATGGAGGGAAAAACTTAGTGCTACATGGTATGTTCTCATCAAGACTTTAAGAAAAGTGGCCTGAGAACGTAGTCTACACACAATACAGATGTTGCCCATGTCAGTGATTCACAAGATATATGGACTATTAAGTACCAATATTTACTGACAACACAACTTCAGAGGAAGGAAAAGAAAATACAACAAAAATCCTCAAAAAGGTAAATAGACCCAATATAATCACCTAAGACCAAGCAATGGCTTGACAAATCAATTTCTCCAAGGAAAGTGCAAAGCAACATGTATATAGAGCAGATGTGTATGTGCATCTACAGTTGTTTTGTTTGATAGGCCATGTAGTCCTCCTGTGTCCACGATGGATCCCAAATGATTTATAAACTTCTCAAGGCATGTTTGTATTCTTTTTTCAGAACTGTGTAAAAAAAATCCATTTCCTATGAAACAGCTGTTGGAGAGAAAAATTTGTCTCTGCAATATGTTAATAAATATTAGTCCACATGAATTAAGAAGTTTAGCAACACAGCGCAATATGCCTATCCTCACATGCAGTTTTCGGAATCTGTCGTATGCTCACACTTTGATCCTGTGTTTACTTTTGACACTCCATTCACAAATGGAGACAGCAACAAGAGGAAGGGAAAAAAGACGACAACAAAACAGTCCAGAAATGTGTCAAGAAATTTGCAAGAGTTGTGAAGTGGGAAAAGCTCCTCCAGAAGAGAAACAAGAGCCATAAATGTAGAAACGCGGGCACGCAAGAGGACATTGTCGTGGGAAGTGCTGTGGGAAACAAGGAGCCGTGTTAAGAAAACAAGTGGAGACCCTCATTTTCTTTGCTTGAAACAGGAAGGCGTTGAGGGAAAGCAAACAGCAGCAACTCTAAAGGGAGACAGGGAAACAGACACAGAACATGGTGTCTGCAATTCCACGGAGGCACTTGGATTCAGCTTGCCTCAGATACTTGGAGACTCTTTGACAAAAGGCATCCGCGTGCCTCTGAGTTCTGGCAATTTCCTGTCAAGAATAAAATTACAAGGGTATTCGATCCTGTTGCTCCGGGGCACATGCTGCAGGTCACCAGCAATGGGTGACTGGCAGGAATGTGCCCCTGCAGTCCCGTGTTACACAATAAGGTGTATGATGGGGACTGATACGTCTTCTGTAGCATGCAGCATTGGCTTGATTAGAGACAGTGTAGCAGACTCCGTCCTCATTAGCTGGCTCTGATACGGTAATTATTAAGTCCAAACACTGCTCCTTTAGGTTTTATAACTTTCTGATTCACTGGGGTGCTGCTAAAGGCCAGACTGAGGACAAGGTTCTAATCCCATTGCAACCACAAAGTTTCCACACATTCTAAAGAAATGTTGGATTTCTGGAAACAAAAAGGGTTTCCCCAGCCTTGGGTGAAAGTTGCCTCAACTGAGTCACTCAAGAACTTTACGTGCAGTGTACTGACACTCAAGAACTTCATGTGCAGTGTGTACTGACTGTCCTTAGCTATCATCTCCCTTGACAATGCACTTTGAGATGCTGACCAAAGAAGCCAAATGCCTTTACTTCCCCCAAATAATATCTGTTGGCATGTGTGCGACTGGATGTCGCTCAGACTCTACCAGTTTATTGAGTGAGACCTTTGGCATCCATTTTTACATGGGGCCAGCTAAATGAAATAGTTGCTTCCCACTTTACAAAACGATTCAGCTTTCCCAGGAACTGAATAAGGAAGCTCTTCTGAGTTCAGTGAACATTGGACAGTGAAGATAAACTTGAACTTTCTACCAAGAAAACTAACCTTAAACTTGAGTCTTTCCGCATAATGATAAGAGATTACGGTTCCCGTCCTGTGCTATTGCAAACTGTAAATTCAACTAAGATACCTGAGTCAAGACCAGGCATCATTTGCCATCTAGATCCTGACATGGACAAGCTGAGAAGCCAAAATCAAGGACAATACAGTGATCATAAACAAGGAAACTATACAGATATATCTGTTGCACTACAAAAAATACATATGTATTTCAAATTTGGGCTATGGTTCTGAGGACTACTTTGGGCAATTAAAACTTTTTGCTTTTAAACATCATTTTTACCCATAATTCAATTAGAGAAGGAATTTTCCAATTTCTTGAAAATGCATCTGGCTCCTGAATAAAGGTTATCTGCTACACAAAAATAGTTTGTGTTGGCTCACGTTGCCAGAGCAGAGCCTCTCTTGTGTCAATTATTGAGGCTGGTGATTATAGTGACTAATATGAAGCCTCCAGCCATTCTCTACCACATGTGCATCAATACCAGTATATGTCGTATAAATGAGATCAGGTGGGGAAAGGCAATATGTCACAAGTGATGAAGGCTCTTTTCTCAGCTGTCTTCATAATGGCCATTTCTGTGATGGCTCAGATTGTCAATGTGGTAGGTTCAAAGTGCTTGGGAGTTGATCAGTTTGTATCAGTGTCTATATGTCTTGGTCTCTTGAACTCAAGAAGCCAGAAAACTCATTAGGGCATTTCAGTGTGTACAGTATAGTTTGGTACCATTTGGAGTGTCAAATGGAAGGGAATGGTAATTGTAATGTTGTTGCAAAGATGGGGGGTGAGTGCTGGACCAAGCAATGTTTGTGTTACAACAGAACAGGCTTAACTTATCGTGAAATTGTCTTTTAGGACCACTTGGTAAATTTCATTCAGTTTTCCATCACTTTGGGGAAAATATCATTTGACAGTGCAGAAACTGGGTGATACTTTATAACATTATCATTGTCTATGGTATCTGCTAAGCACAACTGTGGTGGTATGGAGATAATGTGGCATCTCAATCAAGTTGGATCAAGACAAGTTTGTAGGTCCTTAAAAGTTGTACCTGGGAGAAAATCGTAGCTGAAATGGAAGGAATTCTGGTAGACATGATTATCATTGTGTAAGGGATTTTGACAGTAGAGACGAACTTTATTTTTGAGAAGTCACTCATTAGACAAGTCAGGTAGACATTTTCAGAGCATGTGGGCTTCTGATTATAAAATTTGAGGAGATTTGATAGTAGGAAAGGAATACCTGTCACTCAAAGATTATGTATGATAGCCTCAAACTGGCATGTCTCTCAGACTCACTAAATTCCCAGGATACTGCATTTCTAACACAGATTTACTGCAAGTTAAACAAGACATACATGAATTGATAATGTCTGCTTCATAATCCCACCATTAGAATCTGAGAATTCTGCTTCAGATAAGGTTTAAACTTTATAGGAAAGCATATTAAAATAAATACATGTAGGAAACCAGTATACAAATATATAGTGTGTTTATTGTCATTTATACAGGACGGTGTAAGGATTTTTTAAATCTTTCTAATGTGTCTAGAAACTTCTACTTAGGGGCATTTTTCTTATGTGAAGACTGGGGATCTGCTGTTTTGTTTACTTTCCATCTCTGTTGCCATGGCTACAATCACTCAGTTTTCATGTCACCTATAATTTTGCAGTGCTTATGAGCAGTAGTACTTATAATCATCTAGGTTTCCCATACAGAGAGGATGTGCAATGATTCACTATGGTTTATTTACCTTGGATATCACTTTGTGCCATTAACTGGATAACAGAGATCTAGAAATTTCTAGCAGAGGTAAAGCAATGGGATGGGGAATAAGAGAAGTGGAGGGTGAGAGGTGCTGACAACAACGCAGTTAATGATATAAAAGGGGCAAATGTGAAATTCCGTGTTTGCAAATCAAAATTTTACACAGTATTTGGAAAGCAATGGAAGAGTTATATTTTTATCTTTATTATAGGTCCTGTTTTAATTAAAATCAAAAGCAATTTAACATTTCAGAAACAATTTATGAGTATTCATCAGCTCCTTTATCTCTTGGTTATGTTTCTTAGATTTGATAGAGGGGCCTTTCTCTGTTTAATGAGTATACCTTCTTGTATAGACAGCCAAGTACAGAGATCTTAAAAAGTGAAAAAAAAAGTATAAAAGTCAAGTAAACATTAGCCTATGGTTAATGAGTGCATCATGAACTTTATCACTTCCGTCAATGGTGTGAGTCTACAGATTATAAAAGCAACGTGAACATAAAATTTTAAATGCAAGTTAATATGGCTTAAGTTCTCCAAAACTAACCAAAATAGGGACATCATTTTCAGTAATAATTTACTGTTTTAAGAAGCAGCAACGTGTAATTCCAGTGTGAGATCAGTAGTTTTGAAAGTAACTAGAAACCGAGTAATAGTAAAGCTAGCACCATGTGGTGGTTTGAATCAGATTGTTCCTCCATAATTTTGGCACTTGAATACTTGGTCCCTGTAGATGTATGTTTGGGGAGGCCTGGGAAGTGTGGTATTACTGGAGGAAGAATGTCCCTGAGGATGGGCTTTGAGAGTTGAAAGGCTCATGCCGTTTTTTTTTTATTTGCTCTGTTTCCTGTTTCTGGATCCAGATGTGAGCCCTCAGCTATTCTGCCTGTGTGCCTCGTGCTTGCTGACTGCTCTTCCTCAGTGACGATGATGGATATTTATCCCTCTGTCACCATAAGTCTTCCTCTCTTTAATTTGCCCTGGTCATGGTATTTTATAACAGCAATAGAAAAGTAATTGATACACATCAGGAAGGTCTAAAGTTTTAGGAGTTTCAAAAATGTGAATAAGTTGGTGTTGTCTTTGATATGTTGCTTGGTATAATTCTTTGGGGTCCTATTAAACGATTCTAAATAAAACAGATACTCAACTCAGTCTCATATGCACTTTACTAACAGTAAGAGTCTCTTGTGCTAAGGAATCCCAGGTTACCTTGATTCATGTTCCACTTCAAACACCTTCGCTGCTATTATAAAGAGGTTATTTTTTAAGTTTTCCTTTTTATAAACTAACGTAGTACCTGCTCATCTCAATAGTTTTTCTCTATCTAATATAAAAATCATTTAGCATGTATTTGTTTGTCTTCTTTCACTGAAACAAATTGTTCCTCATCTTTAATTCTCATTCCTTGTACCTCTTGGCAAACCACAGCCACTTTAGAGGGTGAAAAACAACTCCAGTTGCTATAGTCATCTCTGGGACATGGTTGAAGGCAGCCCATAATTCATTCTGACATCTCTTAAAAGGGAAAGGTTTCCAAAGTCATCATTACTTGACCAATAGAAATGTCGCACTTTGCTGAAGTCAATAGTCACATTGTGAAACACAGGCTGCTCTAAATGTTTTGACATCTTCCATCCCGAAAGTTTCTTCCACATCCCTGCATTCTTTCCACAAATGACCACGTCTCCTCTATTAAGACAAGGCTAAATGATGCAACTCATGTACCCTTTCGCTATTTTTCCTTGAAAGTTCTTTACGTTCTCATTTTCTAACATATTTGGTCATATGAAACGTATTGTATACTAACTGAACTGCATGTATCCTCTGTTGGACTACCACCATTCAAACACTGTTTTAGGAATTACATATTCATTCCCATGCATCTTGGATATACCTAATTGTTTCTGTTGCTTTGGCTTCTCCTCCTTAATGTGGAAAGATATTGTAAACCTCACATCCTTAGGATATAAAAACAACCAATAATATGTTCTGCTATGCTTCTGGTAGCTTGAAAGAGATGTCACCATAAGTCTTTGGGTATTAGAATAATTGGGCCCCAGTCAGTGTGGTTCAGAAAGGATTAGGGGGCATGGCCCTAATGGAGGGGGGTGTCACTGGAGATGGAGACAAATGAGATTTCAAAAGCCTCCCACCATCTCCAGTAAGGTTGTTTTGCCTCCTGCTTGTGGTTCAAGATGTAAGCTCTCACCTGTTCCTAATGCCATGCCTAATGTCATGGACTCAAACCCTCTGGAACTGTAAGCCAAATTAAACACCTTCTTTGAAAAGCTGCCTTGGTCATGGCATTTCATCATAGCAATAGCAAAGTAACTAACACAATGCTTATTTTAAAAAAGCAGCCTCTCCCATAGTAAATTCATCCAATGCCTTTCCAAACTTATGAAAACAATACCATAATTCAAGGAAAGGCAGCAGGATTCTAAACATCTTAAGATTTAGGGTCATGCCCAGTCTTCACTACTCTATGAACTGGCCTTTGATAGGTCTTTTGCACACTCATGAGAAAATTAAGGCTTAAAAGAGAGAGCTACTCTGTCGAATCATTATGAAGATTATTTACTCAAAGTTAATAGCTAAATATATAAAATAATTTATAATGCCTCAAAATTACTTGTTTTGATAATATCTCAAAATTAGTTCTTTCTTGAGTCAATTATTATTGGTGAAACTATTAAGGTCACTCCACATAGTTAAAAGGGAGGTTTATTTTGTGGGGTAACTTACAAGTGAAGGGATAGGCTACAGGGTCTGGGAAAGGTGCAGTCCGGCGCATCCGGATCTTGGGTCTTCAGGGGTCCTCTCTTGGCTCCGCCTTGTAGGCGTGACAGTTACCGAAGCCTCAGTGGGGGTTGGAACTTCCAGATCAAAGCTAAAATGGCTACCCACTACAAATTATTAAATGTCTTCTCTAGGTGTAGCACTGAGAATACTTTAACGCCATTATGGGCAGGAAGTGAGTAGGACACTTTATGCATAAAGCATTCAGCCTTGGTTAGAGATTCTCAGAGTTCCACATAAATCACTATTTCAAAAAGCATGTGGTAAACCAGATTGCTGAGCCCACCCCAAATTCCATGGTTCCATAGGTCTGTGGTAGGTCCCCAAATCCGCATTTCTGAAAAGCTAAAAAGAGATGTCAATGCTACTAGACCACCAACCCCTCTTGAGGAGCAGCTGGAGGAATATGCTACCTTTGCCTTTGTCGTTGTTACTACAGCTCTAGCACCTGTTTCTATTTGTCGTAATCATCATCTACCCAATCATCTAATTCAGACAATGGGGCAGCATCTTATATTAGCCTTAAAATTCCATCCTTTTCTTTCTGCCTCTCCCTTTTGTATGTCATTTTAGAACTCATAGAAGGGCTTTCTTGCTAATCTCTTTCTCCTTCAATTTTTTCAAAGTTTTCTATTAACTACTCCCATACCAATAGGATTAAAATATGGCAATTTTATATCCACCTGTTCTACTCTGATTCACTTTTGCCCCCAGGTGGCAGGAATAAGCTCCAAACACATGACTTAAGAAATTTTACGTCTATGTGATTTGTCCTCAGTAAAACTCAGAAGACCTAAATAAAACTCCACAGTTTCGAGACATTTGAGCTTGATTGGAGGAAGATTATTATAGGATGTGAAAATGTCATGCGCTCATTGAAGTGAAATAGCATGATATATTTATTTGGGTTATATCAAGAAGTTTATCTTGGTTAAACCAAGGTTTCTCAGATCACTAATTCATATTTTCACCAATTTAGAAGTCTTTGCTTCTTCTAGAAACTGGTTGGGAGAATATTTTTATAAGCCCCTTCTCTCAAGGTGAGAAAATATTTGCTTAGACCTAGGTCATAAAAATCAGTAAATATAGAAATCTATAGCAAGACCATATTAATTGTGAGATAGAAAATTAGGTAGCTGCTGATATCAGATAGCTGCAATAGAGCTGGATAGAGCTGGAAAGACTTCAAGAAGATGGATATTAGTGTTATCATCTACGGCAATTGAAGGAGAAAACTAGGAACACATGAAGACTGTTCATAGGAAGAGAAGTTGGGATTGAACTATTGGACAAGTCCAGGTAGGAAAATAAAGGCAGTGGCAATCAAAAGCCAAGAAAATGTAGCCATTATGTCAAAGGGATCTTAGAAGTAACTCCATGTACAAGTAGGATGCAAAGTAAAGAAAGGGGAAGACAAAGAGGTGTTGGTGTTCAGTTTTCTGTTTAGGGCAACTGGAGAGATGGAATCGCCATTAACTAAGACATAAATCACAAGAGAGAAAGCAGCTGGGGGTTAAGGAGAGAAGATAATTAACTGGGTTTTGGTCATGCTGAGTTTGAATTGAATCTTATACAACAAAGATGTATTGAAGGTCTAGTTTATGCCAGACAACCTGCAAAGCAGGGAAGAGCCAACTGTGAAACAAGAGAGACTCCTGGGTTCATGAAGCCTATTGCTACCACTCAACACAAATGATTAAAAAATGGTGGTCAGTGGTTGGACCAGTAAGGTCCAGATCCTGGGGAGTTCATGGCCCAGGCCCCTTTTATAGTCTGTAATGGAGGAAGATGGTCCTGAAAGCTTCCCAAAGGAAGTGTCCTTGTAGTTAATCCTGAGGGATACACTGGAGTTTCAGGTTAAGGGGAGAATGATAAAAGAAAACATACACTAAAAAGAAGGAATCATACATGAAAAGACAGAAGTGGTAAGTGCATAAGACCTTTCAGAATCTGAAAGGAGTTCTTGAGCTGAAGTGAAGGAGTGATGTAATAACTCCAGGAGGACAGATTAGACACCTGCCTGTGCTTTCATAACAAAAAGACCACAAGCCCAAGTCTTTAAATAGGCGAGACTTTTTTTTTCTTCCTAAGAAGGATACCAGTGGCCATATTTGAAAATATCTTAAATGATGGTGACTTTGAGGGGGCTCTTTCACTTTTAACCCAATTTTCCATTTCTGGTCCATGGTAGATTATCTGTCTTGATCTTCAGCTGGAAAGATATAGAAAGAAGACTGATTAACAAGTGTTGGACCTCTGATGGCAAGCCTTGGGAATGGCATGTATCACTTATTCGGTTACCCCATTATCCAGAACCTAGAACTATGTGTCACCTATCTGCAAGGGACGCTGTAGAGCAAAGTCTAATGCTCAGCTGGCAGTGGTGCACTCTAACAGCTTGTGTCAGAGGTCTGTCAGGGCTGAGAACAAGTGTAGCCCCACAAGGAGACATTAAGCAGAGAGAAAGAGAGAGAGAGAGTCCTTGGAACATACAGCTCTCAATGAGAAGTTTCCATTAAGTCTCCCTCCCCTCAGAGCTCAGGGTACCCTGTAGGAGAGGAGGTAGGAAGAGTGTAAGAGCCAGAAGGGATGGAGGACATCCAGAGAACAGGTCCTCTGAAACAACTGAGCAAGGCTCATATAAAGTGACAGAGATTAAAACAGCAAGACAGGGCCAACACAGGTCTGCACTGGATCCTCTGTGTATATCTTATAGCTTCCAGCTTAGTATTTTTATGGGACTCCGGAGTGTGTGAATAAGCGGGTCTTTGATTCTTGTGCCTGATCTTAGGGCTCTTTTCCTTCTGCTCGATTCAGCCTTGATGTGATGACTTTTGTTTTATCTTATTATATTTTATTTTGTCATGTATGGTTATATTTCTTAGAAGCCTGTTCTTTTCTAATGAGAGACAGAAAGGAACTAACTGGGTGCAGAGGGGAGGAGAGGTGGGAAGGGACTGGGAGGAGTAGAAGGAAGGGAATTTGTAATCAGGATATATTATATGAGAAAAGAATCTATTTTCAATAAAAAAAGAAAATAAATTAAAAAAAAATAAAAGCAAGTCTGTCAAGGCAAGGACTGAAGAACGATAGCAAGGAATTCAAACTATATCTTCAAGCAACTTAAGGATAGATTTGAGGACAAAGAGAACATGGGAATAACTGTAGAAAGCACCATAGAAAGGATTAAACAATAGTAAACAGTCAGACAAAGTGACTAGTTAGGATGAATGAAGTACAAATTTCTGGATTGTGGTGCCATATGCAAGAAATATTGTGTGTGTAAGTGGGTCCACAAGAAGAATGGCGGTAGGGTTACTTACACTCAAGTAGTTTTAAACGTGGATCTAAAGGATCCAAATATGCCTCTTAGGATACAATAAGAAATAGCAAATAATTCGATCTTTTCTCTGTTGCTCACTCATGAAGAATACAAAAGCAGATGGCCCATAACCAAGAACTAAACATTGAAGGGAAAGAAATTGAATACTAAAGGGACCGTCCAGTCTTGACGCAATAAACTATTGACCAAGAAAACGTAGTGCCAAGAGAAAAAGATTTTAAAGATGCCAAGGGAAGTGAGGGACTCAAGAAGGAAGGGGCAGGTAAATCTCACTGCGACTGAAATATACATAGAGATTTATAGGTGCCACATAAGCTCATTGTTGGCATACTTTGTAACAACACAGTGACCTTATGGCCTTTCATAGACTCTTGTTTTACAGTGAGGAACCGGAAACATGGGGAACCTAGTTGTTTAAGCACATATGGTACTTTAGGGATCAAATGCAGGGAGCCTGGCTCTTATTACACGGAACCCAAAGATAAATGGAAGTGTTGGAAGTAAATATTAAGAAGAGTCTGAATGCAGCCAAGATCTAAACAGTTTAGATGGCAGACTAGTGAACTACAATTCAGGAAGTAATTACAATGTCTATTGAGTTTGGGGAACTACATATACCAACCCTTTTCTTGAGAACTTGAAATGCATACTCACTTAAGAATATGCGAGAAATGCCAAAGGAAAAAATGGTTTGGGGTTGCATAGATTTTTTTTATATATAATGAAAGAAATAATAGGCTGAAAAATATTTCAGGAGATTGGTAGATTGGTTTTACTGGTGGGTAAGACAGATGAAAAATGTAGACTAGATCTTAATATATTTGTACATTAGAGGAAATAAAAAGGAAAAAACAGTAGCTCCTATGGGCTGTGGTAGCCTACACTTTCTCCCAGTCTTTCCGATGGGGAAAAGTCTCTGATGAACTCCGTTAGTGCATGAGTGCTCCACACTTAAGTACATCACCACCCTAGCGTCACCACATGCATTGTTTCACTTGATACATAGAAGTCCTATTCCACACTGAGGGCAGAGTTCTATATTACTGTCTTTAGATTGTATTGCACTGTTAATGTTATCAAATGCACCAGGTAGTCTACCTAACACCTCACAGACATATCACTATGTGTACTTAATAAGTAGATGCTAGATAGTAACTATCCCACATTGCAGGTGAGAAAATTAAGGCTGAGGTTAAATAAAACCTAGTCACTGCCAGATAGAGGTGGCGCACGCCTTTAATTCCAGCACTCAGGAGGCAGAGGCAAGCGGTTCTCTGTATTTGAGGCCAGCCTGCTCTACAGAAAGAGTTACAGGACAGCCAGGGATACACAGAGAAACCCTGTCTCAAAACACAAAAGCAAAACAAAAAAATCATAGTAAGAGCTGCTGAATGAGTTTTGATTTTACCCCAGGTCTGTAACCCCACTGGGTCCACATTATCATTCTCCACAGAGTAGAATAAAAAAAAAAAACTATTTTCTGAATAGGTTAGTGAGCAAAGAAACATAAAAGAAGATTCTGGTAACCTGTGGCCAATTTTCTGAATTCATTTCCATTAAAATTAAAATAAGACACTATTTCTTCTAACTGACTATCCATCACTGAAAGTGTAAGGTGAGCCAGACAATAGCTTGCTCCTGGTGACTTAAAGGCTATTCAGGAAGTGTCAAAATGTTACTAGCACTACAGAATTTCCTCTAAGCAAAGACTGTTTTTCATTTCCTCTTGAAGACTGATTTTAAGGCTTCCCCTTAGCCCCAGATATTAAGGGAACAGCTACACCGTGGCATGTTGACTGGATAAACATCATATTTCCTCTTTATCACCTTTCCCCCAAGTAGTACTGTATTGAGTTATAGGTTATTCATTGTGTCCTCTATAGAAACACTTTGAAAAATTGGGTCTTTGTAGTAATATTGACAATGAAAGCAGATGTTGTCACCTCCCATTAGCATTAATTTAATCGTGATTCACTATGATAGACAACTAATATACTCTGTGGTAGGCCTTCCTAGAAGAAACAGAGAGCAGGCAGAAATAAATACCATTGCAGACAATGTAAGTGAGACAACCTTTTTGGGAATATTAAACGTAAGCTGAATAACTGTGTGTTTTCTTTTATCAGTAATGAAAAGTACCTAATTTGTTCTCTGCTAGGACGACCATTGTGGAGTATGGTTAATTGGTCTTGAAAGACAATTAATATCTGTCAGGAACATGTAGAAAACACACAGGTTTTGCAAACAGTCAATCCCTTTGCCCTGTTTTCTCTGTTGTTCTGTTTATTGTGCCCAGTTCATGTGCTCTTTTGCCATAATAATCTCTAGCTAAATGGTAATTGCTCTATTGACGGCATTACTGTACATTTTTGACAGATCATTATTCATCCTTAACCACTTGACCTGGAATAAATGTTAAAGCAATTACCACCGAGAGCTTTTCTATGAGAAAATTGAGGCAAAGTTTAGAGATAATCAAAATGCAAAGCTGATCATGATAGCAATTGGAAAAATGGCAAATCCTATTAAACAGATTTTTATTAGCCAAGTTGATGCCAGTAGATATTATCTGGTAATTTAGTCTTATTAAAAAGAAAATAAAGCAGCTAATTGTTTACTATTCTGGAACTTATTCCAGCTTGCAATTTGCAACTGAAATTAGGCTTTATGTGGCTCATCTATTTTGTCACATTGAAATATGAAATCATCTGGTACAAAGCACATCTGCTTGGTGCCTCTTACATTCATTGGGAAAAAAAATCCCTAATTCAATATAGTTTGTACCTGTTGAGGCATTATGAATGAACTAGTCTATAGGAACCAATGTAAAATCTAATGTTCACTATGTTTTATTATATGGAATATTCAAGTCTTCATTTCTAAGGTTCAATTTTATTCCTGATTTATCTTACTTTATATTCAAACATTGACAAAACTGAATTTTTCCTTAATAAAAGTCATCGTGTAATGAGCTTTTGTAAATACTACCAATGTATGTGCCAGTCATTGGAAATAAGAAATTATATTACAGTTTGAACCTCAACTTCAGTATATAAATTGAAGGAACAATGGCAAAATTTTCAATGTATTTGAAGATAAATTCTTTTCAAATTTTGAAAGCAAAATATTAAATCAGTTGTATAATAGTGAGAGAATATTTAATGACATAAAATGGCTTTTTACCATTCATGAACATAATATTTTTTTGACCAGTCTTAAACGTCTTCGACACCCTTGCATGTTCAAGAGATAACTATTGACTCTTAGTCCAAATACCTGCTCTTTCTCTTTCATTTCTCAAATGGCTAATAGAAAAGCCACAAGAAAATATTATTTGGAGGGGGTGATTGTGAATAAATTGTCTTTTTCCCATAAAAACAAATCTCACAGAAAGTTATGAAATTATTTAAGACAACCACACTTGACAAAACCTCACTTTAATTTCTCCACAAAACTCCCTTTTGCCCCCTCGTACTTAAAGGCTGTTATGTTAAAAGCCTGGCATGATTCCGAGTCTTTGGTCTAGTACCTTGAGCAAAGCTGTAATCAAAAGTGTGCACAAAGAGACAGAAAGTCTTAAACAGATAGTGTAAAGTTTTAGTGCCCCCCACTGAATCATGAGCCCTGTTTGAAAACTATCATTAAAATTCAGAAAACCGATTACTGATATGCAGATACGGTTACCTTGGGAGGCGCAGTTATCGGCGTCTGCTCCAGTTCCTTGCCTTCATTTCTATATTAATGGAGGTTTTTTTCCAGAGCTAATGAAAGGAGAGGCTTTCTTTTAATAAGTCCATAAAACATTAAGTAGATTTTTTTTCCTTCTTTCTTTCGCTGTTTCCACTCCCAAAAGAGTCCTCCTGCACGTCCGAAAAGGTACACATTTGGCACTCACAGGAGGACGGGCAGTTTGTAAAGAGCACATTTTGCTTCTCCCTTCCTGGACTTGGCCTTATCAAAACTGAAAATGCCTACGATAACAGGCTCGAATTGTTTCAAAAATATCCATACAGTAACATCACTGCTTTTTAAAGGGGGGCAGAGGGGAGGCGTGCCTCTAAACCTTTCCAGACTTTTAAAAACTGTGAGTGAGAACAACAGTAACTATCACAGACTTGGAATTCTTCTTTTGGTTTGCTCATTAGCATGTATTTATTGGGGGTGGGA
This sequence comes from Peromyscus californicus insignis, assembly GCF_007827085.1. Lineage (NCBI taxonomy): Eukaryota > Metazoa > Chordata > Mammalia > Rodentia > Cricetidae > Peromyscus > Peromyscus californicus. The sequence goes on along the minus strand of NW_026294534.1, from coordinate 40,221,431 downwards.
TATATTTATTTTCAACGTCAAATGGAGATTGTTACAACCCACTCTGGCTTACATATGAAATGTTTTACTTTGGTCTCAAAGCAAAGCTGAGTAAAGTCAAGATATTTTCCAACATTTTTATACAGTCCTAAGTCATAAAAAAAAAAAAAAAACCAAGAGTTAAAATGATTGAACTACTTCCATTTGATTTTCTTAATTAGAACCCACTCTCACTGGGATACCACTCCCGTTACACTTTAATGGATGTCAATCATTTCTAGTGACCATATTTACCCTTCAGTTTATTTAATATAGTTTCTACAATCATTCACTGTCCCACTACTTCTGTTTACAGCTTTCCAACCAGCACCCTAGTCCCTCTTCTCTTGTATGTTGGCATCCCAGGAATCTGAGGGTAGGACTTTGTTCTTGACCTTGGTCTGGGAACAGACCCAAGACTATTCTCTTATTAGGACATCACGTCATAATTCTAATGCATGCTTTCTCCTGAATAATTTTAGTACTATGAAGACACAGAACAAATGAACCATATGTGTCTCATATCAGTTGCTTAATGAATGGGCTAAAGGAAGTCACAGAACAATAGACAATTAAGTGCTTTATAGTCTCCTTAAGGGTTGTATGCATTGATTTTCTACAATTTACTCTAAGAGGCCTTTCCCTTCAAGTTACTTTGACACGTTCTCCTCATTTCTATGAACACAAACAGGGTAAAGGAGGTTTAAATGTTCTAAGATGTACCAGGCTTTCCTTTGGGCCACCAACCAGCTCCCAAACCATGAAATGAAGGCTTACTAGTTTTTTAATGCTCAGCCTTAGCTTAGCTCTTATTTTAAATCTGGTTTCTCTTTATCTACATTTTGCCTCCAGGCTTTTTTACCTTTCCTTTTTTTTTTTTTTTTTTTTTTTTTTTTTTTTTTTTTTTTTGGTTTTTTTGAGACAGGGTTTCTCTGTGTAGCTTTGCGCCTTTTTCCTGGAACTCACTTGGTAGCCCAGGCTGGCCTCGAACTCATAGAGATCCACCTGGCTCTGCCTCCCGAGTGCTGGGATTAAAGGCGTGTGCCACCACCGCCCGGCTCTTTTTTTTTTTTTTTTTTTTTTTCTGTATAGCTTACTTTTCTGTTGTCTCCATTTCTGGCTGGCTGGTGGCTACCTGGCTTCTGGACCCAGGCATGCCCCTCTCTTCCTCCCTAGTTCTCTCTTTCTGGAGCCTAGATTTCTTCTCCTACCTAGTCTCTCTGCAAACCAGCCACACCTATCCCTCTTCTACCTAGCTATTGACTATTCAGATTTTTACTAGAGCAATCAGGGGCCTTAGGCAGGCAAGGTGAAACAAATGCATCACATCTTTACATAATTAAATAAACTGAACACAAACAAATGCAACACATCTTTACATCATTAACAAAGGCAGCAGAAACAAATGTAACACACCTTCACATAATTAAAGTAGCATTCTGCAGCATAAACAAACGTAACACATCTTTGCCTAGTTAAAATAGCATTCCAAAACACTAAGATCTACTAAATAATATTGAGAGTAAATGCCATTGACCAATTAAAGCTAAATATAAAAATTGTAAAACCCTTAAAGATTAATCACACCCTAAAATGAACAAGATAAATGGGCCAGCAGAGTTAGTGAACATTTATCCACCCTCCCCAATTTTATCCATTTTTCTGTTACACTAGTACAATTTCCAGTCAACAAAATTATTTTATACCACCCCTTGTCGCAAATAGAGCTTAAAGAAAAAATGTTCATAGTTCTAGATGACCTGGCCTACCCAGGCTCCAATGCATCATGACAGTAGCCCACACAGATCCTTTATTTGCTAGTTCCCAAAATTTCTGTGAAACCCTAGGTAGCCTCCTGACATGCAGTCTCCAAAGGCTCCACATGGTAGACGTGGAAAACGACTTACTCCTGGGTCCTTTTTCAGCCTTCTACCTAACACATTCCAGTTTCTCCAAATCCCGTGAATTTGAAGCCACTCTTAATCCCCCTGTCTTAATTTAAAAACTTATCAACAGTAGACTGTAAATTCTGGATATCTGTCCATTGTTTCTTCTACATCCTTTTATCCACTCCTCTCTTCTCTTCACATGTCTATCTTTAATCTCTCCTGCACACTTTATGTCCATCCATTCTTGTCCATGCCGTTTTAACTGTAAGGGAAAAGACACACTACCTTAGAGAATAAACACCTTGGAGAAATTAAAAATTGCAAATGAGAATTTTGAGCAATACTTTGAAATATAGCTGTTTATCTTGGCCTTCACTTACTATAGGTTTTAGCAAGCTACAATTGGGAGAATGTCTTTCAAAATGAAAAGAAGACATTTTCAGAATGAGGTCTAACCCCAACATCCAGGGTTGAGGACAGGAGATGAGGGATACAAGGAAATGTGCATGGGAGAGATCAACTCCTTAAACTACATACTTTCTCTTCCTGACACCGACCAGTCCCTTAACCTCTTCTTTTCTAGTTATTTAGTGAGTCATGTTTACTTTTATCTTTCCAGGTGATTTTGGTATTTTTCTTCATGAACTTCCACTATTATCTTTTATCACCAATTGCTAAGATGGCATTTTAGACTCCTTGATCATATAGTTCTCTGTTATCATTCACTGAGGTTGTGTCTTGGTTATGAGACTGGCTATACTATTCAAATTCTGGCTGTACTATTTGCTATTTGATTAGTCCAGGACAAGTTTCTTGATATTCCTATACCTCAGTATCCTGATCTGTTACTATGTAGCAGATAATGATATGTAGAAGAGATGACCGAGCTTCAAATCAATAAACATATAAAAAGTACTTAGAACACCCGCCATGAGTTAGCAGCTGTTACCATTAGTACTATCATATCATTTGTAGACATTCCAGTTAACTCTGTGCTGCTATGCTTTCATAGCCTTCTTACAAGGCTCAGACGTGGATCAGTTCCACAGTGTGCTCTCTCCTGAACTCTCTCTCTCTCTCCAGATAGCTGTGCATGCCTGAGCTGCATTCCCTTTTCTCTGCACTTTATCTTCTCTCCATGTGCTACTGAAGACGAGGGGGGGCGGGTCCTGCAGATAATGGGTGTTTGTCCACTCCTTCCGTTTGTATGTTCTTCCTTTGTAAAGTCAGTTCGTCATTGAGTTGGTAGGCATTGCTAGTGCCTTGTATCTGCCTGAGATCGGCTCTTTCTCAAATTGACTCTACTGACTAAATACTGCTTATTTTCCATTTTACTTACAGTGAAACTGATCCTTAGGTAGATAAAGAATCGTCTCAGAAAGTCCTCAAGTTTATCCTACTGGAGTTAACCAAATGAAGTCTCCATATTCTGCCCCCTATTCATGATGGTTCCTGACCCTTAGTTTTGGGGGCTGTTTTGTATAAATATCAACTATGGCTGGATACCCTACAGTCAGCTGTTCTGTGTGTGTGTGTGTGTGTGTGTGTGTGTGTGTGTGTGTGTGTGTGTTTGCCAGGTTTGGCTTTCCATAATGGTCTTAATTCTGCTACCAAAAAAAATAAGATTCTTTGATGAAGAATGGAGAGTACACTTATTTGTGGTTACAAAGATAAGCATTTGGAATACGATTCAAGGTTATACTGGTTTAGGAACATGGCAATGACAGTTTCTCCTCTAGATTCCATGTCATGGGTAGTTGGCTATGTTTACAATACCAGGCTTGATTCCCCTCTTGTTCATGGGCATTAAGTCCAATGAGACGGCTGTTGATTAACCTCAGGATAAAAGTGTCCCTGGAACAACTCTGCGGATCTCTTGCCATTCTGGTCATCTGGAGAGGACAGTTTATGATCTTCTCCCTTGGAAAATTCCACAGCACCTTCCTGTGCTATGAGAGCTGCTCTTCAGGGTAGAAGCTTCTGGGTCAGATCAGTTACTGCAAGTGCTTTGAAGTGTGTGCTGCCTCCTGCAATGGGGACTTACCTTCAAGTTCTAGGCGGCAACCAAGGACAACGGCAATAGCTTTCATTGTTTTGGGAGTCTCTTGGACCCCTATGACCAACAAGGAAGTTTCTAATTCTGGTACTGGGTTTTGTTAGTCTATGACTCTTGGGGGAAGCCTTTTCACCCCAAATGCAATAACTTCATTTAAAATATGTACATGTATAATATCATATAGAATATGTAATAACAATTATATAGAATATAATTGCATGCCATATGTTATATGAATGATTTTATATATATATATAATTGTTATAGTTAAACAATGAATGATTGATACAGGGAAACTAGTCATATTGTATTAGAGACCAACCCTGCACCAATATGACCTTATATAATATCCTATCTGAAATGAACCTACTTGAAAATAAGGTCATATATATATGTGTGTGTGTGTGTGTGTGTATTAGATATTTAATAACCATAAAATAGTAATTTCCCAAAACATTTTCAGGCATATTTACTGTTATTTACCCCCTCCCTGTAAATTGCCCTCCTCACCCCTCCCTCTCAAAGCACTGCATTTTTTCCCCATTTCCTCTTCATAGCATCTACATCCTACTATTCCTCTCTCTAGGGATCCTTTTTATAAACTTCTCAATTGACACTTTTGAAATTTTATAGGTGTTAAGTGCTTAAAATATCACTAAAGCTGCACACAAATGGCTTAGAATGCAAATAGAATAAAAGATATCAACTGAAATTAGTCTTATTCTTTTTTTCCCTGTGTCCCATCTCCCAAGAGAAGCACAATTTGGTAAATTCTTCCAGATGCTCTGGAATATAAATGGCACTATAGAGCACTTTTAGGAATATCTTGTCATGGCGATCATGGTTGTGGTTCACAGGCATCACAAATAGGTAGGCCTGTTGATGGCTCTTCTCCCTTGGAACACTGCATGACATCTTCCTGTACTACCAAACTGCAGGTATATATGAGGATCACTAAACACATGATTCATAAATTTACATGTACACACACACACACACATTGCTCTGTATGCAACTCATATGTGGTTTTATTCTGAACAGAATGACTGTGTGCAAATGTGTGTGTATGAGGATATGCCTAGATCTTTTCAATCGCTCAGAGTGGTATGGAAACCTTGATCATTTGACACTCAGAGACAAATTTTTTTATATCCATCGTCTTCTTAGTTGTAACCATGAAATTAAATGTGAAATGACAATGTTCAGGAAAGAAATTCAAGGAGTAAAATTCATTAAATTTACTAAACTACTAAATTTCTAAGAATAAATGAAGCTGTCTGCTTTAATTTGAATGTGTTACTCAAAAAGCATCCATAGCTGTTCAGTCCCCAACATAACAGTGCTAAGAGTGGAGACACAGGGACTCTCCCTCATCAAGGATTGCTTCTATCAGTCTGGAAGTGGTTTTGCTATTATAGAAGTGGGCTTCTTGAAAATGGTCAACTACAGACAGACACACACACACACACACTCAATACATTCATGCGTTCACTCATTCACAGAGCTTTGCTCACTGCTTTTAGTCATAGTGTAAAGCCTTTACTGTGGTCCCTGGACCTTGAACTTTCCTGCTTCCAAAAGCATGACCTGATATATTTCTGTTGTTATAAATCATACGCCTTGGGTACTTTATTATAGCAGCTGGAAAAACAAAGTAACCAACCAATTAACTAGCTAAAACACTGTCCTATATCTGGTGTGCTATGAAAATCTTGAAGTTGAGAGAGAGCATTTTGAAAAGCACTGAGATAGAAGGTGAACACTCATCCCCAACCACGCCAGTAAACTCTCCTGCCATAGGAATGCCACACATTTTAGTGTTTGTTATATAGTTCCTATTTAATATTTAATTTGACAAAATATTTCCAAGACTAGTATATGTGTCCCTGTGTGTATAGTGGTAATAGTAGTATTAGTAGTAGTATAGTAGTAGTAGTGTAGTTAGTAGTAGTGTAGTAGTAGTACATAGTATGAAATCAGTAATTTTATTGTATGATAATTTTATTAGTAGCCCAATGAATTTTAAGTGCTTAAAAATGTGCCTAGCATTTAGAAAACAGAAGACTGTTGTTGAGTAGATGAACATACACCCATACATTTGTAGCTATTCTCATAATCATAGCATGTTTAAATGAAGTCAAGCATCTCTATGTTTACTTTTCAGTCTTTATATATCTTGTATGATTTTTTGAAACAGAGTCTCATCCCCAGGCTGGCTTTATACTCGTTGGGTAGCTGAGGGTGACTTTGAACTTCTGATGTTCCTGCCCCCACCTCTCCTGTTCCAGAGTTACACTACCAGGCTTGGGTTAGTCAGTGCCAGGCTTCCTGCTTTCTGAGGAAGCACTCTAGTGAGCCACATCCCCAGATCTATACATTGGTTTTTCTCTGGAGTTCTCTCTATTCTATCTAGGCATAATGGGATTATTTTCCACTAATTCTATTATAAACCCAGATCTGTCTCCTCCCTTCTCCATTTATATTTTCAGGCTAGTAAGCCAGGGCTGTTAGGGGAAAATGCTGTTAAGTGAATTAAACAACAGAAGTGCACTGCCTCCCTTCCTTGATGGGTTGTGGTTCGGGCTAGGCTCCATTGGAACATGGAGGCCAAGGATTATTCAGTACTCTCTCTAACTTTTCAGTTCTTTGACATACAGTCGCACAAGTCCAATTCTCACATGGAACCTTCCCTGCAGGTGCATTTATGTCCAGATTTTCCCTTTTAAGGGACACTGGTCATATCTACTAGGGACTCTCATGGTGCCAGTATGACTTTAGGTTAAGGCATATCTAAAACTATTCTATTTAAAAATAAGGTTACATTTTAAGATAGTGGGAGTTAAAACTTTAACACGTGAGTTTTAAGGTTATAACCCAGCACATGACAAATTTCTCCCCCTTTTTCTCTGCCACGCTTGCTTCAACTTGAGGACTTCAACTTTCATCATATCAGGAAGTTAACTTTTAATAGCTTGATACCTTTTCATTTTGTCCCTTCTCCTTGATAGCAAGATCCTTGATAACAGAATCAGAGAGAGATAGAAAATATTCTCTATTGCCCAGTGGAGTGCTTGACTCAAAATAACCACCAATACAGATGAGTAATGTGTAGCAGAGGCTTCCCCATGATTTACAACATTGTCAAGAACAAAGAGTATACCTGAACACAGTTCTGCCTGCCCTAATCTAGCCCATGTTTGGATAGCAAAGATTTAAATCCCTCCCCTTGCCACGACTATCCCATAACAGTAGTAGCTAAGATTTATTAAAGACCCACTATAGGCCAGACACTGCTCTGAGTTCTTCACATACCAAGATTTAATCCCCACCAAAACCCTGAAAGACAGTATAATTATCATCCACTTTTATCTGATGAAGGGATTCCAAGACAAGATTAAGTAGCTTGTTCAAGGTCCTATGCTATAGCTAAATATGATGGTATATGCCTTTAATCCTAGCACTCACGAGGTAGACAGGAAGATCACTAAGCTTGAGGCCAGCCTGATTATAGAGCCAGTTCTAGGACAGCCAAGGCTACACAGAGAAACCCTGTGTCAAAAAAACAAAACAAAAGGAAAGAAAAAACAAAGTTAAAACAAAACCTTGCAACATGCTAAATTACTTGAGGATTTCTTGGAGATTATGCCTTAGGTTATTAGCTCCAGGCACCATATGTTCTTAATTACTACTATAAATTATAAATTGTATGTTGTTTATGTATTTGTTGGAATTGTGGCTCCCTATGTATCATAAGCTGATCTCAAACTTATAATCCTCCTGTCTCAGTGTTGGGATTACAAGTGTGCACCACAACTTGCTCCATTTCCCATTTTAAGGAGCTGCAGGGCATGTTTCTGAATCATGAACTTTATAATTTATCTAACAGAGGCTGACCCTGAATTATGAGTGGTTTCTAGGGGAGGGCCTCTTCATAAAGAAATTTCTTCCTCCTCCTCTCTGCTCTCCACTCTCCCCCATTAAGACTTGAAATCACTTAAACTCTTCAGGCAGCACCAGCGTATCTCATGTGAAGGGTCTAAGGCAGTGATTCTCAGCCTTCCTAATGCTGAGACAGTTTAATACAATTATTCATGCTGTGGTAACCACCCAACCAATAAAATTATTTTCACTACTACACCATAACTATAAATTTGCTACTATTATGAATCATAGTGTAAATATCTCAGTTTTCTGATGGTCTTAGGTGACCCCCATGAAAGGGCCATTTGACCCCCAAAGGGTCACAACCCACAGATTTAGAACCACTGATCTAAGAAGACCCGTTGCCTCTGGTCCCTTTGAGACTTGTAAGCCTACAGACACATCTCTCTTATCCTAGAAAACCTAGCTATCCCCTCAGTGGGTAAGTCTAACCCGAACTTTGGAGTCCACAAATAAATGCTACTTGAATAAAGAGTGCTGTAATGGAAGTGAAATTCTTGATCCTGCCCATACCTGCAAGAACACTGCATCACAGCAGCAACAGGTTGGAACTGTGCATAGAAATGATATAAAAATGACTTGACTGGAAAGCTGTTAATAAGAACTATTTCATGATTATTCCATTAAAGACAGTTTACAATTTTAGATTAACCAAAAGTCGACCTTAGCAAAAAAAAATGTAGACGACAAACAGCTTATTAATATCACTTCTAGAAATTGATCTCAATGCTCAAGGTAAATGGATTGCACGTATTGATTAACACTTTGTAATGAATACCATTTTGTAAGTTTTAATTAACCACTAGGTAATATTTAATGGAAATGATAGAATGTAATACATGTGAGTTTGATGAATGGTGTGGTAAAAGGATTCTGTCCCTTAATCTCATGTGGTAAAAAGTAATTGCCAAGAGTGACCACTTTGTTATCATGTTTTCCTCTTTGGCAATTCTAGATTATTAATGTCCCAAAGCACAGAGGGATAATGTTGTGTGAGTTCTCTTGGCCTTAAAATGAGCTAAAACATAATATAAGGATGATGCATTTGTCACCATTTACAATTGGTTGGTTGTAACCAAGTGAAAAGTACAGAAGTGAGAAACCTTACAGAACTGGACAACTTCACCCAGATGCATGTATTTTTTTAATAATAACAATATTAAATAATCCTAATTTTTCATAAGTGAGGGGAAATTTATATTTAGTGGTAGCTCATTAAATACCATAGGCAATGCATCAGCATATAGCATTCCAACAAGAAAGGAGAGAATAAAGGTATAGTCTTTACATACAGAACTATCAAAAGTGCTGTGTGTGTGTTGTAGGAAGAGCCCAGAATTTAAATGAACCATTTATGCTTCTGCTGCCCTAGGGCAACTACAAGCCACATTAATAATGCAGTGTTTATTTGAAATATTTTATTATAATACACATTTATTACTAAAAAAATCTAAACAGCAAAAAAAGGCCAGTTTTGTACAGGTTCAGCATTCTAGACAAGTTATTTCTGAAATAGAATTTTTGGTAAATCATATCATTGCTTTCAATAGTTCACCTGTGACATTGTAAATAATACATATTTTTTAGGTACGGTGTTATACACTGTACTTCTGTTGTACATAATTTATAGACAGTGATCTAGCAACATAGGAAAGCAATGTTCTCCATGAAAGTAAGTGATTAGAACTAGAAAGTGATAGAGAACTCTGAGAGGCTAATATAAATTAGACTCGTTCACAAGTGACTCATGATTTCTTAGTTATAGTCAACTTACCTACCTTCTACTGCATGCATGAGACAGTTATTATTGAAGATTGTAATGAATGAAAATTTATTTATATGTTAAATGCATATTAAATAAAAAGAGAATGCCACTGTACTCTTCTTCTGGAGGTTGCCTTCCACAAGCTCTATTGACTGTCAAGCACAGAACACTGAAGACAGTTTAACCTCATCAGGATCTTCCTCCACTAATTCACAGGATACCATGTTGGGCTAAACAGGCTCAAATAACTCCTGCTTTACCTGCTTATTACATGTGTGGACTGGGGCAAGGTTTTTCACTTCTCTGAGTTTCCATTTCCACATCTGAGGAGTAATGTCTGCCTCCCAGAACAAGAGCAGGAATAAAATAAGGAAAATGGTGCAATGAACTGAACACTTGGTGCACGGAAAACACAACTTTCTTGGCTGTGATGGCCCTTCCTGCACAGACAGAGTACAGTAGTCATTACACAAGAGGAGAGCTCCTGGTTATTTAGCCATTTCCCCAACAAGATGGTTACTCTTAAGAAGGAAATGTATCCCTTTCATCTTTACATTTCCTGCAGTGAGCAAAGGTTTTTGAATCTGGCAGTTCTGGTCTATATATTAACATGATGTTCACTGATAAGACTTTGTGTGTGTTGGGTAGAGACTGTCACCAGCCTGGCTCTGGGGGGCGTTCTCTACCTTTCTCTGGCATATAAGATAGATTTGTATCCCAAGACAAAAACATAGGATCATTTCATTTCTTTTTCTTTTTTTAAATCATTATTAACATTATTTTTTGAATTATCCTGTATTTTTGAGGTTATAATATAATTACATCATTTCCTACTTCTCTTTTAACACTCCCGTATACTTGTTCATTGCTCTCTGTAAAATTCATGGCCTCTATTTTCATTAATTATTGTTACATGCAACTATGTACATGCATATATTACATACAATTTTGTATATGTGTATATATATGTACATATTTTTTTTAAACACAAATGCAACTTGCTCAGTCCCTACAATGTTACTTGTGTGTATATTTTCAGGACTGGTCATTTGGTAAACAATTGTGCATAAAAATGAGCAGACATTAGTAAACATAGGGCCAAAATGGAAAGACTTACAGAAATTTTAAAGAATATCATCAATGAACTAAAATATAATCTCTGTGTCTTATATGAGTACATTATAGAAGTAAATAAGTATACAATGATATATAGAGCACAGGAAATAGAAAGTACAAATATGTCAATCCCTCTAAAGACCCAGAAACTGGACATCCAGGAAAATAGAAGATCTAACAGTGATGAGAAAAATGAAATGGTTTTTATTTTGTTATTTAAATGTTATTTATTCTTGTTTTGTTTTCAAGGCATCCCAATAGCAACTTCCTCTTTGTCCACTCCTCCCAGTCACTCCTCCCACCTCCCCTTGCCCCCAGATCCATTCCTCCTCCATTTCCCTTCAGAAAAGAGCAGGCCTCCAAGGGATATTAACCAAACACTGCATAACAAGTTACAATAAGACCAGGTCCAAATCCTCATATCAAGGCTAGTCGGGGCAACCCAGTAGGAAGAAAAGGATCTCAAGAACAGGCAAAAGAGTCAGAGACACCCCCATTCCAACTGTGAAATGTTATTTGAACAGCTTGGTTACTTAATGCTATTTCTTAATGTGGAAATTTCTTGTAAGTTCATTGAATTCAGTATCTCCTGCCTTTCGTGACTTCTCTGGGGTAAATTTGGCTGGTATGATGGTGGGTGAGCACCCCGGAAATGACAAATATGTGAGTGTTAGAATGATTGCAGAGAATAACATGTGATTGCCTTCTAGTGGGACTGATTTCTCACCTGATTGCCTTCAAGCTAGTGTACTGTCCGTAGCTGGGCTATGAGGAACTTCTACACAGAACTGCATAGAGACTCCCCAATGACAAAGTTTTATTAACGTCTAGTTCAAGTTTTCATTGAAATCTTTCTAAGTCATCTATATAAAACATGTCTTCATAGACTTGGAAATGCTGAATTAACAGGAAATTTTTTCCTGTTTTAATTGGCACTTGCTAATTGTACAAAATAATTGGTTTCATTATGACATTTCATACATGCATCTAATATACTTTGATCATCTTCAATCTCCTATTACCAAATCCCGCTTCCCCATCCTACTGTTTCTCTTCCTGTACCTCAAAGCTCTCCTTCGGCTTTCATATATTATCTCTATAGTTATTTTTCCCTTATTTATTATTTTCTTACATATGAATTTATAAATACAGCCTGATAATTTTGCATTTCTCATATTTTTATTTTTTTATTTTTTAGAGCTAACTACTTTGTATTAGATAACCAGTTATGGAACTGATCCTCAGGGAAGACTGATTCACCTTTTTTCAGTTGCCATCAATTGCTTGTAGATCCTCACCAAAGAGTGAAACATGTTGTCAAGTCAACTGGTATTGTCATTGTGTGGTTCTTCTTTAAGACCCACATCATGCTGTTAAGATGTAATGGTTGCAGCTTCCCTTTTATATATAGAAGACATGGTCTCTCAGCAGACAACTTGGTCCTCTGTCTCCTACAATCTTTCCACCCAACCCCATGAGCCTTAAACATAAGGGTTTCATTGTAGTGCTGTCATTGGAGGCCAGGAACACCAAAGTCAGTTATTCTCTGCATTTTAACCAGTTGTGGATTTCTCTAATGGTCTCAATCTGCGGCAAAAAGAACCTTCTTTGGTGAGAGGTGGGAAATAGATGTACCTGTGGGTATAAGGATAACTATTTGGAATGCAGTTAAAATCATATTGGCTTAGGGAGGTGGTAGTCACAGGTTCTCCTCTGTGTTCAATTGGATTTACCTGTCATGGGTAGTTGACTAAGTTTACAGTACCAGGCATGATCGTCCTCATACTGAGAAGGCTTTAAGTCCATTTGGATAGTGTTGGTCACCACCAAGGTATAAATGCTAATATTGTGCCTTTGGGCACATCTTGCCATGCTGCTCAAAAGGCAGCTGGTTATCTCAGTTAGTTGGAGAACAGTGCTAATAATAGTCCACTTTTTTTTATGAGGAGCTCCTCATAAGTTTTCTTATGCTGCTATGTACTGAAAAATTCCAAGAAGATAGCATTTCATGGTCCACATTTCAAAAAAAAATTATAAAACCATGTTGCCTTTTCCTTCTGTTAGATTTTCTATGAACAGAATCTTAAAAATACTGTTTTGGAAAATGAGAGATGAAGTTACTGATGAATGCTTTGAGCTAAAGTACTTTCCTTAGGTCAGTACACATACTCTAATGTTTCTGACCACATTTACAGAAACATCATATTTTCAGGTTTCTTTTGCTTTTGTTAAAATATAATTACTAAAAATTTTATAGAAATCTTCAGTCAGGGCCCCTCACATTTCTGCATAGTCATCAACACCTCCCAGATCCAAGGTGTTCCCAAGCCCTTTTCCAAAGTTAAAGTGGAAACAGATTCAATATGTTTAATGCTGCACCATAAATCACTCCAATACCTACTCAGTGTTACAGACACAGAAGGTCCTCAGATTAAATTTATTTGATGATAATGACTTATGGTCCCTAAATACTTCTCTGGTGCCCTACAATCTAAACTCCAAATCTGGGCCTCTGCGTCCTGATGCACTTGCCTGAATCCAGGTTCATTTGAATTGAAATTACTTCCTAGAAATATTATCAAATCAAAGAGCACATAGAATGCCCTTTTGAAATCATAAGATATAAGTCTGGTGCTTTGTGGGGAAGACATAGCTTTTTTAAAGTAATCATTCATATTTTATAACATGAACCATTTCCTTGCAGTTTGGAAAATGAGTTATATTGGAAGAATTGTGGCTTCTAGGTAGTAATAAATATGAATGTTTTATATGGCCTTTTCTATTGTTTCAGAACTTAGCAATATTCTTTAAATTTTTTTCTCACAAATATGATTTACAAGCCTGTATTATGGTTATTACTATATGTCACAATTTAGTAATAAACATTAATTAGACACAGGCAAGAAGCAATAGAAATATATATGAGATTTTAATGTAACAGTGCATTTTAGTATAGTTTTAGCAAGTAAATATTAGGTACTGACCAGCTTCTATGTAGGGAACTATAGAAAATATATGGCAGAGGCATGCTCCATGTCATCAGAAGCCCATTAGTACAGTTTTTCTCTTGTGTAGATACAGATGAACAAGCCTGAGTTTCACATACATACAATGTAAATGTCATTAGATTTTCATTGTTCTTTCAGCATTAGAGCTAAACATTTTTCTCTGAAAATAATTTTTGCATATAAGTTAATATAAAAGTGGTGAAGAAATAATACAGATGAACTATATAGAGTCAACTACTTCCTATTTCAAATGGACTCTGGTTTGAGTTGGTTTAACTTGAAAAGTTGGATAATAAAAATTTCTCAGGGAAATATGGAAATGTCATAGGTAGAAAATTATCTTACACTGTAACTCCCAATTCAAGGCTGGGGAAAGGGCGTAGTGGATAGAGAGCTTGCTCTCCAGGCATGAGGAACTGAATTCAGATATTGTATGACAACATTGTCTGTAAGACACAAGCAAATAACAGGGACTTGCGGGCTATTCTGTCAGGTCGAAACAGTGATTCCAGGTCACAAAAGTAAGGTGGACTACACCATGGAATGTTTCAGTGTGAAAGGGCCCTTGCTAACTAGCCAGACAACCAGAATTTATCTCCAGGACCCACATGATGAAGAGAGAGAGAGAGAGAGAGAGAGAGAGAGAGAGAGAGAGAGAGAGAGAGAGAGAGAGAGGATTCCTGCAAGTGGTTCTGTGACTTCTGCAAGTGTGCATACATACATACAGAGGCGCACACACACTAAATAAATGAATTGATACATAAACAAATACAATAAGATTAAGAAAAACAATAAGCTGGAGAATAATCAAGAAAGACAGCAGTTTTTTTCTTGCCTACAGACACACATGGGCATGCAGTTCATAAACACACATACACACACACATACACAGAGAGAGAGAGAGAGAGAGAGAGAGAGAGAGAGAGAGAGAGAGAGAAAGAAAGAAAGAAATTTAAGTTTGTCATTTACAGACTAATTTTCAATGTTTTTTACAGAAAGACCAAAGAACTGTATTCTCTTGAAGAGCTATGTGGGGTTTGTGGCATCATTATCCTTCCCTATAATTTAATTTTGAGCTACCATTGTTTTGGGAGTAATTTTTAGCCTGAAAACCTTTTCTTATTTTTTAAGTTGGATTTAAAATTCTATGTTAAAGCTACTGAAATGAAATGCAAAGTGGCCTAATTTGTAATAGATACTTTATCTATGTAAGAACAGACTGACAAAGAATATATATAATGCTAGATAAGGAGTACAGGGCAAGGGTGTGGGTAACATGACTAAACTAGTATATCTGAACTCTAGTTTAGACTTACTGGATAAAGGTAATGTTGGGAAACTGTCAAGATCTTTATTTCTTTGTCTTATTTTCCTCCTCAAGACTTGAACCAGAATGGACAATCCATTTCATTACTAAAATTTAATTAATCACTTTTTAAGTGCAACACACTCAATATAAAAGTTCATAAATGCATTAAAATTAAGACAACTTTATTTTCCATAGACTATTGCAGCTAATCACACACAAGGAAGTCAAAACATTCTTTAATATATGTGGTCCAAAACAACTGACTGCAAGTGCTCTCCCCAAAGAGACCAATGTCATCCAGGCCACAAATCCAAGAGGCATATTTAATTTGCATTCTGATTGAGCCATCTCATGGGCAATGGTGTCCTCCTGAAAGCCTTTTGATCTTGGCTTCCCTAACACAATCTACTCTCCTAATTTTCATTTCATCTCTTCTGATCCTGTATTTTTCCTCTGCAGCTACTCCTTATCAGTCATTTCATAGGCTTATGTCATCTCCTTGCCTTCCTCTATGAGGAAGTGTCTAAAATCTTGTTCTTACTATTGGATGATGAGAAAAGACATCTGTGCTCTTTGCTCTCTGTATCATCAGGCTTCCATCATTCACAACATCTTCCACTCTGATGTCTGACTTTCTGACTCATGTTTACTTTCTTACTATCTTTGAGGATCCATACATGAATTTAAATTTTACCATTGTACACCCAAATGTAGCAGGCTTTCTTTTGGGCCACGAACCCATGTAGGTGGAATATTTCTTTCTTGCCTGCCTGTTCCCAAATACTCTGCAGCTGTTTCCCAAATAATTGACTTGGAGGCATAATATTACTTATAAATGCTTGGCCAGTAACTCAAGCTTATTACTAACTAGTTCTTATGCTTGAATAACCCATAATTATTATCTGTGTTTAGTCACATGGCTTGGTACCTTTTCTCAGTCTGAATTCTCATCTTGTTTCCTCTGTATCTGCCTGGCAACTCCTGACTCTATCTATCCTCTTCCCAGAATTCTCCTAGTCTGCTCATCCCACCCATACTTCCTACCTGGCTACTGGTCAATCAGTATTTTATTAAACCAATTCAAGTGACAGATATTTACAGTTTACAAGATCATTATCCCACAACATTTCCCCCTTTTGTCTAATTAAAAAGAAAGATTTTAACCTTAATATAGTAAAAGTATATACAACTAAAACAGATATTAGTAAGAATTACAGTAACAATATCAAATTCATTTGCACTTGATAAAATTAGAGAAAAGATTTAATTATATATTTTATCTTGGTGAGTTTTGTATCTAATTTACTTTCTATTATAACTAAGGAAAACTATAACTATTTAGTCTTCAACTCCATCAAAGACCCCAGAATGGTGAAATTTCACCTAATGACAGGGACATCAGACTGCCTGGACAGTCACCCAAAGTTCCTCTGCAACATTGGAACATCTGTCTTTGGCCTACAGGACTAGAATATCTGACAGACTTTTCTGTGAAGCAGGATTTTTGAAGGACTGTCTCACTTTATCTTGGCAAAGTTCTGCAGTCACTTTCTTTTGTGTCCTGCTTGTCCAATTTGTACAGCATACTGTCAGCAGTTAAGGCAGAGGCACTTCCTTTGCCCACATGGCTAGCTTTTGCCAAAAAGAAAACAAACTCCATATGGAGTTTCTTCAATGCCCATCATCCTTTTTGAAGTAATTGGTGCTGCCAGGAGCAGATGCATCTCATTTTCATGAAAAGTCTAAGTTCTTAAAACATTTTTTTTTTTTATTAATTTATTTTGCAATACAATTCAGTTCTACATATCAGCCACGGATTCCCTTGTTCTCCCCCCTCCCGTCCCCCTCACCTTCCCCCCAACCCCCCCCCCATTCCCATCTCCTCCAGGGCAAAGCCTTCCCCACAGACTGAGGTCAACCTGGTAGACTCAGTCCAGGTAGGTCTAGTCCCCTCCTCCCAGGCCGAGCCAAACAATCCTGCATAGGCCCCAGGTTTCAAACAGCCAACTCATGCAATGAGCACAAGATCTGGTCCCACTGCCTGGATGCCTCCCAAACAGATCAAGCCAATCAACTGTCTCACCCATTCGGAGGGCCTGATCCAGTGGGGACCCCTCAGCCATTGGTTCATAGTTCATGTGTTTCCATTCATTTGGCTATTTGTCCCTGTGCTTTATCCAACCTTGGTCTCAACAATTCTCGCTCATATAAACCCTCCTCATTCTCGCTAATTGGACTCCCAGAGATCCACCCGGGGCCTAGTCATGGATTTCTGCATCCAGATCCCTCAGTAGTTGGATGAGGTTTCTAGCACAACAATTAGGGTGTTTGGCCATCCCATCACCAGAGTAGGTCAGTTCAGGCTGTCTCTCGACCATTGCCAGCAGTCTGTTGTGTGGGTATCTTTGTGGATTTCTGTGGACCTCTCTAGCACTTTGCTTCTTCCTATTCTCATGTGGTCTTTATTTACCATGGTCTCCTATTCCTTGTTCTCCCTCTCTGTTGTTGATCCAGCTGGGATCTCCCGCTCCCCCAAGCTCTCTTTCCCTCAACCCTCGCCTTTCATTACCCCCACTCATGTCCAGGCTGTTCATGTAGATCTCATTCCATTTCTCTGTCATTGGGTGATCCCTGTGTCTTAAAACATTTTAAATGTTGTATTCTGTAGGTCTTTGAAGTGTTTGAAGTTTGCCTATCTATCTGAAATATATCTCTGGATGACCTTGAAAATATACCTTACATGACTATAAGTTTGTTATTATGGATGACTATTGTTTGTATTTCTTAATTATATATCACATTTTTAAATGAGCTATATAAACATAATACCCTAAACAAAAGTAGAAATATACATATAGTATAATAAAATTAACTTTAAAATGTATTAATAAACTAAAATAGTACTGATATAAAATATGTAAGATTAACAATTGTTTTCTGGATTAAAGTAGATTTAATCATCTACCCTCGTTTCCCCATCATTTCTATATGAAACCAGCTGCCAAATCATGACACAGAGACTTATTATCAATTATGAATGTTCAGCCTTAGCTTATGTTCCTTTCAAGCTAGCTCTTTTACTTTAATTTAGCCTATTTATCTTCATCTACATTTTGCCTTGGGACTTTTTACCTTCCTTACATTCTGTATGTCCTCCTACTCTGTGTCTGTCTGGCTGGAGACTGCTGGGATGGCCACCAGCATCTCCCTCTCTTTCTCCCTCATTCTCTCCTTCTCTCTCAAGCCTAGATTCTTCCTCCTACTTATTCTCTATGCCCTCCAGCCCTGCCTATCCCTCTACTGCCTAGTTATTGGCCATTCAGCTTTTTTTATTAAACCAATCAGGTGCCTTAGGCTGGCAAAGCAATACATCTTTACATCATTAAACAAATACACCATAAACAAATACAATATGCTTCTACACAGTTAAAGTAATATTCCACAACACAAAGAGATGTAACACATCTTTACATAGTTAAAGTAATATTCCACAACATTCCCCATTTTTGTTAAAATAAAAAGAAATGTTTAAACTTTAACACAGTAAGATTATATGCAATAAGAATAATTATCAAGTAAGAATTATATTTACAACATCCAGTCCCTTTTTACTTGGCAAAATCAGAGAAACTACTCCATTATTTATCCAATCTTGGTGAATCCAAAGTTGTGTATCTAATTTGCCTTCTATCATAACTAAGGAAAACTGTAACTATAACTATCCAGTCTTCAACTCCATCAAAGACTCCAGAATGATTTAATATTATCTGAGTAAACAGGAAGTACATAGCAAGCAACTTCCAAAACTACAGAAGCAACAGAGACATCTGGCTGCCTGGACAGTTTTCCCAAGTTTCCTCTGCAACTTTGGGGCATCCATCTTCAGTCTACAGGTCTAAAATGTCTGGCAGACTTTTCTATGAAGCAGAAATTTTTGATGAACTGTCCTGCCCTGTTTTGGCAAAGTTTAGCAGTCACTTTCATTTGTGTCCTACATGTTAAGTTTGGACAGTAGACTGTCAGAAGTTGAGGCAAGGACAGTTTCTTGCTTAAATGGCTGGCTTTGCCACATTGAAGGCAAACTCCATATGGAGGTTCTTTGATGCCCATCACCCTTTTATAAAGTAGATTTGTGCAAACATATCTCATTGTCAATGAAAAGCCTTATGCTATTTGAATATGTTAAATGCAATATTTTGTAGGTCTCTGAAGCATTTGAAGGTCACTTATCTATCTAGAATATATGTTTAACCTTGAAAACATACCTAACATGACTACAAGCTTGGTTATTATAGACCTATATTTCATAATTACATATTACATTTTTAAATGAATTGCATAGATATAATATCTTAAACAAGAATAGAAACACATATATAGTATAACAAAAAAAACCCTAAATTTGTATCAATATACCAAAATCCACACCAATGTAAAATATTTTAGGTTAATAATTACCTTTTTGTCCTATATTCCTATAGCCCCTGTAAATGATAACACACATCCATAACCTATTGAATGACCAAAAACCACTCACCCTACCTCTTGGCAATGTGGGTGTTGTGTTCTCTAGACTGTTGCCTATTGTCTGGGGGCAATGGCACCTGCAGGGGACTCTGAGAAAATTGAGACAATGGTCAAGTCCTGGGAAAACTTGTAACATTTGTTGTCCAGTCTCAGAACTGTTCCCATATAGAGGGATCAGTATATATGTCGCCTGTCTTGTAGTTTTTTCTTGGTTTATTTGTGTGTGTGTGTGTGTGTGTGTGTGTGTGTGTGTGTGTGTGTGTGTGTCGCCAAGGTTTTCAAGAGGTCTTCCCCATCAAACCTGATCCATATTAACCTTAAAGGAATCCACAGCCTTTCATTTCCTGTAGAAACAAACACATAACCTCTTCCCCAACACAATGCATTTTCTGAATTCCATTTTATAGTCAAGACAATCCTAAAGTTTCTAGGCTGGTTCAATTCAGCAGTCCCTTTTACAATCCAAAGTCTCTTAGCAGCTGTTGTTTGCTCATCAACATTCCAAAAATTCAAAGTCAACACAACACCATATAGGATGCAGACTCCCTGATTATTCCCATCTTTACCTGTGTTTTTTCCTTTATATTACTTTACTCTCTCTTTAAATACTTTATTATTTTTAAACTATTTATTTCTTCCTATGACTGTCTATATCCATTTTCTTTCCTTTCTTTTGTTGTTGTTGTTTTTTTTTTTTTTTTTTGGTTTTTTCGAGACAGGGTTTCTCTGTGTAGCTTTGCGCCTTTCCTGGAACTCGCTTTGGAGACCAGGATGGCCTCGACCTCACAGAGATCCGCCTGCCTCTGCCTCCCAAGTGCTGGGATTAAAGGCGTGCGCTACCACCGCCCGGCTTCCTTTCTTACACCTATGTACATTTTAAACACACTGTAACCTGTTTATAAGTTTTTTTTTTTCCTTCTGGACCTGTCTTTACTGCATATCTGTAGCCTTTTCTGACTGTGTGAGCCAAGCCTTGAACTGAGAAAATTGAGACAATTTGCACAATTGGGTACGTACTGTACCCAATTGTAATGGCTTTGCAATGGCAGCTGGCTCTGCCCCACTCGAGTCCGTGAAAGCTGAGCTTTTACACCCTGCGAGCCTGGCCAAGAGTTGGGCTCAACTGAGAGCTGCATCTAAACAGGAGCTGAATTCAACTACCAAGATCTAAGAAGTTGTTTTCACTTAGCTTTCTGTTTCTACTTAATGTGCCAGCTACTCAAGTGATCACAGTATGGAAGAACCTCTTAAAGGAGCTGTATCCATTTCCTTCCTTTCTTCCTTCCTTCCTTCCTTCCTTCTTTCCTTCCTTCCTTCCTTCCTTCCTTCCTTCCTTCCTTCCTTCCTTCCTTTCTTTTTCAGAGTTCTCAGCCCCTATGTGGGAATTTGAGTCCCACGCTGGAATGCCCAATGTAGCAGGCTTTTTTGGGGGGGCACCAACCAGCTGGCAAATAAAAACATGGAGACTTAATATTATTTATAAATGCTCAGCCTTATCTTATGCTTGTCCCAACAGCTCTTATTTTAACCTGTTTCGCTTCATCTACATTTTGCCTTGGGGCTTTTTATGTTTCTTTCATTCAGTATGTCCTACTCCATGTCTACTGGCTGGCAGCTGTTTGGCTGCTTCCCCTCTTTCCCCCTTTTCTCTCTGTTCTCCTATTTATTTTCTCCACCCACCAATCTTCCCCATTCCTCACTATTTGCCATTCAGCTTTTTATTAGACCAATCAGGTGCCTTAGGCAGGCAAAGCAACACATCTTTATATCATTAAATAAATGCAGCGTAAACAAATGTAACATACCTTTACATAGTTAAAGTAATATTCCAAAACACCCAAACTGTTGAAGTAATTTGTTATTCCTCCAATACTCCTCTTTCAGATACTGAGAATGGAACAGTACGTACCCAATTGTGCAAAACACAGGCATTCTTCTTACAGTTTGCTCTTTCAATTCCCACTATCCAGCCTATTGACAAGTCCTCCAATCTGTTAACTGTATCAACTTCTCACTACATCCAATTCTTCTCTCATAATCTATAGCTACCCCACACCTGCCTTTTTATTAGCTGAATGACAACATTGCCTACAGATTGAGCAGCTGTAATCTGCTCAGAAACCAAAAAATGTTCCCACATCCTACAATTTTGAGGAACCAATATCATACCACAAATGGGACATTCCATGTTTGAGTTTCCATAACAAGTTGCACTAAAAATGCAAGCACATTAACAGTGTAGAAAAATGAACTGATGAGCTTTGTAGGAAAGTGGATAAAACTGGAAGACATTCCTTTAAGTGAACTAACTGAGGCTCAGAAAAACAGGGCATATTCTTTCTCATATGCAAATCCTAGTCTCCATCTTCAGCATGTGTGCTGAGTGGGAGAAGACAGAAGCAAAGCCCAGAAAACTATGAAATATAAGTGGGGGAAGGGGCACTAAGGATAGGATGGAAAAGACAACAGAGCAAAGAAGAAATGAGGAATGTCGGGAGAAAAAAGGTACAGTGTGAAAGGGCAAGCCAGAAGAGGAAGGAGAGTGGGGTGGGAGCAAGTAAACCAAGATGAAATGTGCATGAAAACTCCATATTGAAACATATACTTTACAAGTTAGTTTTGCAAATCCTAAGTAAACATTTGGAATTATCTTTGACCTACACGTTATATATAATGCAGCTGCATTTTTGCATTTAGACTTTGGTCCCCGCCCTCGAAATATCTCATGTATATGTAAATATTCTAAAATTGGGGAAAATATAAAATCTGAACAGTTCTAGTCACAAATATTTTCAGATTGCAGAGCTATTCAGGCTATATTTGGATCTGCCTCTGATTTTCCAAGATCCCCACTTACCATACTACAGCCAGAGTCCTCTACAAGTTCAATCCTGGTTATTTTCCTTCCCGTTTATAACTCTTGAATAGATGTTTACTTTTCTTTAATAAAAAAAAAACCTTAAATGATCAGCTAGCACTTTGGCATTCTTATTTTATGAGTTCCTGCAATAACCTATGAAAATACTGTATTTATATTATTCCCCTCACTGTAGATCATCCCATGCCCCCCCACCATTATTCTCTTGCAAATTCATTGCTGCCTTTTCTTCAATTATTTTTGTTATATAAACACACACACACACACACACACACACACACACACACACATACACACACACACAACTGGATGATTCATTAAGTGATGGACCATTTGATATTAGATAACTAATTAGGGGTTTCATCCCTCGAGGGGATTTATTCTACCATCTCTCAGAAGCAATGTTAGCCACATGACATGGAGTTCTTCACCTAAGGGTGGGGCCCTGTGTGATCTTTCCCATCCGTGTTTGCTTATCAGCTGGTGGTGTCATGGTGCAGGTCTTATTTAGACAGCCATATTGTTACAATTTCACATGTGCAACTTCCCTTTCATATATAGAAAACACAGCATCACAACAGATGCCCTGTCCTCTGGTTCTTATAATCTTTTCATCCCCTGTTCTGCAGTGTTCCCTGAGTCTTAGGTGTGGGGTGGCCCCTATAGATTTACCTAAAATATGTTTATTTATTTAAAACACATATGTCAGAATTTGTCCATCTTATGTATTTAATGCTATTTGAGTGGAAAACTTTCTAGGAACATTTTTAGATAAAACACCAAAAAGAGAAAAAAAATACTGATTTTGTGTTAGCACTATCTAGCCCAGAAATTTTCAAATAACAGCAATGCAATGGAAATGCAAAACTATAATCTCAGTGTATTATTTTGGTTTGGATTTATTGTAGTCTATCTCAGTACTAAATTATAAACTTTCAGAGGATTAAAATAGAAAATGCATTTGCTCTTACATAAAGATCTCTAAAAGCAAGCACATTTAACAAGCAAACAAAATACATGTCTTGATCATGTTTGAAATATACTCGTGATTAGATTCTCTGTCCTAGGTGGAAATTCAATTAAACTGATAGTTTTTTGGGCTTTTTTTTTTTATCAGAACTGAATCATTCCCCATAACAACTCACCTGCTTCCTGAAGGGACACATGTAAGAGGCTGACTTAATTCACTTTAAGACTATATAATTTCATAAAGTATGACAAATTAAAACATTTGATCAAGTATATTATTGGGACTAAATTAAGTTAAATAGAGCATATGTTATAGTATTATAAATAATACATAAATCTCAGGCTCTATGTTGAGAATAAAATGGGAGATTGTCTAGAGAATTTAAATATTCTCTCCTGCATTATTTATGTGGTTAGTTCAAGGTAGAGTAAAGGGAGGATGAGACTCAATGCACAAATCACTGTCTCAGTCTCCTGGCTGGTTTGCCAAATATGACAGAATTTTATCTGGTAAATTGCTCATGTAGACCATGATCACATTTAATCAATTTCTTTTCCAACATGTATTTCATTGTTGTAAATACTTTTACCTATTAAAAAGCCAGGCAAAGCTCTGGCCTCATACCTAGCAAGAATTTTTTTTTTGCCATAGCATGTTTTAGATGTAGACATTCTATGTTACACTTGTGAAATTAACCCATGTCTTGCTTAAACTCTATTTCTCAGCTAATGGTTTCTAGGAATGGAGATGAACTTGATGACTGATCCAATACTGATTCAACAATCTCAATCTCTCTCTCTCTCTGTCTCTCTCTCTCTGTCTCTCTCTCTCTGTCTCTGTCTCTCTCTCTCTCTCTCTCTGTCTCTCTCTCTCTCTGTCTCTGTCTCTCTGTCTCTCTCTCTCTTTCTCTCTCCCGTTTAATTATAAACAAGTATGCCCATTGTTTATGATAATAAACACTGCACTGTGTGCAGAGGGCCTGTGGAAATCAGAGTCCTTTAAAATCTGAAGTGTCAGCTAGAAGATAAATTAACTGTTTTCTTCCTGGCTTCTGACTGTCCAGGGAAAAATACCCCTGTATGTGGAGTTATGCTAAGTGTTATCAATTTCTTATTCATTTATTTTTTAATTTTCTCATAACTTTTTTAATTTTTGGAAGTTATAATATAATTATATTATTTCCCCTTCTGCTCCTTTCTCCAGCCCCTCATATATATTACATATAAATGTATAAATACCACCTGCTGTGTGTATGTTACTTGAATGTATATGTTTTCAGGGCTGACCATTTGATATTGAATAACCAATTGATACGCTATTCTCTGGAAAAGACTATTTTTCCTCCTTTTAACCTTTTTTAGTTGCCTATAGTTCTTTGTCTAGGGTTGAGGCCTTCTAATCCCTAACCCTTCACACCCTGCCCACTTTATCGTGAGTATTGTTGTCTTCCCTGTTCAGGTCATGTTTAAGCAGCCATGTTAGTGAGATTTCTTTGGGTATAGGTTCTCTGAAATTTCTAGGAGACACATCTCACAGTAAACCCCCAATTCTTCTGGCTCTTAAATATTTCTGCTCCCCTCTTACTAAATAACCACTGAACCATAGATAGGTATAGGAGCCATGTTGTAGATATATCAGTTGGAACTGAATGTAAGACCCACTGGACTAGAAACCTATTTGGCTGATATTGGAATCCTTGTTGACTACCTAGAGCTTGTGAAATCTTGGATCATGAGGGTAAACTCACAGCATCTACTTTACTAACCCAGCACAATCCCTGACTACATTCTAAATACTGATCTTTCTACCTACAGATAAGTATAGTTCTCACCCCTCATGAAGGAAACATCTCTTTGCAACAGCTAGAGACATTTATAGAAAACTGCAATTGATACTGATCAAAATGCAGAATTGTGAACCCAGTATACCCAAAGAAATCTCATTAACGTGGCTACTTAAACATGACCAGAACAGGGAAGGCAACAATAAACACACTGAAGAGCTATTGATTGCTGTTAAGGTATGCATGCCATTACTTCGTCCTTAGGAATATTGTGCCATACTGGTTGTGGTGGTGGTTCATAGGTGTTACAGCTGGATAAGGTTGTCTCTTCCTTTCTTTGGAAGCTAACATGATGCTTACCTGGTGCCATGAGAGCTAGTCCTTCAGGAGGAGTCTCTCAGGTCAGATCCAGCCCAGGGCATCTGTGTTCTGTATCCAAAGTACAAGACGTCTTCAGCAGCAGGGAATTACCTTCTGCCTCCAGGAAGAAAGTGTTTTATTTATTCTTTCCATGTATAGGAGAATGAGCAGAAACTAGCTAAGATGAGATTATTCTTGTTTGGGGATATCAACTCAGGTGCAAAATTTCCAAGCCAGACAAACCAGTAGAGAAGATGGAGGGAAGGGACAAATGTATACAGTGGCTCTGAAAGTCTGTCTCTGTGGGCGGCCAGGATTATGACTAAAAATATATGAGTGTTGCATTTCAATTATTTGGGGGACATATGTTTTTATAACTGGAAACATAACTGGAGCTAACATGTAACTGGACTTTATTTTTTTAAAATAAATAAATAAACACCTCAGTACTCACATGCTTACACTCAGAAATAAGGAATACCAGCCTTTTTGTTCTTGTTATTCTGAAAGCATCTGTCATTAAAAATTCTCAGCTTTGAAAAGCCTTGGGACTTCAGGGGAGCATAAATGAATGAATGAATGAATGAATGAATGAATGAATACTATTTTATTCCTTTATTATGTAATGTCCTTTCTACATAAGAAATTTCAAAATAAAGTTAGCTAGGCTCATTCTTTTTACACCAGAATTTTCCACCATTCAAAAAAATACTGCTTCAAGGAAATACACACACACATACACATATGTTTTTCAAGACAGAGTTTCTTTGAGTAACTTTGGCTATCCTGGAACTAGCTCTACAGAGCAGGCTAAACTTGAACTCACAGAGACCTACCTGCTTCTGCCTCCAGAGTGCTGGGATTAAAGGTGTGTGCCACCACCACCCACCTTAATTATCATTTTTTAATGCAGGGCTTTACACATGCTAGATAAGTGTGAGACACTGAGCTACATCCTTAGTTCAGTCTCTATGAGCTACAATTAGTTCAATCTCTTTGAGAAAGGAATCTACATGCACATTTCATTTTAGGTAACTCTAGCTATATTTTTTGCAGTTGAAATAAAAAATTATAAAGCAAGTTGCTTTCTAGATATTTTAAAAATATTTCCAGTAATGTATTTAAAAATCTGGTCAGATTGTGGTTGAATGCTATATCTGTGTTATTCAGAGTTTCCAAAACTGTCCACACATGTGAGATATAACTTGAGGGAACATGCTAATGTACTGTATCTTAGTCTCAGAAAACCTCATAGGAAATGAATCTTCGTGACATTTCTACCACATTTAAAAAGGACCCGCAGTTCCTTCCTAAGAAAGCCATACAATGACATCAATCCAGCTTGAGAGCTATAGCAGTGAATCAGCAGAGGCACACAACAAGTCCCAAAGGCCTCAAAAGTGAGGCACAAGAGAAGTGAATTCCCACATGTACCAAAAACACATTTCAATAACCCTTCCAACAGGAAGTCCTTGTGAATATTCCACTACAGACAAGGGCTGGTCCTTTCTTCCAACTCAAGAGTCTAGCTGACCTGCCAGAACCTAGACTTCGAGGTTCCCCTTTCAGTCATCTCATGTTCATTGACAGCAGATTTTCCTCCAACACATTTGTCCACTTCCTCCTCCTTTTAATTTGCAAATACAAGCAGTTTACCAGTCAAAATCAATAATCTAATTCAGAAAAAAAAAAGTTGTTTGGGCAACCTGACTTGATTTATTGTTAAGACGGTTGCTCCTGTGACCCTTATGTGTCATAGATGTGCACACTCTGTGTCAATACTGGATATGACCTCTCTAACTTAGAGTAACTTGACTGAGGTTTCAGGGTGGCTTAGGGAACCTTTTGTGACTTTCTATTTTTTGATGCCTTTTGTCACCATTATTTAATTTGGAACCTGTGGGTGGTCTTGAGACAGACAGTACAGACTTTCCATATTGACACTTTTTATAACTGGTCAACTGTGCCTCAGCAACACAGGGTGTGGTTTGTCCAAAGCCAAGCAGAATTTAAAGACTGCCAAATGTATAGGTGACAACCTGGGCTCCTGGGCCTAGCCTTTCTCTACATTTGCAGTCTGGGATCTGATGACACTCTCCCTGAGTTCTAGCCAAGCAAAGGATTGTCCTAGGGAGAAGAGATTCCTTGGTAGCAGAGGCACCACTAGAAAAGTACCCTTTAGGAAAATATGTCAGGAGAGTCTGAGAGGAGAAAGAGCTAAGTTAAGGAAGGGGTAAGCCAGGGTAAGTGTAGTCTTGGCCTGGTCAACAGCATGCTTGTAACCCTGACCCCTGTACCAAGGCTGCCTCCCCTGTCTTGAGGTTATGCTGTTGTTCTTCACTGCAGCCAGATGGAGCTGAAGTTTTCTCCAGTCCTGCTCCACTCCTGCAGCCTTGCGGCCACTTGGACCCAAATAAACACACAGAGGCTTATATTAATTAAAACTGCTTGGCCATTAGCTGCTGTGGGATGGTCTATATGTCAAGTGTGTTGCTGATTGGTCAATAAATAAATCACTGATTGGCCAGTGGCCAGGCAGGAAGTATAGGCGGGACAAGGAAGAGAATAAAGCTGGGAAGTGGAGGGCTGAGTCAGAGATACTGCCAGCCGCCACCATGACAAACAGCATGTGAAGATGCCGGTTAAGATATAAGAACAGTTAGCAAGAAGCCTGCCACGGCCATACAGTTTGTAAGCAATATAAGTCTCTGTGTTTACTTGGTTGGTTCTGAGCGGCTGTGGGACTGGCAGGTGAGAGAGATTTGTCTTGACTGTGGGCCAGGCAGGAAAACTCCAGCTACAATTAGCTCAGGCTAACTATTGACTAGCTCTTACACTTAAATTAACCCATAATTCTTATTTATGTTTAGCCACGTGGCTTGGTACCTTTTCTCAGTTCTGCCTTCACATCTTGCTTCCTCTGTGTCTGGCTGGCGACTCCTGACTCAGCATTCCTGTTCCCAGAATTCTCCTTGTCTGCTTATCCCACCTATACGATACTTCCTGCCTGGCTACTGGCCAATCAGCACTTTATTTATTAACCAATCAGAGCAACACATTCGCAGCATAGAGAGCAATATCCACAGCAGCCAGACCTTGGTTAAAGTGACTCAGGAGAGGGCAGTTCTCTTGAAAGTGGAATGTCAGGGTCTTTAGAAGCTAGTACTCAAGGTGGGTTGAGATGAACAAGTAGTCCTGTATCAGATTTTATATCATCAAACCTAGGAATAGACTGAGGTGGTGAGAGAAGATACAGAAAAAGAGAGACAAGCAAAGTTATGGACAAACCAAGTGATCACACATGACAGATATTTAATGAAAATGGGTTTGTTTTGTTTTTAATAGATAAATGTAACTGAATCTTTGTGAAGTTACTAAATCTCTACTGTGTAGGATTGTGGGAATTCAGTATATGCAGTGGTCAGAAAGATGTGCAACCTAGAAAAATCTTCACTCTTCAACAAAAGGCAGATATGAAACACGATAGTGCGGAATTAGGATCCCTGGTAGAGGTCAGTTCTCTACTGGGTTTAGAGGAAATAGCGCTTTTTTTCCTGGTAGAGGGTAGATACAAAGCTAGTAAGAATAGAACAAGTATTATAGGTAAACAAGAAGTAACTCAGCAACGCTCAGTAGCAAAAAATGTGATGAGTATAGGACAATATAAAGAATTCAGCGACATTAACACTTAAGGTTGTATGTGGAGAGTGACAGAGGATGAAGAACTAATAACAATATCTTGAACAAGTATAGACACAGGCTACATACCCTACATAGCACCTTGACTTACTTTCACATAAAAGCTATGAAATAACTTCTACAGATAAGAAAACAGAAATAGCATTGGTGACTCATTTTGCCCACTAAGGGAGTAGATTCTAATCAAGCCATGTGATTCCAAAGTATATCCATTTAGCCATCATTTTACCCATACACCTAGACTATAACAGCTCTCAAATGTCTTGCTTAAGAGTTTACATTCTGGCCCAGGATCTTGGGAAGTTTGTTAAAGGATTGCTGGACCCAGTCCCAGCAATTTCCTCCTCTGCAATTGGCCTGAGATTGAGCCCAAGCATTTGTTTCTCTGCTAGCTTCCAGCCAAAGCTGTTCCTAGTCATCAGACACTGGGAGACACCAAGCCTTAGAAAACACTGAGTTGACAAAATAGTTTAATCAAAAGATAAGATGTGTCTAAAGATATATCCAGACACTTGAGGCACACATTGAGCAGCCAAGAGGCTCTGTTCTCAAGCCTTGGCAAAAATGAAAAGTTCGTAAAGAGAAGATGAGAAGAATTACACCCCACTGGTAGCAGAACCTTCCTTACCTGGGGCAGGTGATCTAGCAAGGTTCCCCAGAGTCTGGATCATGAGATCAAGTTGCTCTACTGCTCGTGCAGCCTTTGAACCCATAACCATATAATTCTTCCCTTCTGCCCATGAATGCTCCCTTCATAATGTCTTTGTGAGAATCAAATAGACGAAGCCCTGAAAACAATTGGCTTAGGACCTAGCATGGGCCCGTGATTCATAAATATTGCTTATTGTGGATGTTAGTTTTTCATTGCTGTGACAACTACCCGAGTAAAACCACTTAAAGGAGAGATTTCTTTTGTCTCACTGTTTGGAAGTTTCAGGCCCTGTCAATGACACTCTGAGTTGGACAGAGAGGGATAGAAAGGCTTGACAAGCAAGATATACTCTTATAAGGCAAGTCTCCCAGCTCCACCACCATGATCTGTCCCTCTAATTCGGCCTCACTCAAAATATCCCATCCAGCTATGAGAACTCAATGGACTGATCCATGATAAGGTTCATGCCAAAGTACAATTACCTTTCAATAACACCCATGGCTAACAATCCATAAACCTTAAGAGTACGGATTGTTGGGGAGTAGGAGTGGATGGATGGTTCTTCAACTCCAGACTGTAACAGCTAGTATTATTAGGAGGTGAAACTGGGGTAACTGTGGGCAGTTTCTGTTCCTGCCTGAGTGAACTGGACTTCTCCTAGAGTTCCTGTTCTGCTCTAGACGGGTTTGCACTTCAGCGTGGTTGTCGTTATGTTGTCCATATTTCACCCACTCTACTTTTTACTTTGTGTGAGCCAAGGGTGTGTGGGAGATAGGCACAGTGCAGGAGTTGAAGCTAAAACCCACACTTGTTACCAAATGGTTGGCTCCTCAGCCAGTTTGGCTCCAAATCCAGTACTGTTCATGTCTCCCATAGGAACTTCGTGCTTTGCAACTCTCCCGCCCCTTATCCCCTTAAGAACATACGGAAAGAAACTCCTACAGGTTTTCATATTGTGTTCATTTAAATTATCACCAGAGAATCTACTTGTGCACCAATGTGAGAAGTGTGATTTTAAATGAAACGAATTTGATGGTATGACATTAGAAGTGTTAACTACGACCTCCAAAGGCACTGCAATGCACACTGTGCGTCAAGAGCTAGGTGGCATTATGGGTCATTTAACCCTGATGACAGCCATTACTCTGCAATGACTGACTTCAATGGTAGAATTTTGTTTTTAATTTTCATTTTTATTACACACATAGGAGTCAGTTCCCAGGAGCTCAACTCTGGGCCTTAGGCTTGGCTTCCAACACCTTCACCCACTGAACCATGTTGCCAGGCCCTCAGTGGCAGATGTTCTAAGATTAAGAAACAGAAGAAGAAAAAGTGAAGGGTGTAATTTCCTTTCTGCTTTGGAGAAAGAATAATAAACATTTCTGTTTTTCTTTTTTACTATAAAGACATCCGTTCAAAACGATGTCAGGAAACAAAAAAAGTATATAGGATATCAATACTTTCCTCCAGTTTCCAGTGTTTGACAGAAATTATTACATTTCCTTACCAGTGGAAAATTTATTAATGTAAGCAGGATGTTCTGGTCATTCTAGTCAGATATTAAGTATTCACAGATGATTAATTTTAAAGTGAAACCTAGGATTCAAATGGGCATCTTTGAAAATCATGTTCATAGGACCATGCCTTGACTTCTCAATTTATTCAATAACAAATATCCTTGTATGCTGATGTTACTTATCAGTTTCATTACATTTGCAATGCTTAATCCCACTTTGGATTTTAGGCACTAAACAAAGTTTTGCAATTTCCTCTAGCATGGTTTGGAATACCTCAGACAGTTTAAATATTTTCATGTTCACCATTGTATAGAACATCCGTGAGCCAAGACCTAACAAAACTGTTAATCCCAAGCGAATAAGAGTTAAAAAGACAACAATATAGCATGACCCACTTCCCACCCTGACCCACCCTCTCTAAGAGTAAGATTTTGACATTGCAGATGTTTGTGTAGGCCCTGTTGCTAGGAGAATATCACGTGATCAATAAGTCAGGTTCTTTCCTAAATGTTTAGAAAGTCTTCAGTGATTACCCATGTTGAAAATCAAATAATGTAATCTGTGCACCTTTCTGGGTTGCTAGTGGGTGTTTCTAAGAAACAAATTTAATTGCAACTTTGAAAATGTTGTTCCTGGTCTATTAGTAATGTCTGTCTGTATTGTCCTGACATTTAGCAACAAAGAGGTGGTTTTGTATGGGCAGCAGCATAGAGTGACAAATGAAAAATTACCCAAGTTGAATCAGGATTCATGCTTTCTATGAGTCACTGTGCTCTTTGGGGGGGGGGGGCCTCTGGGGAGTCAGTTTTGCTCATCTTTGTGGGCGAAACAATAATCAAGGACTCTAAGCTCTATAGTTTCAAAGCCACTAGCTGAGTACATAGTAAAATGATTCCAATACCAGCAATGTGTTCCTCAGACAGCCTGACAGGATAAATACCATGGACCGAGATTCTTCTCTCCCATGTTCTAAGATCACTCTGGACTTCTCAGAAGGATGTTTTCTTTGTGATCATTTCTTATTGGAGAAGCATGCTCTAGAAATCATCTTAGTTCATGATTTAAGCCACGCTGTTTGACTGTCTTTGAGCCAGAAATATTTTTCTTCTTTTCCCTCTGTGAGAAGCACTAAAACCACTTTCCTTCAGACGGAACTTTATATTTCAGACTGCTTTTTTAAAACATAATTTAAAGGGCAAGCCTTCCCTATAGGCTTCTTTATTTTGTCAATAAACATTTATTGAGCCCAATTATGTGGAAAGTACTATACTAGATGTTACAGAAGTTTACAAATAAGGGGAACAAGGATGGCTCCCGGTAATAAAAGATTTACTACTTAGAAATGGAGGCAACATGTACCTACCCTTGGAAAGCTTAAAGGAATGGATGGCTCCGTTGAAACAGTGCAGCCACATTCTTGGAATAATTCCTTTCTTTTACTTATTGTCACCTCTTACAAAATTACTTAATAAATATCACCTTAAGCTTTCTTTACGAGCAGTGAACCCTTTTCAAATTAAAAATCTCAAATTTCAGGTGGATATTTTTTATGCTCTAAAATATTACCCACAAATATTTGTTTCTGAAAAATGTCTCTCTCCACAGAACAAATCAGATTCCTTTTGGTGAGCCTCATTTTCTCTTTCACATTGTTCCATTCATTAAGTGAATGGTTGTTTTCTTTATTAAAAAAAAAAGTGATCTGTTCCCTACTGTCTAGGAGATTATATTCTCCTCTGGGTCTCCTAACTACAAGAGAGATAAGCTTAGAGTCTACATATGGAATGAGTTTTAGAAATATACCCTGTCACATGAAATTAGTAATTGTACAGGCTTTTGAAATAAAATTTCATTAAGCCATTTCATCGCCATGTAATGGAAGAAGTGCACCGATTTAAGCAAGGATGACCATTTCCCAGATTAGCACAAAGACATTAGGGCAGCTGCTTTTGAAAATGACTATTATTTAGTGGTTATTTGGTTCCTTTTCGCATTGCAGTGAAACTATCTAATCCCACACTCTAATGACTAATCTGTGAGGCATACAGTGATTTCCATTTGATCAAAATTAGCACTGCCAAAAGGATAACGCCAACTTTTTCCAGAACTACAAAGCAGTCCTTTTTCTTTGTTTCTTCACACAGCTGTACAGTTGTACTAAACACTGCCTTCTTAGAATGATTTTCAATAGTATCTTGTCTATAACATTTCAGAAAACCTCTTTCAGACTTTCTTTTTTTCTGTCTGCCCACAGTGAAAGAAAGTTGCCCATGTCTGAGCAGTGGGTACTCTTGACCACCTGTTTGCCACAGTCAGAGTGTATCTGTCAGCCTAGAGACATCTGGGATGCAGGCTCATCCCTCTGAGTACAGCTCAGAGACCTAGTCCTGCATTATTTCACATCAGAAATCCTCTTGTAGCGTTTGTCTCTATTGCATAAGCTGAGCTTCCTTTCAAGCCCTCGGCACCATGACTGATGGGTTTGAGACGTGCCCAAGGAAGATGCCAGCCTCTCTTGCAACATTAGGCAAACTTTTATAAGAACTGTACATGCTCTTATCCGGTATGGGTCATTGAAAATAGAAGTATTGGTATATTGTGAATGCATAAAGGCCTTTTCACCCTGTGTAAAGAACATCCAAGATATGAGAGATGCCAGCAAGCATGTTTTGAGTGCTTACTGTGTATGGCTGTGTGTGGTACTCTTGTGACTTACATAGATGAACTCACGCAAGTTTCAGCAACACAAAATTTACCTATCCACCACACCCTGTTCTTACGAGGGTATGGAAAGAGTTGGGGAAATAGTTCATGAAAAGATTAGAAGAGATATAAGGGATATTGTCATCAGCTTTATCATCATCTTCACGTACATCCCATGAAATTGTCGTAATCTTGTTCCAAGAGTAAAGAAAGTCACCATCGTTATTCCAAATATAAACAAGATGGTAAATTTACCCACATGGTAAATCTTCAACCATGTCTAAGCCTTTCTATAAGTTTCTTTCTAGGTTCTATTTATTTCAGAAAGTATGCTTAAAAATTTACATTGATAATAACTTGAAGAGAAAAAAATCAGTATACTTTAATGCAAACAGTGTCTCCAGACTCAGCAAAGACAAGTTTTTCTCATGATAGAAATCAATTCCTATGCTGTAGTCTGTGGTTAAAAAATGTTTTTTGATCTTGTTCAGAGTTGGCCCTTAGGGTTTTGCGAGTAGGTGTCATTGTGTGTGACGTCTCCTACTGTGAAAATCAACTTGCATTTGAATGTGCATCTTGACCCATAAATGTCACTGTGGTCCACTGAGCATCTGACTTCAACATTTCCTGTTGTAAAGCGAACAATGGGAAACAATATTTTTTTTCCCCTTGCAAAGAGAGCCAGTGACAGACTATGTGCCTCTGTCCCCATGAGTGTGTGGAATACAGACAAGAAAAACTGCATCAGTCAGGGTTTAAGTGCAACTATTGAGCAAGATGACAGAGAGCAACAAAGTTTCTGGACAGCTTTTGGGAAAACAAAACAAAGCGGATTATCCTTTCTGTTTCCATTTCGCTTCTTCCATTCACAGGACTGCATTTATCTATCGCGGTAACCCTTAGTCTAGCTGGCTGAACAATTTGCCTCAAAGTAAAGAGATAGGAAATTCTCTCTTCCTGTTCACTTTTCTGCTTTCTAGTCCCCTCTCTCCACCACACATAAACTTTATGTTGTTTAAACCCACACCCACTGCCCAGTTTGTAGGACCACTGCCCTGTGCTGAGGGGTGAAAAAGAACACTTCAAAGCAACACATCACATCCTGCTACCCACAAGCCTCATTGCTTATGTGAGATACAGGAACCCATGTGCAAATTCCTCATTCCCAGTCATTTACTGTGAAGAATTTCAGGCTTAGGGATGGCTTTGTAGATGGAACAAAAATAATCAGAAAATTAGAAGTCACAACGGATTTTTTTTTTTTACAAAATTAATTTCTAAGTGTTGTCTATTGAAATCTAACTGATCACCATTATTATTAAGCTTGAAATTTGAAAGCGTTAAAGTCAACTAGAAATTCTGTCTAGATTAATTGCTTGTCTTGTTACTCAGACAGAATGTCCTGACAAAAGATGCTCAAGGAAGGATGGGCCTATTCCAGCTTATAGTTCCAGAATGTAGTCTACCATGTCAAGGAGGTCTTGAGGGCAGAACCATGCAGCAGCAGGTCCCATTGCATGTGAGGTCAGGAGATGAAGGGCAGGGACTGCTAGAGCTCAGCACACCTTCTTCCTGTTATTCAGTCCAGGACCCGAGGGATAGTCCCATTTAGAGCTGAAGCAGGCCTTACCACCTCAGGTAGAAATCTAGATAACTCCTCCCAGGCCTTTCCAAAGGCTTTTTATCCTGGATGAGTACAGACCCTGTCAAGGTGATGATTGAGAGTAACCATCACTCTCTTCCAACTTGGAAAACCATGTATGTCTAGATTATTCCCTTACGAGGTCTTCAGGGTAAAGGACTGTATATGGGGTAGATACTTTCTTCTGTCTGGGGTTCCTTTGACAATATTTCTAACTCTCAGGAAGATCTACCAGGGGGACAGACAGAGGTAGATAGAAACTTGGATTGGTTAGTGTAAGAGATACATACTTAAGGCATGATCCTCCACTGTAATATTTAAGAATCAATTCCTCTTTTGGACATTTCCCCAACGCTTTTACTGACTAGAAGACAAACTAAGAAGAGAGGGATAAAAATCACACATCACTGGAAAAGTAGTGTTTCATTTTAAAGTTTTGACAGCTAACATGTGCCTTTCTTGTTGGTAAGGCTAAGGGTACCTTACCTACAACACTAAGGCAAACTGACCACTTACTCAGTGAACGAAGGCATTTAGGTATGTAAATAGCAGGCTGGCATGAGATACATTATCAGTAGTGGAGATGTAGGTGACTGAAGAGAAGAGGGTTTAATTCAGAAAGGTTATCTCATGTGTATTGGATTTGTCAATGTGAAAGAAAGCATGATTCCCAGGCGCCCAAAACAACAAGGCAGTCTAATTGATGGGCTTATTAAAGCAGCTGGAAACATCTGCTTACCTCAATCATAGAACTAAAATTCAGGGACTGTATATGTTAGTTATTCATAGTGAGAACAGCCCTCTGAGTCTCTAGGAACCAGTAAGAGGAGAGGGCTGCAAGTGCAGTCACACACACACACACACACACACACACACACACACACACACACACAGACCTATGCCTACATACACATATATATGCACACACCTACACTCATGTATACACATATACATATATCCATAGACCTATGCCCACATACATGCATATACACATACATACATACAAACATATACATATATACAGATCCATGCCCACATACACACATATATACACATATATACACATGCACCCTCACAAATACACACACACTCATATGCACAAAGAGACACATTTGCATGCATATACACACACATATACCCACATGCTCTCACGTGTACACATTTGTATATACCCACATACCCACACACATGTATACAAATATACATGCATACATATGCATACATACATATGCACACAAACACATAAATACATATCTAGACATACACATATACACACATGTACCCATATATACACTCTTGTACCCATGTACATACACACATGCATACATACAATAGGATCACTTGACACTTTTCACACAAATACTTAGAATCAAGATGCTTTGTGGTCCACCTCATTCTTAACTAGGATTATTTGCTTTGTTTAGGAATTTGTGATTCTGTATTGTCATAGCCAATAACTATTGCCACTAGGTCTTGTCAGAGCGGAGACTATCTGTTTCTGGAAGGAAAAGCCTGGAATCTATAACTGAGATAGGCAAGGGTATTTGTAATGGGAATATAAACCTTTAAATAAATAATTGTCCTTTCTTAGCATATTTAAAAAAACATATGTATAAAAAAATCATATTGAAGAAATTTATACTCAATGAAATTGTGACATTCACTCATCTAAAAAGCTTTGCTCATTCAAACCAGGGAGATTAATCACTGAAAGGAGATAAAAAAAAATTTTTTCCCTGAAAGAGAAGGGAAATAACTTAGCAGTAAATCATAGAGCAGGGCCAACATGAATCACAGAAAAAGGTACCAACTCCTATGATTTAGGTGACATATAAAAAATAGCCCTTCGTGGATTGACAGTTATAGGTATAAATGATAAAATTATTCAGCAGTGGTGTGTTCTCTTCTTGCCATTTGTCATTTCGCATCTGATTACTTCTAAGAATTTAATTAAAGGGGCAACAGAGCCATGTAGACCTTTGGAGAGTCTAATAATCAGATACCTTTCCAAACCTTTTTAAAGAAAAAGGTATGCCTCATCTGTCCCTTCCTTCTGTTATCACTGAACATCCTAAACATTTTTGTGCAGATGGTGTGTTTTGGGGAATTGCTGCAAAAACAAAAACTGACCAACCAACCAACCAAACAAATAAGCAAGCCTCAAGAATCAAAGGGACACTCAGCCATTACAGCTATCAGTAGGAAAAATACTTCAATGTAAGCATGCATTGAGAGACTATGAACAAACAGCTGCTAAACTGCTCTGCTCAAAGCTGCTACACAAGCTTTATTTTCAAACTTAAATCAAAGGTGGCTGTACTTTTTCTCCTGGCTTCCTATCTGAATGGAATGTTGTGAGTTTCCACAAACTTGTGTAGTGTGTGCACACCTGTGTGTTTGTGTATGTGTGTGTTTGTACATATATATATATTTAGATATATATGTGTGTGTTTACATTTATATATGTATGAATCCATGTATGTGTATTTGTATATGTCTGTGTGTGTGTGTGTGTGTGTGTGTGTGTGTGTGTGTGTGTGTGTGTTTGAGTAATGTGTGTTCAGACTCACAGAGACCTTAGACTTCACAGCTATCTTCTCTTCAAATAGAACAGCTATAAATCAAAAGCTGGTATTAAATAGACAAGGTGAAGGATGCCTTATATGATGGAGTAAGAAACAGTGTTATGCTTTGCATGAATCACATTTTAAGTTGCCTATAACGGGGAGGTTTTATTTCATGTTCTGTATAGTGCAGTGGTGAGTAGGTTTTATAAAATACATCCTGCAATGAAGTCTTCACCATTGAAATTTTTATACTAAGGCTCAACTACTACCATGACCATTAGACAGTGTACTCAACCAATACATTCCTAAAAATACACCTGTGCGTGTATATTTTTATTTGCAATTAAGAACAGTTAATACTACAAAACCAATTCACAGTCACTTTAAAGTTTTGCTCCCAAATAACTCCAGTGTGTTAAGTGACTAAATTAAGGCTTTTCTGTGTTTCCCCCCATCTCCCAGAGCAGAAATTAAATCAGTTTTAATTTATTTTATTTGCTAACACTGTGGATATAATTATTGCTGCCAAGTCTTTTTAATTGTTTTCAACTAGGTGCTCGCCTTTAAGTTGCAATAGACTTTGAATTCCACATTGTCAGAATTCCCCAGTAGATTCTGACAAAGCATCATAAATCCAGGTATTTAGGTTTATTGAATTTTGAAATGAGGTGATTAGTTGGTGCATGGATGAATGAATAGATGCAAAGCAAAATGAATTTTATGATTTACTTCGGTTTACAGGTTCCCTAGGAACCATTAGGTGTGAATTGTAAGATGTATTAAGAGGTAAGATACCACATTTATAATCAACTTGGCAAATTTTGCTCAAGTAAAGATACTGAGGCATTCTGCAGAGGAGTCACTGCTGAATAGGTGCTTGGCACCCACAATTAATTTTCCCTGTGTTGTCTTACACTCTCTCATAAGTCTGAGAGGCTAATGTGGGCGCTGTCAGGGGTTTTGTGATCAATGTGAAATGCTGCATGTGTTGTGCTTAGAGCTTTCTGCTGTAGTCTGTAGTCTAACGTTCGAGGTAATTACCAGTTTGACATTCAGATAAGATGCATGTAACTAAGCATTTTCCTTTAAAACTTAAGTTTCTCTCACATGTCCTTTGGAGTCCACAAGTGTATAGATTTTACTTATTGATCCTATCATATACAACCCATGCATTTCATGCGACACAGCACCAATCGTAGCCATAGACAGTGTTTAATGCAGACATGAAATATTAAAAGCATCTGTCTTAGTTAAGGTTTCTATTGTTGGGATAAAACACAATTACCAAAAGCAACTTGGGGAGGAAAGGGTTTATTTTGCTTACACTTCCACATCACAGTCTTTTGTTGAAGAAAGTGAGGGCAGGAAGTCAAAGAGGGAACCTAGAGGCAGGAACTGATGTAGAGGCCATGGAGGAACACAACTATTTGGCTTCCTCCTTATAGCTTGCTCAGTTTGCTTTCTTATATACCCTAAACCACCTTCCCAGGAGTGGGATGAGCCCTCCTACATCAATCATTAATCAAGGCAATACCCCCCCTACACACACACACACACACACACACACACACACACACACACACACACACACTTGCCTACAGGTCAATCTTATGGAAGCATTTTCTCAATTGAGTCCACCTCTTCTGAGATATGGCTGGGGTTGTGTCATGTACACCACCCTATCAGAGTCACAGCAGTGGTTGTGAACAGCCCCCGCCGCTCTGTGGTACTAAGTAAGCAATCGTTAGCTGATGGGGTAAGGCTTGTCAGGGAACTTTGCTGCCACTGAAAGTCCACCATTAGAAATTCAACTATGGTTTTGCTTAACATGTTTTACTTAAACCCCATGATAAATCCAGCTAGCCTCAGTGTGCTGAAAGATGATACCTTGGCCATTGACACCGGCAAGGGCAGGACTCAGTACTAGAAGAGGAACTGGGGGTGCCGTGGATTCTGGACAGCTGGGGATCTCCTCTGAGGGCCAGGAGAGTAGAAGCAGAAGGATAACAGGGAGGTTTGTGCAGCCTTGTTCCTAGTCCCAACCATGCAGGGTTGATGTACACACACACACACACACACACACACACACACACACTCCCCCCCCCCTCTCTCTCTCTCCTCAGATTTTTAAATCACAACACTGGGTGGTCATGTACTAGCCATCCTTCCTTTAGAAGTATTTTGACTTAATAGGATTTACAAAAAAACCTATATGCTCTATTTGAGAGTGAAATGGTAACGTTAAGAACACCATTGCATATATAAAAGGATGTATAACCTTAAACCCATAGTACTCAGTTCACTGTGACCTATGTTTCAGACTTCAGACGCCTTCAGAGGTGACCTGTCAGATTTCTTTGTGTCTAATCAGAGCCATCCTCCATGAGTTCCCTTTTTGCATGCTAATTACTACTGGCAATCTATTCCTGAAACACCCAAGGGGGTGGCCCAGGGTACCTAGCATCTTCTCATCCTTAAACATGTAACAATCCAGGAAGACTGAGGTTAGGTAGTCTTTTGATTTTGGAAATCAGGTGGAGACATGAAATATTTTCCATCCCAGAGATAGAAAAAGAACCTCTGGACTCTCCTTTATAGGGGCCGGAAACATGGGACTTGGGAAGTTCAGTTGAGTTCTGCAGTGGGAGTTCAGCCCAGATTATACTGCAGTCTGAGAATGCACCATTACTACCTAATGCAATATCAGTGTGCTCCTCTGGAAACCGTGGCTTTAGGCAGAAGGCTGTAGGGAGTTTTCTCATTTCTACATGGAACAGAGAAAGTAAGAATCACCTTCCGTGTAATGGGCGCACCAGAGGTTTGGTTGGAAGGGACATTGCTATGTATTCATCTGTAGGCCTGTTTTCAGAACGCGAAGACTCTCTAGCTCATCAGACTGGTTAAGGACAAAAGCCTGTATTGAGAGAAGCATCTTAACCCTAGTGAACTTTTACTCAGTGATCCAGAAATAGAAATAATCACAGTCCTATTTCAGGCAGTTATTGAGGGTGTTCTTTGGGATTATCGTACGGTGTCAAGAGCACCAGTGACTTCTCACTTCATGGGGAGACTTCAGCAAGAGCAGCGGTCCTTGTTAGGGGAGAGTTTTTCTTTTTTGGCAAAGACCTAGAATAATTTAGTTTCTGACCTATGTACATTGCAGACCCTACATCAGAATAGCCTGGGATTTGCCTTCTGGTTTACTTTTTCAAACTATCTCTATCAAATGAGACATTAATCTGTTAATGTTTAAAACTTGTATATGGGTTCATGACTCTGCATGACAAGAAAACCTTTTGGCTACTCCTCCTCCAGCTCTAAGGGCCCAGGGAAAAACAGGATGTGATCCTCATCTTAAGGAGTTACCAAATTGGCTGACATCAGGCGCAAGAAAATAAATAACCAAAATAACATTAAAGTGGATGTAGTAGGCCTATGGTTACATAGCAACAAACACCCACACCCACATGACCTGGCCAGAGAGCTGAAGAGGCCACAGGACTCCCTGGAATGGAGTAAAGAAGGATTTGATTTTATATCAATCATTTGTTCAAACCAACCTCCTCCTTTTCTGGGTTCTTTTATCTCTTTAGGAGAGGGGAAAAAAAAACAACATGTTTATCACTGACTGTTTTGTGATTTATTTAAGACCCTGCCATCCAAGAAGAAAGGAAATCATCCCTCAACTTTAGTATTATTCTAATTGCCTCTCTGTCACCTTAACTTCAAAGTCACTCTACTTCAAAGTTGGTATTTACTTTTCGATGCTCTTCCACTCAACCCACAATTAAGGTCTTGATGGATTAATTTCGTCTGAATTCTGTGGTAGGCTCTGTGCTCACTTCAGAGGGTGCAGACACTGCAAGGCTGGTTCCATGGTTGTTCCTTAGACAAGTGAGGAGTTGTTTTCCACATCTGAGGAAATGCTGTTTGCCTGTTCAGTACTTCTGGCCGTATAGTACTCATGCACGTAACTATCAGAACTAATCTGGAAATGTCTGGGGAAAATATATGGCTCAGTTGGCTTCCTTTTCCCCGAACCTCTAGCACAATGTCTGCTAACCCAGAATTTACATGAAGACAATTCAGTCAACAGACCCAACTCATAGGTAGGAAACATGCTAGA
Organism: Peromyscus californicus insignis; assembly: GCF_007827085.1. Taxonomy (NCBI): domain Eukaryota; kingdom Metazoa; phylum Chordata; class Mammalia; order Rodentia; family Cricetidae; genus Peromyscus; species Peromyscus californicus. The sequence goes on along the minus strand of NW_026294534.1, from coordinate 40,178,904 downwards.
ACTATATAGAATTTAAGAACTATATAGCTCTAGACCAACTACATGCAGCTTTCTGATGTACTTTCGTTACACACTGCATCCTTAAACAGAGTATTTCTAATATTTGAGGATTCTGTGGGTGAACAAGCAAAATAGTGCAATGCATGGCTGTGAGTTTGATCCCTCCACTTTTTTGTTCTTTCTGGCATGTCCTCTCCCACTCCTGACCATATGTTGAAGATGAATTATGTCGCCCTCAGAACAGTGAAGGATTTGGATCTTCTTTGCCGTATTTGCTTATTCATGTCTTCTCTGGGGCAGGAGATAATTATTTCGGCTTGAAAAATTTCCAGCTTCTGAGCCAGAACAAACAAAGGTCATTTTATGTTAACAAAGTACTTCATTATGAAAAGTGGATAAGTTTGCAGATTTTTTTTCTGAAGACTCCTAACCTAATAAGCAATGAGGATTTTAGCAATAACTAATTGTCACCTTAATCAGAAGAGTGGAATGTATATGTGGAAAATAGTCATATTTATTGTATTGTTTTAGTGAGTAGGTCCTCTCTGGGAACAAAGCTCTTGATTACTGTTGGTGTTAGTATTGCATTTCCTTATTGGTTTTGTTTGTTTGTTCATTGTATGCTTCTTTCATTCCCTCTTATGATAGGATCTCATTAGATAGCCCAGACTGGCCTAAAACACATCTTGCTTCTGCCTCTCCAGTGTGAGGTTATAGGCATAAGCTCCAAGAAGCAGCTACATTCCTTTCCCCTGCTTAATGTATAGAGTTAAAACAACATTGCCATGCAAATGTAAATACACATATTGCTATAGGGATTCTATTCATAATAACACAAAGTAAAACCAGACATAAACACATCATCTAACACTGGACATGGGTTTGCATCTTCAAAGATTTTTTGTGTTTTATATTAACACAAATGGTGACATTATTAAAGCATGGAGGACTTACTTCTCAGGTATCACCAAGAATTAACAGAATGAGACATTTTAGTGGCAGAGTGGTGGTTTTTGAGCCTATATAGTAGAAACCTTTCATGACAAAGGGTTTCATATTTGAACAACGGCACACTCCAGAGAGGAAGCAGTCCTATTCTCCACTGCCGCCTCCTCGCTTTCCACTCTGCCATCAATACTCTCTTTATTATCTGACATTTATCTACCAATGTATTGAACAAAGGAGAAATCATCTCCAGAAGGCCACAGTAATATGCTGTGTGCATGAAAAATGCATAAGGAATGCCCCCTAATCTTGTCAATAAACATATTAACATGAAACATTTTGTCCACTCCAATAACACCATAGATTTATGTGCATGTAATTGTGTATCACAGTAGCTCACAGAACACTTTTATGTAGTGCTTTCATATGTTGATAATAAATAAATACTTGATTCAGTAGCATTTTCAAGTCATGGACCAAATTTGATTTATTTCTACACTGTTGATGCCCAATACAGGGACTGGCTCATAATACGGTATGTAAGTTACCAGAGGTTAATCAAACTGAAAATATTTTGAGTTTTATTTTATGCATGACAAGACTAAGATTCACGAATTTAAAATGCAGTGGGAGCTGAGTCATTGGGGTATTGGGACAGAGACTGAAGTCAGCACTTTTGACATAGGGTTTTGCATTTGTGTTTTGCATTTCAACACTAGACCTCATACAAGGGGGAGGTGCAAGCCTGTGTGAAGCATGTTCGGCAGGTTCGTGGGTGAGGGGACAGCACCTCTCACAGAGAAAGAGGGAAAAGCAAGAGCTTTGTCGAACCAGCTTATCTGTATTTCAAAGGGCAGCTCTAAACTGGGGGTCCATCATTGATTTCCTCCATGACTCAGGTCTCTGCCTCCCTCACTCCTGTAGTTCAGGAGGAGTATTGGCTTGATGACGGTTATCAGTCTGATACTACAGAACCTTGACCATCAGAACCAGAACCTCAAGGGTCTTCAAACATTTCTCTACCTGTGCTGGGGACAAGCTATTTTTGTCCCCAAGTTAACTGTTGTAATCCTTTAGATGTCATTCAGTGGAGACCATTGAGGTCTGGAGAGCAGGTTGCATGTCTCGCTGCAATGCATGGACGACATAGTCAAGATTGGCCTTTTCCTTCGATGTGAGCAGAGGACATACCCAGTACACCAGTTCAAACTCTCTTTTCTATCCCCATGCTTCGTAGTTAGAGTACAGATTCCCCATCGTTTGTGTTAATATTATGTGAAATGAGCATAATAGTCTCATTTGCCAGCAGACTGTGTTAATTTCTAAGAGCAATAAATAAGTGATTAGCTCAGACTGAATGCCTGCTTTCTGCAAAGTACTCAGGGACGTTTTCTGAGCTTATTTGTAAAACAAGTAAAGTAGGAGGGGACAAAGTAGCTCTCACCAACACTCAACAACTAGGCTAGCCAGAACAACGAAGTACAACCCTGTGTCAAGGCAAACCAAATAGGCACCTGTTACCTGTTGTCCAGCAATTCCTCTAGATTGCTACCTTCCATCCTGTAGAGTAGCTGTTTAAGGCTCAGGGAGAAAACAACTCATAAGTCTTATGACGTCCATGAAACCAAGTAGAATCTAGTCACCAGCTGGTCTAGGACTCTCTTTCCCCATGCCTGTATAAGCAGGAAGGACTGTGGGGAGGAACTCTCAGAGAAGCCAAGCTTCCTAAGAGAGACACTTCAACAACCTTTCCAGCTGCCTGCCAGCCACACAATGCAGTGAGCTCCAGGGTCCCTGCCTTCAGCAGCCCTTGAGCATGCTGGAGTGGAAAATCAGTAAGGTAGCTTGACTGATTTTCTTTGAATCTAAATAAATAAAATGTATAAAAACAAAGAAAATCTCTTAAGACAGAAACTACTACCACTATTTTGTGAATAAAAACCTAGAGTTTCAGACAGATAGGGAGCACCCAAGCACAAAAACTAACCAAGGAATGTTGAGCATGGTGTTCAAGGATTCTTGGTACTCTCCATTGTCTGTTCCAGGTCTTAAAAGATATTTCTAGCTATGTATTTTAAGGCCAAGAAACTTTTCCCTCCATAAATTTCCCATAAGCCACACATTAGAAACTTTATTTTGGAAATACCACACTGGCACACTTCATATACAGAAATACACTCCAGAATGGCAGCGCTCTTATTCAGCCATCCCAGAGCCTTAATAAAATTCTGTGTTTTAAGTGCTGGAAGGCCATGAGAAATAGCAAGGAAAATCCAGCCCTGAGATGGAACGTCGTAGGCCAAGCTTCTGTTCTCAGTTCTGCCAAAAACTAGCAGTAAGTTGTTGGCATGTCGTCTCTCTTCCTTGTGCCTTAATTCCCACCCCCTCCTAGCCAACTCGATAGTGAAGGAGCCCTCCCATTCTAGATGTTATTTAAATATTTCACAGTCATAAGAGTGATTTTTCAGTAACTCACAGAGTGCACAAATGCATTTTGCTTTGAAAACTAAAACCATCAAAGACAAATAAAGTTGCATCTTCTCTGACAGAACTATCCAGTCCACACAGTAACAGAATCAAATTAGAAAAAAAAAAAAAAAAAGACTTTTATTTGTTTTAGCATTTTTGTTTGGTTTTGTTTTAGAAACAGATTTTAGTGGAATCTGTTTTGTTGGAGACCGTATTGAAGAAATAAATTTGCCTTTAAGTAGGAGAACAAAAAGAACATTCTTAAGATGCAGTTTATGGCCTGTTAGGGGCTAAATCAAGTATAGTAGCAGATCCATCCCAGTGTCTATGCCATGCTTTCATCAAGATTCAGGCTTCTGGACAACAGAGGTAAGACATGACCACTGATATAGATGGGCTGGGTCTGTATAGATCTGTGGTAGAGAATTGCCTGCCATGTGTGAGGTCCTGGGTCCCATCAGAACAACAACCCAAAAGCTTAGAATCAGAAAACATCATCTAAATGTGTCTAATACACAATTTATGGAGACTAATTCACTGATAACTTTATCACAGATGAAAATAAAATTCGCTTTATATTTGGAAGAGTTTTTTTTTTTTAAGGCAGCCCCTCCCTTAATCTATTTATTTTTGGAATCTCATGTTAGACATTCAACGATTTGAATGGATTGGGGATAGATATGATGTTGCCTCCTTTCATAATAAAATGAATCTTTATAGGAATTATCTTAATTTGAATGACTGCAGAAGGAATATTGATATGCCCTGTGAGAAACTGTCACCCACTGCTTTAACCTCTACAGTTAATGGTTGGCTGCTTAACTAATAGGGACTTAAATTCAGATGGGGATTAATAATCAAGCCCTCTGAAAGCCTTGTACTTTTCTTTTCACCAGAGAAAGAGAAAAAGACCATTGACAAATGAATGTGCTCTAATCCTAGGGAACTGTAGGTCTATTCGTTGTGCTTGGTTGTTTTACTGTTCCGGGAGAAATATCCCCCCCACACACACCCCGGCATCAAGGAAACACTCCTGAAACATTGACAAGTGAACCAACCACCATGGCTGACTCATCACTCCCATTCAGAATCAGGGAGGGTCTCCAGTAACGCCGACACTGACCGTATGAAACAATGCCGCTAGATTGTGTAGCTCGCATGGGGGAAAATAAAATGCTTGGGGAAATTGCCTCTTTGAAGTGAATGTCAGCATTTCTAAGTTTGATTCTTATTTTTATTTCAGAGTTAGTTTTTTTTTCTCTCCTGAAAGAAAGTGTGCGCGTGCATGTACACACACACACACACACACACACACACACACACACACACACACACATTCCTTTTTGGAAATGCACTTTTCTCTTGAATTCAGTCAAGTTAAAAAGAATCAATTGCTTCAAAATGAAGCTTTAAGAAGTTTTAAATACTGACCCTCCCCCGCAAGTGTCAGTATGCTAAGCACTGTGGGACATGAGGGGATGGGTAAATATATTTTAGCATATAATCTCACTAAGCATGGACTTAGGCATTGGTATCCCCCCACCCCTACCCCCTACTCTCCACCCCCCTGCCCCAGCAGTTCACTGCCAGTTGCTGCTGAGAACCTGAGGAGAAGCCTAGAAATCTTGATGAAATATGTAACCACTTCAAACTTCCCTCTGGCCTTCCCTACTTGCATTCACGTACTTTAAAAACAGTACCATTTCTGGTCCCACGTGTGACTTTATGAGATGGGACTCTCTGTGCTTACCAGGGGATACATCACAGTCATGTCTGAGCTTCAACACCGTGGAAGCAGGTGAAAGCAAACTGTTTGGTATGAGCTAGACATGAAGAGCAGTAGAGGGATTTGCCTCAAGAGTCTGGGCAAACTCAGACTTCAGCTGTTTACGGATTTTGAATATGGGGTTTGATGTCAAACTGTCAGCACCTACACTTCACAGGTTTCAGTGGAAGGTTTGTAATCTTTTGTTTTTAATTCCACCTTTAAGACTGAGGTGAAAGCAGCATTAGTCTGTTCAAATGGCTTCCTGGGGTTCATTAGTGGACGCAGAGTCCTCAAGCCATCTTGGAGCACTTGTTACAGCTGATCTCCAGGCACTGGGCATTCTGGTTGACCTTGTTAAAGGTAAGAGAGGTCAAACTTGGGTTCAACGGAGCCACTCTCTCACCAAGGAGACTGACAAGACAAAGTAATCAGCGTGTGTCACTTTCCATTAATCACAACACTTTCCTTTTCACGAAATACCAACAGATAATTGTTCCTAAATGCAATTTGCAACACTCCTGTGCAGCGGTTGAAGAAGCAGAAATAGGCAAACAGATAAGAACATTGTTTCGCTTGCAGGCAGCAAGGGCTTGCTATTCAGAGGCACATCATGCATAAACATTGATTTAGCCATGAGCTGACACTTATAAAGCTTTTGCTGTTTCCAGAAAGCCCCGTGGTCAGGCTAAGCAATAGCCAAGGGCAAGCGCTTTTACCTGCATGGCAAGGTTACATTCTATTTAAATTTCCTGGTCTCAAATAAATCAGCTTCCCTAACATTAGGCCACCACAGGATTGCCATAGGTGGGAACTAAGCGCACTAAATGAAATGTTTGCCTTTATCGTCAAAGACTCCTGGAGGGCAGCTTGTTGATTTTGAATAAATATTTCATTAAGTCCAAGCTGCTGCACGTAATTTGGAAGCGAAGGGTTCATTTAAATCAATGGAGGTGTCCAGCTTTCCTTAATAAATTGGCACATTTGTGCACAGTGAAGAAAATATTCCCTTTCCTCACCGAGGCTTCCTAATTTTTAAACCCCTCCAAAAGGATCATTCTTCTAAAAATGTTGGTGGTGTATGACAGTTTTTCTTCACAGGGCCGTGTAGTTTCATGGCTGGCCTTTTCTCTGGCTCGACATTAGCATAGGATCTATTTCCAAGCAGTAGCTGGGTTCTTTACCCTCTAACCAGACTCGAAGCCCTAGTTACAAAGCATACACCTATACTCAGCAGAGCTAAAACTACAGCCATGCACATGTTTCAAGGTACGGTACAAAACAGGTCAATAATACAGCATTTTTCGCCCCGTGCCCTGGGATTTTACAAACTCAACTGGAAGTTCAGATGGTAAATGGGAGGAAGCCTCTGGAGATCAGAGCAGGGGCCAGAACTGGGCCCTTACCTTCGACACCAACTTCAAACCTGTCAGGCATTCACTTTCTCCTGTTGTAGTCACTGGAAGTTGGGATCAGTTCAAATGTGCTTGGCTGTCCTGTTGTTATTAAGGTCCATAAATCAGACAGGTAACTTCAGCGCTAACAGAATGCGCAAACTGATGAGGACTTCTGGGGGTAACAGAACTGAAGATATTTCTTTTTTCCCTAAAACAAAAGTACAAAAGACAAGTTTTGATGTCAACCCTTAGAAGTTTACCCTCTGGATAATATGCTCATTCAACGAAACAATGGAGCTCGTTACAGACATATTTTGTCAATATATAAAGAGTAACTTGATCAGATACAACGCAGATTTATTTGTGAACATAATAGAATTTACCACATAAAATTGATTTTATCAACAGCTAATTGAGCCTAGGAGTTTTCACAGAGTGTTTCAATTTAAAACTTTAACCAACAATGATAAGTAATCGAAAGTATAAAATCACACACTGTCAAAATGAGCTACAGGATTCTCATTAACTATGCAAGTATAATGTTCTATTTTTTTTGTGGAGCTCAGATTTCATCACGTGTTCACCTTTACATTACAGTAACGTCTGTGACGGTTAACCTTTATCATGTTTAATCTTTCAACATGATTTTAGAGCATTTAGCATCTAATGAAACTAACACTACGTGATTGTAAGTGTGAATCATTGCTAACTGGCATGAAAAAGCATATTTGAACTTATTAAGCAATAACTGCATCCTAAGGACTGGACTGGACCCATCTGAACTTATTTAACCAGTGCAGCTGCATGTACACTGAAAAGCATCATCATATATATTTTTTATACAGAAGGGAAAGTGCAGAGGGACTCAGTATGTGATAAGAATCACCCAGAAAGCATTGAAGTTACACACATGACAAACCAAATGAGCAGTCTGTGGCCTCTGTCACTAAAGGACACCTCCCATATCTTCCAAGTTTACATGCCACATCTGAGGTCGGTCCTTCTTGACTTCAGTTATGGTAGTCATATGCATCTTAGAAATACCATGATCCTTTTTAGTGGACTGAAGACATCTCCTGTTAGAGACCTTCTGTTCTCTGCTAAGTGCTTGGGGATTTGAATAAGTTACCCTCAGGCTTTCTTTCCTCCGGAATAAAATGTTATTTATAACATGCACAAAGTAAGATGACGGAGTTTTAGCATAAATAGGTACAAACAGACTTAAGAGGAGAAATAGATAAGACTTAATAACTGAATGATGGAGTCCATCCTTGTGTATAATATTGATGCATTAAAATGTGGTCCCTCTTTGCAGTGGCTATTCTTCTGTCTATTAGGCTTTTTTGTCTCCTGCTCTGTACAGCACAGCACACAGCCGCAGTGAAGGGGCTCCTTTGAGGTTGCTTCCTCTTTCAAATAGCTGAGTTGGCGAACTTCTTGTTTCCTGAGTTGAGCAGGTGGAAGCAATGTCTGTCTGCCTAGCTAAGCTAATTTTCCTTTTCCTCTTGGCATCCAGGGCTTCCCTTCCTTCCTCTTTAATGGATGGAAGTTCTTTGGGGAGGCTTTTTTTTTTCCTTCCCTGTGTAAGTATACAGAAAAGCAGTGTAATGTTTTCTTCAACCTTATTAAATTGCATTTCACCCTTGAAAAATGACCCAGCGGTTCAGTGACTGCTTGGGTGTGAAATATGACAGAATATGGGGATGTGACAAAGACCTTGTCTCACGCATACAGTCCAGAATTGGAATGACACATGGAGACACAAAGCAGCACCAGATTTGGAAGGATGGTGGGTGAATGGGGTCATTTGGTACCATAGGGACTTCAATTCAACCACAGATAAAGTATAATTCCCATTCTTCTGTTTATTTATGAGGCTACAAAGTTGTCACTCAGGCCATACCCTTTTATCACTTCCTGACTCACTCACTAATCTAAGCCAAAAAGAAAATACCTACTTAGTAAAGGAGAGGATTCCCTGGTTTTCAGGCTAGGAGATTTTAAAAAATTGCCTGGAATATGAATTTTCATCTCATCCCTCACAAGAATTCCATTGATCTCTTCCTTCTCTGATGCTGGATCCTCTGTCATTCCTGGCAAGATATTGTTTGCTGTTGTTGAGTTACAAAGGTTTACATTCACTTTCTGCTGGACATAAAAATGGACATACAGGAGCTGAAATCATAATACAGAGAACTACAGAAGAATTTCCCATCATGATAACTGTTGTTTTAAAAATTGAATATCTCATAATATTAGCTCTGGATATGATTTGAGTTATTTCTCTGATGTGAAATATGCTACATGCCGTGGTAGGATTTTAAGAATGAAGCAAAGACTCCATAAGCGTTACTTCCCTGGGTATAGGATTAGTTGGTGGATGAGTGGAGAATACTGATTAAAACAGTTAACACAGATGTCTTAGTTAAGCTTTGTATTACAGTATAAAAGACCATGACCAAAAGCAACTTGGAAAGGAAAGGGTTTATTTGGTTTATACTTTCTTCACAGTCCATCACTTAGGGAAATCAAGGCAGGAACTGAATGCAGCTACTGGTTTGCTCTCCGTGGTTTGTTCAACCTACTTCCTTGTACAACCCAGAATCACTTGCTCAGGGATGACACCAGGCACTCTCACTACAACCAGTAATCAAGAAAATGCACCAAACAGACTTGCCTACAGGTCAATCATAATGACACAGAGGAATTCTCCCAGTTTGATAATTGTTGTTAAAAAATTTGTTAAAAAGCAGCACATAACATCTGTAGTTTTCAGAATATTAAAGTCAGAGAATAGATTATAGACAAATCTACAGATATATGGACCATTCCATCTACGTCATGCTACCTAGATTAATATTCTTCTCTATTGATGCACAGTACATGTTAAAGTCATTTAAATAATGGTATCCATGTTTTTATTAAATGTGATACACTAGTAGAAACAAAACCTGATGTAGGGTGAGAAGATTCTGGTCTGTCTAATCTCTCTGCTCAAAGTGAACACAGGAGTGTTCCACTGCATTACCTCAGGTATGAGCTCATCACAGAGAGTCGTGAAATTCTAGGTCTTCAAACTGAGACAACTAAGAAAACCTAAGCTTCTGACTTGATTTACCTTATCTGGAGTTCCTTCAAGTGTCTAAAATGTTCATCAGCCAGTCTTCCGCATTGACCCACACTATATCTGGCTAGCAGCCACTTTATCACATCTAGTCTCAAGTGCCATCAGATTTAGTTATCGGTGACCTCTCTCTCTCTCTCTCTCTCTCTCTCTCTCTCTCTCTCTCTCTCTTTCTTTCGTGTTTTTGAGACAGGGTTTCTCTGTGTTGTTTTGGTGCCTGTCCTGGATCTCACTCTGTAGACCAGGTTGGCCTCGAACTCACAGAGATCCGCCTGGCTCTGCCTCCCGAGTGCTGGGATTACAGGTTTGTGCCACCACCACCGCCCAGTAGAGGTTACTGTCTCTTCTGTTCAAGACATTTATGAGGAAGCTCAGTGGGTTTTACTTCTTGGTCTCCATAGTGAAAATTGGATGGAAGTGATAGATTGCAGGTCACAATATTGTGTTCCTGTTGAGATATACATGAAAAATACTTGACAAGGAACAGAGGAAGGCCTAAGATGTTCTTTTTTTTTTTTTTCTACCTTTATTACTGGTGGCTTCCTTAGTTTGGGTTTTGCTGTTTTGTTTCATTCTGTCTAGAGTCTGTTTTATGTGCTATTAAAAGTGGACTAGAATTCAGGACTTGTCAGGTTCTCTACCACTGAACTACACTCCCAAATAAAATAACTTAAAGAAGTAACAGTATGGAGTGCATTTTGAAAAGAAATAGATACACAATAATGAATAAAACAAAGGACTACTTTGTAGGTTTTGTTTTGTGATGTGAGTGAGTGAATAATGATTTTCTTCTGGAACCCATTTTTATAGTAGACTGAAAGAACCTGACGTCTCTAAAACCAGCAGGATATTTTAAGACTAATAAAGCAAAATAAGATAATTTTAGAGACGGTGTGGCACATAGATGGAAGAAATGATCACAAGTAGTCAAGAGCTCAAGCTAAAGGCACTGCATTAGGTAATTCCTTGTCACTGTGATAAAACAGCATGACCAAGGCAGCTTACAGAAGGAAGAGTTTATTAGGGACTTACAGTTCCAAAGGAATAGGAGCCTGTGACCATGATGTGTCCTTATAGGGTTTTGGTGTCAGAGAAATAGTGGCTACATAAAATGAGTCTAGTAGTATTCCTTCCTTTTTAGTTTTATGAAATAGTTCAAATAACATTAGCTTTTTTAATATTTAATGCAATATAACTATGTGTAGACGAATTTCTAAATGGTCTTATTAAATAAAAAACAAGGAGCCAGATATAGTGGTGAAATCCTGGGAAAGATCAGGGAAATAGGGAAAGCCACAGCTAACTTTACCTCACCAACTCTGCAGCTTCCAAATGCAAGTTACTTCCTGTCTACCCCCATCTATACGCCTTGCTGTTCTGCCATCTGATTTGCTCTCTCTGTTCAACTACATCACTTCCTCTTCCTACACAGCTCTGTCACTTCCTATCTGTCTGTACAGACCTCCATGGTTAACTAGTTTTGGAATTCAAGGCATGTGCCACTATGCCTGGCTCTATTCTGACTGTGGCCTTGAACACACAGAGATCCTGCCTGCTGAGTGTTAGGATTAAGGGCGTGTGCTACCGCTGCCTGACTTCTTTGTTTACTTAAAATGGCTTGCTATTTCCTCTGATCTCCAGGCAAGCTTTATTTATTAAAGCGCAGATAAAATATCACCACGTTTCACCACAAATAAAATATCACAACTATGAACCTATCCAATCCTGCGCATGTCTTTGTTGAGAAGCTATTGATGTACCAAACAATCTACCTCATTGCTTATGACAGATGTTAAGTTATCTATGTTTTGGTAGATCACATGGTCTCAAGAACTTCACCCATTCCTTAAAGATTATACATTATTTTGGAATCTAGATGTTCAAAGTGTTTCCTAATTATTCCCTAGATTTCACTTGTATCTGTTTTAATGTTCTCTTTTTCTTTCCCTGTTTTATTACTTTGGGTCCTGTCTTTGGAGGGAGGACTTGTTTGGCAGAGGACTTGTCAATTGTGCTAACTTTAAAAAGGTACACATAATCATTTCATTTATTCCTGTGTGCTTCATTTAGATCCACCCCCCAGTCCTTGATGCCTGCTGATTTGGGCTTTGACTTACTCTTGTTTTACTAATACCTCATCACAGACATATTTGTTTGAGGCCCCTATAGTTTTCACTATAAGCATTCATACTTACAAATACTCTCCATAGGGCTTTTGCTATATCCCAAAGACTCCTGTAAGTTTTATTTTCATTCCATTCTAGGATAATTTAATTTCTTCCATGATTTTTTCAGTGACTAGCAGATCATCTAGCAGTATTGTTCAAGCTCTGTGTATTAGTATAGTTTCTGTATTTTTTTTTAGTTTTAGTCCTGTAAGATCTGATTGATTTTTTTTTTCATCTTTATGGTCTACCTAAAATGTGATTTATTTTAGAGAAAGTTCTATGCATATGAGAAGAGTGCATGTTCTTCAGTAGCCGGACAGAATGTTCTATGGTTGTGTGTCAATTACCATGTGCTCTGTGGCTTGGATTAACTTTATAGATTCTTTGTGGCATTATTTATCTGGATGATTTATCTATGGATGTGACTGGATTACCTAAGATGTGAAGACACCTACCTGATTATACCTACACTTACCTGTCTCTTTATACCCTGTAATGTCTGCTTTACAAAACTGAGTGCCCTACTATTTTGCGCAAATTTATTTACAATTGGGTTATCTAGTAACTATGTCTAGTCTTACACGCAGAGGCGTGTCTCTTAGTTGATTCCAGAGCCAATCAGGTTGACAATCAAGATCATTCATCACACTTTCCTTGCTTCTCGAGCCTCTCCTGAGATACATGCTGCTGTTCTAGTGGGGTTGCCTTTGCGAACTGGTGCTCTTGGCCCCCTTTATGCTCTCTCTTTCTAGTTCTGGCAGCATGACTATACTCTGCTGCTGGGAGCTTCCTCTCTAAGCATACCTTGTATTGGGTAGCTATTTCTCTCCCTGGATGTGAAGCATTTCCTGTTACAATTCCATTAGTTTTGAATTTCATTTCCTTCCTAGACCAAGTGTATTCTTAAATTTGATCTTTGGATTATGGCTCGGATTCTGCTATTTGTCATTATACATTTTTGCTTGTCAGCGACTGAATGTTGTATTTCCTTTACCTTGTCTTCTATTTTTTGATCTTCCTTCTTCTATTTGATCTAGCCTATCAGTAATGCTTTCGACTTAGATTTCCGAAATGATTAACTGTTTCATTCCAAATGTTTTCCATTGTTCTTTTCAAGACATCAGTTTCATTGCTAATTTCGTTTTTTAATTTTATTTTATAATTAATTTAATTTTACATATCACCATGGATTCCCTGTCCTCCCTCCTCCCACCCCCTAGTCTCCCCCCACCCCAATCCTCCCTCCATTCCTGCCTCCTCCAAGGCAAGGTCTCCCCTGAGGATTCAGCTCAGCCTGGTAGATTCAGTCATTGATAATTTCTTAACTATGTTGCTGTTTTCCTCAGCTATGTTACTGATTTTCTTGTCTACATTCTGAATTTATTTCCTTACTTCACTCATCTACTTGTTTGTTTCCTCTTTGAAGTCATGGGCTGTTTGAAAAGCCGATTTTGAATTCTTTGTTTGGAATTTCAAGCCCTTTGCCTATCCTTGGATTCAGTAATTGAAGTAATACTCTCCTGGAGGTATCATGTTGCCCTTCCTTTTCATGTTTCTTGGGCTTCTCCATTGCAATCTGCACATCTGTTGGTTAGGATGTCTTACTTGCTTTTATTTGTGGGTTGTCTCACTGAGCACTATACACTTACAGGTTTAATCTACAACATCACCAAGAAAGCAGAAATGAAACTACTTTTGGATACAGCTTCTGTTTATTTTTTATTCTTTCAATTTTTTTATTATTTTACATACCAACCACAGTTCCCCCTCCCTCCCTTCCTTCCACTCTCCCACCTTCCCCCACCACACCGCCTATCCATTCTTCAGAAAGGGTAAGACCTCCCATGAGGAGTCAACAAATTCTAGCACATCAAATTGAGGCAGGACTAAGCCCCTCTCCACTGCATCAAGGCTGAGCAAGGCATCCTACCATAGGGAATGGGCTCTAGAAAGCCAGTTCATGCACATGGGATAAGTTCTGGTCCCACTGCTTCTGATTAACCTTCTACAACCAAGGAGCAAAGGCTGCAGCCATGTGCTGCCAGCTCCTTTGGGTGTATTGCCCTCTGCTTCTCTATACTTCTCATCTATCAATCCATCATTGTTCTACTTTGTGATTTACTGTGTCCTTCTAATCTTTTTCTCTTTGAAGTTGGGTCTAGTCTTTTTACCCTGACTTTCTTCATTTACCATGTCACACAGAAGCAGCTTAAAACTCACCACATTCTGCAATCATAATCTTACTAAGAGAACTCGTTCCCATTTTATATTTTCAGTAAATCTCAATTCCACATGTCTCTATATTAATTAACTACATAGTAGCCCTCTGTGGCTATAAATACAGCATCAGCTAACACAAGTCTACTTAAAAATAAATTTCCCAAGTTTTAATCTTGTTCTCTCTTACTAGCCGTATTATGATCTTTTGACCATTTTCTTTACCTCTAAGTAGTTTCATTTTACCATCTATGAAATAAGTCGTAAACACAACCTACAATCCAAAGTACTGTGTGGGAGCTGTGTTAATAAAAAGTATTTAGAACTGACACAAAATGAGCTCTCATAAAGTTTGATAAATATTATGTACATTTAATTTAGCATTTATAAAAAGATAACCCAAAATAATGTGTACATCTAGAATATAAAATATAATCAGATTAGTAGTCATTGTAGCACATGTGGATTCTACTTTCTTCACCTCACCATACATATAACAAAAACTATTTCATAAGACATTTCTTTCAGTTTGGGATTATTAGAACATATTCTTTGGGGATAAAAGGAAGCATTGTCTTTTAGCTACTGCTGGAACTGAGTCTTCCAACTTTGATTTGATTTTGATCCCTTACCATATATGCTGTTTATGAGATGTATGGATTTGATCCTTGAAGTTGCCTGCTGACTTCTAAGTAAACAGGCATTTATGCATGCATAATCATTCCCAAGATTATTTCGCGGATTAGCCCCTGGATAAATCATACATTAGAAGCTGGTGAATGGTCAAGTAGCTAGATATAGATGCAAAATTATTGGCAGGTCCCTGTGAAATAGGTCTAGCCTCATTTCTTTGCATATGACAAACTTTTTTATGTCAGGTTGAAAATTGCAGGAGATGGTCATGGGCTGCGGAAAATTTTTCCTTTCATCCCGTGCACAACAGAAACTCTTTTATTTTCAACCTGATGGTGCCACTTTCTATTTTCATGTGATGGTAATAGGCACTGCAAGTAAACCAGATAATAGACTCTTAAAGTTTCTGTGTGCAGACTGAAAGAGCACATTATAGTGCCTGCCTTTCCTGAGGTCTCACAGCCTAACCAACACGGTATATAAATACAACACCAGCAGCAGTTATAACAATAGTTTCTGTCAGCCTGTCTGAGATAGTTAGAGAAGAGCAGTGGGGAATAGCACAGTAACCCAGAAATGTCCAGATTCTTCTGGCCCCTTTTATTGTGATAAATCTCCTATGAACTTGCAAAGAGGTATTGTTTGCATTCGGTGTGTCTATGTCTAGAATGTGGCTGTGTGTATCTATTCGTACTTACTGAACTATGTGGAGCAAAACCCAATTCAATTATATGTGAAAAAAAATGAAACACTTTGCAGGAGGGGAGTAGAGATAATATATTTGAGCAAGATGAATTAACTACTTTCTATACTTCCTCTGTATAAGTTTTGAATAGTGCAAGATTAGGTATTTAGAAATCTGAGTGCTGTTCTCTTGTTGGACCAGAAGAATAACTCTCATGGATGCTGCTGTATTGTAAGATACATCAGATAACTTACAGCAAGCTGAGAAAATTGAGGTTCTGCATTGTACATAAGATTGTGTTGTCACTAATAAAAGAACTAACAGAGATAATTGCCATAAATGTAGACATAACATTACATTCAATTAAGGATTTCTAAGTGTATGTTTGAAAATATCAGAAGACGTATGAAAATGGAAGAATTGAAGCTTACAATGACACTGTGTCATTCTTTTATGAAGTACAATTCAAAGATTTTCAGTAATCCTGGAATTTGATACTCTTTTCTTCTTAGTATGAAACCTCTACCTTTCTGTCATAAACCTTGCATACATTGCCATCTCCAAAATGTGTAGGTTCTTTATACCCAAAGAATCTGCCTTGTTCTTACAAGCCACCTGAAGTTTGTTTTGAGTCCCAGTTAACCCAGTAAGTTTTTCTAAACTCATGTAACTTAAACCCCCTTGTAGCTAAGTTTCTACTATGGCCCATCATCACACACACAGTAGAAGATAAAGCCAGGAATTCAACTCAGAATAAACCCAGTAACTATCAATGGTTTGACCTCAGTAGGAATTCAACTCAGA
Organism: Peromyscus californicus insignis; assembly: GCF_007827085.1. Classification (NCBI taxonomy): domain Eukaryota; kingdom Metazoa; phylum Chordata; class Mammalia; order Rodentia; family Cricetidae; genus Peromyscus; species Peromyscus californicus. The sequence goes on along the minus strand of NW_026294534.1, from coordinate 40,162,697 downwards.
ATAAACCCAGTAACTATCAATGGTTTGACCTCAGTGGAAACTGAGTATTTTGATACATGGTATATGGTGAGTGTCAGTTATTTCAGTATTTCTGCATTAAACAGGGGCAGCTGTACATCCATGATCACAGATGCCTTGCCGTTATGGATTAAATGAAAGAGAATGTGTCTTGCAGCCACACATAGTGTCCCAGAAGGCAAGAATGAGGCATGACTTTTCATTTTTGTGTTGTCACAAAACCCTTTCCCTGGTGAAATACATAATACCTAAGACCTGTGGTATTGCCTCTGTTATTTCATATAGAAATTTATATAACTCAGATTTTGGGATTCTCCCAGGAAAATACTCATGCTGAGAACTGGAGACCACATGCTCAGCCCAAAGTGGGAAATCTTTAACACCTCGCTCCCAACATCGCCAAAATTCAGGGAACATTGAGCAAGAGCAGGACAATGGAATGTAAGATCCAGATGGTGAGCAGTGGTGCTCTGCAATGTGAGCCTCAAAACCTGACATGGCTAGAGCTCTCCTGAGCTCACCATGGCTGTGTTTACCTACACATGACCAACACAAACTAGCCCAAATTCTGGCATGAACAGGGGAGATGTTTTCTAGGTCCACCTCCCTTACTTAAGAGCTGTTCGTAGTTAATAACTGCCAAGAGTAGGAGAATCATTCTTTTTTGTTTGTTTGCTGTTTTTCAAGACAGGGTTTCTCTATGCAGCCCTGGCTGTCCTGAAACTCACTCTGTAGACCAGGCTTGCCTTGAACTCAGAATTCAGAGATTCACCTGCCTCTGCCTCCTGAGTGCTGGGATTAAACTCGTGTACCACCACAGCTTGACAAATCATTCTTTATTTTCACGTATGGTCCCTGGTAGGTTTCCCATGTTCCATCAGGTACCTTCACACCCATACACATGTGGAGACCATCAACGGGACTTAGTGGATTGTCAGAAATGGGGGAGGGGGGCAGATGAAGTCAGGAGGGTAAGGACTGTGTTGGGGAAAGGTGGATTAGGAGTTAGATGGGAGACATAGGGGGTATATAAGATTGTGTTTCATTGTGTACATGGAGGAAGGTCTTAAGAATAAAAAAATATATATATATAGCAAAAGCCGGGCGGTGGTGGCGCACGCCTTTAATCCCAGCACTCGGGAGGCAGAGCCAGGCGGATCTCTGTGAGTTTGAGGCCAGCCTGGGCTACCAAGTGAGTTCCAGGAAAGGCGCAAAGCTACACAGAGAAACCCTGTCTCGAAAAACCAAAAAAAAAAAAAAAATAGCAAAAAAAACCCCACATGTTCAAACAAAAATAAGCAGTAAGTCCAAGTCACCCTGGAAAGACCTCACTTCTGTCTTAGTTCACCTGCTGTAGCAAGGGAACCTAAACATGCAGCTTGTAAGCCGAACTTTCTCAAGGTTCTGGAGGCTTGAAAGCCCAAGACCAGGGCACTAGCACATTTGCTGTCTTGTAAGGACTTTCTCATGAGTTATATCAGTCACCTGTCTTTACACAGCACAATGAGAAGAGGGAGATCTTTTAAAAAAAAATGTGTTTTGAAAAGAGGATACTAAGCACATCCACAATGCATAAATTCCTCCCCCAAAAACTTTGTCTCCTTTACATAGTTAGGGTTTTCACACACAGAGTAGGGTCATGAACATTTAGAGCATAGAAGACATTTCCAGGTGTTAGAAAACACTTTGTTCCAGGCTAGGAGTACAGTTTAGTGAAAAGCACTTAACTGACATTCATTTCCAAGACACTGGGTTTGATCACCAGCCACAGTGCATGGCAGTGAGGGTTGGGGCAAGGGGCAGGGGGGCAGGGGGAGCTGTTGTCTCATGCACTAATCTAAAAATCAATCCAACTTGCACAAGATTTCAGTGATGCCTGATCACTCATTAAAATTGAGTCTGAATGCAGGAAAGTAACAACTCTGTAAATGCCTTTGAGTCTCTTTTGATTCACTCTGACTCTCCCCTTTTATGATTCATATCTGGTATTCATTCTCATAAATATGTGTTAAGTGTCTACTGGGTGTACATATCATAGTTTCATATTCATGCAGTCCCTGTACCATGTGATATTCTTAAAAGACCTCTATATCTTAATTTGCTGGATAAATATATTCTGAGAACAGCTCTTCAGGAAGCTTTACAGTTTACGTATCTTAATTTCTATCATTTAGGTTAGATTAAAATATTTAAGGTTTAGCAAAAAAAAATACTTCAAAGTAAGTATTTCATGCCAGCTTTTACTGTCTTTTTATGATGAGTACTTTTTGAGAAAAAAAAAAAGAAAACCATTAATAACAAATAACACCTTACATGCCACAATTTTGATATTAGAATAAAAATGAACATATAGTGTAGCACAAATCCTAATTGGTCTTAATAATAAAAACCTAGGGCCAGCTATCAGGGTAAATGCTGAAAGACCAGAGCGGCAAAGGGGCAAGCCACAGCCACCTCTTTCCTTGCCAACTCCTCAGCCTAAAAAGCCAGAACTCCTGTCTCCTTCCGCCTTATCACTTCCTCTTTCTGCCCAGTCATATCACTTCCTGTTTCCTCTTCCCCAGTGCTAGGATTAAAGCCCTGTGCCAACATGGCCTGGCCTCTACGGTTAACTAGTGGCTAGCTCTGCCCTCTGATCTCCAGGCAAGCTTTATTTGTTAGAGCGCAAACAAAATAGCATCATAATGTAGAATGATGAGTTGAACCTCCATGCTAGCACAATGGTTTTTTTTTTTTTTTCCATTAACAATCTAAATTGAAGTTATATCATTCTTCAAACTATTTCCAGTTGCTATCTTTCTAGTTTCTATACTTTGAATCTCCTTGTTTTGGTATGTATCACACTATGTTTTCAATGTTGTTATGTTTTATTGCTATAACTTTATCCCCTTTTCCTTCATTCGCCCATCAGAAGATTTTATTTAAGGCATCAGCATCCAGGAATTTTAAGTTGTCTTGGAACTTTCATTTTAAATTATATTTTTGGGGGGGGGGGTACTGTGACTTTTTTTAAATTTAATTTAATTTTATTTTACAATACAATTCAGTTCTACATATCAGTCACGGATTCCTTTGTTCTCCCCCCTCCCGCCCCCCCTCCCCTTCCCCCCAGCCTACCCCCTATTCCCACCTCTTCCAGGGCAAAGCCTCCCCCGAGGACTGAGATCAACCTGGTAGACTCAGTCCAGGTAGGTCCAGTCCCCTCCTCCCAGGCCGAGCCAAGCGACCCTGTATAAGCCCCAGGTTTCAAACAGCCAACTCATGCATTTTATTTCTTTGGTATTTTTATTGTAACTTATGTTGGGTAACATATGTACATTTAAAACTATCTGATGTGTAAAACAAACATTCAAGAATTTTTAATAAGAGAACACTCCTTTGAGTAGTCTCAATAGGAGGGAGTCTTTGTCCTCTGAGAGCATATTTGGAGTTTTTTTTTTAAATAGCCAGTTTTTCTGATGTCAAATCTGTTAAATATCTTCCATGATTACACTGGGCAATGTTATTTTTGAACAAAGATGAAGTTGGACCCCAATAAAATTTTATTCTTATGCTTTATTCAAACTAACTTTAAAAGAGGCATTGGAGGATATTAAATGAACAGTACATCATTGAAAGGAGATTTCTAGTGGGATTAGCTTGACGTGAGTTTGGTATGTCTGGAGGAGAAGGTGTTACCTTAGAGCCTGATACAAGCACAGATGATAGGAACTAATCCATTTCAGAGGAAAGGGGAAAGGTAGGGTGGGAGAGGCTTCTCTGCTCAACAAACTTCCCCAGTATTTGACCAAGGCTGGATAAGTGATAAATTAAAATATGTGAATCCAACTAACCAATTAGCCAAAACAAAGGCACAGAGGACAGATCAAAAACATCATCAGAAAATCATCAAGACACATGAAGTAATGATTAGTTCAGACTCCACTGGGCAACCAGTCCTCATTTTAAGTGATCATGCTATGATATTGAATGTGATAAGGAATATTGAGTATGTTTTATTTACTTCCTTCTTCTTGTAAACAAATGCCTAATAAAAGGCAACTTGAAGCTATTGGCTTACAGTTCAAGGGAATATACAACATTATGGAGGGATACAACATTAAGGAGGCAGCAGGATGGATGGTAGTGAGCACCTGGCATCCACAGTCAGGAAGCAGAGGATGAGGAATATTTCTTCTCAACTTGCTTTTCCTTATGATTCAGCTTAGAATCCCAGGCCATGCTATGGTACCATAAATGTTTAGAGTAGGTCTTGCCACCTCAACCTAATCTAACAAACACTTTTATAGATATGCCCAGAGTTTTGTTTCCATGGTGATTTATTTAGTTGATAGCGAAGATCAGTTATCACAGATCTCAAATTGTCTCTTAAATCCCTGGCTGGAGAGATGATTCATTAAAGTGCTTGTGGAAGCACAAATATCTGAGTTTGGTACTCAGAACCCATGCACAAAGGCTGGATGCAATGGTGCATACTTTTAGTGCCAGAACTTTGGAATCAGAGGTAGGGAGATCCATGGGGTGTGGGAGTTAGATAGCCAAGGCTAAATGGAACAGTTCAGGCCAATGAGATGCCCCATCTTTAACCAAAGAAATCAAAATCCACAGTTGATCTCTGGTCCACATGAAAGCACATACATGGGCACAGGCATACACACACAAATATTTTAAATAGTATACCTTAAATCTTTGTATTCTAGACTTGTTGTTCACTGTACCTAGCATGAAGCTGTCTTCCCAGAATTCCCCCTTAACAGCTTTGTTTGAGCCACTGACTCCTTTCCTCCTGTGTTAGCTGTTCTGCTTCGCAAAATTCTTAATTTTCCCTTTTCCATTTTGTGAAGTATAACTTCCAATATCGTAAGAAGTGTGTTGAAGTTTTAGCTTATCTACAAACTCTGAAACACCAGTGTGATAGGAACTAGTGAGGTTTTATGTTCTTCTATAACCCTAAGAACTAAATGTCATTGGGAATATTACTAAATTATTTTCTTGATGAGTATTTGGGTTCCTTTCTCCATGGGCTTCTCATAGTCCAGACTATTACTGTCCAGGCATTTTGATAGAAAAGCACTGTTCATGATAGACCTTGGAAAGTAGAGAAAATGGTGTCTCTCCAAAGAAATATTAAGACACGTTTCTTCAGAGTCATCCCAAGGAGGCAAGGATGAAGGCTTCTCTTTATCCCTTGAAGTATTCGCTTGCATTCAACCATGACTTGCAAGTTCAGTACAAGAAAAGAATACAAATATGTTTGTATATAAAAAAAAACTAGAGTGAGAAATTGGGAATACCTCTCTAGTGAGACACACAGAAAGAGCAGGTAGCCTTTATCATGGTGTCTTCTAGGGTTCAGAACACAGCAAACCAGCACAAGATGCTCTTCCAGCTCCTGTTTTTTCTTGAAGACTAATAAATTATTTACTTCTTTAATGCCTCCTAGCAGTGTTTGTGTATGAATCTACAGCAGGTTAACCTGTCACCTCTCTAGTAAGATAGCAAGGCCTTCTCCATTCCTTACCAGATAGCGATTACCTCTTCTGTGTTTTCTGTTTTCTATTTCTAGCCAACTTAACTCCTGCAAGAGTTCACTAATGTTGGGTTTCTGTTTTCCTTTTTGCCTCAGATCACAGCAGTTTTATTTTGCAATGTTCTATTGAGTTTCTCCTTTCTGTATATTTCAAGTCCCTGAAGCTCTTCTTTTCTTCAAAATATATTTTATGGTTAATAACATACTGCTTTTGTTTAATGGATGAAATACTTTGTCTCTTGGAGGTAATTAATGTATTTTAAAGCTTTGTTTTCTTCTGAACAGTGTCTATTTAATTTGGAGCTTTTGTTTACTTAGTTGTTTTCATCTCTTTCTTTATACTAAAAGCTTCTTTGGATGTCTAATCTTCATTGGTTAATTGTTAATACTTAAAAGTTGGAAACTAAAATACAAAATGGAAATGCTTCTCATTAGCTAGTACATGTTGACTTTAAATGTGACCCTAGGGAGAGCTAGCTTTTTTGCTGATATTTAGTATCATGCACTTTGGATGTTTCTGCTTCTTTAATTTTATTTATTTACTTATTAAGAGGTTGTATTATTTTTTTTAGGAGTGTGTGTGTGTGTGTGTGTGTGTGAGAGAGAGAGAGAGAGAGAGAGAGAGAGAGAGAGAGAGAGAGAGAGAGAGAGAGAGAGAGAGAGAGAGAGAGAGAGAGAGAGAGAGAGAGAGAGATTAGTCAGTCTGTGTTTTTAACATGAGTTTTGTGAGCCTCAAAGGACATCAGATTTTCCAATATTAGGAACAATACCATTTTCTAAATATTTGTTCTTTGAGAATTTCATATACATAAACAGCAAAATACCACCCCTTACCTCCCCACTCTTTTATTGCATGAGTGTGGGGTCATCCCTGAGGCAGGCAATCTAGCAATGGCCACACTACCAGAGGATGATTCTCTCCCTGCAAACTACCCCGCCCCGCCCCGCCCCACCCCGCCCCTCCCCGCAGTGTCTATCAGCGGTCACTAGTTCCTCAGTTAGGGAGAGGGCCTTGTGAATTCCTCTCTGACCCATGCTGGAATTGTGGCTGGCTTTGTATTTCTCAGGTTTTGTGCAGAGAACCACAGTTGATGCGAGTTCATGAGTTCAGTACCCGCGTCATGTCCAGAAGCTAGCGGCTCTGAGCACTCCCCGTATCCTCTGCCTGTTACATTCTTTCTCCATTCTTTTCTATGAAGTCTTGCAACAGGGTTGAGGGACATGGGGGAGCAATAAAGACGTTCCATCCGGGGCTCAGCAATTGTAGTCACTTATTCTCAGCACTTTGATCGTTTCTGAGTCTCTGCATTGACGGTTGCCCATTGCAAAAAGAAGCTCCAGTGAGTGACCAGAGTTAAGGGTAGCCAAGGTCTGTGGGTTGCATTGTAAGTATTTAGAAGGCAATTTGACATTGTGTCCATTTAGCAAAATAACAATAGAAGTGTCCACAACACGGCCTACAAGCTCTGTAGCTATGAGCATTTGACCAGGTTGACAGTTCCAGGCATGAATTCCCTCACGTGATGCAAGCCCCAGATCCATTCAGGACGCCATAACAGTCATGCCCTATTACACTAGTGGCCACAACTTGTCTTGCTGCTATTGTAGCATGAAGGATCTAGTCCTGGGGAAGATGACTAATGTATTTTCTCCCCAAGAAGCTTACAAAGCATATTCTGGAAGTCTGAAAGTTCTTAATTTACAAATTATGACAATTTTAAATTTAAGCATTTGAGAAATGAGAACATGAGATTCATAATGTATATTATGTCTTCTCTGTATGATTCTCAAATGTGTAAGCATTAGTATATACATATTGTGTGTGTGTGTGTGTATGTACACACACACACACATACACACACAAACCACATACACATGTAAAAAACTGTGATATTTGGTTGAATAGCATCCCTGTCGTCAGAGAACTTCTCCACCAGGAGACAAAGCTCAGAAAATGGATTGTGTATGAAGTTGGAGTCAGTTCCCTGGCCTATTTAAGACCTTCTTATGGCTGTTTCTGTTCTCAGGGGAAAAGCATTTCCTGAGAAAAATTAGGTTTCAAGGAAAAAAATCCAAAGCTTGAGTCACAGTGGTTATTAACATTCCATCAGGATGGCTAAGCCAAATATTTGGCTACATTACATAAACAGGTATGTTAGTGTGCATTGTCACATTCTAGTGTGATTCGAGGTCAGCTAGCAAAGATGAGCCAACTTACAGGTTTGATAGCTAGCCCTCATGTTAATTAAGAATCAAGGAACTGCTATGACTGAATTTGATAGGGGACCCTCGATTTTATGTTCAGATCTAGCAAATAAGAGTCACTGAGTGAAAATCGTAAGTAATTTTCAATTGCTTATAGGCTTCTCCCTCCCAAATTAGATCAATCAGATGATCTTCATGTGATTAACAGTATTATAGTAGCTAAAGTTTGTGCATTCTTGTGTTTTAAATGTTTACCTACATATAAAAAGATACAATACTGTTAAGTTGAAAGGAAAATTATTTTTATCAAATACTTATTCATGTCTATATTGAATGCAAAGAAACATTATTATTAGCTTATATAGCTTCAAAATAACTATAAATATCTCATATACAAGACCCATTAAGTTGATGTTTTTAATATAGTATTTTAATTATTTAATAAATGCAAACTTATTCACTATCATACTCAACATGTATTTATGATATTTTAATTACCTGTAAAACACAAATAATTCTACACAGTAAACTCTATATAAATACTTCATGTGGACCATTATATTTTAATAGAGGATAACAAAGGTTCACGTGGTGTTTTAAGAAATGCAGGGAAGCTCTACATATAGTTATAATTCTGAGAACAATGCAAAGCAAAAATAATCATGTCAACATCAAAAAGTGCTAATAATTTCTGGAGGAGATGATAGTTGGTCTGAACCTCAACAGATCATAAAAGACTGTAGAAGCCATGTAAATAAAGAAGAGTGAAGTCACATCATCTATCTATGCTTCTCACAGGATCCCTGGAAAGAAATGTCACAATGTTTGCTCTGTTCTCCTCCATCATCCCTCTGAAGAACAAGGGAAAGCAAGGGCAGAAGCCCAGCTAACATGAAGGGACTCCAGAACATGAAAGCCCTGACATACCCTTCAGAGGGATCTGAAAATGCTACCAGGTTGTTTTGTTTGTTTTGCCTTTCAGAGAAGCTTTTGTAGCCACACCATGAACAGATGTATTAGAGAAAAGGTTAAGTTACATTACAAAGGAAACCCTTGAACAATCTGTTAAATAATACAGGCTGCATTCCTCTTTGATGTGACAGTGTAACTAGTCTGGGCTAGCATCATCTCACTGGGCCATTCAGGGAACCAATGTCCCTACCTGGCTCTGGCACTCTATGGATGTTATTAACGTTCTTTTGGTCAGAAAAAGGCCACTGCTATATCCATCTTCCATGCAATAAAAATAGGAGAAAAGCCAAGGTCCAGTGATAGAGAAAAGCTTGCATTCTTTCGGATCCAATCAAATACATGGCCACCCTACCTCCAGGAAAGGAGAGAAAATTCTTCCCTAGACAGATGCAAGCCTGCAGGAAGAAATTGAAGCAGATGGAAGGAAACTCCCACTCTGACACAATAGATTTTTCTTGTTTAATATGTATAGTTTCTTTAGAGTTAGAGGAAATACGTTTTCATACCTTTATTACTTAATACGTTCTAACTCTTACAACCAATATACAGAATCCCGAGCTGTGATAACATGATAAAATTCAAAGAAGTCTCTAGAATGGTTTGTGCATGTAGCTAATGGAGCTCTCAAAATTAAATTGTGTGGTTGAAGCCATGCAGACCCCAAAGAGAAAATATGACTCACAACGTTTATGTGTTTAAGATGATAAGATCTGTGGTCTTCATATGTATCTGACAGCCCTTCAGCAGCAGTTTGCAGTATGCAAAGATGGGAATTTCAGAAGATAACATAAAGATTATAAGAATCCTATTCGATGTTATGAGTTGTAGACCACCCAGATAAAACCATGTATTTGATATACATTATGATTATTCAAATCATTTTTGTAGAACTGATTTATGTCACATCTACAACTTACAGTCTGTTGATCCTTTTTAAGATTAAATCTAGTTTGTAAAGGAGCCAAAAATTGGAAACTACAAAAGATATATTTATAAAAGTAGGATAAGTAAATATTTTTAAAGCTCTATTAGTTAATGAAATAGGCAAAAGTGTTCTAGTTTTTGGAATCCCTGCTGAATTTAATATGAATGAAGATTCCTGGTAAGGTGTGAGTAAACATTTTTTAATAAGCAAGTGTATTTAATAAAGTTCCATTCATTTCAATAAGTATTTATTCAATGACTATTCAAGGTAGTGGATGTTCTTAATTTAGTGTGTTAGATCAATATGGCTTTTGTAACAGGAATTTTTTATGTATCCCAAAGTTGGATGACTAAAACAAATAAGCAATCACTTTGCTGAGTACACAAATATGAAATAAAATGAAGTCATAGTAGCTTAGTACTCATGCTATATATTGACTAAGTAGTAAAGAGACAAATGTACATTTTTATGAATATGTTTTCCTCTGAATATGGCTGCTCCAGAGGTTCTGCCTTGGTTGTACCACCTTGGGCACCAGAGTAAGCTCTATAACTCAGAGTCTAGAAGATTGATGAGATATGGTCAGGCTGTATTTTATTTATATATCAATCTCAAACTTGCATAAAATCCTCAAAAGCAGAAGGAATCTAAAATTAAATGGGAAAGGAAAAAAGAATCTGAATCCAAGAAAAAAAAAGCTCTGCATATATTTTACTTATTGGGCACAAAATTAGTTGTCAAATCTTTCCTTAGTTAGTGTTCCAATTTGTTTTAATTACAGTCTGAAGCAGGAAATTCAACATCAATGGTGACTGACAGAATTGTCTGGATAGGTGCTGGAGATGGCAGGGCTAGAAGAACAGATAAGATGTATATGAGGAAAGGAACATGTCAACAGACCATGACAAAAAAACATTCCAGAAAGAAAATAGTGTTCTTTTTCTAAGACATATTTTTTTATTGATTCTTTGGGAATTTCACATCATATACCCCACACATCATATACCCTAATCCTGCTCATTTCCCAGTCACTCCTTACATGCCCCTCCCCCCCATAGTGACCTCCAAAAAAAGAAAATTAAAAATATATTAATTCAAAACAAACAAACAAATAAACAAACAAACAAAAAACAAAAACAGCCACTTTCTCCTCTGTCTTTCCCGCCTCTCCAACATCTCTTCCTATGTCTTAGTGGCCTTGGCAGCTACAGTGTGTCGTACGATATACCTTTTCAGCCACTCAGCTTTACTTGTAAATATTCGTTGCCATGAGATGTTGATCTGGTTCAAGTCCTCTGGCTTCTGATATACCCTCAATGCTGGACCTTCCCTGAAACTCCTCTTGGATATCCTGCATCCAGGGCTTTGAACTGACCCACTCCAACATCTACCCCATCTATGACCTGCCAGAGTACATGAAGGGACTGGTCTTGTGGAACCATAGCAGCAGGATCTCCATGACTTGAGGAAACCAGTATTCTGAAGCCATACAGTGAAAGGAGAATGTCTCACTCCCAGTCCATTGGATGTTTGGAGAAGTCTTAATAACTTACTTTGGATTCTCATTTTTATTTCCCGTGTACATTACTTAATGCACAGAAGTGTGTAACCTCGTGTTTTTAAGATTGTAGGCACAATAGGAACAAAAATGGTACTTAAATGGCTAAGTAGCAGTGAGTTTGAAATTCTGCTTACCCAAAATATCCTTTTCATAAATCAGATAATGTTGTAATCAGCAGAGATACCAACTTTACATAATCACCAATTGTGTTTGCTTTTAGAAGAGTTTTCCATGAGAGATTTGCATGATATTTGCAATTACCCCATTGCTGTGTCACTGTGTTCTAATTAATGGGAAATTGGATAGCAAATCAAGATAAGAGAGTCAAAAAGAATGGAAGGGCTCTCCAGCTCCTTCGGTGGGGAAGGGATTATTTAGAGGTGGGGATGAGTGGGGAGAGGGTAGGCATAGAACAGGGAGATGAATGGAGTGATTAATTGGCTCAGAAATAAAACAGAACATACGCAGCATCTTAAGAACCACCAAATGACTTTCAAGCCATTTGCAGACTATTGTATAGACGTTAATTTATTTCCAGCAGATAATTTTTGCATATAAGAAGAATTAGAAAGTCAGCAAGCCCCATTGTTGGCTTATCCATTATTTATTGAGAAGGAAATGAGGAAGGAGAATGGACACAAATTAGACTTGCCTCACTGTTGGGAGAGTACTCTAAAGTGTTGTGATTTTTATATGGCCTGAAATGCCCATGAAGACTGTGAGTGCCTTTCTGTCCTTAGACCTCTGGACTTAAAATAACACGTAAGAATTTCTTTCAGTGAAGGCTGTTTCCATGGAGTGAAGTGAGCTTTTATTCTTCCTTGGCTTCTGAAGTAAGATACATAGATGAATAGAAGCAAGTGTAAATAGATATAAATGTGATTACATCTAATCACCTGAAAGGGACTTATGGCAAGATGTGACCTGAAAATGGAGTTACTTTTTCATAATCTTTTGATAGCCCGTATAGGGAGTGCCTTTGAAAGACTTGGTAAACGTATCCATTTGTAATCCCAGTTGCCACTTAGATTCTAGATTAGTGTCATTTTTTTTGTGACCATTTGATTAAACAAAGGATAATTAATGTTACAAGAAAGTCAATATAAGTTCTGAACTCAAGCATACTCTTAGCCTCTCCTATAATTTTGTCCTAAATAAAACTTGAGTATAAGAAAGATCCATTGGCCAACATCAATACTCTCCCCAGATGGCCTTTTACGCATGTTCTCAGGGCTTATTCTCAGGCTCCTAGCCTCAGGCCAGTCTGTAGAAGGCAGACTATCTTATGGATCACAGTGTTGAAGAGAGAGAAAACTTCACATTTAGGATTAGAGGTTTTTAGACACTTAGAGTGCCTGCTAAAGAGTGATGTTGAAAATTTGATTCTTATTCACGGCTTCTCATATTGTACCTGAATAATTATTCAAAAGTTCTTACCAAGGAGTTCTGACACTATGCATTTAAAAATGCAAAACCAATTAAATACTAATATGCTGTGACTCAAATCTTTGAAAGAAAACGTCCTTTGTTTGTGATTTGAAACCTGCCACTCTGTTTCATTATTGTAGAGGTTCCCAGCAGGCATGTTCACCCAGATTTAATTATTAAGCCATAAATGTATCTTTGAAATTTTCTCTTTAAACTGAATGCCTAGGAGTAATTTAGAATTGCTTTTTTCACTCATATGTCAAATCAGACATATATATATTCTAAGGTTTTAGAAAAGTGAACTCCCCTGAACAGATAATAGTATCGGGATGCCATTAAAATGAGTAACTATGGAAATGGAGTAGGTAAAAATGTATTGAGATCTTCAGTAAGAACTCTCTACATCTATTTAGTAAAATAAAAACTTAATGGGGACAGGTTCCTCCCCTAGTTTGCTTATTTTCTCTTATTCTCTGAATACAACATGGTGCTTGCTACTTGTGAAGGAGGCCATTGAAAGTTCATTGAGAAAATAGAAGTGTCAGTCCCTCAGGCCTTCCCTTCCACCTACTCCCTATCATCACGTGTTAATGTCCCTTATTACTAAGAATGAAAAACACTAAAGAGTTTCTTGTGTGGCATTGCATTCATTGTTCTCTTTTGTTGCTATGATAAAATACCCTGACAAAAATGTAACTTAAAGGAGAAAGGGTTTATTTTTGGCTGACAGTTCCAGGATATATAGTACAATCATCTTGTCAGCAGGAGCTTGAGAAAGGTGGGTCTACATTGTGTCCACAGTTGGATAGTAGAGAGACAGATGGCTGTGCTTAGATAACTTGCTCTTTTTTTTAGGCGTTCAAGAATCCCAGTCCTGTGAATGGTTCCCACCACAGAGCTGGGTCATCCTACCTCAAGGAAATTAGTTAAAATACTCCCCCACAAGCATGTTCACAGGCCCATCTCCCTGGTGACTCTAGAGCTCATCAAGTTGACAGTTGAGATTAGCCATCATCGGGATTAAACTTACAGAATGTATGCATACCTATGTATATATATAAGCAGATATTTGTTACACACCTAATATTGATTACAAAATACCTTATCAAAGAGATTTATATTTTATATCAAAAAAGAACCATTTAAACAAGGTTTAAAATAAAGATTTTTCAGAGTAATGAAACTATTTCTCTACAATTTTTTTCCTTTTCTTTGGAATTAAGAAAAATAAAAAAGTAAAAGATATGTACCTTCACTGTTGAGAGAGTATGAGAAAACATCAGAGAATAACTAAAAGATATCTATTTAAAAATCTCCTGGGAATAGTGTCTACAAGAACTTCAAAGAAATGGCCCCATAAAGGCAAATCTTTTCAAATGTCATGGCATTTACAAGATTATTTGGAAATATTGAATATTTGTTGAATATTAAAAAGTTCTCACTTTCTGTCCTTTAAAGGAAGTCTTTTAAATTAATAAGGATGCAATTAACATGCATAGAGAACATATGCTAGCATGCACATGTAGAATTACAGGGAAACGTAAAATGCTCATTACATAAAACAATTGTATTTTCTTAAATAACTAGGGATTTCCTCCTATTCTTTCACTATTGGTACCTCAGTGTCCAAGTGTATGAATAGTTTGGTAGTTGTGCTCCTGACAACTACAAATATAAAGAGATCCTATTTAAATTTGAAATTTACATTAGACCATGTCCCAAAGAGAATTCATGGTTCATGTGTTCTTCTCATTATTATTAAGTGATAAAATAATCACAGGGAAACAATGTGGCATTTGCACCACAGTGCCAGTAAGTATTACTTGACAACAACTTATACAACCCGATGTCTATAAGAGTTAAGGATTGTTCTTCCCCTAATAATTTAAATGTCAAAAAAGTCACTGGAAGCTGATCGCTTTTCCTCTGTCACAATTGGGGAAAGGTTTAAAAAATATGAAACTCACTACAATCCTGATATTAACACTGGGCTAAATCATCATTTATTTATTATTCTGTCTTATAAACACAGGAAAGCAGAAAACCTCCAGGCTCATGTACAATAAAATATCCCAGCATTAAAACTAAATAATAAAATGTCAATGATAAAAGACTGATAACCCACCCAGACATCTTGCCTATATAGTCTAGGAAAAAAAAGAAATCTATCTAAACAAGTAGACTGCAAAGCATTAAAACAGCATAGTTCTCCAACTCTACACATCCTAGGACAGTGGACCCCCTGTGGGTCATGGGAGGGTTTCAATCAACCCTTTCACAGGGATTGAATATCAGATATTTACATTATAATTCATAACAGTAGCAAAATAACAGTCATGAAGTAGCAACAACATAATTTTATGGTTGGGAGTCACATAACATGAGGAACTATATTAAAGGGTCACAGCATTAGGAAAGTTGAGAACTACTGTCCTAAGAGTTAGTGGAGTAAGATTTGATTTGCTTTTGCTGGATTGAATTAGTGCTTTTGAAATACATTTCACTATTCCAATAATACATTTCACTATTACCAATCTATCACACACAATAAATCGATATTTGGTGTTTTTGTTTAAAAGTTCTTGCAACTCCCAATTTGTGGTATTAAATCTGCATGTGTTTCTGAACTCATAGTTCTAACTTAATGCCTATATAGTCTTCTTTCTTTCGTTCTTTTTTCCTCACAGACATTCTGATGAGGAATTCCTTTTCCTTCTGATGTAATGTCTCAGGAAAAGGAAAGGAGGTCAGACATGAGCCCGCTCTTCCCCACTTAGTCACCAATGTTAAGACAGCAGAGAACTGGGTCATTTTACCTACAGCTTCATTAGAGCTGCCTTTGGATTTGAGTCCCATGAGCATAAAACATGTGGTAAATTCATAAATACTAGCCTGGCTAATTTCAGTGAATGAAATACCTATGTGTTCAAAACATGCACTTGCCTAACTGATGAAAACTATTAGTTTGCACTTTCCAGAGTCACACAACCATAGTTAATGTATATGCCCAAATACCATTAAAAATACTACCAAGTCTGATCTGCTCTATTTAAAATCATGAGCAAAACCTAACAATTTTAAAGAAATTACATAAATTCCCTATAAAATACATTAAGTGTGGGGCAATGATGAGGTCTGATCTTCCATTGGTCACCCATTTCCAAACAGACCAAGGTATCTTCCTTAAAATGCCATGTTACTATGGAGAGCAATTCCAGAGCCATTCACGAAACTTCATATGGTTACATTGTCCCACTTACAATTCTACCTGGATCTCTGCTCTAGCAGAACTTTTCAAAAATTCAAATATGACTATTTCAAGGTGGGCATGGTGACTCATGCCTGTGATTCCAGTGCGCAGGAGGCTGAGGCCAAACAATCAGGCATCAGAGGCCAGCCTGGATTAGAGGAGAGCTTATCTCAAAAACCTAAAAAAAAAAAAAAAAAAAAAAAAAAAAAAAAAACCCTCAGAAAAAGTCAGATTCCTATAGGTATATCAAATTTTTTTCATTCAGAAAAAGGTTTCTTTTAACCCTAAACACTAAAATTTGGATCTTAACAAGGACTAAGAAAATTCCTATATTTGGCTAAAATCATTTTTAAAAAAATGTACAGCCAATCTGACACGTATTCATTCTTTCTTCTGAGTTCCTACTCCATAAATGTGGGACACGTGAACTGATGAGGGGTGTGTAAGGAGTGGCTATAGCTAGTGTAAGAGCCTTCAATACACAAGGCTACATTTAAGTGTTTTAGAGCAAAAGAGGAGTTGGCACCATATTTCTTTTTAAAAATGATTGAAGTACGTATTTCTTAATTTAAAGTTTTCTTTATTCAGTCAGTCACAAAGATAATTTAAATATGTCTTGGGAAAAACAATCCTAGGGTCAACACATCAAACCTAATGTCCAGGTGCACTGCAGTACATAAAGACATTTAGACATCCTTAAACACAATATATCCAAGAGATAGTTTGACTTTGTAATATTCTCTGGCTTAGGTGGAAATAGAAACATGGCTCAGAGAACACAATCATGGTCTTCCAGTGCAGGAAGCCGTATTATGTAAATTAATCATGCACACAAGATTGGTATAACCCCCACAATTGCCAACTCGTACCTGGGGACTGCTACTATACGGATGGTGTAATAAACATTACACACACTACAAATGAGGCAAAATGGCTGGGAAAATGTGTGAGGAGGAAAACGCCGAGAAAGGATTATAAAATATCTTTATGAACATTAGCGCAAATGAGGAGACGCAGCTTTCTAGATTTATTCTTTTGACAAATTGTCTTTATAGCGCGGCTTCCATTGTATCCTATCATTTAGACACTCGCTGCACAAGCCATATACCTGTAAAATCTAGAGTTCCTTTTGTCGGGTTTGTTGTTGGTATCCAATACATGTCGGGTATGCTAGTTGCTTGGTAAATTTATAGTGTATGCAGTAGCAGGCTCTCCTAAACACCTTCCCTTAAAAAAATAAAATAAAATGTGGACGTAATGATAGGTGCCAGAAGCACTCACTGTGGTCTTTAGAGCCACAGAGCAGAGATTCTTTGATATCTGTAGCATCCCTCCATTGCACCAATCCTGTTTACTAGAAAACCTTCATGTTATCACATCCTTTATTTTGAGCTTGGTGTGATCAAGTTTATATTTCCCTATTGTCTGTAACCTTTCCAAAAAAAAGCAGAAATCTTATATTTCTGCTGTTTCCGGCGTTTATTATTTGGAATGTTTAAATTTCAGAACTTACACGTGGAGGACATATTGCCATGCTACTGCTATTTTTTTTTCCTTTGGTTTCAACAATTTGATTTTTTTTTCCCCTTGGAAACCAGCAAACCCTTTTGTTCGTTTTTCAGAGCATCTATGCTGGTCCCCCGCTCTAATTATGGAGGGGAAAGGAAGGGTTAATAGCTATTAGTAGGTAGCTTTCCCTTCTAGAATCCGAACTAGCTTTTAAAATTTGTTTTCCCTCCCTGAATTTATAAATATTTTAATCAATAATGTATCTATTATTTCCCAAGTGAGCCCTAAGGAGTATGTTTGATGGCCTCACACAAGCCATTCCAGGAGAACAGACTCTCTCAAGCAGCTGACAACAGTGAGCCCAGCTAGGCTTTCCCTCTCCCGAGTCCCTGGGTTTTTAGGTTAGCAAGCAAAGGCCCACTCACTCCATCACTGGACCAGTGAAACTGATGTGTTGAGCAAGTTCCCTTGCTCCCTTTTGCTGAACCCGCATTGTGCCGTCCCTTGCATAGTCCATGAGAAGCTAGCCTGGAACAAAAGGCAGCCATCAGAGGAAAACACAGTCTGCCCTCCACATCATAATTACACTTGATCAGCATCAACTCTGCATCAATAATTAGACAGGGGTCCAATAATTACGTTGGCAACCAGACAAGAGAGTCAAAACTTCGGTGATCCCCGTGAAGTGACCGTCCAAGGTAGAAAGCAGTGCTTCGGTTGGATCCTCCCCTTCTTTCTCATAATGACACAGATGACGGAGGACCGGTGCCCTTTGCATGGTTTGAGAATATTCCCTTCCAGTTGTTGCCGCTCATTCCAACTAAAGAACTACACTTGCTTTCATATATGACATACTTGCTTTTAAAAATCTAATTAAAACTTTCCTTTTGGTCCTTAGGTAGGAAGATGGCTCTGCTGAGATGGATTCTTAATTAATGCACTGAGAGCCTGCGAGTCCCACCTCTCAACAGGAATGATTGACGTCCAAGGATACATAAATTACACTAATTGAGCTCTGCCTCTATGTAGGCTTTGCACAGCCAACTCATCAGAGAAGCTAGGTGAGTAGACCAGCATTAAAAGTTACTCAATATGTTCTATGCTTTCCCAGAGGATGGAGAAGGAACTTCCCAGGCCCTTGCACATTGATTAACACAGAAGGCAGTCTTTTGCTTCCGTTTTAAGATGTAGGTTTTGTGTTGCGAGCTTTTATTTTTTTTTAATTATAAAAAATTAGCATTTTAACATAACCATTTAAATTTGAATAATCGCATTCTCCTTGCATGTTTCATGCAATAAGAGTTGCAAGCCAATGACAGTATGTAAAAATCACTTGGCATCGTTTGTTGATATTAAATTGTGTTGCCTAGCAACCAGTGCATATGCTATGGAGAGATTGTTTGAAATCAAATCCAATCTTGGTCCTCGAATTTAGTTTTCAGAAATTTACCTTGTTGTAAATACACCTAATCTCCTGTTTTAGCCACTGATGATATCAAAATGTTTCCTTTATGTTTATTTCATCCTGAAAGAAACAGACAGATATACTAAGGCTCCTACTTGCCTGAAATCTAGTTAAAGTATTTGGCATAATCTAGAAGCTTAATAATCTAAAGTAAAGTCATAAATTAGAGGCCTATTTGCTTTAGATGAGGACATTAAGCTATGTTAGGCTATAAGACATTAAATTATTTCTTTATTTCACATTACTAAAATAGATCTACTACTCAAAAAATATAAATAGGCCTTTACTACATAAAAATTTTAAAGGAAAAACTGGAATGCTATATTAAGTAATTAACAAACATAAAGTGCTATACTTAAATGAATATTAGTATTAAAAACTAGCAAAAAAGGGGTGTGTGAATCTATCAGACTTTTAAGACTCAATCTAAATAGCCAGGAATTAACACTAGAAAAATATATGAAAAAGCACAGAAGGAACTAGAAGCAGGTTAATGAAATATTTAGGGAACTGTTGTGGACTAGGAACAAGAAAGGAAAGGCTCGGGCTCATCCTAGAATCTAGTGTTCCACAAACATCAGAGGAGTCTGTGCCTCCTCTCTCTCTCTCCATCTGCCCCACAGCACTTTCCTGGACCTCATCTTTCAAGAGAAACATGGAACCCCACTTCAAATAACACCATAAAATGGCCCCTTTTCTATCAAAAAAACCCCATCATTACCTGTGAGAAAAATCAGAAGTGAAAATCGAGAAATATCAACAAAGTCTTAACTTGACAACAAACAAAGACATTAACTGCCTTTACCATCAGGAACATCTCACAGTGGCTAAAATAAGAGGGCAGGGAGGGGAGGGAAATGAAGGAGGGCTGCTTTCCTGAAAGACCTTTTATAAGTTAGTGGTTAATAGTATTCAGATAAAATGTATCAAAGCGGGTGAGACTTACATAATGTAACATTGCTGTTCAAATATTTCAGTCTAATGAAGCAGGAAACCTATGCCTCCAAAGGCTAGTGTTTACCTTCCTGTTCTGTAATTGTATGTTCATCCCTGCATCCCAGATTATATTCTAAGCAATGTGTGATGCTTGAAGTGGTTGTCTATGAAATTATACTTGAAATGACTCAAATCCCTCAAGATTTGTATATTCAATAATTATGAAATGGTGCCATCACAGTGTATCCCATTAGTCTCATATCCGTAGAAATATTTATTAGGAGAAAAAGTAGCCATATGTTCCTAACATTGGCAGACAATTCTATTTGAATTCAATTATTTTTAATTTAGCTAACAGTAATCTTAAGGCAGTTTCACAATACCATGTTGATGATACCCTTGTATAAAAGTATATAAAATGTACTCCATGGGTATTAACTTTTTCTTCCTCTGTGCTAGGTAATTACAGTGCTGATGTCTGACAGAAAGCTATAAGTCATTACCAAATGAAGCCCAGTCAGCACTATGATGAGCAGGGGCCACCTTGCCTCAAATGAAACCATTAACGTAATAGCCTATCACTCAAGCTAATAAAATAAGCTCTTGCGTTCTTCTGTTTTAGAACATGGACCACCACATCTAAGTTCCTAATCACTGCATTATGTCATGGTCACACAGTGAACATAGGGAGACATGCATTGAGCTGCTCTAGACACACACAATACAATGAAACCTCAGTAGACTCTTCCCTGAACTTCCAAACAGAGCACTTACCCTGTGCTTGGTGCTCTGGTGTGTTGCTGGAGTTTTCCTGCCTGGCCCACAGTCAGGACAAATCTCTGTCACCCGCCAGTCCCACAGCCACTCAGACCCGACCAAGTAAACACAGAGACTTATACTGGTTACAAACTGTATGGCCGTGGCAGGCTTCTTGCTAACTGTTCTTACAGCTTAAATTAATCCATTTCTATTAATCTATACCTTGCCACGTGGCTCGTGGCTTACCGGTATCTTCACATGCTGTTTCTCATCGTGGCAGCTGGCAGTGTCTCTCTGACTCAGCCTTCCACTTCCCAGCTTTATTCTCCTCCTTGCCCCGCCTACACTTCCTGCCTAGCCAACGGCCAATCAGTGTTTTATTTATTGACTAATTAGCAACACATTTGCCATACAGAACATCCCACAGCACTTCCCCCTTTTTTTTTCAAAAAGGAAGGTTTTAACCTTAACAAAGTAAAATTACATATAATTTGGGAATTTGGGCATAGCTTCTCTTACTACTTCCTGCTGGAGGGGGGCGCTGTATCTTTTGGGGAAACAAAGAAAATTTTAGGATCATGGAGTAGTCCGTGAGGCTGTATCATCTGAGCCAGTTGTCTTGAAACGGTTTTGGATGCTGGATCATCTGGGCCATGGTGTCATCAGAGACCTTTCAGGGGGTCTTGGCTGGTCAAACTTGATGTATCTTACTCTGGAACAAATCCATAGCCTTTTGCTTTCTGTGGAAACAAAAGAGACTCTTTTCCAAAGCAACATATCCTTACATCCAAATTTTGAAGTCAAAGTATCTTTAAAATATACATACTGGTTTAACTCAGCTTCCTTTACAATCAAATATCTCTCTGTAGTTAAGAATCCCAAAGACAACACAATCCAGACTCTCTGTGTAATAGTCATCTCTACGTGGCTTATTTTTTATATTAATTTTAGTGTCTCTTTAAAGACTTTATTTTTTAAAACCATGTATTTGTTTCTATACTGTATATATCACCTTTTTTTGTCTCTTTTAAGCCTACGTATATTTTACACACATTTTAAACTATTACATCTGAATCTGTCTTATTGTGAACCTGTTGCTTTAAATTGCAGCCTTCTAAGCCTGAAACGGCACTGTGGCTGCTGGCTCTGCCCACTTTAGCTTCCCAACATGGCGGTTCCGCCAGCTCTGGGAACCATCAAGTCTCAGAAATAGTGGGTCTATGTTTTTATCAAAGCAGTGTGTAGCCCAGAAACCTCTTTTTTTTTTTGTTTTGTACTAGCAAAGGCTAAATTCACCACACAGTTTAATGTGCCACTTGCAGAGGCCTCATTCCCAGCTTTATTCTCCTCCTTGCCCCGCCTACACTTCCTGCCTAGCCAACGGCCAATCAGTGTTTTATTTATTGACTAATTAGCAACACATTTGCCATACAGAACATCCCCCTAATCACTGCATTATGTCATGGTCACACAGTGAACATAGGGAGACATGCATTGAGCTGCTCTAGACACACACAATACAATGAAACCTCAGTAGACTCTTCCCTGAACTTCCAAACAGAGCACTTACCCTGTGCTTGGTGCTCTGGTGTTTTCTTGGTTATCCTGCTTTTTCACTTAGAATTCATACGATCCTTCAGATGTGGAGCCACTCATGTGGGCCATTTATTAATGTACTACTACTGTTTGATATCTGAGTTCATTACTTGACTGTAATTTTTAAGGTTGTGTGGATTCGTGTTTAAATATTTGTTAACAATTTTAAGAAAACATATATAGGAAAAAGCAACAAATATTCCATAATAACCTATTTTTACTCTTTTCTGCTTTTATCATTTTGACTTGTGAAATGAGATGATTTTCATGGTTAGAAAAACAGCACAGATACCCACAAAAGTTTCTTTTCTCCAATAGAGATAACAGCTATAATTTCTTAATTTTTCCATAGAAATTTATATCCCCTTAAATATCCGTGTGTCATGTATGCATTTGCAAACAAACATTAATGAGATTCTAATATTAATTGAATTAGATTATAAAATAAAGTGATTTTCTAGTCCTTGATGTGGTTGACCTTCTTGTGGGGAGGAACAAATCAAAACACAGTAAATAAATGTGTGTGTGTGCACATGAGTGTGTGCACATGTGTGCAGGTGGAATATGCTGATAAGTACAAATGAAAAACTGAAACAGAAAAAGTGATTACAGGTAAATAAGAAAGTGATGTTTGAGGTAAGATTTAAATGAGGTTGAGGAAGGAACCCTGTAGCCATCTGAGGAAGATTTCTGTTCCTAGTGGACAGGACAGCACGTGGAATTCTCTTTAGCATGGCAGGCAAGGAAGAGACAGTCAGTCAGATTACCACACCACTGCTACAGTTCCTAGTCTGCATAGAAGAGATGTTTATAAATGACGTTTTGGGGATATGAATGATCAGGGGATTTGAGGACAGATATGATCTGATGTGTATTTTAAATCAAGTCTGCTGACATACACAGATAAGTGTTTCACTGTGACCTTTGCATGCATCTACACTGTTATATTTGTTCTTTTTCTCCTGCCCCACTCACCTGCATTCTTCCTTCTACTCTCCCGCTGGTCCTCCCTTCTCTCAAAGGTAGTTCCTGGTTGTCATGGTGAGCCTGTAAAAAAGAGGAGGAGAGGCAGAAAAGATTGCTTGTCAGAGGGTTATTTTAATAATCCAGAATAGTTGAGAAGAAAAGATAATATATTTTATATAAAAATATATAGAGAGAAGACTATTGGGAATATGGTGTCATAAGTCCATGTTGGTCTGTTAGGTGTCCATTTGGGAACTTAAAGCAACCAGCACAATGTACATGTCCATATTCGTGTCCAGACTCACACTGAACTTTGACCTTCCCTCATCAAGTCTGCTGTAGAATCAAATTATTTTGATTCCTATACCATGGTGATCTGTTTTTGTTATATAATGAAATTAGAAATTCTTCGTTGATTCCTTCCCCTCTTCTCTCTTACTCAAGGATTGTTCTAGCCTTATTTGAAAATGTGCTAACATGAAAAGTGTAGTATCACATTAAACTTGAATTAAATTATTAGTAAATTCATAGGTGAATTTAAGGGAGTTCAATGTGTTTGAACTGTATAGCGTCCTTATACAAATACAGATAGAATGCTGAGGTCATAGCTCACTGGTATTTGCCTTCCACCATGTGAAGTTTCTGGGTTCAAATTCCTGTCACTGGAAAAAACAAACAGAAACAAAAAAATGTTGAAAACCAAATGTGGAGCAGATTTTATCATCTACTTCTTCTCTTTTTTAAAGACTTATTTTTATTTATTTGCATGTGTGTGTATCTACAGGTATGCCATGGGGTAAGGGGCAAGAAGAGGGAGGGTGGGGGAGACGTGTGCTCATGAAGGCCAGAAGAGGGCATCAGATCCTGTGGAGCTAAAATTATAGGCAGTTGTTTGTGAGCCACCTCAAGTGGATGCTAGGAACCTATCTAGGTTCTGTGAAAAATCTGCAAGTGTTCTTAAGTCCTGGGCCACTTCTCCAGCTGCTCATTTACTTATTCTATGATGAGATCCCCAGTAGACTTCTCAGGTTTTCCTGTGTGTGACCTATGCATTTATTTACATTTATTTTACAAACACATGGCATGTATGTATTTTTCTTATCTGGCTGATAGCAAAAAAAAATATATATATTAAACTCTCAATTGCCAACACATACTATTTGCTTTGAGATATTGGGTTACTGTTTTTGTATCTAAATTACAAATTCCTAACACGTATTTCCTCCACAATTTTGCTAGTGGCGGTTTGTACAGTAGCCAGAAGGTAACTAAGGAAACAAATTTTTCATGTTTTCAGAGGTAGATGTACCTGAGATGGAGCATCCTGTGTACATGAAAAGAGGAGGCTGTAAAAATAAAATATGTTAGGTTGGGTAATCATCTATAATGTTAACAGTCCAATTGCTTGTCATGAAAAGGAAGGTTGTGCTTTAATTAAGCAATAAGACACGACAGGGTGTGAATTATGGAATAATAACTCTTGTCTAGTATATTGTTAGACAAGAGGCCAAGAACCAGATGCTGTTGCCTATATCATGATAAAATTATTACACCACAATTGAAATCTAGAACACTACAAAGTAATTCTAGAATATTCTTCGAATCATTTGGTTAAATTAAAAGTATCTGTTAAGCATATTTCTTAAATTCTAAAATAGAGGGGGCGCCTAGTATAATAATATAAGGTCCTGGACATTAGCATTTACCTGTGTGAGAAAAAAAAAAGTAAGAAAATGCACTAAAGTTAACCTAATAATTGATTATTAGATTTCTAGGCAGAAGATACACTGACTTGTCTTTTCTTTCCTGTGATCGGAAAAGTTGATGGTTACTAACTTTGGAGAAAATTTAAATGATTCCCTTTGAGCTGTTTTGCTTTATAAAGCAGGACTAACTAACAAATAAATCTGACATAAATCTTGAGGGGAATAATAGTACACATCCCTGAGGAAACTTGGCAAAGGGTGGAGCAATTTTACAAAATTTGGGGTCCTTCTGGAATCAGTGTGACTTGCTAAGTCTCCTACCATCCCCTGCTACATACCATTTTGAAGGTCTCCTTTTGTAAGGACATTAAAACAGATCTCTTATCACAGGAAAACACATTGTTTGAAATAGCCCCTTTTTAAAAGAGGAAACTCATTTCTGCCCACTCAAAAGAAACCGTTTGAGGGCGAATCTGTGACTATAATAATAATAATAATAAAAAGGTCCCTACTTGCTTTTCATCTGCAGAACACTGTGGCAAGCAGTGTTTCAAAAGAGGATTTCTTTTTTAAGTTATTATATTTTTGTGCTTTTATTACCAATATTGTATACATTTAGGATGGTTGATGTATTAACAAGCTCGGCTCCTTTTGTAACTATTGCGAGATGAACGTCATGTTACACTTCACATTTTCACGCTGTCTCTTTTAAGTTAATGTACTTCATCATCAAATTTGACCCGTCTTTGTAAGTGCAACAACTGAGGTTGCTTAATATACAGATCAAATAACCATAGACAAGGTAATTTTTAAAAGGCTGTAGAAATACTCCCATTCCCTCCAATATGCCTTTCTATCTATTCCAGGACCATTATTTTATTCATCTGGAGTAGTATTTGTGTCTTTGATTATAAAGAGAATCCCTCCAAAGTTCAAAGAAATAGAACTCAATTTTCAGTTATTCATCTCTTAGCAGAGAGAGTGGACCCATTTAGTCTAGGACTGTTAGTTGCTGGCCATTTTCCATTCTGGGGACTTCCACACCATGCTGTGGCTAGGCACCTTCCTCTGCTCCGCTACCAGTTACACATCTCCACTGTGAGTTACAGTGAATTGTGAAAATGAAAAGACAGTTCTGCAGTGCTGGGCAGAAGCAGTGACTTCATCAAACCCTGAACCAACTGTCATCTCTGCAGAAAAGATTCCAGGATCACAGATGTAGCTGGAGCAGGCCCTTCCTTCACCAGGGATTAATTCCAGTCCAGGCATATCCTATATGTGTGTTGGGGTTATTGATTGAATACTTCCACCATGACCTCTGCATGGCCAGGGAGGAAAAGACCAACCTGTAAGTTAAGAATACAGAAAAGAAGACAAAAGACATTGTCCAAATTCAGCTGCATGTGCCTGAGTGTATACTGCCTTCTAGTAGGTGAGACTACGTGTCTTTGTTATCTATCATCTTGACTCCTAAATATTCTTTCTGAAGATCATTTTATTGCTTATTATCTCAGTTTTTGTCAAATTGGCTATTTTGAGAACCCTCAGTTGAACATCAACCTTGACTCCTACTCCTAATTTCTTTCCTATATGCCCAGTTGTTTTGATACCATCTCAGGCTGACCCGCAAATAGGATTCGCTGCACCAAAGCAGTGTATTGGAAAGGACACCAGCTGTAATTTCTCCCAAGGACTTTTATAATAGAAGTTCTTGAAATACCTTGTTGTTCCTTGGATTTAAAGTGGAATGCATGTGTCAATCAAGAACAAATTAGAGAAGGTGATATGTATTGTCACGCACAACAGAGCTGTCATTTTATACTTTGGGGTCACAAGGAGGCTGTAGAGATGTCTCAGTGGCTTAAGAGTAGTTACTGTTTTTCCAGAGGCTCTAGGTTCAGCATCCAGTAACCAGCACAGATACCACACAGGCACTTGTAGGTTCAGAGTTCAGTACCCACAACAGATAGTGCACAGTCCTTGTAACTCCCATTCCAGGGGAGCTGACACGTTCCTCTGGACTCAGTGGGCACTGCCATACACATGATGAATATACATAGAGGCACACAATCATACACACAAGATAAAAAATAAATAAGCTTTTTTTATTTTTAGAAAAAGTAATCATTAATAACATAGCCCTACCTTTACATTTTCTCAAATCTCTACTTTCAGAGAGAGCACAGAACAGGAAACAGCATCAGGAAGAAGTCCATTCACTGGAAATTTCTAACTTGGGTTCTGAAATATAAAAGCAAATTAGTTTTTTTTTAAATATGGCATATATACTGTGGGAATGGAAGAAAGAATAATAGAAATAATGGAAAAAACATAATCAACTAAAAATAGCTCCATGGCAATGAAATAAGTGGGGACACCGTCCATCTCCTGGAGAGAATTCAGACCTGGCCCTCCCCACCCACTCACACTACAGTGGGTTGGTGTTACTAGCTAAAAACCTAATGTCAGACAGAGAAAAATCTGATTACAGCTCATCCGAGAACCTTTTATGGGCTTAGTGAATGGTATACTATTTAATGAAACAAAATTTTGAAAAAAGTATTCAAGTTTTGAAGTCTATGAAAAAAAAGCAGGCACAAAAGCAGGAAAGGACGAAAAATCCATGTGTGCAAATAACATCAAGACACCTGAAGGCAATCAGAGCTACACCTGGTACTCAGAGAACTCTGGGTCAGGTGTTCTTCATGCGGAAATACTTTTCAAGTGAAGAGGTTGGTCGGGGTCCCATATCATCAGCTACCCTCAAAGCATAAAAGAGAAAAATGTCTCCCTCACTGGAGCAAGAGCTCTGCAGCCTACATGGCTGCATCCTCGTCTGTTGTATCCCCCTCCCCACTCTCCATAACTCAAAGCAGGTAGGCAGCAGGCTGTGCAGATGGAGATGTACCAGCCAGAGTCCACATGGAGCACTATAGATCTGGCTAGTTGTCTAGTTAACGTCAGCTATTTTTGGATAATACCCACAGTTGTGTTGGAAAAATGAGAAAAAAAAAAGATGGATCTGCCGTGAGTGCAGTATATGAAAACATTTGAAAAGGTTGACTTAGGACTTGGGCTGTGTACTCAAATGGAGACCGCTGATGACTCAAACTGACTTCCATTGCGATCGACAGCATAGAGAGTGTATTGGAAGGATACTGTGGGTCACACTGGTAACATTGATCACACCGTTTGAGTTCCCAAAAGAAATGCTGTAGGCACTGATTATTATTTGTGTGTATCTTGTTTGTTTTTTTACTTTGAACAAGCAGATGGCAGAGTGGCTTAGAGACTTCCCTGCTTGTCATACCAACACAGGACACTAGGTACAAAGGAGGCTCCGAGTAACTGTGTGAACATCAAAATGATGGGCTGGGATTTCTCAGCCAGCAGGCAACACTAGAGATTGATTTCTAGTTAATAGAAGTGGGAAGTTCATTTAGGTACTAAAGCAATGTGAAGAATCAGCTGCATACAATTGAGAAGTATGTTCCTTGAAAAACCCTATCTTTATTGACTTATTTATTCTGTGGTACTGGGGGTGTAACCTATGACCTCACAGATAATAAGCAAGTGGTCCACATTGATATATATATATATATATATATATATATATATATATATATATATATAACTTTTTATTTTGATATGAAGTCTCATGAAGATGTCCAAATTGGCCTTGAACTCACTTTGTAACCCAGGCAGGCCTTGAACTGGTAATACATTTTCCTGCCTTAGTATCCCAAATATTTAGGATCATAGGATACCAAGCACAACTTAAAAATACTCTGTAATAAATACATATAAATAATTATATGTTGTAGATATTTAAACTACCTTTTAAGTTCTAAGTCATCTTACTGATCACAAAAATCCAATCAGATGAAAAGACCAATTATTACAGTGGTGTATGTAACAAAGACAATGTTGAAGTTATCTGTAATAGTTTTAGCAACAGAGAAATAATAATGAATAAGATGTATCACATTTAATAGCGCTTTCTACTTGCTGACTCTATGTTCTAGGTCCCAATGACACATAAGATAATCAAGCTATTTATATTAAATAGAGTGGGAACAAATATAAAGTATATATTTTTAAAGGGAAGTACACAATACATGATTTAGGTGTTCCAATAGAGAGAAAATATTAGATTGGAAGATGAAGATATTTCTTGGATAAAAAACATGATGGAATGTGTCTTCCAAAAATAGATGAAATTTCAAAAGGCAAAGGAAGGACACTTCAATAGGAAAGGCATTAATATAGGACAGTTGATTGGCATATTACCCCACTTACATAAGTATGATTACTAATCTAGTGTGGATGGGCCACAGTCATTGTGACTGGGAGGTGAGTAGATATCACTGGGATTATATTCTTGAGAACTGAAATGCCAGACTCACATGACCACAGCCAAGACTCTCACTGTAGAACTGGACATTCTAAAGTGACCCTCAGGGTCCAAGAGTAATCCATTTAAATACCGTTTCTATTCCATTATTTGTACTCACTTTTGACTCCTATAATCTGCAACCTGAGACAAGTATACTGATGTTACTGTGTGGGTCCAAGGTTCCCTCTGCCCACGGGTCTTGCTACCTTTTCATGCTTTGTTAAGTTGTGAGAAAATCAGCTGTCAAGTGCAAAGCTGCCTGCTGCCTGCCAATGAGCTCTCCCTTGTTCATTGTATTTAAGATCCTAGGTTCAACGCAGCATCGTTTGCTCAGGAAGTGCTCGTGCTAAAGGAACCGTAAATTAGAAGTAGATACCTCTTCATCTGTCCACATAGCCAAGACACAAGACTGTGCATAGTGCCTTTTATTCTAAGGATAACTAAAGGGGAGGAAAGTTTTTCTTAGTCTTGTGCCCTAAAATTCCCCAATTTAGCAACTTGCAAGTTATGAAGTTGATTGTGACCTTTATGAGCTTTTCAAAGTATTGTAAAGATTCTTTCCTCTTGTATAGTCTTTTTTATTTTGAGTGGAAAAGTAAAATGAAGAAATTATTTTCTTGGTATAATATATTCTGGGAAATAATTCAGATTGTTCTAATCACAAGTCAACCACATCATTGATAAACTAAGACGTTTGAGTCAACTACTTAGAAGCTAGGGTGTGTACACTGTGCTAGAATGGCTTGAATCTGAACAGAAAGTTGAAATTAGAAAGCAATTCATTAAATTAAATGCTAACATGCTGCATGCAGCCCAAATCAAGCAATTTTTGAGCTCTAACATGAATTTAAGGAACTACCACAGTGTCTATGGCCGTGGCCTCAGCACACAGAACTCTGTACTTTGTCCTCAACCATGTTTTTCCTGCCTTCCTGATGCCAGTACACAGAAATGAGGAGAGGCAATTACCTGCCAAAAACAAATGGCCAATCATAGGTTGGTGGATCTTCCTGGGCTCAATCCTAGCAGCATTTGCAACACTCCCAAGTGTCTTTCCTGGTTTTGGGAATATTTGCCCCTGACTGCTGCTTTTATTTTTAAAAGTAAAACACAATCCAATTATATGATCTCTGGTGCCCTATCACCTCATCACTTGTAAACTACATCCCTTTCTTGGAGATCTGTAACGACATGCAAAACTCTAGGTATCTTCAGAGAGCACCTCTATGCCAGAGGAGTTGGCCACTGATCAAGAAATGGGACAAGAAATGTTAGGTAAATGGACATAAAGCTACCCGACATTGAGTGATGGGAGACAGCAGCTGCAGACGCCATGGCCTTCTTGTTTCCCATAATCAGGAGATAGCTTGTTCTCTTCCACCACTCCCAGGGAACAAAGAAAATGTCACCTCCCTTCTTGTCCAGTAGTACCGATGCCAAGAAAGGCAGCTTACAGAGGGAAGACGGCTGCTCACGAGGTCTCACTCATACCAGACGGATTTCATTAATACTCCTTTAATAAATAGTTGAATTTATCTCCCTCCCCCGACCTCATTTTTTTTTCTTTTCCTCCTCAAGACAGCAAAGCTGATCACATTGCTTTTCAGAACACGAAACAACTAAAGCTTACAAGACAGGTATGGCTAGCAGGGCGAAATTGTACCCTGTGTGCTTCAAGGTGGCCGGTGAAGGCATCGGGAGTAATAGGAATGATTAAACTCTGTCGGATGGGGTTAGGATTTTAGAGCCTTTCTGCTTCGTGACAGGCTGTGACAGTCAAGTGGCAGTGAAGCAGAACAAACTCCGATGGCAGTTTGCTGTGAGCAGCGCAACTGTCAAAACTGTTGCACCAAAGCAAATGTTAGGGACAACAACCAGCGAAGTTTATAGCCTGGCTGCTGACGGCTAAAACGTGTTGACGCAAAGCTTGAGGTGTTCTCCCTTCTGTGCTCCAGACGCGGGGCTGCCTAGACCTACCCCAGCTCTGGGTCTTGTCAGCATGCCACCACCACACAGCAACGTCCCTGTGTTTGAACACCCAGAGATTGCTAGCACTCACATGGGATGCATATGTAATTCACTGTGTCTTGTGTTTAGAATAATCGTAT
Source organism: Peromyscus californicus insignis (assembly GCF_007827085.1). Taxonomy (NCBI): domain Eukaryota; kingdom Metazoa; phylum Chordata; class Mammalia; order Rodentia; family Cricetidae; genus Peromyscus; species Peromyscus californicus. The sequence goes on along the minus strand of NW_026294534.1, from coordinate 40,131,367 downwards.
GCAATCCATAGGAAGAGACCTTGACCTCGTGTGAAATCTACTTCCAATTATGTGGCTTGTAAGTCTAGGTTACAGCTCAGATGGAAACCTGCCATCACGGATAGGGTGAAATACTTCACACCCAGAGTCCCAACAGTGAACTTAGCATTGTCACCAGTTTCCTGAGGAGTTGAAAAAAAATTGCTTTGCACCCATGTGGCTTCACACGTTTTTATTAGAAGCCACAATAGACACTTATCACCAGCAGCAAATGAGAAACCTCTCCATGCTGTAACAACACGGGAAGAGTGTCTCAGTCTCCGTCATCCTGTGGGAATTCTCCCGTGGAGCTTCTGTGGGTTGCAAGCCAGAGGAGGCTGCCCATGGTGTCACTGATGACAGTGTTCTCAATTTGAGCATTGTGTCATATTTTACATGTTTCAGGGAGTCCAAAAGAGAGGGTGGGATTCACGTCTGCATTCTCCAGGGTCCAAGGTGCCGTAACTCTGCTGAGGTCACATTATATAGGTGTGATCAACACTAGGCATTCTTCTCAGATCCTAAAACCAATTTTGATCTCTAAGAAAGTTCATCTAAATGACCTCATAATGCATTCTTATGAGCTCCAACAAGCCAGCATGCTTCGCATAGTGGTATTTAGAGTCACAAAAAGTTCCTCCTTATATCCAGTTAGTAAAAACAATGGCTATTAGTTTATAAACTCCTTCTTACATGAAAAATAGCCTGAATGTACTTGCATGCCCCCAAATAATTCACATGCTCTATGATTTAGAAGTTTCATCTTCTTTACCTGCAGCTGAAGAGGCAAATAAAATCATTCAACGTTTACTGCTAGGGTAAAGAACATATTTTTTTAAAAGGGTAGTAAATTAGCTTGTGCTGGAAACATCTATTTTCTGGCTTTCTTCACTGCCAACTCTTTCTGTTTACTTTGATCAATGATTTGCAAGCTACTATTATTATTTATGTGTTCTACAATTACAGCCAGTGACACCTTCCCTTCTGCAGCCCTAAGCCACAAATGTGAAGGGAATAAATGCTGTTTATTATGACAGCCTGCCTTTTGTCTGTGGCACGGTGACAAACTACACCCCTGACAGACAGCTCGCTACCGGTTTTTACTATTTCTCTCCCCCACCTCACTTCTCGAGTGTTCTCGGGAATATGACAATAGATGGAATTGAATAAAAATGCTTAGTGAGAGTCAGTTGCATTCATTTGCCTCCCAGTGAGCTCCTTTGGGGACTTGTATTGGATGAGGGATGGATGGCCCAGCAGTGTGCAGATGTTTTAAAGTTTCTGGGAGTCTTTGAAGTAGAGGGAAACAGGACTTCTTTGCTTATTAAGCGAGAAACTTCAGCCACTTAGGCATTAACTTTTTAAATGTATTTGATTTGAAAATCATGCCGCCTCCACAGAATGTGAAAAGGGGGTGCAGGCAAAAGTCATTAGGTCACGAACTAGTTTTGTTCCCTGGTCCAAAGGTATTTTATTAAACTAGAAGCTGAGGGCTGGGAGGACGGAAGCTGAGTTTCTCCAAAGAGCCTCCTAATGAACTTTCTAATCTATGTTAAGGTGATGTGTATACTGGCTAACTGCACCTTATGGGACAGACTAGATTAATAAATAAAAGAGTCATTATGGTTTTTATAGACTCAACTTGGAGCTAAGAGCAGGTTGGTAAATATTTGACAGCCTCTCTGCCTCCCTTGAGTGTGATCAGAAAGGCCGGGTTCTGGTGGCGTCAGAAAGCCCATCACTGAAATCTGTCCTCACAAAGAGATTGTTTTTAGTGAAATGAAGTTGTTCTTCCTTTCATTTTTACCATCCTCTGGAATTTCTCCCTTATAGAAGTAAGTGGTTTTTTTTTTTTGTTTTTTGTTTTTTTTTAAACTGGATGTACGTTACCACCAAGTTTCCATTATTTAGGAAACACATTTAAAAAATAAATACCAACCCTGCATTATTCAACAAATCTTTTACAACTTCCAAAAATTGTTTAAATGATCTATTTGCTTCTTTGAAAGAAATTCCTTTACCTGAAACTTTAAAATACAGTTTGACACTTAAAAGCCGCTGGATGGCTTGTAAATGGAAAGGTCACAAAGAATGAAAACAAGTCGATGAACCCAGTTGAAATAAGAATTTGACATGGAAAAGTTAGGTGCTGTATAATATTAAATAGTCTATTCAGTGTAGGAGTGTGAGCAAATCAAGTATACCACAATAATGCAAATGAATTTTCAAGTTGGGATGCAAAGACTACAAACCGAGATAAAAGATCATATCCAACTGCTTATAAAGACTCCATTTAAAATAAAAGTTTAAATTGTTTTGAAACCAGCAGGATAAGCCAGAAGTGACTGGCAAATGTAAAACCAAATGAAAGTTGGAGTTTATTAGCAATGACATCTAAAGTAGGAGTCATGCTACAGTCATAAAAATGAAAACATTATGGAAATGGAAACCTTCTGTTGACAGAGATGAATAATTGGGAGGCTTATGCACCAAAGAGCAAAAACTTTGGAATGTTATAATTTTAAGATGGACAGAAATGCAATTGGATATAGCCAAATGATGGTGAGGAATAAGTTTGTAAAATTTTGAGCTATAAAAAAATGAATAAAGGGGCTCGAGAGATAGCTCAGGGGTTAAGGGCACTTGTTGCTCTTGCAAAGAACCCAGGTTCAATTCCCAGCACCCACATGAAGGCTCACAACCATCAATAACTCCAGTTCCAGGGGATCTAACATGCTTTTCTGACCTCCTTGGGCACCAAGGACACAGGTTATACTAATATATGTGTAAGCAAAACAATCATACAAATGAAATAAGTACATCAAAAAAAAAAAAAAAGAAAATGATTAAAGCAAGGATTAACAATATAGCCAATAGATTTGTGTGTGTTTGTGTGCGTGTGCGTGTGTGTGTGTGTGTGTGTGTGTGTGTGTGTGTGTGTGTGTGTGTGTGAGAGAGAGAGAGAGAGAGAGAGAGAGACAGAGACAGAGACAGAGACAGAGAGAGACAGAGAGAGAGAGAGAGAGGGAGGGAGGAAGAGAGGGAGAGAGGGAGAGGGAGAGAAGGGAGTATGAAAGATTGAGAGAGAGAGAAAGTATTGGGAAAGCTAGTATATGGAGAAATTGATAGATATTTAATAAATGCATCATTTTTACTGTGTTGGTATTCTGCCAGAGTTTGACTGGTCAGATATTCCTCTAACTCAAAAGGAAACTGAACCCTGAATGGCCAGGTGATGGTTCAGGGTTCCTTTGCCAGGACTGCACAAGCTGAATTGGCTCTGAGACTGATGGTCTCAAACACTTGAGTTCCATCTTGCCCATAGAAAACATACATTCTTTTCTTATTCCAGGAAAAAAAAAAGAAAGCCATTCATAATTTTGACAAAACAATCTTTACCAAATCCAGGCCATTGAGATTTGTGGACTATAGTCTGTAAGCATAATTGAACAAAATCAAAAGGCAAAATAATAATAATAATAATAATAATAATAATAATAATAATAATAATTTCTCCTCCTCAAGGGGGCAAGAAAACTAAAGAGAAACTTCAACCTATAGACATAAAATCCCATTGTAATTAATGGCTAGATCAAAAGAGGAGGATACCCAAATTAAGATTAGAGATAATTTAGCAGTTAACTCTGCCATGATTATTCTTCTTAATACAGGGTGCTTTTGACTCGCTCTTCTATTGTTTTTAAATAGCTAATAAAATTTCTAAATATTCTCCCTAATTCCCTTTATTTTATTAATCTAGTCATTTAGGTACATCTATGTTGAATTTAATAGACCACAATTGGATAATTTCACACTCTTAACACAGAATTAATTTCATACCTTTGTAAGTATATATTACTTATACTTTAATTTCTCCTAAGTTGGGTCCATTATGATTATAGTGGTTGAATGTATGACCTAAAAACTGCCATCGGTCTCCTCCAGAAGTCACTTTCTGGCTTCGTGGGAGGAGGTGGGGCTTCTTCTTCCCCTCCAAGAAGCTTGGTGAGTAAAATGTAGCAGTTTAGGCCACTTAGCTGTTTTTTTGGGATGTGCCTGCCTGGGTTTCCTGCCTTCCTTCCCCTTTGAAAACCATGTAGGTGAGAATTATCTTTTCTAATGGTTTACTGCCTCTCTAGGTCTTAATCAGTGTGGATTTCTGCATGCCTTTTCCATACCATATACATACATACATATATATATGTATATAGAGAGAGACAGACAGAAACAGAGACAGAGAAAGAGACAGAGAGTTCTATATCTATTATCTATCTTATCCACACATACACACTGAAAATTATTTTTGGCAGCACTGCTTTATAAATTATCATTCACAGTTAATTTAGTTGTTCACACTTTAATCAGATTACTTTAAACATCATTAAATTATCATTTGCATAGATGAGAAAATTGTTCATTGTTTTATTGATCCTTTTATTCTTGTTATCAATTACACTAAACTGTCTGGTTAAAACAAAACCAAACAAAACTCCTTATTACCAGTCCGACAGTATAATACCATCATCAGGGATATTGACAGGGAAAAATTTTTAAAAATGTGTTCATACAAGGGAGAGGAATCATCTCTCATAACTGTCAAATAAAGTAAATAGCAACTTTGAGGAGTGACATTTAGGAATGAAATCCAACAAGCAAATGACTGCATTGGAAAGATTAGTGGGGTCACTTCCTTATCTGTGCACAAGATAACCCAGGTCATTTGTGGGCTACAGTTTGCTATTAAATACACTAGGAAATAACTTGTATTTTCTGACCTATATTATTAATAATAGACGTACTAGAAAAAATAGTTATTTGGAAGCCTGATTTAAAAGCATGCCTATTCTTCTTCCGGAACCACGTTCTACAAAATTTATTCATCTAAAAATGTATACGTAATTCTAAGATCACATCTAAAATGAATGCATTTTTTTAAAACCATATTATAATCATTTTATTTTACGCCTCTCAGTTGCATTTGAGGAAGTCTACATAGGATTTACTAAATGTTTTCTGCTGCTTGCTTGCTGCTTCCTGTCAAGTATGTCTAAGCACTGGCTATGTACCCTGTGTATCCAGGTTTTGAGGAAGATTAGAGATTATCTATTTTAAAACGTCTAGCACATTCCTTGGCACACCAGACTTAGAACTTAAAGCATGTATCTAACTGTCGAACATACATGTGACATTGGAAATATAAATCACCCACCATCTTAACGACTAGTTCAATAAAATGATTTTTCAGCTTCCTCCTTGCAGCAGATGGGAACAAGTACAGAGACCCACAGACAGACATTACACAGAGGGCAAAAGACCTTGGAGCACTCGGCCCTAAATAGGATGCCTCTACAGAACCCCTGCCCGCCCCCCACATCAAGGCCCAGGGAACCTGAAAGAAGAGGCAGGAAGAGCCAAAAGGGACTGAGAGCACGAGGGAAACAAGGCCTTCTAAATGAACATGATCAAAGTTCATATGGACTCACAGAGGGCATGCCCAGGGCCTGCAGGGGTCGACACCAGGTCCTTGTCATAGATTATGACTTCCAGTATGAACATGATCATACAAACTCCCAGAGACTGAGAGGGCATGCCCAGGGCCTGCAGGGGTCGACACCAGGTCCTCGTCATAGATTATGACTTCCAGTATGAACATGATCATACAAACTCCCAGAGACTGAGAGGGCATGCCCAGGGCCTGCAGGCGTCTACACCAGGTCCTTGTCATAGATTATGACTTCCAGTATGAACATGATCATACAAACTCCCAGAGACTGAGAGGGCATGCACAGGGCCTGCAGGCGTCTACACCAGGTCCTTGTCATAGATTATGACTTCCAGTTAAAAGTCTTTATGGGATTCCTGCATGTGTGAGTGAGTGGATCTCTATTTCTTGTGCTTTCCCTTGAGCTCTTTTCCTTCTGTTTGTTTTTGTCCAATTCAATGCATCAGCCTTACTGATTTATCTTTGTATATTATATTATTATCTCTTAGAAGCCCATGTGTTTTCTAATGAGAGACAGAAATGGAGTGGATCTCGATGGGAGTGGAGGTAGGGAAGAAGTGGGAGGGGTAGAGGGATGAGAAAACATAATCAGAATATACTATGTCAGGGAAAAAAATCTATATTCAGTAAAAAGGAGAAAGATGATTCTTCAGAATAATAACCTTCTTTCCATTGTTGAGTTACAGTGGTCAGTTGGCTAGCCCCTAGGATGATGAATTCCCACAAGCAATTCCTGGTTTCCAGCACATTGGAAGAATACACAACTTTCCCTCCCTTCACTGTCATAGTTCACCAGGAGGCATAGCTCTCACACTCAAAGAAGGTAAAGGAAGCACACAATTGCAAATGCCTTCTGGAATATCACAAGTGAGCTGAAAGGTCATCTGCATGGAATCCAGGGGGTTAGTATGAACTAGATTCCGTAGTCTGGATTATCCGTATCTCAGGACCAAGCATGTAACAGCACTATAACAGAAAGACTTGCATATGAGCCCATGATGCACACAATTATTTGGACTACACATGTATTTATTTACAGGTCACCTGGGTTTTCCCTCACTCCTCACCTCCATACGCAGAGCCGCTTCTGGGAGCATTGATGTTTAATGCATCATCCTCTCAGATAGAAAAGGTCAGTGTGAATGGAGTATGCCATGATTTGAAGACTCCATTAAAATGGCAGTTTATTTGGGATGACTGTTTTGCCTTAGGCAAGCAAGTCAGCTTTATTTTAGGCCCAACTAATGACAGCACTAAGAATTTAACCTGAGCTGGATTCCAGCTCCTCGATGTTTGGGTGAGAAGCAGGAACTGACAAAAGTCTTGTTTTTTCTACAGCATCAGAAGTGGTCAAGGTACTACTACAAAATTGTCTGGAGATTCACCTCATCATAAAATCCTTTTCCACAGCAGCAACATTCACAGTCAATCACCACTTGACTGCAGCAATGGGATAATGGTGCACATCGAAAAGGAGTGAGGTTCTTGGCTACTTTCAATTACATATATATGACAACAGACATATTCATTAGAAAATTGCTGGCTGAAGAAATGGCTCAGAGATAAGGAACACCTGCTGCTCTTCCAGAGGGCCTGAGTTCAGTTCCTACCACCCATGCTAGACAGGTCAAAGTCCACTATAACTCTAGCTCCAGGGTGATACCACTTACACTCATGTTCATATACCCACACAGACACACATAAAAGCACATAATTAAAATAAAAATAAATAAGTGAAATTGCAATATATATATATACATATATACATATATACATATATATGTATATGCATATATCTGTGTGGACTTGAGAGGTGGTTCAGCAGGTAAGAGTGATACTGCTCTTTCGGGGGACACACCCAAAGTCAGTTGCCAGCACTCACATCAGGTGGCTCAAAACCACCTGTAATTCCAGCTCTAGAGGAGCTGATGCCCAATTCTAACCTCCACAGGCACCTGCACACACATGCACATAAAAACACATAGACACATGAAGAAAAATAATAAAAACTAAATCCAAAACTAATTGTATTCAACTACCAGTGAGAATAACACATTGAAAATTGGCACAACCTTTAGAAATCATTACAAACCATTTTTGCTTATATCTCAGCAAGTCAATGATGATTGCTAAAGATGATGAGTACTCATAATTGTTGTGGAACTGTGAATTGTGCTTTTAGACCTAAAGAATTGGTGGGCTCCTGTAGAAAGCTGAGTACCATACCAAAACACAAGAACGTTTTATGAAAGGAATTACCATGAGCAATCAAGAAATTTAAAAGTCAGTATTGTAAATTCTTCACCATCACACTAATTACCTGCTATGTCAATGTAATCGTCAACACAATATTTGACAAATGACTATGAAGCCATTTGTATACTTTTCTAATAAAGAGTCCCCAAACTATGACTTGGGCCATATCTGTCCCAATTATCTGCTTTTCTGTGGCCTATGGGCTAAGAACTTTCAAAATCTTTTTTATAAGTTTAAAAAAAAGTCAAGAGAAAAACAATACTTTGTAACATGTGAGAATTAGATGGTGTTCCAATTTCCATATATGCAAATCAGGTCTTAATGGAACAGAGCCACATTTATCACTTATGTGTGTGCATTTCCTTTTTGTTACATTTTCAGAGTTGAAGAGCCACAACAGATACTGTTTGCCCTATAAATCCTAGAATAATATGTAATCCATAAAAAAAATTTGACAATCCTGTCTTACATGATTAATATCCCTTTTAGCACTAGCTCCAGTTAATTCAAAACCACAGTCAAACTTATATGGAAAAATCAAGTTACTGTCTATTCTTAGAATATTTAATTTTGGAACATTAATTTGAGTTTTCATTAAATTGTTGCAACTTCCATGAAAACAAAGAGCATGTTGACGTACATATTGGCAGAACTGCTATAGATCATTTTGAATATGATTTTCTATAGAACCAGTGTTTAACGCCTGGAGGTAATTTATCCCACTGAAGAATATAAATGAATAATTGTCATTATGCAGTTTCCTTGGTTATAGAACTGAGTACATGCAGTCAACGATCCTGACTTGACCTGAGGCTGTATTCTAACGTTGCACTCTTATAAAAGGAGTATTTTTCAAGTGGAAAATTCAAATGAGGATTTCATTCATCATGTATTTCTTTACTAAAAAATAAGAACTTTGCATTAACACATTTAAACTGACCTAATAATGATTTTTAAAGACACTAACAGAGTGAAACAGAGAGAGAGAGAGAGAGATTCATGATAGTGGACAGGCATCATGAAATCAGTTGATCCTGATAGGACTTTATGTACTTTATGTCTTCATGGCATAGATTATCCTACAACAAGGTTGCAAGAAACAGTAATTTGGGATTATTTAAAACTACCAAGAACAACAAAAATCAAGATACTAACTCCAGAATGTCTATGCTTCGAATAATTAATTACCTTTGAACTTTTGAGTTAGTCTTTTGTCTGGTCATCCCCTGGCTGTTGTGTCTGTAAATCAGTAATCATTTACTTACCTTTTCAACATGATAAGAATTACTTTTCAGAAACAATTCCTGTGGGAGATCAGCTCCCACGTTTTTAAGACAGGGAACTCTTGAGGAGAGAGGGATAAGAGCATTCGGTAGAAATATAGAAGTAGAGGGATAGAGGGGAGAGAGACAGAAACACAGGATAGTTTCAGAAGAGCCTGGACCATTATCCACCAGCCCCCTCTGTCTCTTCTAAAGGGCTATTTACAGGAATGCAAAGGGTTGGAGCAAAAAACCTGCCCCTAGCTCAGCCAGGTGTAGAACCTTCCAGTCACCTAGTAATCAGGTTCATGGTCAAACAATCCTCTAATGCAGTTCTTCTGGGTAAAGTAAGCTCAGATCTCACTAGGAAACATTTGTGGGCCTCCACACATTCCATATGCACGTTTATATAAAATTTATGAATAATTAGATAATTAGCATGAATATGTGGCTTTGGCTATGATACAGAATCACTATTTTGCTTAAAAGTGTTTTTTTTTTCACAAAGGTGGGTGTGGCACACACACCTTTAATCCCAGAGCTCTGAAGGCAGAGGGAGTCATTTCTCTGTCAGCTCAAGGCCATTCTAGTCTATTTAGTGAGTTTCAAGACAGCCAGGTCTACGTACTGAGATCCTGTCTCAAAAATTAAAGTGATTATTTTTTCCAGACCATATTTGGTAGTACACACCTTTCATTCCAGCATTCAAGAGGCAAAGACAGGCGGATCTCAGTGAGTTCAAGTCCAGCTTGGATTATGTAGTGAGTTCTAGGCTAACCAAGTTAACCAGTGAGACCCTGTCAAAAATAAATTTTAAATTTTTTTATTTCAATCTATCTAGGGCATTCTTTAAAAAAAAAACACAATTAGCAATTCTTAATTTTCCTCAATACTATTTGATGCAGAGATCAATGCCTAAAATTTGTTAGGTTTTTTTCACTTTATTTTCTGTTTTTTTTTCTGTCTAACATTGATCTTTATAAGTGATACATACAGATCTTTTTGTTTATTTTGAGACAAGATGCATACAGATCTTTTTGTGTATTATGTATCTTGCTATGTAGCCCAAGCTGTTTTCAAAATGGTGACTGTTTCGCCTCAGTGTACCACCACTTCTCGGAGGGAACTTTTTGTTTGATTTTGCGGACTGACCTCTTGGGACATGTCATGTCTTGTGTGTGAAGTTGATATATATAGAAACTCACAAAGCAGGAGCTGTGATATGAGGTCCTCTGAGTACGATAATGGAAAAGTGGGATTATTTCTTACTTCATAAAGAATCACTTCTCTCTTGTTCATTTGAAAATAAATGAAGCATCCGTAAGATTACCATATCGATATGAATGATGACCTCTCATGAATCTCCGATTCCATGAATGAAGAATAAAAGAGAAAATCTCAATAGGTTGCTGTATACAAAATAATATTATTTAAGTGACTTAACAAATGGTGATTCAAGAAGAGGCAATGACTTTGGGGGGAAAAACAGCGAGCTACTTTCAAGTCAAATCATTATAATATACTGTTAAGCCTCTTTCAGCCATCAGTGAGAGTTGAAAAATACATAAATAACTAGACACAACAGATACATACTTATTTCACAGAGGATGTGAAATTATGTTCAGTTTAAACTCCCAAACATCACTGCCAACATGAAGTACAGCTGCAATCTTGGAGAGGAGAAATAGAAAGGAAAATATATGCTATCAATTCTATTACCTCTTGTGATTTAAAGAAGCTGTGCAGTGCAGAAGAGAGATTACTACATTTAGCACACATAGGTGCATTTGGCTCTTATAAAAAGTCAGGTTATGTAGATACCAAAATAAAGTGGACGAGCAGGGAGTCGAGGAGTGTATTTTTCAGGAATGCTTTGTTAAAGCAGCTTCTGTTCTGAACAGAGGAGAGTGATCTACCGAATTTATATCAGGAAGAAACATGGTTTTATGATCCTAATGGGAAGAATCCAGCTGTTCAATTGATGCTAGGATATTCCTCCCTGGGTTCAAGAGCTTCATTCAGACCCCAGAGGTAGTGTCATGTCTCAAAACATGACGAGCGTTTTGCATCCTCACTGTGAAATTCTGGCCCACTGGGGGTTAAAAACAGTGGCTTCCACCTAAGTCTTTCCATGAATCTGCTTTTTATTCATTTTGTTTTTAATTGAAATACAATCACATAGTTTTTACATTTCCTGTCTCCCTTCAACTATTCCCATACTCTCCTTGTTCCCTCTCAAATTCACGGTCTCTTTTTCTTTAATTATAACTTATTATATAGATGAATAAATACAACTTATTGAGTCCATTCAGTGTTACTTATATGTATATGTTTTTAGGGCCGACCTTTTGCTATTGGCGAATCAATTTGGGGCTCATCCCCAGAGAAGACTAATAGTCTCTCTTAGAAATCATGAATTACCTGTAGCTCTTCATCTAGGGGTGGAGCCTCATGAAATTTTTGTGTGCCAACTGGGGGTGTAATTTTTCAGGTCTTGTTTAGGCAACAATATTGTTGGGACTCCATGAATGTAGCTTCTCTGTCATATCTAGAAGATTAACTGTCCCAGCAGACTTCCAGGCCTTCTAGTTCTTACAATCTTTTCTCCCTCTGTTCTGATATGTTCCCAGAGACTTAAGTGTGGGTGTTGTATTGTAGATGGGGCTGGGCATGTCACAGTCTGTTATCAACAGCGCTTTTTACTAATTGTAGCTTTCTGCGATGGTATCTGTCTACTGCAAAAGGAAGCCCCTTTAATGCAGAGTGAAAGCTACATTTATCTGTGGGTATAAGGATAAGTATTTAGAATGCAGATAGGAATTATGTAGGTTTAAAATGTAGCTGTGGTAAATTTTCCTCTAATCTCTATGATCTCACTAGACACTGGTAGTTGGCCAGTTTTATAGTACCAGGCATGATTTCTCTCCTGGTGAGTGGGCATCAAGTCCAATTAGACAACCGTTGGTTACTTGCAAGGTTTAAGTACCTCTATTGCACTTTAGGTACAGAAATAATCAAAACTTAACTTCCACTAAACAAGCAAATTCCATCACACATTTCCTTTCTGGTCTCTATGGTTTTATCAACTGATGTTGAGTTATAGGGGCTAATAACCGGGCAGTGGCTTATTAAACTATGGGGTGCTGGTTCCTCTTCTAAAGTCTCCCATTGTAAATCAAGAAGAGAATCAACAATAATAATGACAAGTATATGAGGAAATTCAGTGATGGGGGTAGGAGCATGTTTATGGATGACATTTTTAAGGAACACTGGCCTGTGCATTGGTTTTTCAAAGATACAAACGTTTTTTTTTAAGAAAACAGTCATATTTATGTTTTTTAAAAATATTTTTATATGAATAAGTGTTTTTATGTGTATCGTGTGTGTGCTTGGCCATAGAATCAAAAGAGAAAGTTGGATTCCATGGACCTGGGGTTGCAGATAGTTGTTAGTAGCCACAAAGATGCCTGGAGAAGTCCTCTGCATGAGCAGCAAGTACTCTGATATCTTTGAATAATTAGAAAAGTGCTTATTTTCAAGACATGCATATGCATCATCTATTGACTCAAACAGGAAAAGGAGAATCACATTGACCTAATCAGGAAGACAAGGGAATGAGGCTCAGAAGGTGATTGGGCATCTTTAGATAGAAGGAAAATATCTACATTGTCGATTAAGTTAGTACAAGCAACAATTTCAGCTCACATGAGAAAACAAATGCCTAGTTAATTGGAAAATATGAGGAGACAATTCCAACCTTTGTCTGCTGATATGCAAATGTGAATTAAAAAGCTAATAAGTGTAAAGATAATTTAAGGAAGTTTTAGACAGTTAATATAAAATACAATTGTTTATAAATAAAAACTATAAATCATTGGTTTTCTATAAGAGGCGATTTTTTTTCCTTCCCACACAATTTGGAAACATTATCCAAACATATATACATATATTGTATATATTAGATATACATATAATCATACATATAATATGTGTATATATTGGTTTATCAAGAACTGGAGAAGCTAGGGACTATGCCTCTCTACAGGATGTGGACTCCAGCACCAACACTATACATCTTACAGGGTACTGGACAATTCTTCAAAATTAGCTCTTCAGTCCACAATTTCAACTCTACTTGTCCACAATGTCAGCTCTGCTTTACTGATTTTTTCATTATTCTACACTGAAAGCATTTGTATCTAATACTCTTAGATTATTTACTAATGGACTTTTGAGAATGAATGATACCCTAAAGGCAAAGCAACAATTACTCAGCAATGAGGAGCTCTTTATATACTTGATCAAAGCATCATATTTTTGTCTGAAATGCATAATAAACGAGTAAAAGCAAAAAAAGAAAATCTAGATAAATCCAATGCCAATTTATCATAGTATTTAAGTTTTATTCTTTATTAGTGTGATATGATAGTACAAATCTACTTCAATTTTTGTTATGAAATGTTACATCTTGTTCCTACCACACCAAAAGTTATTCATAAATATGATTTTATTACTAGGTTGACTATATTCCTATCAAGGATACAAATATCATTTGATTTATTATAATGTGATAGCAGGAGACATAAAATATTTATGGGCCTGAATGTTTTCATAATCTTATAGGCAATTAAATACAGCAACTGCAAAACATAAAATGTCTAATGAACAAGAGACATCTTGCCATATCTCATTTGCTTGATTTCCATTTCCTTCCTTTTTAAAGCCTGGGTTAGAAATCTTTCTCTCTTTTGAACATTTGGAAGCTTTCTAGATAATGACCTTCGTTGAAACTTAGTCTGTGTTTTCAAAGGCTTTCCCCCTCCTGTACCAAAGAGTGTTTATTTGGTTTTGGTATATAAATTTCATTCTGAGAATTTTATAAGTAACATTCATTTTAAGTTCATTTAAGTCATCCCCATTCATTATCTTTTGTATATGGATTTGTATATAGAGCCTAACTGAACTTTGGTGGAGAATCTCCTAGGAAAAGCGTCCAAGCAGTAGTCACATGACTTAGCCTATGCTGATAACTAACAACTGCCTTGAACCCTGGCAAAGGCTGCACTTAATACTGAAACTCTGGGATTATGAAACCGGGGTCTAATCCTGTCTAAACTACTTGTTAGTATGTGAGTGATTTGGGTTCCTTTCTTTCTTGGTATCTCCTATCATCAACAAGACAAGGACAAGGTCTCAGTCCTCATAGGACTCAGCAATATCCTAACAAGGAGTCAAACTGTAGATAGGACTTTGTAAAAGTTATTTATAACTGTTTTTAAAATCTGATTCTAAAATGTGATGATTTGTAAATTGATTAGAATATTAAATATCTGATGAACCTACTAGATATGTCCACATCTAGCTATAAATAAATTGATTCAAATCTTTTGTACTTTATAGTCTCTAATCATCAGTTCACTGATCCTCCTCCAACTTCTTTTCTTTTTTTTTAAATTATAATTTAATTACATTTCTATCTTCTCTTTCCTTCCTCCAAACTCTTTCATAAGGCCCTCTCCAATCTCCTTCAAATTCATGGTCTCCTTTTTCACTAAATATTATTGCATGCCTATAGGTATACACACAAATACACACACACACACACACACACACACACACACACACACACACATACACACATTCCTAAATATAATTTGTTCAGTCTATATAATGTTTCTTGTATAATTTCAGGACTGACTGTTTGGCAGAGAAACCACTGCTTTCCATATTTAATGTAGATAAAACAAGATTCCACCTGATTAAAAAACTCAGCCATAACCACTGCACTAGGAAAGAACAGGCATTCAATGTAGGCCCCTGGAACTTCAGAGCTCTTAAGTATAATGAGTGGTGTTTTGTGGCAACACAATGTGTGTCTTTTTAAAAATGCAAATTCTTCCACAGGTATAGAGAGGAAAATAGGAATTCCATGTGGGGAAACAGATAGAAATAGTCACACACATTAAAAATGTTAGGTGGACCTGTAGAAACAGAGGGTATGTGAATGGTAAAAAGTTGTGTTAGTCAAGAAGTGATTGATATTTTTGGTTGTGGGCCTAACTTTTAACAGCAGAGCTATCTCTGTTTTTATTTTATCCTATTTTATATCATTATTATAATGAAAAATCATTATTAATTATGATTAGTTTAGTTGCCTGTTTGACTTCTAATGAGAGAGAGAAAGAAAGGGTGTGGATTTGGGTGAGTGGAGAAGTGGGAAGATCCGGGAGGAGCTTGGGAAGAAAAAATCATAATCAGAATGTATCATATGAAAAAAAAAATCTACTTTCAATTTAAAAAAAGAAGCAATTGATATGTGGAAATGCAATGTTAAGTATATCTGTTATATGTTATGTTGTGTTTGCTTTGGAACATATGATTTGGCCAATGATTCCCAAAGGTAGAGAAAAATCTTCTGTGAAAATGTACCCTCAGTATATGAGAAGTTTTCATGTGATATGGGTTATCATAATGGCCAGTGGCAGTGATGAAAACACTCCATTGTGTAAAAATACAACTCAGTCTTCCCTTCAGACATGCGCAGCAGGCACACTGTATCTTGACCCTTTTTTGACTAGGCATCAATTCTCAATTACTATGCAGTTGCAAGAGTTGTGGAGTGTAAGGCCTCTAAAATGCAAGTGTGGGGACAGATCAATGGAGTGTCGTTTTCACAGCACAGATTCTGGCCCAGTAAACCTGAGAGTCTGCATTTCTAACAAGCTCCCAGTGGTGCCAGACTACATTTTGGAAGGCAAGGCTTGGATGTACAGCTGGAAAAATCATTTACCAAGCTGTTCTCTCCAAGTGTAATGACACTCCATACACCTTAGTCAATGCCCACCCGTGTCCAAATTGTCTAGGCTAGTATTCTCATGTCATTTTCCCACATTCTTTAAGCAAGAAAACAGCCAGGTGTCAAAATGTAGTGCACAGTTTTTACACAGGCCCAGAGATTATTGTATTTAAGATCACATTAATTTGGGTACAATTATTGGCACAATATCATCTGTGTTATAGTTATTTTACTAGGAAAATAATTGATGATATGATTGTACCATATAAAAATTTTAAACTAAGAAATGTTTTTAAACTACATAATTTACCTGTTAGGAAAGATTGAGTGCTCTTACTGATGCTCCTTTGCTCAATATGAAATGATACTTCGATTTTTAAAAATTCTTAGTCTGTCATAAAATTTAAAATGCAGAAGCAGCTATACCTAGTTCAGTTTCACAGAAGAATCTAACACTTGCATCAACATACTTCCTGGATTTGGCAATGATGATAAAAATATTCAGCTTTGACTTTTTGAGAAGGACAAATCACTTTTTAGATACTAAAATTATAACCATCAGGGCCCTAGAGATTCTATTTTTGAGAAACCAAATGGAGTCACACCCTCACCAGCCAGTTCACCACACACCAGGATTGTTTTCCAAAGTGGACCTACTTTGCATTCCATATGCTGTCTGAATTCTCACCTGATTATGTTGCAATGCAGTACAAGATAGCATGAGGTCATCTGGCAGAGAACATCTGTGGTGTTTCTTAAAAACCTCCAGATAAGTAGATTAGTCCAGCTTCCCTGGTAACATATTTCATTATCTCAGAGACACTCAGAGACAGAGGGCTTCAAAGAAAGTTTTCCACTCCAGGTCTCTTACATCCATCTCTCCCATGCTCCCAACCGACACAGACAACAGCTGCTCCCCAATGCTCGCATGCTTTCCTACCCTGAACTTTCGCTTCTCCGGGTTAAATCTCACTCCTTAGCCCTCAAAGACTCCTTGTATCAAGAAGCATTTCGTTTTTTTTTCTCCCTCAACATCAGACAGACTCAAAATTGCTTACTTCCCTTTACTCTGTGGAGTCCTAAATTGGTCTTGGAACTCTTGAGACATGACCAATAGCAGTACAGTGAGAGTCACAGCTTTGTAGAATATGCTCCTATTTCTCTATCCCAGGATCCTATTAGTTTTGGCTGCAATTGATATCAAAGACTGGCTATCATTTAGGGTGGGCTATGTATGAATCTACAAAACTGAAAGGTAAAAGCTACCTTCCACTTTCCCATGCTGCAAACGCCACACACAAGCCTCCCAGGTTTAAATCGGTTGCTGGTTTCGGTGCCAAGTTTCAAGGATGTTGAGATGGAAAGTCCTTAGCTTAGAAGACGAAGTAAAGGGCCCTCCATTCTACCAGGAAAGAATTAGTCATTTACACTTGGATGTGACCTAAAGACCTGTGACTTTCCATCAGCTGGGCTAGGTGGGGTTAAGGTTTTTTGTTTTTGTTTTTGGCTTTTTTGTGTGTGTGTGTGTGTTTTCTTTTTGTCTCCTAGCAGATGTCATGTTCATCTTAGGTGATTTTACTCTTATCTGAGTACCCCCCACCCCCTTCTTCAAACTTTCAAAGTGCTTCAAGTAACTATGATATTAGCATATGGTGTTCAGTTCTAAGGAGCAGTTTGTATATATCCTATCCACATCCAAGCTTGAATTTCCTCTGTAGTACTCCAAGCCATAAATGCACATTAAGCCTCTCCTTACATTAACCCTAAACCTGCCTGCACATACCTATAACCTGTTAACTGTTTTGGCTATATTTGTGGATACCCCCTATATACTAAAAAAAAATGAAAAATGGGTTTTCTTATTGTTGATGTTGTTGGTGTTTGTTTGTTTGTTTGAGGAAGTATTACACTATATAGCCCTGGCTAGTGTGGATCTCACTACGTAGAACAGGCTGTTGTCAAACATGCAGATACTTTCCCGCCTCTGCCTTTGAGTGCTAGGATTAAGGGCATGCACCACCACACCCACCTGAAAATTGGGGGGATCTCTTGGCAGAGGTCATATTCCCAATGGCCACTCAACAATTTTCAGTTCTAAGTACTAAAAACAAGAATGAGAGCTCTTGACGGAACCCAGACACAGGCATTCCTGAGCTAGAACAATGTCTCCTCATGCACTGGACATTGACTTTCTACCACACACATCACCTGATTATTCTGGGGATCACATCCAGTTTACACCTCTGATTTTTCTCCACAAAAACTCTCATTAAATCCTTTTGAGTCAAAGTGTATCCTTCCTTTATAGCCACCTAGTCATCCTGTTCTCCATTGTATTGGAGATTCTAATTTTCATTTGGGGTGGATTCCTTCCTTCTAAGCAAAGAGTTACATACGCATGCCAATTAGATTTCATCTTATTGTCATATCCCATACTCTCAGCTGGTTGGTGTGTGGGAGTCCACAAAGGTTTTCTAGTGAGATCTGCACTTCCTTTACACAGCAGGGCTATATTAGGGGACAGCTTGACCATGTGCATGGTCACCAGGTGTTTGGGATGGTCTGCACTTGGCTGTGCTGGGGGGAGGTCTTTGGCTCCACCCCTTGGCATTCCTTTAAAAGTGCTTTAGTAGAGACAGAAGGGGCTGGTGGATTATGACCCAGGCCCTCCTGAGCTATCCTGTGTTTCTAACTGTCTCTCTCCTCTATATTTCTATCTACATACTTCTCACTTCTCCTTCCTCAAGAGTACCCTGGGGGAAAAGAGAGCAGATCTCCCTCATTGGTGTCATTTTGGATCCTGGATTTGTCACCAAAATAGATTAATTGCCTCATTTGACTTAATGATTAAAAATTGGGAGAGTTAATAAGCCTCTCAAGTGTTTTCTACCAACTTATAAAAACATCAAACAAGAAAGCATAAAGACACCATCCAAATATAGATGGTGGATTTCTCTCCAAGTTGGATCTCAGGGAACATCAATAAATCCTGGCTAAGAGGACATCCCATAGGGCAATTGTAAATTCACAGCTACCATTTTACCCTGTAACCTGCCTGTTCTTCATGTTGGTACCAATACTTTTCTGCACCGTTTTGATCAGCTAATGTGATTCTGTATCCTTGGCATCTCCATGAGTATTTGGGCTGACATGTGCTGACCTCTATCACTAATGACCCTGTACAAATTATTGATTTCCATATCACATGTCCATAACAGATATACGTGCCTTCCTCCAGATGTTGATCATCGTAGCAGTTGTATCATGCTACTGAACCTACAATCTATCAGGGCCCCGCAGTTCTTTGAAGATCACCCTTGGCCAATACACCATCTTGGAGAAATGATTTTAGAGCCCCAAACACAACCAGTTTGAAACAAGAGAGTTGACATGTAATTAAATACAGCTAAATTTTATTATACGTTCTCATCACCTAGGATAGACTTTTCTTCTCATTTTTGTGCTTAGATTGACAATAACCCCAATAATAATGTATCTGTTCCTACAACTTGTATTTTCTATTTAGTATAAATATTTCCTTTTTATAGCACTCAATTATACAACTCAAAGCAGTTTATAAGGATTTTCACTTAAACTACCTAATTTAACACTGACACAATTTTTGATACAAACTAGTCTCCCATTTACACATAGACACTGAGTTTCCTTAAAATCAAGTGAATTGTTAACAGCAGGAGCATAATGGTATCAAGTCTAGAGTATCCTTCACACTCAAAGCCATACACATCACAAGCTTTCCTCATCAGTATAAATTAAAGCACATATATTAGTATATGTAACTTTACTGCAATAAATGAATTAGTCTTATAGGTTCGCTGTAAGAATTCCATATTTAGATGTCCTCGTTGTTCCCTCTGCCCTTTCAGAAATTACAAATAGGGATGTGCTTGCTGTCTCCTCATCTAATAATTGTTTTAATCTTGTTCAGATCACAGTTCTGACCCTGTCCTGTTTCTCTGGCCTGACCAATTATCTTCAGGATGCAATGATCTCTTTCCCCTCATTTTTCACTGCTTCAACTTCAGCACTCTGTTTGCCTTGTTTACGAGCAATTGGTCCATAAATGTTTTTTTCTTCCTCTGCTCCGACGCTCTGAGGAAGGTAAAATGCTGCTAATGATCCAGTAATTGAGAGAAAGAGAAAAGGCCAGAAGCCAAGGACACCCTGAGTGTCTTCCTCTTCTAGCCATGAAGTTCTTCACAAAGTATATGCTTTCTCGTCATTGGCACCTTCCAAATCTTAGCATCTTCTCTCCTAGTCATTTCAATGTGAGAACCACACAGTGAAGGAATTTTGGGAAATGTAGTCCAAGCTTTGCAAACTTGGGGTGCTAGAAGGCCACGCTGGGGCATATCTTTTGAATGCAAGATTCTGTATCTATACGAGTCTCTTTCCTATTACTATAACAAAACGTGAAGTAATTAACTTACTAAAAGAAATATCTTACTCTTCCGTTTCAGTAGTTCTTTAAGAGTGTCATACAATCATATTCACACTGCCAATTCTTTTCCAATTCACCCCCAACTCTTTCCCCAATTCACCCACTAACTCTTCCCTAATTTGAGCCCCCAACACTTCCCAGTCCACACCCCAGTGTTCTCTAATTCACTGATCGCCCAGCTCTTTCCCAGTTCACCCTCCCTTCCCTAGTGACCTGTGTGTCATTTATTAAGATGCTTCAAGACCAATTTGTGCTGCTCAAATGTTATTGGATATGTGATTTTCCACGAGACTGTGATCAGCTGAACCAGGCTACACTCCTAAAGAAATTCTCTCTGTCTCTCTGTCTCTCTGTCTCTCTCTGTGTCTCTGTCTCTCTCTGTCTCTCTGTCTCTCTCTCTATATATATCCCCTCTTTCCCCTCTCTCTGTATAGCTAACAATTGTCAATAGTTCCATAACTTAGAATAGCACATTGCGCTCAACTCTCTTCTCCATGCTGGCTTATGTTCTGGCTTTAGGCTTGCACAGGTTTTATGAATGCTATTGCAACCACCGTGAGTTCATTTGCGCAGCGGCCCTGCTGTGTCCAGAAATAATGTCTTTATGATGTACCACCTCAGGTGCTTATAGTCTTAACACCCTGTCTTCTGCAATGATCCCTGAGCCTTGAGAAAGGGGGGTTGTTACATAAATGTTCCCCTGAGGGCTAAGCATTCTGCAATATCCCATTCTCTGTACCTTGGCCAGTCATGGGTCATTGTGTTAATCACAATTTACTGCAATTTAGAAGCTTCTCCACTGAGGGATGGGAAATTCATTGATCTATGGGTATAAAATTGGGTGATTAGGGGGCAGGTTAATACTGATACTATGTCCACTTAGCACCATGTTAAAATCAGTTTCTCCCCTAGGACTTAGAACCGGTCTAACCATAGCTTCTTGGATATATGATGTTTTCAGGTTATATAGTAGTTTATTTAATTTTCTAGAAGTTTGCCTAGCACCTTCCAGCACTGTGAAAGCTACCTAGTAGGGGTAAAGCTGAGTCCACATGAGCTTGCTTTTTAGTCCATGTTCTGTGACTAAACATGTGGGTTCTTCAGCAGTAGGGTTTTATCATCAAGTTCTAGAGATTACCCTGGAGCATGACAACAGGATATAATGTTTTGGATTCTATGGGCCCTCCTTGGCCAACAGATCCTAAAGAAGTATCTTATGCATTACACTGGATGTTTTATTTGTTAGCTTCTTGTAGGGGGCATTGTTGCCCTGTTATAAGTATAAGGTAACTCTCTCTCTCTCTCTGTCTCTCCGTCTTTCTCTCTCTCTCTCTCTTTCTCTCTCTCTCTCTCTCTCTATCTCTCTCTCTCTCTCTCTCTCTCTTTCTCTCTTGCTTTATCACTCTCTTGCACTCACTCTCACAGTGTGTGTGTCACAGTATGTGTGTATGTGTGTGTGTGTGTCACAGTATGTGTGTGTGTGTGTGTGTGTGTGTGTGTGTGTGTGTGTGTGTGTGTGTACATGAATGCGTTAAAAGGTTCTATAGCAGTAGATCTCCATATGCCATTTTCAAAATTTCTTCCATGGTATTTATCCTCCCACCTCTTCCCTTCAGGTTACATTCTATACCATGCCATTTTCTATAAGGGGTAAAAGTCAATATTTCATATCCATGTAGTATCTGTGAAAATGGAGAGTGAGCCAAGTGTACACACTTTACAAACAACTAAAAACCTATTCATAACACCCTTCCAGATGTATCCCTTTCCCCAAGCATTTGTCTAAATGACCCTTTTCCTAATAACGTTTCTCACAGTGGATGGCAGATTAATTCATGGCAGTGTGATGTTTTCATGGATGCCTGGATCATGCATGAGGCATGTTTATTCCCCGTTCTGCTCTCTCTCCTCTGTCTTTCCCTCCATCATCCTCAGTAGTTCATCTTTCCCTCATAGGTCTTTTTTTATTTTGTAACCTTCCACATTCAAAGGCACGCAGTGCATTTCCTTCTGTGTCTGACTTACTTCACTTAACACAATGTTCTCCACTGAAATCCCTTTACCTGATAAATTACCTGATAAATTCTTTCTGAGTGAATAATATTCTTTTATGTATATATAATATTTTCAGATAATTACAATTCAATGTTTTAGTAGTTTTCTTATTCTGGCTAGGCCACCCAGAGCATGAAAGAGCAACGGCCACAGTACCAGCCATTCTTGTTCTATTCTTTACTCTAATTGGGAATGGTTTTTTTTTATGTTTTTAATCACTTAATGAACTACTGGTTTTAATCAAATGAGTAGCACATTTTATGAAAGACCTTTTCAGTATCAATTAAAGAGTGAGTGTGGGGATGGAGAAATGGCTGAGTGGTTAGAAGCACATACTCCTCTCACAGAGAGGACCTGAGTTTGGTTCCAAGTATCCATATCAAACAACTCACAACCACCTGTATCTCTAGTTCCTGGAAATCTGATGCTGTCTTTTTTGTCCTGAACTCTCACACAGACACATGCATACATACACATATTATTTTTAAAAGGTAACCATATGACTCTTGTTTCTGTTCCCTTCAATATGTCACAAAAATAAAATATCCAAATTGATATACTCCTTGAATTCCTACCATGGAGTGTACTGAATCATAATGACTTAATACATTATTTTTTTCAATTTTCTAGTGTTTTATTTATAGCATCTCTGTCTTACTGTCACATATGAGACTGAGAACCAGTTTCATTGTCATTTCTGCTCTGCTTTTGTTTGTGGATGCTTTGGCCTCATCACATGAGTTGGAAAATGTTCACCAACTGACATTTTGTTCTTTCTCATTTCTTAAGATTCCTAGGTACAATATTCATTTACATTTTCAGTTTCTCAGAAATTGGTGGGAAGGAGAGCTCTTTCTCTCTCTTATGTTTCTAGGCAAATACTTCTGGTTTCTCTTGAGGGCTGAATCGTTTTAGGCCATGAGACTGGCCATCTGTGATGCTACAAACACATGAAGATAGCATGCCACCATTTCAGCTTATTCAACTAACACTGTTAAATCTATGATGAATCATATACTTGGATCGTAGGTGTGGGCAATATGTTGCTTTGTCATGGCCTTAAGAGACAGTAACTGGAGTTTAGGAATTTAAAATGTGATTGGAGAAATAACATGGACTCCTGAAATAATTTGATGAAAGTTCAAATAAATGTATTCATGCTACTTCATGATAAAGCATAAAATGAGGATGGAAATTCAGAGAGGATGTGCCCAAGTGCTGAGCAGCAAAAGTTAAGAGGAATTAGGCAGAAAGGCTTAAGATGAGGATGAGTTCTGAGCTGAATATTGAATAAGGGGATCCATGTGAAGTGGAAGCTTTGAGATATTATTGTCGGTGATCTTGAGAAGATGAGAAAACAGTAATACATAAATCTGTAGGTGGAGGACAATGCATAAATCTGTTTATCTGAGATGACAGATTAATAAATGAAATAAGGAAAAGTGGTATGGTAACCCTGTGAAAAATCTATAGTCAAAGTAAGACACTGCCGGTCCCAGATGGCCATAAGTACTGTCTGTCTCCTAGAGGCCCTTTGGACTTGGTTCTCATAGGTTCAGAACCAAAGAAAAAGTAACTAAGACTACCACACCAGACCTGTAAAAACCATTCATAGTTGTACTTTGAATTGACATATATCATCATAATGAACATGTATACACCAAACACACAGACACGTATACTTCTTTTGAGTAAAGTAGAATAGACTTACAGTGCCTTCCTTTGGAAGCGAGGAAATAATTTTCTTTAATAAATATAACTGAAGTGTTTTCTTGTATAAATAAAATAAAGTCTGCATATACACAGTCATACATAATATGAAAACCCAGTATAAGGGAAAGAAAACAAAATATCTGGAATAATTTTATCTTCCTTTAACTCCATACATTTCTTAAACTTTAAGAATTTTAACAAAGGAAAAAATGAAAACTGCCTTGATATTATCATGTAATTTTTAGGATCCTATACTTAGGCCATACCAAGACAAGTATGAAGGATGTCTTAATATTATATTTTCTGTTGATTTAACAGATTGTTAAGACTGAGTAATCACAAGATAGGTGATTTACTTTGTCTCAATCTGGAGGGTAGAAAACGCAAAAGCTGGCAGCCATGTCTGGTGAGGGCTTCATGCTTCTTCACGATATGGTAGAAGTTAGAATATGTGGGCAAATAGAGAAGGGATTAAGAGGAGAGGAGATGTTATATTTCACAACTCTCTTTCTCTCTCTACATTCCTACACACACACACACACACACACACACACACACACACACACACACACACACCCCTATGCTGGCTAGTCTTACATCAACTTGACACAAGCTAGAGTTATTCAAAAAGAGGGAGCATCAGCTGAGAAAATCTTCCATACAATCAGGCTGTAGGCAAGCCTGTTTTAAGGCATTTTCTTAATTAGTAATTGATGCGTTGAGGGTCCAGCCCATTTGGGGTGGTGCCATCCCTGAACTGGTGGTCCTGGGTTCTATAAAAAGCAGGCTTAGCAAACTATGAGAAGCAAGCCTGCCCTACTTGAGTTCCTGTCCTGACTTCCTTCAATGATGAACAGAGATAGGGAACTATAAGCCATGTAATCCCCTTCCTCCCCAACTTGCTTTTTAGTCATGGTGTTTCATAGCAATAGAAACCCTAAGACAACACCCTTTGAGTAACCCATACACAAATTGCACTTGTTACCAAGAGAATTAACCTAGTCTCATGAAACAGCTGTGAATTCTAAAGGCTCCACTTCCCGATACCAAGGCCTTGTCAACCAAATGTCAACATGAGTTTCACAAGAGACAACCACAGACAAAGAAGAAACATTTTACCTCTTCCATTTAAAGAGAAACCTTTTATTTAAAACTTTAACCAACTATCTATAGTAATAAAGTCTACTGTGAATAGTCATGTACCATCTAAGAATCATTGTAGTTTGTGGCAATGGTATAGTGTACAAGAGCTCTCATAAGGAAATTGGCTTTGGGCCCTCCATAGACCAAAATCCTTTTTTTTTAAGTTATTGAGGGATGTTACAATAATTAAGGATTATCTCTGCTGTGTGGTATGCTCTTTTGTCCCCTTTACATTAATGCAAGCACTAACTAGAGAGCTTCATGGATCTAAATCTGAGTCCTTATTATCTCCTTATTTGCTTCTGATCCTTGATGACTATTATTAATAATGTATGTTAACTACTTAGTACTGCCTTGGAAGCTGAGAACTTAATGAATGGTAGATCTTTCACATTCTTCCTCCTCACCAAGGCAAACACTTACAGAACACTTGGTAGATTCTGCCACACTGATCCCAGCACTTTGCATGGCTCTCCTCATTTACTCTTCACAATTGGATGTGACAGTGTTACTATTAATACCATAATTTACGAATAGGAAAATTGTCCAGAGAAATGCAGTTAATTGGGAGAAGCATCGGCACCAACAATTACTACGTCATCTAGTTCTAGCACAACATTCTCAGTGCCGTGCAAATAAAAAAGAAAGGAAGGAAGGAAGGAAGGAAGGAAGGAAGGAAGGAAGGAAGGAAAAAGAAGAAAAAGAAAAAAGTTTTTTTTAATTTAAAAACGTTTTAAAATGAAATTACCATAGCATACCTCTATGGCAGTTACCAGATCCCATTCTGGTGAATGCTAACTCACCAAGGTGGGTATTGAAATATCCAGGCCCTCCCTGATCTGTTAGAATGCTGTTGAGCGTTGTACTGGAACAGCAAATTCTCCATCTGGTCTTGCTCCTGCCTCTGTTCCAAGCTCCTTAAATTCTTGGAAACTGCTGAGTGCTCAAATTATCATTTCTTCCTCACAATGGCTCCATCTGATTAGACCTAAGTTTATCGAAGGCAGGACTTAAGGTGGGGCCCCTAGAGTACCTTGGGAATGGCTCCATCTGATTAGACCTAAGTTTATCGAAGGCAGGACTTAAGGTGGGGCCCCTAGAGTACCTTGGGAATGGCTCCATCTGATTAGACCTAAGTTTATCGAAGGCAGGACTTAAGGTGGGGCCCCTAGAGTACCTTGGGAATGGCTCCATCTGATTAGACCTAAGTTTATCGAAGGCAGGACTTAAGGTGGGGCCCCTAGAGTACCTTGGGAATGGCTCCATCTGATTAGACCTAAGTTTATCGAAGGCAGGACTTAAGGTGGGGCCCCTAGAGTACCTTGGGATGAAACTGGTTTCCTACAAACCTGAGTGGTTAGAGAGTTAAAACTTTTAGCCACATCAACCAACCTCCAGGGAAGGTAGGGCTGGGAGGCTGGAAATCAAGCTCCCTACAGAATCCTGGGTGAGAAGTTAGATGGACTTTCAGGTGATTGAATAGATGAGGGTCATAGAGGGTGGCATATAATCTTTGAGTTTTGTCCCACATCCCAAGATGTCATCCTGTCCATTTCTTCCAGCTGCCTGAAGGCACTGGAAGGTCCTTTAAAATAAACCATCAAACTATAGTGTTTCCCTGAGTCATTGAACCATCATTTCAAGAGGGTGATAAAATTACAAGAAGTGGGAGCAGAAATCTCAAGTCATACCTGGTGCTTCAAAGTCAATATGAAGAACTACTACTGAGTGTTGTCGTCAGAGTGAGGGGAAGTCTTTGTGGGGTAGAAGACGAAACTAACACCATAATCAGTCAATGATGTCAAACTGAATTACAGGACACCTAGCTAGTGTCCCTTGGAGTATCGCTCTATATTTGGGAAAATCCTGTACACCCCTAGTCAGGGAAGTGTTCTGTAATGAGTGTGTGAAAAACTACAGGTTTTGTTTTGTTATTTTGTTTTATTTTTTTTTTTTTAATAGAGTGGCTCTCCCTTTTCTCCACTCAAGGCAAACGATTATTTTTGGAGCACTTTAAATGGGAAGTTGTTTATAAAAGCATTTTCAAGATTGTGCCTGTACTATTATTGATACTTTATCAAAGCAAATGATAGCAATTAATTGCCTGGGTATACATTATCAGTTGCCATTAAACATCCTCTAAGGTTAGAGGGTTAGAGTCGAGACAAGGAAAGCTGCAAAATAGAACTCTTATTGTGAAGATAGGAGAGGAAATGTATATAGAAATTGATTGCTTGTGGATAGAAACGGGTATACAACTTCTTAGCATGGAAGTGAAGACGGAAGAATGGACACCTGCCTGCCTTCATAGGCATTTCCGATGGATTCACAAGCATGAGATTTAATATCCACATATTTCAAAAAGTATATTAAATATTCAGAGGTATCCAGAATCAAAAAATGGTCCCACATAAGACTGTATTCTAAATAAAAGTCTATGAGGTGAGGAAACAGAGACCCTCAGGAAGTATACCCCAATTGTTTCTGTGGTTAGTAGAAAGTTTCCTGTCCTTATGCACTCTACCCAGAACTTCTATTTGATCCTGGATTCAAACATGAGGAAACCTAACTTCTGCACCCCAGCATCCAGGAGAGTCAATTGGAATATCTATGAAAATGTGGGTGAATAGCCAAATGCTTTCAGTGGGGCTAGTACAGGACATACTGAGATTCTTAAGAGGGGGAGTTAGCTTTCGTAGGAAGGAAAGGCAATTATATCGAGAAGGAGCTACATAGTAAGGGCCATGGTTTGGGTGTGGTGTGCCCCAGAGAGACTCATATGCTGTAGCTGGGTCCTCAGTGGAGCAACAGGAAAGAGGTGGGACCTTGGAGAAATGGGACCTTAAAGAGGTAGGACCTGGTGGAAGGTAATAATTGGATGATAAAGACTTCAGATTCATGAATGGATTCATGCTATATCTCAGGACCGGGTTAGGTTTCATGTGATTGGACTGGCTCTTAAGAAAGAAGGTCTTTATAAATCGAGGCCACCCCATACATTGGTCTTTATGTGCAAGGCCTACTGGCAAGTTCACTTTACCTTTCTCCTCCATGTTGTGACCCAGAGAGGATCACGCTAAGCTGCAAGCACCAAGCTGTTTGGTAACTCTCCCTACCCAAACCATGGGCCAAATAAACTTCATGCAGTACATCACCTCAGGAATTGATTTCATTATGGTACCACAGAATATATAAAACAGTGAACAAACCATCATGAATAAAAAGCCTTCTGCATACATATTTGTATAAACATGTGCTCCTCTTGGCTTCTTTATTCCAAAGTTCTTATTGCTTTGGTGGGCATGTAAACTTTTATAAATTATCTAAACACGCCCTATTTTTCACATCTGACGTTTAATACGTTTGAAGCTCTCCACTCCTGTAAAAGCAAAAATTTAACTCTAAACAACAAACAAAAAAATCATATTTTTAAAAATGAGTTATAGGAATAAAATTTGAGGCTTGGGATATTTGTAAGAAGTACATAAACTACTCTCCTCCCTGATTCCTGGAATTTGGTTCATCAAATACAAACCACAAGAGAGAAAAATGAAAAGAAAAGGAATAACTAATTTTGCCCTAGCCTTCAATCCTAATTCATTTCACCTGCCCAGCACATTTTAAGAAATGAAAGCAGAAACAGTATTCAGCAATCAAGAATGGGTTACCATTTAGAGCCGTGTTGAGTGTGAATGCAATTTTACTCAATTAAGCCTTAAACAACTGATGCAGGCAAATGTGGTCCATGCACTGGAGACCCTTATTATATCTAATATAAAATAGTTAATTGCTTCCAAATGAAGCTCAAATCAGACGGAGAAATGTCTATTCTGACTTGTGCTGGAATAAAAGTAGACAATGGGCACTGTTGTATTTTTTGCTTGACTCTGTGGATTCTCAAGAATATTCATTTACTTAATAGGCAAAATTAAGCCATGTGGCCTCCAGGGATGGCCACTCTTTGGACACGTGGACATAAATGCAATTTTCTCTGTAATTTCTTTGATGGATTCAGTAAAGATTCGTACTACTAGTCGACATGAGCATATTTGGGCAATGCTCTCTACAGCATTTTGGTGACACATTCAGATTGTTGTCTCAAATCTTGTATTTAATAATATCATCCCAAATTATTAATATCCTAGAGTTAGTATATCTAGTGCTGTTGTTATTATTTAAATCACAAACCCATCTAGTGTGATTTTCCCTTTAAATATTTTAGGATAGGAAACTATCCTTAAGGTAACCCTTATTAGAACAAGAACATTGCAAGTAGAGAAACATAAACAATCTTGCCTACTCCAAAGCATTTATTATTAGCTCAGACTAGACACTCAGTTTCCACAAAACTCATCTGATGCTGTGAGGATCCTCTCAGCCTGTTCCCAGTTTAGGTCTTCATAGTGAATTATGTTTACTAAATCTCAAACACAATATAATGGGACGTAAAACAAAATCTCAAACAAGTCTACATCACATCACAGCATTTTAACGAGGTCTTGTCAGCATAAATTAGTACAGGAAAAAAACACATATTTCTTAGTGTACAATTATGTTTGAAAATTTGATCGCTAATGGATGTCTGTATTCATATCAAGGTCAGATAGAGAATTGTTTATGAGTCATCCGAAATCTCTTACAGCCTCTTCCGACTAGTTTTATGGCATCTATTTATGACATTTGCTATTTTTAATGTGCACCATCATAGGTTTTGTGTTGTTGTTTTGTTTTTTGTTTTTCCACAAGAGCAATGCAGTGCATTTTGTCAGATTTGCCCATGTTTTCAAAACTCTCCTTTTTCTTCCTGGCGAGAGCTTGCAATTAACCCACTTCTCCCTATGAGAGGCATCTTTGTAATAACAGCTCTCCTGGCAGAGCTTTTGTTAGAGAGATTTTAAAATCAAAAGCCCATAAAGGTTGGGGTTCGGCGAATCCCTTTCAAGGTCATATCCTTTACACACAGACAAGTTTTCTTCTCCCCGTGGAAACATGGCCCCATCGTTTTTTTATCATATTTAAAAGCACAGACAAGACAAGCGTAGGTACCTGGTTTTAACCAATGTTGAGGGAAGAGGCCGAGGTTTAATTCCTTCCAGAGAACTGACAAGGAAGAGGTTTTCTGGTCTCTTCACTACTTTGAGGCTTGGTGGTAGGAAGGGTGAGGCCTCTGTCACATGTTCCACAGCCTCCTTCATGCAGTCAGGGCTGGCCAGTGATCCAGCTGCATGAAAGGGCTTAATCGGCAAAGGGCATGGTAATTCCCTCCATCTGCCTTTTCTTTCTTCTAAGGCAAAATCTTCACCTGGTGTTTTTGATTCATGTGTTCTAATTATGAGGGCTGCCATCAGCAGCCCTGTGGGGTGACACCGAGAACTCCCTGAGCCTACAGAGCATACTGAAGCTTGTTAAGCGACCATGTCAGCCTGATTTTAGGGCCCATTTTGCAGCTCTCCACAGGCCTATCTGAAAGCATCAGGAGTCTGGGACTTGCAGGACAAGTGCATTGTCTTTCTAAATGTCTCTTTCTGATAAGCAAATCCAAATATGGTTCATTCACTGTGGCTTTGAAGGCACAGTGGGGAACTCGGCTTGCATGGTGGATACAACAAAATGCTTAATATTATCACTTGGTATAGAGCTAAAGGACTCAATTTCCAATTCCAAGATAAAAAAAAAACCTTTGCTGCCCAGCTATGATCAAGAGTTTGAAATTTAAATCAGGAGTCTTGAAAGCTATTCTAAGTCTCAAAAGGGCTCGCTTTCCCATACATACAAAGAAGAAAACGCTGTGCTTGCATTAGTATCTGAATCAGGAGAAGCTCGCATCATTTGAGAAAATGCAATACTCGCCTCTTGCAATTGGAATGCTGCGGAGTGTCTTCAGTATTTTTCAGTTCATTTATTTTATTGTATTTCCCATTATTTAGATTATGATTAGGGCTGGTCCCATAGTCTTTTTTTATTACTTTGTATACCTCCTATTGTTTTAGTGTTTCCACACTAATAACACCTGGCAACATCCAAAAACATTTTGATTTATTTTGAGGTAAATACAAAAGAAGCATGGAAAATGAACTTAGCAGCATGCTTACTGCCTTGCCCTGTTCATCATTGTGTTTGGGGTGTTTCGCATCACTATTTTTGTTTTTCTCACATCTTATCCTGGAGTATGACTGAGAAACTAAATTTGCATATATTTAATGTATATAGTATATCTTGATATCAAAATACAGTTATAAAATGATTACCATCATAAAGCTAATTAGCATTCCTATCACTTCACAGTTATCTTTGTGTGTTCTCAGAACATTTAGAATTTACTGTCTTAGCACATTTCATAGAGATGACACAGTATTATTAACTTCAGTCCCCACAGTGTGCATCACATCGCTAGACAGTCCACCATTCCACATAAAGGAAGCTACTATGTTTTGCCTGATGCTTTCCCCTTTACTTCACATTGAACCCATGGAGCCACTATATTCTCCTGAAGCCGGTTGCTCTTTCATTCTGCGTATAACTGAAACCATATAGGATTTGTCTTTCTATGCCTTCTTCATTTACCTT
Source organism: Peromyscus californicus insignis (assembly GCF_007827085.1). NCBI lineage: Eukaryota > Metazoa > Chordata > Mammalia > Rodentia > Cricetidae > Peromyscus > Peromyscus californicus. The sequence goes on along the minus strand of NW_026294534.1, from coordinate 40,099,592 downwards.
AACACAATGCCCTTCAGCTTCCTTCATGTTATCTCAAATAACAAGATTTGGTCTTTCCTTATGAGGCAGGATAAATCTCTGTCTTTACCTCTGTCACTGTCTGGTTGAGTGTGTGTGTGTGTGTGTGTGTGTGTGTGTGTGTGTGTGTATGCAGATAAATCATAGATAGATACATAGCTACGTAGATAGATACATAGACATAGATAGATATATAAATACATGGGTGGGTAGATAGATAGATAGATAGATAGATAGATAGATAGATAGAGATAGACAGACAGATATTTTCTTTTGCCACTTATCTGACAACAGATACTTAGGACCTTCAGAAAAATTTACATTCAAAGATATATTGTAACCCTTCACAGAAACGGTAAATTGAAATTTCTTTATTATGTAGTACTTTGAAGAACATGCTAGTTCCTCCAGTTTTCGGTAAAATTGTAGAAAGGAAATCTTGTTGGTGAAAGAATAATTTTCACAAACTTTAATAAAAGTTTGCATACACTGTGCTACTCATCTACAACCCAGATCCCCAGCAAACACATCCAGGAATTATAACAAAACTCACTGACTGGTTTACAAGGTACTTGAGACTGGTAAATGGTTCAATGCTTAACACCTAAGCCGACAACAATAATAACCAACAATTCTTTATATATTTGGCTGTGGTTTAAAGAGTTGTTGCTACTCTTGTCTATTTGTTGCTGTTTATCTCTTTGTCTTCCAATATTCTTTTCTTTTTGTCTTAATTCAGGCTGCTATGAAAAACCTGCCATAGACCTGGTAGTTTAAATAGCAGAAATGTATTTCCCAGAGTTCTGGCATATGGACAGACCAAGAACAAGGTGCTGACTCTTTAGCTCCCTGTTTTGTGACCTTTTCACTATTTATAGACATATGCTTTTTGGTATAGTGTTTCAAAGGAAGGAGAGGGAAACCAGCTCACTTATGTCCCTTCTTATAATGTTACAAACTTCATTCATGAGCTCTTCAGTACCTGCTCAGCTCTGGAAGGCTTGACCTTCAAATGAAAACTCCTATTGGACATCAGGGCTCAGACACATGACTGTGGAGATGGAATCATTCAGCCTATAGCAACCTTGGGCTAAATGAATAGGAGTTTGGTGTGCAGCATCTGGTCAGCCCTCTTGTGGGATGATTAACATCAATGGCTGATCCGTGGATTCACAACAAAGTGGTTGATAACAGTTGGTCGAGTCAATGTTAAAACTCATGGCTATGCCTTGCTGGTGCTTAGTATATGCAAGGCTCTGTAATCAATAAACACTTACTTCAACTAATTATCCAAAAGGTAAATAGTAGACAGATAGACAAGCTCTCTTCATTTTCCAAATTAACAACCCATGTCAACTTTATCTTGAAAGTATTTTCTGTGTCCGTTCTCTTTTCCTTACTGACTTCTTCACTTTAACTAAGTAGACTAGCACCTATTTTGCCTCATTGTTATTGGCACCAATGTACCATCCTCTTATCAATTAGATTCATATCCAAATACTTACCAGAGTGATCCGAATTCAAAAAGAACCTTGCCACATCGTTTTCCACTTAAATCCTTTAGCAGCTGGTCTCTGGCTCTGTCTTCCTATTCTTCTAGATCAATCACTACCACTCACATTGAATACTCTAGCCACCTGAGTGATGCTGCCATGACCATAATTAGCTTCATTTGCCCTTTAATTTCATCCTCCCCCCTCTGTCTCTCTCTCTGTCTCTCTCTGTCTCTCTCTCTGTGTGTGTGTGTGTGTGTGTGTGTGTGTGTGTGTGTGTGTGTGTGTGTGTGTGTGTGTGTATACACTGTCAGGCAATCAATAACAGAGAGTAAAGTGTGAATACAATCTACACATGACAAATGGGAAAAGAAGTTGGAGGTAAACTTGTACAAGAAAATGAGGTACCAAAGAGGTTACTAGTTGCCATGTATAAATAACTTTAGATGATGGGAAACCATGGGAATGAATAACATGGATATGGCATGGTTTGAATTTTTTTGGATCTCTTTGGTGCCAATGCAGAGGATGGTTGAACTCAGCGGACAAAGTGTGGAAGCAGAGAGATCCAGGATGGAGTTTTCATAGCACAGGAGAGAAGAAAGGCCTGGAGACAAAAGAGAGATGGTTGGTCTGTGAATAGAGGTATTTGGCAAAGGACTGGATGTAGGCAAAGAAATAAATGGAGTCTGAAATAGATCATGATTGCCATAGCAGGTTAGGCTGGAGCATGTCAGTATTGAGTGCAGCAGTGAGGCCTTGTTTTGGGTTTAGATTTATTTTATTTTATTTTATTTTATTTTATTTTATTTTATTTTATTTTATTTTACATGTATGGGTGGTTTGCCTGCATGCATGTCTATGCATCCTTTGTAGTCCTGGTGCCTGCAGAGTTCAGAAATCAGTGTCTGACACCCGAGAATTGGAGTTACAAACAACTTTGAGCTGCCATGTGGGTGCTGGGGACTGAAACTGGTTCTTCTGCAAGAGCAGCAAATATTCTTAACCCTTGACGCATCTCTTCAGCCCCAATGTCTCATTTGTTTTTAATGGCCACATGTTCCACTTAGTCTCTCTCTTCATTCATCCAAGATATAGTGAAAATTACTAGTTTCGGGACCTAAATGAAGCAGATCCTACAACATAATCAGAGAAATGGCGTCCAAAAAGACCCTAGGCCAGGAGGAAAGGGCTGCATACTGTAGGAAAAGCACAGATGAAAAGGTGTGATGTCAGAGTTCAAGCAATACCTCATCAGTGAAGAGAGCTTGTTGCTTTCCCAGAGGACCCACATTTGGTTCCCAGAACCCACTTCAGGTTCAGGCTGCTCAGAGCCACCTGAAACTCCAGTCCCAAGGGGATCTGACCCCCTCTACCAGCTTCCACAAGTGAGTGCACAGACACAAGCCCACACACACACACACACAAAATGAAAACAGACCTTTAAGGAAATATGTGTTGTCCGGTGGAGGAGATCCTTTCAGCTGTGGCTTAAGGAGGAATGAAGGGTGAGATGACATTGGAGGAAGTCCTTGAAACTTCCACCAGATCCAGACATGGGGAGATTGGCCTGCAGAACTTCTGGGCAGAGAGGAAAGGCACAGATGGCTGTTGTCGTGGGCTCTAGGAAAGGAAATGATCTCTTACATTGCAGTTTGGCCCAAGGAAGAGAGAGGATGGGACACAGTAAGGGATGGAGCCAAATTACATCACTAGGATTGCTGGATGGCCTGGCCATGAGGCACTAGATAGAATCTCCAATATGCATTCTGGACACATGATAACATTTCTAAAATAAGAAGGAGAAGGCGTTTTGGATCTCTGGAGACCAATGATCTTGGATATGCAGTGGTGACTGTAGCTAAGGCATGTCTCCTTCGTGCAGGCAAGTGACTGTCGTACAGTGACTTACATTTAACCTTACCTGGAGATAGGAATCCACTTTTAAATCTCAGAAGAGTTTAACGTCACATAAACACCAGTTAGGAAATTGCCCTTTTTCTTCCCACTGAATAATTTGGGGAAGCTATGTTCCTTTAGGTTTTGGTGTTTTTTTTGTTTTTGTTTTTTTGTTTTTTCTGGGAAAGGGGTATAGTTTACTTTTATATGATATCAAAAGGAGGAAAATGAACTCATCGCCAACCTAGAGCCACTCATATGTCCAATGAAATGAGCCCTTTCCATCTCAAATTATGCCCCCTTTCATTGCACAAAGGTTTTTTTTCTCTGTAAAAGTAGAAGTCATCTTTTTTGTTCCTTTGTGTAGCTTTTCCTCCCAATTCTAGAAAAAAAGTTATGAATCTTACTTTGACTCTAATAAGATGACCCTATTATTCAATTGGCCAATATTGTTTTCAATATTTCTGGAACAGATAAAGGGTCGTAGGTTCTAGCTAAAGCGCCTGGTCCATGAGCCAAGCACAACCACCTTCCATTTCCCTTTGCCTTGCTATCGGTTTTTGGTTGCTGATTCAGTATTTTAGGCTATCCTGGCATAACTGATTCAGTTTCAGCAAAATACAACCTGATATGAATGTATGCTCAAACACTCAATACCTCATCTTTCCCCAACATACTTGTGTCCTCGTGGCACTTGTATTTAGGCAGGAACAAGAAAAATTATCAGGATGATCTGTGACCAAGCACAACACAGCACATCTGAAATATCTGAGTATGTATTTTCAGCTGATCATGTTAGACTTCTCTATCTTCCTTCAGCTTTAATGAATGAACAATACTATTACTAACTTGTAAATGTGTTTGCTTGCTGACATTAATTACTTTATAATATGAGCCTTCTCTCTGGCATAAGTATGAGGTAACCTGACTAATAATTTGAGGAAAATGGGTGGTTGGAAGACCATATTCCCACCTGTGCTTTGTAACTATAGGGATAAATTTTAAATCAGCATTCCCTATATGTTTTCTCTGATGATTTCATGGCTCACAGAGGAAGGGGGATGAAAATATAAAGCACCCTTACTGCACTTACTTTTTCTTGCCTGCCTTCCTGAATTTCTTAAGAGAATGCTAAAGCACACTTTGAAACAGGAAAGTCTGTACAGTAACAACAGTTAGGAGTCAGAAGCTAGCATGTCTGAGCTGTCAGAATAAAAGCAAAGTGTCAAAAGACCCTCCTATTTTGTGAGTGGGGAAACTGGGATGAGTCACAGCACAGCCAGCCCACGGAATAGAGCAAGGATTGGAGCTGAGAGGGAGCCCACCGTCTTGGGTTTTACGTAAGGCTGGGATGCACAGTTGGGAATGTAACCATGGTGCTTGCGAAACAACTCTTGTGTGTCCCCTAGGAAACTAAAGCATCCATTTGTCTTTTCTTCAGGACAGCCCCAGTGTTTAAAGGGATCCTCTACAAGAGTCAAGCACCAATCCAAACTGCTATAACTCTGGTGTTTCAGATTGTGTTGCACAGTTCTGTTTCCCAAGGAGTGATCTTCTTATTTTGACTTTTACTCCCTCCACCCCTTTGTACATTTGGGTTAGTATATATTATGTTGCCTTGTTGGGCCTTTATTATCCATCAACACTGGCATAGATCCAAAGACATCAAATTCATAATATTGACTTTTCTACTGGGCTAATAAAATAATAACACGTGACTTAACAAATGTTTTAATTTTATAACACATACAACAGTGCCTGCCAGGAAGATCCCTACAAATACAAGGTAATAAAAGCATTTTAAAATGTGAAAATGAGAAGAACATGTGTTGCATAACGAAAGGTCAGTCAGACTCCCTACGTGATAATAGAAAGCCACTTATGCTTGGTTATCAATAGAAAAATATGTAAGTTGAAAGACTCTCTTTCCCCAATAGCAAATATAATATCCTTAGGAGCAATAATTCCTCAAGAGAGGTGGGATAACTGCATTACTGATTTCTCAGTTTCTGAGCAGCAGCAATTAGATAACTTGAATCTGATGGCTATAATCCTCAAGGTTGGATCTGATTAATAAAGCGAGTGATAGCCTGCTGATTCTAAAATAAAAAGCTAAATAAGTATGTGTTGCCATTTTCGGCAATAAAGTAATAGGCAGTTTGCAGCAAATGTGATCGGCATAAACAATGTCGAAAATAATGTCAAATACGTTCAAGGAAAAAGCTATTGCTGTCAATTTTACAAAAACAAGATGGCACTTTCACAGATGCGCCTACAATTTAAAGCTCCCACAATTGGTTGACAGAAATGCTAACAAATTGCTTATGCCACGTTTAAATTGTGTACCTAATTCCTCAATAGTGGATTTATTTAATCAGAGTGTGATCGTTTCTGACAATTACTTTTATCAACTTTTATGAGATATACCAGGAAATATTTGCAGGCCTACATTGCCTAAGTCGTGTACACAGTAGGAGGCTGACGCAGCTATGCAAAGTGCTAAAGGAACCGAGTGAGTGGAGTGTCTCGAGATACTGCCAAACGTTTCCGTAGCTGGCACATGCCTGGGATAATAATAGATGAGTATAAAGGAAAGTCCAAGGAGATTATTAAATTATGCTACCAGGATATAAATCTCTTGTATGGCATACTTTGACTAGGTCCATACATTTTCCAGAAGAATCACAACACAATGTGCTCTATATGGGTAAGCACGTCAGAAACAGACAGTCTATTAGGAGTTGCAAACTCATAAGCCCTCAGGAGCTAAGTGGATAATTCAGGTGAGTGGAGTGGTCTGGGGAGACAGGCAAATAGGAGAGCATTTGCCAGGACTGGCTGCTGGAAGCAATTACCACAGTGCCAAAACTCAAGCCCAGGACTGCCAGGGATTCTCTTGCCTCAAGAGGCAGCAGAAATTAGAATCTTGAGTGATTACAACTAAATGATTCAAAACAACAATAATCATGGTGCTGTAGACCTGATTCAGAGAGGAGCCACCTGTTGGCCCACTCTGCATCACATGATGACATAACCAGGCCCTCTATACATACTGTGTAGACTTTACCACAATTGGCAGTTGAACAAATTATAGCCAAAACTATTAGCAAAATAAATAAATGCTAAGAATCTCAAGCTTGCCAGAGCATACTTGGGACTTCTAGAAGAGAAAAAAAAAAATGCATTTGGTGTAGAGGAAACAACTCAGGTGTCTCTGGCTTTGTTCTCACTTCCTTTATCTGCAAAATTAAAATGATAATATCAACGGGAGCTGGAGAGATGGCTGAGTTAGTAAAGTGATTGCTGGGTAAACAGGAGGACCTGAGTTCAAATCCTGGGCACTTATCTGAAAAGTCAGGCACAGCAAGACACAACTATAAGCCCAGTCACAGTGATAGGCTTATATCTGGAGCTCATTGACCAGCCCATCTAGCTAATTGATGACCTCCAGGTTTAGTGAAAGGTCCTGTCCCAAAAAACTAAGACTGAGATAAATAGAGGAAGACATCTGATATTAACCTACACACGCACACACACACACACACACACACACACACACACACACACACACACACACACACATACACACATCCATACACTCACTCACAAATGTGCGTACACAAAACACACACACACACACACACACACACACACACACACACACACACACACAAATTACACCATCTCATGGATTGTTGTGAAGATTTAATGAGTATGTGCTCTACAGTAGATACTCAATAGCTCTTATCAGTTGTTGTTCTTATTATGAATACAATGTGGATTCCTTTCATGGTGATGGAAGGTAACATTTCCAGAAAAATGACCTCTCAGTGTAGTAGCACTGAGAATCAGCTGTTGAAATAAGGCTGCTGACAAGAGAAATAACAGCACTCTAAAGGCAAATATCTGCTTTAGAGTGGAGATGAAGCAAAGGTTTCCAATCAGTACTTCTTTGGACAACAAGGTAATTATCATGGTAGGCATGCCGGCTTGGCATGCCATCATTAGACGTGATCTGGTAATGAGTGTGTATGGGTCTAGAAGGGAGGCTTCTCAGCTTTCTTTGAACTGTTGCAAAGAGATCTTTTAGCTGCGTTCTATTTTCTCTGACAGTCTTCAAACTCTGAGAGTGACAAACGGTGGCAGGCTCCCCCAAGCCCAAGAGGCCACATAGATGCCGGACAGGAAGAATACCAGTGGCTGCATTTATTCCCCAGTCATGTGTCACAGAGATAGCCCCTGGCCACTGTTTTCAAGCATTGCTCTTAAACCTAGAGAGACCTTCCAGGTCACTTTTCCAGGTAGATAAAGATATGCAGTGCACAGGAGACCAAAGCGTTGTGTGCAGTACTTTTTATTGAATCTCACAACTTGCTCATTCATATAAATCAGAAGTCTGCAAATTGAACCTCAGAGGCTGACCGACAGGCTGTTTCTGTTTGGATAAACCTTGGTTTTACATTCTAAAGAGCTGTGCAAAGGAAGGAGAATAGGAAACAATGACCACAGGTGGCCCCCCAAACCAACAACACTCACACTATGGCCCAATCCAGGAAGTGTCGCTGATCTCAAAAGCAGTACTTTGTCATTTCTTTCCCAATTAAATTAAAGAAGAAGAGGAACATTTGTTCCCTCTGATAACTTACTACAAGTAAGGTGTGATTTAGAGAAGAATCACCATTCTCTTTTGGAATTCATAATATAGTTATTCTTTTTATATAACTTCATAATATAGTTATTCTTTTTAACCCCATGACCAAAAAATGCCTAGATTTTTTTTGCTTCTTTCTGTTTTCTTTTTAACTGTAACATATGTTGTGCCCTGTTAACTTAAAGAAAACTCAGTTAGTTATCCAAGTAAGACACTTTAGTTTTAATGGCACATGCTGGCTTGTCACCAGGATGCCTGGTTTTTGTGTGGGTGTAAAATTATGGCACAAATACTCTTCATTGATCACAATTTAACAGCCAATCAAAGCACAGCTTCATCTTCACACTTTCACTATGTCTTTACAATTGAGAAGAATAGTAGTTATAATGGGCACCATTATAGCTTTTGTGTCCCTGTGAGATGAATGTGGAAACAGTACCGAAGCTGGCCAAGTTATATAAATGTCTGTGGCTAAGGACATTATGGAAAGAATAATGTAACCTCACAGGATATAAAGATTTTCGATAACTACACTCACTGGAATTCCCCTTCTCCCATAAAACCTGTTGTGCCCAGAGAAGATTCTGCGACAGAGTATTTCTTATGCTCATCATTTACACAGCCAAGAAACTGAGTCTGGGAAGGAAATACACAGGTTTAGATCTTTGATGTACAAATTGGAATGGTTTATCTTGTAGTTATTACTTTGGGCTTTCAGTGTAAATTTCAAAGTGTTTTAACTTTGCCAGACATGGTAGCACACACCTGGAATCCCAGTGCGGGAAGGCTAAGGTAGGAGGGTTGAAGCTAGCCTGGGCTACAAAGTGAGGCCAGTCAATCACCACAGTAACCACAGCAACTTTAGATTTTTCTGAGACTATATCTTTTTTTTTAATTTAATTTAATTTAATTTTACAATACAATTCAGTTCTACATATCAGCCACGGATTCCTTTGTTCTCCCCCCTCCCGCCCCCCTGCCCTTCCCCCCAGCCACCCCCTATTTTCACCTCCTCCAGGGCAAAGCCTCCCCGGAGGACTGAGATCAACCTGGTAGACTCAGTCTAGGCAGGTCCAGTCCCCTCCTCCCAGGCTGAGCCAAGCGACCCTGTATAAGCCCCAGGTTTCAAACAGCCAACTCATGCAATGAGCACACATGAGAATAGGAAGAAGCAAAGTGCTAGAGAGGCCCACAGAAATCCACAAAGATACCCCCACAACAGACTGCTGGCAATGGTCGAGAGACAGCCCGAACTGACCTACTCTGGTGATGGGATGGCCAAACACCCTAATGGTCATGCTAGAAACCCCATCCAGTGACTGAGGGAGCTGGATGCAGAGATCCACGGCTCGGCCCCGGGTGGAGCTCCGGGAGTCCAATATGCGAGAAAGAGGAGGGTTTATATGAGCGAGAATTGTTGGGACCAAGGTTGGATAAAGCACAGGGACAAATAGCCAAACGAATGGAAACACATGAACTATGAACCAATGGCTGAGGGGTCCCCAACTGGATCAAGCCCTCTGAATAGGTGAGATAGTCGATTGGCTTGATCTGTTTGGGAGGCATCCAGGCAGTGTGACCGGGTCCTGTACTCATTGCTGAGACTACATCTTGATGTACTGTGCTCTCCATTGTCAGTGAGACCCCTGCATTTTGAATGTACTTTTGACTTCCTAATATAATGGCCTGTGTATACCTTTTTAAGTAGTTAGGTGCTTTAACCATCTCCAACTTGAACTCCTTAGGAGACATTTGGAAAGCATGTTTCCAAAGATTAAAAACCATGATTCAGAGCCCTTAAATCCATTCTATACAAGAATGAAAGCAGAATTACTACACAGCAACATCAAATAAGTTACTTTCATTCCTTCTGGCCTTTTACTTCATATCACAGAGGTGTTGATTTTTTTTTCTTCCACCCACCAAGGGGCAGTATGAAATGTCAATCATTAACATGGACATAGCATTAGAATAAAGCATTTTTGTACCTTTGGAAGATGAGAAAATAATTTTAGCTTTATAGATACATGTTAGGAAGAATTCCAACCCTGAACGGTCACATTTCCCTCCCTAAAATTGCCTGCTCTTCACATAGGTACAAGATATTGGCCAGTATACAATATCAGATATATGAGGCCCTCAAATTTTAAGCAACCACTTGTCTACAATTCAATACCCTTCGGGCCAAGTCCAACTTCTCTCCCCAAGCTAACTATACACCTTCAAAAATTCCAATCAAGCTATGGTAATTAATGCAAGAGTTTGTTTGACTTGTTTTTATCCTTCTTCCTTTACTTTTTTTCTTTTGCTGTAAATTAAAGCTTATACTAAGGACAAAGACGTTAGATTTATGGGGCACCCCTTTCTCCTTCTAGTGAACCTCACTCTCTCTCCCTCCATCATTCCACTACACCCTGCCTCCATTTCCCCCACTTCCTGAGACTATGGCATTGGAGCGATTCACTTTATTTCAGGATACCTAACCAATCGTTCCTGCATTAAATAGCTCAACACACTCTCGGTGATTAAATTTTGGTTGATTCAGTAGAAATTTTCTAACCTCATATTTTAAACTCAGCATCTATAGGAACTAGGCTAACAATTTAAATTAGTGGAAGATAAGGAGAGAGTAGCGGGAAGGCAGAGAGGAGACCCTGTTTCCTGCCGATGCTTAAGGCCATAAATTTACTCCTCAGAGACGGGTTTCTGGGTTCTTACATGAAAAGTGACAAATAATACAGAATTTTGAACAAAACCAAACTATAATTCTGCTACAGTCCAACACCACATAGTTTACAAGCTTTGCCTAAATGAAGAAAAGAAAACTGCTTTCTCTAGATACGTAAGTTGGGTAGAAAGACACAAATAAGGGAACAGACCTCAGGGAATATGCCACAAATGGATAGAGAGAGAGAGAGAGAGAGAGAGAGAGAGAGAGAGAGAGAGAGAGAGAGAGATGTGTGGACATTTGAGGTACGCACAACACAACATGGCTTCAAATTACATGCATTACAAATACATGGTTTCAAACTCAAATTTGTGACAGATTGCCATTTATTCTAGATTGAAATGCAGATACACAAGGAAAGGCAAACCCACACAGGTAAAAATAAATGAAGGGGGCCAAGAGATAATGATGAATGAGCCCTAGGCTTGGTCCTGACAACCTAAGAAGGATATGGGAACTTGACTTTGGAGCAAGAGAAGTTAGAAATGGAGGACCCTGTGATGAAACCTCTGGAGAGCTCCTCTCTCTGTTCTTCCCATCCAGAGAGCCTCATAACCATCCATCCAGTCTGTATCTTTAAAATGATGTGATTTATAGCAGGGTTTCTTTGGGGCCACCAACCAGCTCCTAAATCATGACATGGAGACTTCTTATCAGTTACCAATGCTCAGCCTTAGCTTGTGCTTGTCCCACTAGCTCTTATACCTAGATTTAACCTGTTTCTCTTCATCTACATTTTGCCTCGGGGCTTTTTACCCTTCTTTCATTCTCTATGTCCTACTCCATGTCTGGATGGCTGGAGGGTGGCTGGCTGGCCTTGGGGGTCTCCTTCTCTTTCTCCCTCATTCTCTTCTCTCCTCCCTCTTCCTGAGCCTAGATTCCTCCTTCTATTCATTCTCTGCACCAGCCATGCCTATCCCTTTACTGCCTAGCTATTGGCCATTCAGTTTTTTATTAGACCAACCAAGTGCCTTAGGCAAGCAAGGTAAAAACGGCAACACATCTTTACATCATTGAACAAATGCAGCATATACAAATGTAACACATTTTTATGTCATTGAACAAGTACAGCATAAACAAATGTAACACATCTTTAGTTCATTTAACAAGTGCAGCATATACAAATGTAACACATCTTTACATCATTGAACAAGTGCAGCATATACAAATGTAACATACCATTACACAGTTAAAGTAATATTCCACAACAGTGGTTTTTCTCTCATCCTGCCACCATCACAAAGCATAAAATATCAACCTGCAGTAGCCATAGAAATGTCCTCCTGTCTGCTGATATCTGCCAAAAAAAAATGGATTATAGCAGTGTCCATTAATAAAAACCATCACCACCTAAAACCCTTCATTCACTACATGGATTCCCATTGTGATTGAGATAAATATCCATATCCTGCAGGCTGTAGTAGCACAAACCTGTAATCCCATCACTTGAAAGGGAGGAGGGTCAGGAACTCCAGAGTTTCCTGGCTAACTACAAATTTGAGACTAGCCTAGATTACTGAGACCCTGAATTTAAAAGAAAAAAAAAAGTCCTTTAAACCTTCATGCATTTATTTATTTATGTATTTTGGTCCAGATCCTACCTACTAATTGTCTACTTCTGCCTGTTTACACACTGGACACTGACTGCTCTTGAAGTGCAGACCACCTGCAGTGGAAGCCATTTGCCATACACTATGCTCGCCGAGGCAGTCTGGAAGGTTCTATTGGAGCCTCCCCTCAAGACCTCCATCCTTCTGTCTTCATTCAAAAGCTAGCTAAAAGCTAAAAGTCATGACCTCAGGGGAGACTTTCCTGATCCCCAGACTGTGTCGACTCTCTTCAGAATTTCTGTTTGCTCCACATTTAATGTTTAATTAACTTACTGACAAGCAAATTTGTGTAGGAACGTGTGTGTGCGCGTGTGTGTGCACATGCGCGCATATGTATGTGTGTGTGTGTGTGTGTGTGTGTGTGTGTGTGTGTGTGTGTATGCTTCCTGATAGCCTTGCTTCCTACCTTTTGAGGCTGAGAGATGAGTATTTTCACTGTGCACATGGGAGCCATTTGCAGCAGACCCTTGAGGAGGAAGCTCGGCTGTGGAGTTCAATGCAGTGATGCAGTTGGGGCTTAATTCTGAAGCAATATGGAGACAGAAGTTTCCATTTTTAAACCCACTCACATCTGGTTTCCTTTCTCAATTTTCATTGATGACATTCATGTTGACATGAAATTATCCCAATAAAGTTTCTAATCCTGACACTCTGCCTATCTTGCTCTCATCTTTGCAAAGACAGTTTAATCTCCTCTCATCTCCCCCCCAGTAAAATAAAAGTGATGCCAGCCACACTCAGATTTCTGTTCACAATGGGCCCTAAGTACCAAATACGCTCAGATTTTTCTGATGGAAGCAATGCATACTGGCACTGTAATTTTAAGGGGAAAAAAAAAACAGTTGACCTTTACAAATTCCCTTCATTTTTAAATAAAAGGCAATGGAGTAATGCATATGAACATTTGTAAATAAAATGCAATGGAAGTATGCATCTGAACAACTCAAATCCATGCCTGCTCTGTAGTTGGGGATCAACAATTGGAAGTTCTCCATATCCCTATTATTTTCTTCTTTTCTTTGTTGTTGTCCTTGTCTTCTTGTATTAACAACCAAATCTAGGGTCTACTACATGCTAGGCAAGTCCTCAACATCTCCAACCTTAGCTTCATAACTTCTTTTATCTGGTCATGAATCCCACCTTTCTTTGAGGCTCCAGAAGCCTGTTTCGGCAGTAGTTACATCGTTCATTCCCCAAACAAGTGTCGTGCGACAAACTGGACGCTATGTTCATCCTTTCTCCCCAGCTCCACCATGTATCTCTTCTACTTCTGGCCTTCGCCACAGCCAACCTACACAGCACATAGTCAAAGAAGCTTTGAATTAGGAGATCTGCTCCTCCACATACATCAAACCCCATGCTTCCTCGTAGACATCAGACTTGTAATCCATTCATTTTTATATAATGTTTTTAAAGTCTTTGCTCTTGCTTGGAAATGTCTCCCGCACAGCACTGCCAGCCCTCGGTTTTTGTGCCCAATCAGTGGTCATTCGGGGTTAACCTGTGTTCACTACAAATGCTCCTACTTCACGAAGCATTTTCAGAAGCTCCCATATCTTGGCTGATATTACTTAATTCACAATTCTTCCTTCCCATCTCTTTACTTTTGTCTTTCATTATATTTATTTGAAAGTATGTCTCTTCTTGCTTGGTAAACTGTAATCCCATCTAGAGGAGAGACTAATTTCATCACCTTCCTACCACTTGGATTAGGTTCAAACAATAGTCCGTTTTTCCTAGACATGGCGAGTTAGTTTAAAAAAAAAAAAGCTTCAAAATATTTTAATGCAATATTAGGCAAAACATGTTACCAATCATCAGAGCACTTCTACATTTTCCTACTGAGGATTTCTTTACAGTCAGGAAAAAAAAAAAAAACTCGATTAGAAATAGTGCTAGATGTCAAAATGGTGTATTCCCACCTGAATGGGAATTAATGTTACATGATGCAAAACTGTGTATTATATTTGACTAGGACTTGAAATCGTATGCCCCTGTGTCTCTAGTCAGTCAGGAGAAGGGTGTTCAGACACCAGAGGAGAATTATACACCATCGTGAATCCCTCTAGGGGAAGTGACTATAGGAGACAAGGATATGCTTGTGGCTGCAGGATACAAAGAGCAAATTTTTCACTCCCTAATGTAAACAGGTTCAATCCAGGTATAGTATTTCCCACAGGAGCTCCCTAAATATTTTAACAAGAGGACGCGAGCAGTGAGGCCAGAAAATCCACCACCGGCTTCCTGTGCCTAGCCACAGATAAAAAATTGATTACATTTCTGTAGGTTTGAGAAGTTTCCAGGTAACGATTGTTTTCTTAATTATTTATTTTTATTTCTGAACTGCAGCAAGTCATTGAAACTGTAAACCGATGGAATGCCACCTACATTTCAGTGAAGGACCTTAGTCCAATCAATATACTTTATCTCTTCATTCACAGATGTCCGGGTTTGAGCATATAGATAATCAAGTTTATGTATTCAAGTATACATTGTTATCACCAAATAATGGATCTTAAATGGATTTTTGCTGCCAAATAGTTTGATGGCATGCCATTTATATTTTATTTTTAACTGAAAATTGTAATTTTTTTGTATTTTATATACTATATTTTGATCATGTTTTCCCCTCCCCCAATTCCCCCAGATCCTCCGTACCTCCCAACCCACTCACCTCAATGTTTTTTTTCTCTCTCTTTCAAAAAGCAAAAAAAAAAAAAATCAAAAACAAAAACCAGGAACACACACACAAATCCCAACAAAAAAAAAAAATGAAAATCAAAAGAAGCAAACAAAAGACCAATACAACATGGCATTTAAAAATTGGTCATTATATTAGTAACTATGAAACAGATTCATATTTAAATGGAAAAAAAAATATTTTCATAAAAGAAAGTTGGAAGGTACAGGGAAAGATATTGATCTCTCTAATCTTTCTTTAAAAATAAAGCTTCCCAGTGATTTGAGATGTCTACCTCTATATTTTGTTCTCCATCTACAGTAAGTCACATGCTCCAAATATATAAATTCATTTTCCTGAGTACCTAGATCCTGCCTACATAATCTCTTCCATTTTGTGTGAAAACAGGCTACATGCCAACAAACAAGAGAGCAACTCAGAGGCTGAATGTCTACTGGTATGAAATCTGAAAACACGTGGGCTGCTTCTAAAACACTTCTCTTTCCACAAACCACAAAATGGAATTCTATTATGACTGCACGCTGGATGCTCACAGGGGGTATATTTGCTTCTCAAGGCTAATGGGTGTTCATCAGCCACAGGATATATGCCATCGTCTTCACCAGCAGGTGAAGGATATTTGAGATGAGATGTGTGAATGATTGGACAGAGAAGTTTGCATTAGCATGTGAGCAATTTCTTGGTTTATGAAGGGAAAAAAAAAAAAAAAAAACCCCACGCTGAAGATTTGACATAAACAGAGAACTGCTCAGTCTGAAAGTTACTGTTGATGGGACTGATAAAAACATCTTGACATTTGAGTCTTTTAACTGACAGTCTATCACATGAGTGGCTCCAATGACGAGTTCACTTGAAGAAGCTAACAAAGGAAGAAGAGCCATTTTGCCTTCACTCAGGTAGAAGACAGAAATAGAATATACACATTTTGAAGAAAGGTGACCATTTTGAACACAGGACATTTATTTGAATCTTAAAAGCAGAAAAGTGAGTCAAATGACACAAAATTACATTTTCTATAAAATTATAATGGCTGTGAGGATGTTTTTGAGTTTATGTTTTAAGTTAGGTTTAAGTTAACTGAAGTTAAACCTTTAAGTAAGGTTAAGTAAATTTTTGAATCAATAAATACAAATGGATACTTTCCACAGTGACACTGGGTTTAAATATCACTTTAAACGAGTGCCTAGGATGCTCAGTTGTGTACAGGATTATAACTCTCTCATTTTACCCCATTACTGATCAGGTGTCGGTACTACTACACTGAAGAGAAATTTGCTTTCACCAATAGATACCAGGTTATAAGAGTGTCTGCATCCCCAATGTCAAGAATCTTTGACCTCATGTGGCAAAGAACTGCATAGATACGATTAAGACTCCTGAAATTGGAAGATCATCCTTGATTATCCCAATAAGCCCAATATAATCACCAGGGGCCTAACAAAAGAGACAAAGAAAAATCAACAGTACACAAAAGCTACAAGGCTACAATTGGAGGTTCTGCTGTGGCCCTGATCTCTGGGAAACAAGAGTTTCCAGATGGAAGAAGACAAAGGAAACAACACACTTTACCCCTGGAGCCTCCAGAAGAAAATAGGCTTGCTAACACTCGAATTTTTGTTCCTTAACATTCATCTTGGCCTTCTGATCGCCAAGCCTTTTGAGTATAAATGCTTGGTTTTCTAGAGTTATTGTATCAGTGGCAGTTTGTCACTGCATCAATACAAGACTAAGACAAAAGGAGGAGAAAAGCCTGACTACAGGGACCCCATCGCCTCTCTCAGGAGAGAAGAAAGAAAGGGAAGCCAATTCATTTACACTCTGTAATCCCAGCGGCCATGGGTATGTTTAGAGAAGTCCCGTGTTCTAAAGTCAAAGTGATTATTTCACTAACCAGTTATTTAGTTTACCAAGTATTTCTCATGTGTTTTATTTTCAGACAACATATACTAATTATACCTATTTATGGGGTATGGTGTGAGACTTCCATACATGTAAACAATAAGATGGTGTCAGTGCAACTGTTATATCTATAATCGCAGACTGACATGATTCCTTTCTGTTAGGAACATTCAAATCCCCTATGGTAGTTATTTTGAATTGTTGCCTAGTGTGGATTTCCTACTGAGCTCTAGGATGTTAAAAGCTATTTCTCCCTATCCTCCAGTCGTCTCTATGCCCATTATGGATCTCTCCATTCACACCTCTCCTGCACCTCCTGGTAGCCGTTAGTCATTACGTCTTAAAGTTCAACTTCACGTTTGCCTGTGTGTATGTACGTGTACCTGTAATAGAGAGATACAGAGGATGGCCTAGCGTGTCTCCCTCAGTCATTTCTCCACTTTTTTTTTTTTTTGAGACAAGATCTGTCACTGAATCTGGAACTTGCAAATTCAGCAAGTCAGAGCCAACAAGGCCCAGGAAATGTACTGTCTCCACCTCCCAAGCACCGGTAACACCGCCACACCTGGCTGAAAATAACTCAAGTTCTTATGCTTGTGCTGTTTCTCCAGCCATGAGATCAAATTATTGGCTTTTACATGTGAGTTAGAAATTCAGTAGACGTCTTATGGGCCTGATTCATTTCATATCATAATGTCCTCTCATCTATCCGCATTGGTGCAGCAGCATTGGCTGAGCAACATTATGTTTTTATGTGTAAACCACATTTTCCGATCATCAACTAGTGGATACTCGGATGGATTTCATATCTTTGGTACTAAGAATAGTGTTGAAATAACGATGGAACTCTAGATGTCTCTTTAACATGTTGATTTTCATTTCTTCATGTACAATCCTAAAAGTGGGATTGCTGGAGCATATTTTAGTCTCCACATAGCTCCTGCTGTGCTCAAAATCGAGTTTACTAATTTGTCCTCACCAAATGTGTACAAAAGCTCCATTTTCCACATCCTCATCCGCATTTTTTATTTCATGCATTTCGTTTTTGTTAAGACAAAGTTGCACTATGGCTGGCTTAGAACTCACAGAAATCAGCCTGCCTCTTCCTCTCACATGCTATGATTAAAAACATGCCCCACCACACCTGAACATTTCTTACGTTATTGATAATAACCATTCTGATTGAGGTGAGATGCCATCTCACTGTGCATTTTTTGATAATTAATAATGAAGAATAATGTTGCCTTAGAGTCGTTAGCATTGAGTCTATCTTCTTTTGTGAATACCTCTGGTCATTCAATTGTTTTTACTCAGATTGCTGTTGAGACTACAAATACAATAGGCACTTGAAGGATTTAGTTCAAGAGAATCATAATCCTCTCTGTTGGGTGAATTTGGTAATCTGGCAGATGGTTGCCTTGCCTTGGAGAAAGAGCCCAGCATGCCTGCCGAACCCTCTTCCATCCAGGCACTGACCACATGGAGACATCTTAACACCAAATGCACTCAGGCCCTATGAAGCAGTTGGCAGTTGCTCCTAACAGTTATGAACTTTGCCACTTTCCCATGGCCTTAAAGAACATCTGAGTGACACTGAGTGTCTCAGCTCACAGAGTCTCGGGGATGCCAACAAGCACTTCTCCCCATTCATCAGAAACCATGGGAAACAGCCAAGTGAAGCTTCCATAAACAAAATGGGAGACCTTATCAGTTCTCCTCTGGACCTTGGAAGCAGTTGAGCAGTTCATGCTGAGATGTTTGACTAACTGTACAGAATGACAGTAGTATGTCTTAATTTATCAATAATAACCTTAAGTGTAAATATATTAAATACCCCAATTTAAAAAAAAAAAAAAACAGAAGGACTTAATAGATGATAAATCAGATCCCCCAACCACAATACCGAAAGAACCACATTCTGATAATAAATACACACACATACTGAGGGTGTGAGATGGGAAAAGATTATTATGCAAACAGAAAACAAAACCAATTACGTAAAAATAATTTAAATCCAAAACTATAAAGAATTCAGGAAAATGTTGATATGTAATAATAATAAATGATTCGATGAAACAAGAGATGATAATAATAATGGAAAAATACATAGGTATTCCATATTATCAAGCAAACACTGTATCTAAAAAGAGAGACAGACTCTAATATAACTATAGTGGATGATTTCAACCCCACAGTTTCACAACTAGACAGATCTTCTCAAACAAAAATATCAACAAGGAGCCTCAGAGCTAAACTATTCTATAGGCCAGTTGGACCTAATAGGTATTTACAGTACATTTCACTCCAGACCACAGTGAGTACTCTTTTCTCTTCATTCCATGATAAACCATATAGTAAGCCACAAAATGTGTCCTAACAAATTCAAAATGACTGAATTCACAGCATACATCTTTTCTGACCATAATGGAAGAAAACCTGAAGACTATAAATCAGCAGCAAGAACTTCACCAGTTGGGAAGACAGATGGAAATTAATCAACATTCTCTTGAATAACCAATAGGTCAATGAGGAAATTGAAACAGAAATACAAACTCATTTTACCGAAAAGCTTTGCAAGACAGCAAAAGTCAGTCCTGAGGCAGATTGACAGCAATATCACAAGTACTTCTATGAATAATATAATTTATCAAATGGCATAAAAGAAAGACCTGAATGGATGTAAACAAAACACACACACACACACACACACACACACACACACACACACACACACACAAAAAAAAAAAAAGGAATCATGAATTTGAGATAGAGCAAAGAGGGCCATACAGAGGAGGGGTTGACAGGAAGAAAAAGAAGTGGGGAAATGAGGTCATTACATTTTAATTTCAAAAAATAAAAACATATTTTTTAAAACTATCTAACACAAATACCAGTGAGATAATTCAGTGGGTTAAGGCTCTTGCTGCCAAGCATGGAGACCTGAATTTTATATCAGGAACCCATATGGTGGGAGGAGAGAACTACCCCCTTGTTCTCTGACCTCCAAAAGTGTGTACCTTGTTCATATACATACACACTAAATGATCAAATAAATGTATGTATTTTTAAAATATAACACAAGATATCAGTAACATGAAAGGTGGCTATTTAAAAGGTTACCAAACTTAAGAAAACTTTATTAATCAAGACAAAAGAGAGAAGATACAAATAAAACCAGGGTAGAAAAGGAGACACCACAACAGAAACTACAGAAACACTGAAGATCCTTATGGAAAGTGGTGAACAATTATACGCCAGCAAATAGAAAAACCTAGAAACCTAGAAGAAATTGACACATTTGTGATCAGTGCAAGATACCAATGTTGAGCCTGAGCAGACCAGTTTCTCCCAACAAGGAAAAGCTAAATATCACAGTTCATTACTAAATTTTTCAAACTTTTTAAAGAAGACCTAATTCTAATTCTCCTCAAACTACTTGACATTTAAATTGAAAGACTCCTCCCTAAGTCATTGTGAGTCCAGCATTACACCAATACCAATATCAAACAGAGACACAGCAAGAAAACAATTACATTTAATAACAACTGATACAAGCACTTTCAAAATATTAGAAAGCCTACATTGAAGTATGAAGATTATAGGCCACAATCAAGAGGGATCCATCCCAAGAGTACCAAAGTAGTTCAGTATATCCATGCTGATAAACATATCAGCAAAATTAAGGATTAAAAATCCTGTCAATAAATGCCATAGACCATTTGCTAGAACTCAACATTTTTTTCATGATAGTAAACATTCCTGAAAGGTTTTGTGGGAAAGTAATATATGTAGATCCAATAAGGATTAGATAACAAATCCGCAGCCTGTAGTGTCCTGAGTGGGTCAAGATAAGGATGGTCACTTTTGCAACTCTACTCAACATACTCTTGAGTTTCTTTGCCAGAATGATATGACTAGAGAAAGAAAGAAGAGACTTCCAGACATGTCAGCTTACCTGTTTACAGATGATATGACTTTATGTTAGATTCCACCCAAAGACTGTCAAACTGATAAATGAATTCAATGTGGTTGTGAGACATAAAATGAACACAGAAAACCCTGTAGCATTTTTGTACTTCAATAAGGAAACCCTGCAAAAGAAATATGTGAAAGAATCTGATTCATAATAGATATATAAAATTAAAATGCATAAGAATAAATGTAATCAAGAAGTTGATGTTTTCTGTAATAGGAATTACAAAATACTAATGAACAGAAATGAAGAACACACAGAAAAAAATACACATAGAATCCATGTTATGTATTAGGAGAAGTAACATTTTTAAAGTGTTAATTTTTTTTTTTACTCAATGCGATCTACAGTTTTAAAGCAATTCCTAGCAAAATACTACTGACATTCTTCACAGAAAAAAGAACTCCTAAAAATTTTACAGATTTATCAAAGAACTCAAATAGCCAAAATAATCCTGATGAAAAAGAACAAATTTGCAGCAGTACAATACATAATTTTAAAACATTGTATGAAGCAATAGTCATCAAAACTTCATGGCTCTGGCATTAAAATGGACATATAGACCAATGAGATGGAATACAGAACCTATCAATAAACTAATTAATTAATTACTTAAATGTAATTAATTTCAAAATCTCAGCAGATTATCTGAGGAAGGGCATGTGAGAAAGAAAAGACTCTTCAATATATGATGATTAGAAAAACTGTGTACATGTATGAAGAAAAGAAAGTACCCTATCTCTCCAGCCACAAACAAAATTAAACTCAAGATGGAGCAAAGCCTTAAATGTAAGGCTTTCATGCAAACCATGAAATTGTTACAAGACAATTCAAGGGATATGCCTCAGGATGTTACTGTGGGAAATATTTTCCTTTTAAATATAAGACCCCAGAAATCACAGTGAACAATAGCAAAAGCTGACCAAATTGCATCTCATCAACCCAGAATGCTTCTGTGCATCACAGGGGGCAATCAGCAAGGTGAAAAAGCACACTAAAGAAAGGCAGAGAGTGCCAATTGACTATGCATGTGACCAGGTTTTAATTTCTAGACTGCTTGTTGTCTCCCCTCCCAGTGAGGTCCCCATTGGCTCATGATCTATCTTATGTGAGGAAACAGTAAGTACCCTGCACTCAGCACCCTTCTTTACAAGTCCATACTGTATTTCCAACCTCTGTGCCGTCTCTATAACATGCCCACTGTACCTTGATAGTCTGCTTCAGACATTTCCATGGGATTGTTGTTGTTCCTTCCTCATTTTTATCCTTTGTTTTGGAGGGTAGGCAGAGAGCACCTGTAGTATTTCCTATTTGCTCAACAACCCTATTCGCTTATTTTTTGACTTTAAGTGCTTTTCCATTTTTCCTTCTTGCTCTTTTCTTGTTTCTATTTATTTATTCTTCTCTAATACTGTACAACTTGACCACAGCCTCCCCTCTTAGCCTCTGGCTCTCAATATCTGCAAGGGTAAAATGGGAATAACAATACTGTCTCTATGCAAGTCTGTTGTACAAGGCAGTTTCCTAACACCAGCCCAGGGCCTGCAACATCTGGCACCAGTGAAGAATGAATGAATCTTTTTCTCCATACTTTAAATATTCAAGATGATTAGACTTCTCCTTCATAGCTTCTGTATTTCAAGGAAGGCAAAGAATATTTATGTAATAATAGGTTATCAATCAACAAATGCTTTCATATATTACTATTTACATATATCATTGTAGTTAGACATTGAAGAATGAAAGAGTTTTGATACCCAACTTCTAACCATTGCAGAGTATAGCATGGTAAAAGAAGCATACCTATAAATCTAATAAAATATGATGGTCAAGGAACTGGTCAAATATAAAATTAAGGATTTCTGAGGTCACAGAGAACAGAATCATGATTTTAATTAGGAAATTCATTAGCATTCAGCGAGATAGTGACAATTTAAGTGGGCCTTGAAGAAGCAGCATTCATTTTCCCATGCAAATTTTGTTTGAGGAAGTCTGGAGCTGAAAGGATAGTGTATGTTGACCATTGCTAATCTAAAAAGCTAAGATGCTGTGAAACCTGAATGCTCAGAAAGATTCAGACACTAGAGCATTTTGGAGTTCAGATTAGGTGTGCTGCCTACCAGGAAAATCTACCCAAATATCATACAGGATCAGGAATCTTGGCTGCCCAAGGATGAGCAAAGGGTCCCAAATGGTTGTAGGGAGACAGCCAGATTTTCCAGCTTGGTTGACCAAGTAGAATTATCAATATGTAGAGAGACTGCTAGAGGCAAGAGGAGTATGGGGAAAGAGGGGATGAAAGAAAATGTGTCCAAATTTGGATGAGTTGGTTTTGGGAGCCTGGCAGAAGTGCCATATGGGACATGCAGCAAGCCGCTAGGAATTTGGAGTAGATTGAATTTTTTCAACTCAAGAAATGTGTCTGCCAAACCAAATGTCCTTCCTATAACGATATGAATATGCACCACAGAATATTTTAGAGATAACAACCTTGAAAATTGAAATAATCACTTGACAGACTATTTTTCTATCCTAAGTGTGAAATACCTTTCTTTCTGATTATTCTTACTGATACATCCTGTGAACGCATTGCACAATCTCTCAGCTACTCTTGTTATATATACCTGTTTTGGATAGCCTTAAAAATGCACCATGTAGCTCTTCTCAATTATGCCCCACAGAAGCGATAATTAAAGCTTTATCTTTCTAGATATACTGCTTCCAAAATTGTGGAAGTTCTTTCTGAATAAAGTTTGAAGAGTTCTGAGAGCACTTTTATCAAGACAATGCACTTTGGGTTAACAGGATTTTACAAACCCCTGGGTTTTATGGCTCAGAATATCCATACCATGGTTTTTAAAAACTTCATTAAACCAGACAGGGCACTCAAACATGAAGATTTAATGTATAATGCAAAAACTACCTTTGATTCCTTTAAAAAAATATATTGGGCTGTGATTTCATTTTTGCTTTAGCTGTATGAGTCTAACTACTGTTAACTAGGAACCTTTAACCAAAATGACATAGATGAGATCTGAGATTTGGGCTAATTTAAATGTATTCTGGAAAAATATAGCTGGTATATAATCTCAGGTTCTAAGGATAAGAAAGCTATCATGAAGAAAGTATCTAACTTGTTTTTCTACTATTGCTTTTAGTTTTAGCAAAACTAACTCAGATCTTGGAAATTTGTGTCAACTATTTGAGTGCTTACGTAGTCAAAGGTGAATGTCTATAAGGTTAGTTATATTACAGAGGTTAACCCAAACAAAGGGTCTTTTTGAAGTCCTAATTTGTGTCTGTCTTTAAGAACTCAAAACAGAGGCTGTTCTGGAGGATAGCAACAGTGGTTTTATGATAGGCCAGAAACCACTCAAGGCCTTCCTCACTTGTGATTATAACTATTCCTTGAGTATGGACAAGAACCATCTCTTTTATTTTAACATTTATTTATTCTTTGAAACTTTCATGCACATATAAATGTGTCTTGACCAATCCTAAATCCCTATTTCCAACTCTTTGAAACACATTTCCCTCCAAACTTTACATACTCCTTTTACAGTTTTTAATTTTTCAACCTACTGTGTCCAATTAATGTTGCCCATGTGTGCATGAGTATCTTGTCATTCACTTGAGAATAGGCAACCTCCCAGTAGTCACACTCCTAAAGGAAAGAAACTCAGGCTGGGAAGTGGTGGTGCATGCCTTTAATCCCAGCACTCTGGAGACAGAGACAGGTGGATCTCTGAGTTGGAGGCCACCCTGTTCTACTGAAAGAGTTCCAGGACAATCAGGTCTACACTAAGAAATCCTTTATCAAAATAAAAATAAAAAAGTAACTCTTCCTCACCTAATAGCTCCTCCTCTAGTGTTAGAACCTCCAAGTCACTCTTCTTTCCATGCTGAAAGTTTTAACTGGCTTGCACTTATGCAGGTCTTGTGCAGACAACCAGAGCTACAGTGAATTCATATGTACAACAGCTGTATTAGTCAGGTATTCTAGAGTTACAGAACATATAGAAAGAATAGAATGAGTATATTAATATACATATATGATATATACATATGAATATATATATATATATATAAGGGATTTATTAGAGTGACTTATAGACTGGTCCAGCTAATGGAACAATGGCTGCCTATGAATAGAAAGTCTAAGAACCTAGTTGTTCAGTCCATGGGGCTGGATGTCTCAGCTGATCTTCAGTAGACACTGCAATACTGAAGAAGTAGGCTTTAATGCCAGTGAAGGTATGGACTTGCTAGAGAGATGAGAACAATCATGCAAACAGCAAGTTTCCTTTTTTCATGTCCTTATAGAGGCTTCCAGAAGAAAGTATGGCCCAGACTAGAGGCGGATTTTCCCAGCTCAAAAGGTTAGGATTAAAGATGTGTCTTCCTCCCCGCAAGATTCAGATTAGAAATT
The DNA here is from genome assembly GCF_007827085.1 of Peromyscus californicus insignis. Lineage (NCBI taxonomy): Eukaryota > Metazoa > Chordata > Mammalia > Rodentia > Cricetidae > Peromyscus > Peromyscus californicus. Next base: position 40,074,191 of record NW_026294534.1, on the reverse strand, counting down.
GATCTCCCCTCTTCAAATTAAGCAAAAGTACCTCACAGAAGTGCCCCTCCACTTTGGGGTTATAATCAATTCTAGATATAGTCAAGTTGACAACCAAGAATAGCCATCACAACAGCCATGTCATGTCCTGAGTACAGCATTTCACAGCACTCCTCCTATCCTCTGTTGCTTACATTTTTTTTTCTGTCCCCTCTTCTGAGATGTTTCCTGAGCCTTGGGGTGAGAGGTTAATATAAATTCTAGGCTATGGCTGAGCACATGTAGTCACTTACTCCCAACACTGCAACACATCTCTGCATTAACTACTAACCACTGTAGCAAGAAGCTTCTCCGACCAAGGTTAGGGGTAGCACAAATTTATGGATATAATTATAAATAGAATGTAATCTGACATCATTGTTATTTAGAAAAGTAACATCAATAGATGCTAACTTAGGACCTATTATTTTCTTAGTCATGGGTTTTGACCATGTTTATAGTACCAGACATGAATTGACTCCTATGACGTGAGCCTCAATTCCAATTAAAAGAGGCGGTGATTATAACCATAAACATCCTTGCTATTATTGCATTGATGACCCGATCCTGCCTCCTAGATTAGTACTATAGCATACTGGATAAGACCGTTGATGTATTTTCTCACCCTGATGCCTATGTTGTTCCTTCTAGCTCTATGAAAGCTAGTCATCATGGAAGGTTTTCTGGTCAGTTCAAGACTGGTTTCCCTGTATTCTGCAATCAAAGTGTATCTTCAACAATAGGCTCTTACCATCTAGTTACAGCAGATAACAAAAGGCAGTAGCAATGGCCTCTATTGTTTTGTCTCTGAGGCCTCTCTAACTAATAATTTGTAGATGGGTAACCCATGCATGACGATGAGATTTCCATATAATAACCGATGTCTTCTGGGAGCAGCATTATTCACTAATGTGAGGCTCTTCTGGTCAAACTCTGCATAAAAAAATTAATTAGCTTGCAAACTAGTGGTGTTCTAAAATGTCTTAATATTCAACCATTCCCATTTCCCCTTCCTCTACCTTCTGCCATCATAATTTACCTCTCAGTGTTTTCCCCTGTTCTTTCATATCACATATGCTTTACTATCTACTTTTTTAAAAAATGTATTCTGTGTGGATTACAAGATCATAGACTCCCAAGTAGCTCCTTTGTGCACACTTCATTTGGTTAAGCCTTCCCTTTGTTTGCCTCTCATCTCCCCGTTCTTATCTCTCTACTACCTGTTCCTGTCTTCAATATTCCCCTCTCTACTTCCATTTTACCTATGTTCTATTAAACCCCCACCAATGGCTTCCTGTGTTCCACATGTACTCCACATCAAATGCACATAGCAAAAGATTTGAAGTTAGGACCCTCATATGAAAGGCAACAGGTGGTCTTTGTCTTTGGGGCATGAATCAGTATACTTTTACAGTTCCATCAAGTTACCTGCAAATTTACAGATTAATAACATTCCATTTTGTATACATTCTTCTACCATGTCTTATTATCCATTCATCAGTTGATGAACATCAAGGTCAATTCCTTTTCCTATCTATTGTGATAGAGTGGCAATGAACATGGATGTAGGAAGACACAATATTCTTTAGGTACATGCCTCCAGGAGTGGTACAGATAGATCTATTTCCAGTTTGGGAGGAAGAACCTTCCAGAACAGTTTCCAGAGTGGTTGCCCTAGTTTCTTCTACCAACAATGCATCAGGGTGTTCCTTTCCACATGCCAGCATTTGTTGTCATGGTTATTCCTGATGATGGCCAGTCTGACTGGAGTGAGATGGGATTTTCTCGTTGCCAGCATTTCTCTGATGACTAAGAATGTAGAACACTTAGGGTTTCTCAGTGTTTAGTAACCACTTGCATTTCTTTAGAGAGCTCTGTGTTCAGTGCCAAAGCCTGTTTTTAAATTGTGTTGTTTCCTCAGTGTTAAATTTTTTTAGCTCTTTGTGTATTCTATACACTAATGCCCCATGAGTGTGTAGGTAGAGAAGACTTTTCCCCCTCTGGGCCACCTCTTCTCTCATTTGGCCTTTTCCTTTGCTGTACAGAATCTTTTTAGTTTCATGATATTTAATTTCTCAACTATTGGTATTATTTCCTTAACTACCTATATCCTGTTTAGAAAGTAATTGCCTGTGCCTATAAATTGAGCTGGACTTCTCTCTTTTTTTCTGTTAGCGGTGTTTTATTAGGTCTCATGTTGAGGTCTATAGTTCATTTGGAGTTGAGTTCTGTGCAAGGTGAGCTATAAGGATCCAGTTTCATTTTCTACATATTGAAATTCATATTTCCCAGAACTATTGGTCAAAGATGCTAATTATTTTTTCCAAGTACAGTTTTTGGTATCTGTCAATTACCAGGTAGCTACAGCTGTGTGAAGTTGTACTTACATCCTCTATCATATACCATTGATCAATGTGTCCATTTTGTGACATTGTCATGACGTTCACGATGTTTTGGTTACTTTGGCTCTGTAATATAAATTGAAATCAGATACAGTGATAGCTCCTGCAGTATTTGTTCATTTCAGAATTGCTTTTGCTATCCTTTGGATTGTTTGGTTTGGTTTGGTTTTGGAGTTAGGTTTGGTTAGTTTTGTTTGTTTGTTTGTACTTCAATATAAACTTTGGGATTGTGTTTTATATGTGTGCAGACAATCGTCTTGGTATATTAATTGGGTTTGTACCAAATCTGTAGATTGTTTTTGGCAGGATGGCCACTTTCACACTCTTTAACCTGCCAGTCCATGAGTACAGGAGGTCTTTCCATCTGTCGGTGGTTTCCTCAATTTATTTATTGTCTTAAAGTCTTCTGTGTAGAGGTCTAAACCTTTGACAAAATCCAACATCCTCTCATTATAAAAAGCATGAAAAGGTTTTGACAGAGGAGCATACCTCAACACAGTAAGGCTATATGCAACAAATCTATAACCGACCTCTTGCTAAACATAGAAAAAACTCAACTCTTCTCACTTAACATCAGGAACAAATCAGTGCTGTCCACTTCCTTCATTCTTATTCAGTTTGGTGTTTGAAGTCTTAGCCAGAGCAATAAGACAAGAAAGGAAACAAAAGGGGAATGAATAGGAATCAAAATATTCCTCTTTGAAGACAATATGGTTTTATACAAAGAGACACTAAGGAACTAAAAAACACTTAGTGCTGACAAAACAGCTTCTTGTCATTTTAAGATACAAAAGTAACACACAAAATTCAGTAAGCTTTGTACATGTCAATGGCAAACCTACTAAAAACAGAATCACGGGAACAAGCCCATTCACAGTAGCCACAAATAATAAAATGCCGGTGAATAAGGCTAACAAAGGAAATAAAAGGACATTTCTTAAGCATTCAGCAGAAGGTGGCTGAACATGATTGGTGTTAGGATGCAAATGTTACACAGAAATCGATTTCCTGGTCCACCAAATCAAAGAAAAGCCTGCCAAGAAAAGGACTAAGGCTTATGTGGAACAAACAAACAAACAAACAAAAAAACATATTCTAAGTAGAGATTTTATAGATAATTTTCCCTAATTATGCATTATAGTCAAATATAATTATGGAATTTTTTTATAAAATGAGACTCTCAAAATAAAGAGTTTTCAAACTAAGTAATTAAGATCCTGCTACATCCATAATGAGGGAGAAACAGAAAAGAACAAGAAGAAAGGATGAAGAATGAATGAAACTAAAATTTTAAAAATATTAGAAAGGTTGAATAAAAAGGGATATTTGGTAAAAATTAATAACTGGTACAAATTAAGTGAGAATTAGAAAAAGTAGAACGTAGAATTGAATGTTGAGGGGATACACTAAATAAGATAAATCCTTTCAAGATTCCGATTAGGAAAATAGGAAAAAGAAAGGTAGAAAAGTCTGGTCAAGGTGAGAAATAAAAGATAAATGGAGGAAAGTGGTTGCTGGATTAAAAACATGAGAAAAAAACACCATGTACCATCATTGCATTCACCCAGAGGCACAGAGAAAGGTAACAAAAGACACACAAATGATGACTCCACTGATCCCTGCCCTCCCCACAACTCAAGAAACGTGATCACTGAGGACATTAGGAAAGGCAGCAGGTGATTCAAATACAGCCCATTTTTTATTGTTTTAATTTTGTGAACCATTTTCCGTGTGCTACTCTCACCATGGGCATCCCTGTCTACCACCACCTGGGATAGGGATAACCCCCGTTCTCCAAGAACTTCTTGGAGAACTCCATGGAAGCTAGAGGTTGCTGAGTCCAAATATTCAGAAACTCAGATTCAGAAAAATCTAAATTAGGAATCAAATTGGTCTCATTTGTACGCTTTTGAATCTGTGTCTCTCAGCCAAAAGTAAGTCTTCAGAAACAGTACAACTGTGAAAAGGAAACCTGGGGAAACCAGACTTCTGCAAGCTCACCCCCAGAGTAGCACGCTTGACAGAGCTATTGGACTGAAAGAGCATCAGTGTGCGGAGATGAAAATGTGTCTCCGTAAATGTGTTCCTAAAAACTTATGGCTCAATCAAAGTTCGTTCATTCATATCGTTGCCTTGATTTGCACCATCATCATTTCCCAGATGACTTATTTTCAGTGCCGTTTTGTTTTTCTGAGATTGATGATGCCTGCTAGTGATTTTGTTTCAAATGTCTCTAACTCCTTTGTTCATTTTGTGAACTATAAAAATATCTCTACTGTGCTGACCTCACACACTTCGACAACATTTAATCACCTCACACAGCTGACTTTGTCCCATGTCAAGGTTCCATATCTTCTCCCTACCCTCACCCTTATACAGATTTTAAGTAGCAAGTCACATACAAAGCAAGAAAAATCAACCCACACCACTCCACTCATTCCCCATTTGCCACACCTGGGACTTTGTTTAATTTTGTGTTTGTTTTTTGAAAGAGTTTCACTCTGCAGACCAGGCTGACACCAAACTCAAAGCAATCCTCCTGTTTGGACCTACCAAATGTTGGGGTTATATAAAGAGCTTACCATGCATGGTTTGGTTTTCTCTTAAAGTATTGTTGAGTTGGTATTGAACTAAAACAAAGCTGATTCTGTCTTTGTGGTATTAATTCACTTAGCTTCTTGGACCCTCAGCTTCCTCATCTAAAGAACATAAATAATAGAGCCTGACCCTTCATTGGCATAATCTAATAACCAGAGCTTAAATGGAATGATATATGTCAAAGTAGCATGCAAACCAGAACCATCCCCACTATATACTATATATCTAGCTGACTGTCTTAGTTACTTTTATAATGTTGTGAAGAAACAGCATGGCCAAGGCAGCTTATAGAAGATAGAATTTATGGGGGGGCCAACATTTTCAGAGATTGAGTTATGATGTCATGCTCTTGACGGTAGGTAGGAGGCATGGTGCTGGAGCAGTACCCGAAAGCTTACCTTTTAAGGCAACAACCATAAGGCAAGAGAGAGGGGGGGGATAGAAAGGGAGAGAGGGAGAAACCTCGAGCCCACCCCTAGTGGCATACCTCTTCCAACAAGGCCAACACCTAATATTTCCTAAACAGTTCCACCAATGGGGATGAAGCATTCAATTATATGAGCCTAAGGGGTTCATCAATCTCATTTAAAGCACCACACTGGATGTCCTAATAGCACTTAAGCTATTGCACATCTCTGATGGAATTCATTCTCTTCCACATAAACTGGGTCATTTTTGCAGATGTCATATCTCAATTCCTGGTTACACTCTGAAGGTCTTGTCGAGCTCTGTTGCTGCCACCATCCCAAGAGAGTATCTTACTACTTCCTGCCAGCCAGCCTCGGAAAAGGTCAAAAGCTCAGCACAGTTTCCACCAAATGTCTACTATTTTTGCACAGTTATAAAGTTGAAAATCCATAAGTCAAAACTTGGTGCTGCTGAGCTGTGATGCTTAGATGCTGCCTAATGTGGGTGTACAGTATCACAGGAAGAAGGCTCAAAGTATGTTCTAACTCTGAGATGGCTCTGTCGGTTGTCTTCCGGACAGTTGTGTACAGAGAGTCTCTACCACCATCCAAGTGGCTTACTTAAGGGACAGTTTGGCCTTGTTTTGGCAGGAGGAGTAAACAATTAAAAAATAAGCTGTATTCCTCTTAAATTAGAAAGCAAAATTCTCCCAAACATTAGGGTTGTTTTCATTTCAGCACATACTTTGATAACCGATTTAGTACTGAAAATGTCATTATGTAGTTGGTCTTAATGATTAGGGATAATGAGTATGTTGAACTTCACAACAGCAGTAATTTGGGACAAAGCTATACTCGCCCCCATCAACACCAGCTTCAGCTGAACCGTTTTCTTTACACATGTACCATTGCTCAGAACAGCTAAATATTTGCAGGGAAGGCATGTACTCCCATAGTGAAAGCACACTGCTATAAATGTTTTCATGTCCTAATGGGGACCTTGGGGTGTTGTTCCAAGAAACAATATCCCTTTCTCATGTGCTACACGTGGAAGGTAGATGTTGGAGCCTTTTTATTATTGGTTTACATTTTCCTTGAATGCTGGTGTCAGCACATGAGGCTCTGGGAATCGCATATCCCCTGATGTATTTTATATCATTGCCTTTTAAAAAAAATCATTCCATCTTATAGACTTTAAAAAACTTATTAGACATAATCTAAATTCTGAAGATAACCATGTAAGTTTGTATTTTATAACCTTAAATAAAAATGGGGTTTCGGTCATCCCAGTGCTGTCTTTGTTTCAGTTTTCCAGAGTTGTCAGCTCTGCTTATAATTCAAGAATAATGGTCCAGGCGTAATTTCAAGTATATGACTCCAGTCACCTGTAGACCTCACCTGTAGCAGAAGCTTTTCCGTGTCCCGCCCAGTCCTCAGCCGCTCAGACCCAAGGAAACACACAGAGGCTTATATTAGTTAAAACTACTTGGCCATTAGCTCAGGCTAACCACTGACTAGCTCTTACATTTAAACCCAGCCCATTTCTGTTCATCTATAGGTTGCCATGTGTTCCGTGGCTTTACCTGTGTGCCATTACAGGCTGCTCCTTGGATGGCGGGATGGCGCCTGCTGACTCAGCCTTCTTCTTCCCAGAATTCTCTTTGTCTGTTTTTCTCACCTATACTTCCTGCCTGGCTACTGGCCAATCAGCTTTTTATTTATCAACCAGTCAGAGCAACACATTCACACCATACAGAATACCCCACAGCACACACTGTTCCTTACACTGACCACAGATGCCTTTCACCCAGCTTTCCTTTTCAGTCTCCAGTTGGATACACTGAGCCTTGCACTGTTCTCCAATCCCTTCCTCTACTCTCCTGCCTTGATTGCTTTTGTCTCTGCATCTCAGTGAGCCCATGTCCAGTGAGTCCTTTTCCTCTGGTACACCCCCTTCAGACCCAACCAACTGAGATGCCATTTACTCCACAAAGCCTTCCAAGTTGGCTCTAGAACAATGGTTTTCAACCAGTAGGGTCATGACCCCTTTGGGGTCAACCAACCCTTTCACAGGGGTCACCTAAGACCAACCGGATATTTACTTTACATTATGATTCATAACAGTAGCAAAATTACTGTTATGAAGTAGCAATGAAAATAATTTTGCGGCTGGGGTCACCACATGAGGAGCTGTATTAAAGGGCTGCATCATCAGGAAGGTTAAGGACCACTGCTCTAGAAGGAAATCATCCCTCCTTCCCTTGAATCCCCTTTCATGTCTGTCCCAGTTCTCATCCTACATCACAGTGTGGATGTAGAATCCAAAGGCCCACTTCAGTCTTAATTATTCACTAGAACTTCATGACCCCTAGAACAATGCTTAGTACCAGGGGCACTGAGGAATATTTATGAATTGAAGGGATAAATGAATTTGTAGCACATTTCTCCTGTGTGCAAATATAGCCCTGACATGTTTGCCTCCAAGTGGTTTCTGCATGAGAGAGATTTAACTAGCTTCTCCAAGACCTTAAATAGCTGACATGGTTATGTGTGTTCAACAGCAATAACTTCTGGAGACCTTCAATGGGAAGTCAGTGTAATGACTTCCTCCATGTAAATTATTCAAATGATTTGGTTCCAACATCTGCTAATACTGGTAGTAACTCTTACATTTCTTGTATTTGAGTTTCCACCAAGGCTACTCTGATAGATTGAGTCTTTTGGCTTCAGTTCCTACCCCTTTGTATGTTAGTGAACTTCCAAGGAGAGTCTTTGAAAGAACAAGGCCATGGCAGACACTCCTGCTTAAGATTTTGAGGGGGCCAGAATCATTTTATGCACATCTTATTACCTAATGAGAGCCAAAGAACAGGAAGGTTTTGATCTGGTAAGTGAACAAGTGACCGGAAAAAAAAATACTGTTTTATTGTAAAATAGCAAATGCCACTTTGTGGGGCTGTTTCACCCAGCCCAGGTTATGGATAATTTAGATCTTTCCCACAAACCCCCTTTCTGGCTGTTCTCCAAATTTATTGATATTAGACCCTTGCTCACATCATGAAACAAAAATCCAAGGCAGGTATAGGAAAGAGATAAATCAATTGCTAAGCTAAATGTTTTAATAGTGAGTTTAGGACCCTTTCTTTCCTTTTGATATGTGAGAGTTCTTAAACTAAATAACAGAAAACTCTTCCTCCCTCCCTCCCTCCCTCCCTCCCTCTCTCTCTTCCTTCTTTCCCTCCCTCCCTCTCTCATTCCCTCTCTCTCCTCTCTTTCTAAATATTTAGAGTTTGAGTCCCAAAAAATAGAGTAAATGTTATATTTAGTGGTAGGTTTGTATAGAAAAGACTTAAGGAAAAATGAGTGCTATTAATTTTAATAATCTTTGAGTTTTGGTCCAATATTTTAAATTAAAATCACAAAACTAAATATAGTTGGTAAATATACCCTTTACAAAAAAAATAGTGTATAAATGAATGCTTTATCTGTCAAACTTGCCAGTTGGTCTCTGTATTGTTTAGAATAATGTATATGTGTGATCATGGATGTGTGTGTGTGTGTGTGTGTGTGTGTGTGTGTGTGTGTGTGTGTGTGTATCACATTTTCCCACTAATGCTATAAATCAGGAGAATAGAATCTCCTCATCCTGGCCTACTGTGAACTGTATAAGACATATGTATGGTTCTCACAGAATGTCCTTTGAAGTAAAAATGCTCATGTTTTAAAATGCATTTCCCAATGTAAATCATCTGATTTTGGCAACTTTGGAAGTTATATTTGCCAGCACTGAGGAAAGGTTTAAGTTTTCCATTTTCCACTTTAAGAGGCATAAATGAGGCAGGACTGATTCTATACAATTCAAGAAAAGATATTTCTCTTGGATAAAATAAATAAATAAAGTTAGCTGCCCTAGGGTTCTTAGATTGGATTAGAGAGTCTGGCACACAATTAAATGTAAGTAGTGAGAGAATGTGTATATATCATCTTTGAAGAAAGCATCTTGGAAATACGATGGGTGGTTTAGCAGAGGGAGGGAGAAGTGATGAGCATTTTGTTTCATGCAGGTGATATTCAGAGTATGAAATGAAGCATGAGCATGGCTGTCTGCAGAGTGCCAAGCACTTCCACTGACAGCCCTGAGTGAAGCTGGCAATTGAGTGAGTTGTTTGGCTAGTGTTTCTCAACAGCGATTGTTTTCTGTAGCCAGAGTGCAGATTTGTGGGAAATACTGGATGCACGAATCCATTTTCCCAGGATAGACCTTAATGACCTACCTGCCTTGCCTTCTATCTCTGTCTCCCTCTGCTTCCTTCTCCCAGCATGCTGTTATTTTGGTCTGTTTCTATCTCCTCTGTAAAGTCTTCAGCAAAGAGCTGTCACTGAAGTACATGAACCATTCACATTGAGATCCTCCTCCCTGTATTAAAAAAAAAAAAATGGCCTTTTTGAAGTAACTTCAAAACTATCCTATCAATCAGAAATTTGCTTTTTGAGTAGGAGTTACAAAGGCATCAAGAGGAAAATAGTCACTTAGATCTCTGTTTTGATTGGCTGAGCCCTTTTAAATAATTTATAGACGACTGTAATCACAATATTTCTTGCCTGATGAGCTTCTATACCGGAATCAATGATGGGGAAAAAAACCAATACACTAAGTTGTTGCTAGTAACCCCTGGGGGAAATATTTCTCTACCAAGACATCCTTACTAGAACTATCAGAGATCTGGAAACGTAACAAAAAAAAAATTTGAAATTATGAATCCACTGAAGGAAACCATTGCTTGTAATCACCGCCGTCGCTCTCACAGCTTGACTCAATGACAGCTTGATAGGTTTATTGCAGCTGGCATTGGATTGCTTTGGCTCGCTAAATGGCAGCTATCTCATATGCCCTTGATGGTGCTCAAATTAATCAAAGGCTTTTGAAGGGATGGCTTTTGTGTACAGGGGGAAGAAGCATCAATTTGAAGAGTGTTGCATCCTGCAAAAATAAAAAAATAAAAATAAAAAGATGCAGAGATATGAAGAGATGGAAAAGGAAAGCCCTTCTCTGTGCCACTCAGTCTCAAGACAGACTGGTGTCTGGGGCTTTTTCATAGTTTTCTAATAACAGCAGCTACTAATTGTGCTGCAAGTATATTAGCCCAGTGGGTACATCACTAAGACTGTTCTCTAGCAAGCAAAGTATGATGTAGGACAGAGTAAAACAGTGATCTAAATTGCCTGAATGTAATGTCAGAAAAGTACTTGCATGGTTGTGTTTGTGCGCATATGTATATTGAAATGCCACATCCCCCCCCCCATTTTTATCTGTCATGAGGGGAAAGGGTGAAAAATGACGAACTCGTACCATCATGAGTTGTTGATCAGGCTAAGCCTTCATATCCAAAGCACCTGCAATAATGGGAGGGAAATCAAAATTAATGAAAAATGATCCTCTAACTCACGGGGCTCCGATCTGTTCAGTGACCTAGCCATGCTCTGATGGAAAGTAGATAGCTTAGGGAGGGACATTCATTATTTCAGACCACTAGGTTACAAATGCATTTAGGCCACTGGGTAGTAACTGACATTTGAGGACAGACCTAGTAAATGGGCACAGAGAGTCCATTTAATTGATAGTTATGTAAAGTTATGGGCTACCTGTCACAATTTTTTTTATTTAATTCTCGGCAGTGATTCCAGTGGCCTTACTACAGCAGGGTTCCCTCTGTGTCGTGATCTGCAGTGTATCTACCATTAATGTACATCCTTAGTTTTAAAAAGATTCAGAATAGTTTATATTCAATTTTCTCCTCCCCAAAAAGTATGGGAAAATTAAAACAGGCTTTTCCTTCTATTTTATGCATATAGAAATCGAAATGCAGAGTTTTAGGAAAGTAAGGTGTCAAAGAGAGCTGGGAAAGTCATTACTGATTTCTTACGTGGACATTTTATGAATTTCACAGTGTAATTCACAAAATGCAATGCCATATTTTATTGGCACAAGAAAATACTCTCAATGACAAAACAGTTACAATAACATGTCCTTTCAAAAAAGACAGGAAGATTCAGTTTGTAAAAATTCTCATTAATAGAAAGATGAAATGTAGAAAACATGTGTTTTACAATACAGTGAAATCCTGACTGGGAGATTCAAGACCAACGTTAGTTTTTAATCGTTGTTGTTTGAGGAAATGGCCTGACTAGATTGAGGGGAAAAATAAGGTTTTTTTTTTCCTGAATCTCTCTCTCTGTTTTGTTCTTGTGTAATTTCTGCTACTCGTTTCATTATATTTTTTATGAGGGATAGTACATTGTATATACCTGTTCGTGACCCCAGAGCCTAGTCAGAAATTACTAATGATAATACTTAAGAGAGTCTTACACAAAGTAAAGCACAAAAGTAAATACCCAGCACAAATGTGTGAGATCATTTTTAAAGAACTGTGGAAACATCCAGTTACATATGCTTGCTGCTATAAAGATTTTACCTCTCTGACATTTCTCTAAGCACGGTATGCATTCAAGAGCTAATTACTAAATTAACCTTGAAACGAATGAAGTTATCCATAATTATTTGGAAAAAATGAAAGGAAGAAAACTAACCAGTAGTTATTTAATAAAGAAAAACGATGGCTGAATGATGACAGAATCATCAGTGGTAGATGTTAATTTTCTGGTCATTGGTAGTGAAATTATAAAAGGTAACATCATTAAAAGGTGTGACAGAATCAGAATGCAATTTATTTACCTCACAGAATTTTTGATTTGCCAACTCTAGGGCTGCAGAGCCAGACAATGAAAATGGAATATTTCTTTAGCTGCTCATCTGTTTCTAGATAAATTTGAATACCTACTAAGAACCAAGGCCAGGGCAGGTCTTCTGAGGCCCTCACCAGAGTCACTGTTAGGATTTTTCATTACTATACTCCCAGTGTGACTTAAAAATGGGAAAATGTAATCAGTGTTTTGTTGATTATTCCTCTAAAGCAGTGAATCTTAACCCCAGCTCCTCATTACTATCACCTTGGGAGTCTTTGAAAAAATCCAGATGCCAAGGCCAACCCCTAGAGAATTGGATTTAATTGCTTCAGGGTGAGATCCCAGCAAAGGTATCCTTTAAAAACTCCCCAGATGGTTTTAATGCACACCCAGGGTTAAGAACCACTGCTCTAAAAGAAGATAAAATCCACAAATTCCACTGTTCATCTCCACTGAAAAGGGAAGATTTCAGCCACTCTTAAGACACTATTTTTTTCTCCCAGGATGCAAGTGGAGTATTGTGGAGATAGCAGTAAGGCTGGAAGCAAGCGGCCACGCTCCGTTCCATTCCATTTCTCTCCGTTCTACTAGGTAACATCAGTCAGGGGAGTCTTGTGGAACAAGAGTAACAATGCTTTCTTCCCTACCTTACAAAATTTGGGCCAGTGTTAAATAAGACGAACAGGTAATGTGTAGGAAGGCCCCTATGGAGAACACAAAACTGTTATTACATTCGTCCTCCAGACTTTATCTGCTAACACTAATTGAATTGACAGGTGTAATTAGGACCCTGAGGGACAAGGAGAAGCATTTAATATCAGTCCCAGTGACTCATCAAAAACAGGACTTTGTCGGGATTGTTTCTGTTTTTTGTTTTTTCCCCTTCCCTGTTAATTCAGAAGACACATATTTGCAAATGAGTTGAACTGCACTGTTACATGCAAATAGTTAGGAGAAGAACTCTGTGGAGCCAAAGGAAACAAGGCTTCCCAATATGCCAGCCAGCATGGTCTACATGTAGCTCATAGAGAAGATTCTCTTATACTGCTGGCCCACCTGTTGTCCTTCTGATGCAGGAGTTAGCACAGGATAGCTTATGTGGAGGTGCCTCCTCTCTAATGGACAGTCAATTAAGGAACAATTTTTTAACCTCTTGTTCAAAAGTCACAGAGTTTCAGTTCAGTCATCGGCTTTTGTAAAAGAACACATTGTGACCACTGTCTCACTAGGGTCTGTCACTGGTAGAGGAACCCTAAGGGCTGGAAGAGTAATGACAGCACTAAATGAAGCAATACCAGCATCCCAAATAAAATAATCAGACAGGAGGACAATGCCTAACAAGGCAATAATGTTTGCACAGCAGAGTAAACGTGAGGTTTTTCTCATAAACCCCGATGATCTGTTTGTGTGATCAACATTTTCCAGGATGCAGTCATTCCAGCCTCATTGAATGTCCTTCCATCCTGAAGAAGCAACGCTTGTCTGCCCAGTCCAAAGGTTTCTACCACAATAAAGGCTTTCCTATTCTTTGGGTGATTCAAATGACATTCATTGCTTCTTATTTCTTCCAATGCTAAAGGCTCCTGTTTAGTGTTTGGGAGTTTATTGTTTATAAAACCCAGTCTTTATGTGAATCCTCAAAATACACCAACCTAACAATATCACATAGCAGGCTAGTTCTTTTACTCTGTTGGTTTAAGAGCAAAATAAAAGCCAGGAAAACAGCACCCTAACTCCTCTGGCCTTTGTGATATAACAGGCACAGAAAGACGTAACATAGGGGAGTAGCCTACATTTGGAGTAAATACAAACTTACTGCTGGGTACAAAAATTCAAAAGGTTTATTTCCTATTTAAAGCACACAAAAAAAATCCTACAAACAAAAAAGCAACCACCACCAACCACAAACTAGGATGTTCTCTCTTCTTCCACCCTGGAAGCCTATGGCTTATTCCCTGCCTCTGAGTTATCCTTCTAGCTGTTGATGGAGGAGGGACATTGTGATCTCTCTTTGACAATTTGATATAATATAATATGATATAATATAATATGATATGATATGATATGTTATGATATGATATTGGGCACTCAGTTCAAAGTCCACAGAAGGAAGAAGATCCATACATTCAGACATGGTAGAAGTCAGATAGGAGGTTCATGGAGATTTCCATGTATAAGACCGTTTCTATATTGGTATTTTTTCATTCTTTTAGATACAAACTTTATGAGAAGGATAAGGAGTCAGGGATAAATATCAGTGAAATTATAACAGCTAGAGAAGATTCCCCCAAAAAGGTAGAAACCAGATGATAGACCACCATCAGGTAGACTCTGGAGAGAAGCGGGATTTGAAAGGATAAACACAATGTCCACACATACTGCAGTGGGAGAGAGGCAGTCATCTAGCTACTATCTGAGGAAAGCCATTTACTAAACAAAAGTTTAGACTCTGGATTGGCTTGTAGGAGTCCACAGAGTCCGGTCATTTGTCTCTGGTGCCTTTCTCAGGGATCTCAGGACCCCAGTACATTAAATGAGTTTGATAGATTCATTCCAATCCTACCATGGGGACTTGAGCAACAGATCCAAGGCACCCATGCAGTTACAAGGGGAGTGTTGATAGTCTCTTGTGGGATATTTAACTAGGTAAAGATGTGTTGCATTTGTTTGTGCTGCAGAATATTATTTTAACTGTGTAAAGGTGTGTTACACTTGTTTCTGCTGCATTTGTTTAATTATGAAAAGATGTGTTGCTGTTTCACCTTGCCTGCCTAAGGCATCTGATTGGTCTAATAAAGAGCTGAACTGCCAATAGCTACACAGAAGAGGGATAGACAAGGCTGGCAGGCAAAGAGAATAAATAGGAGGAGAAATCTAGGCTCAAAACAAAATGAGAGGAAGAAGAACAGAGAACAAGGAAGAGGGACACACCCAGGGCCAGAAGCCAGGCAACTGCCAGTCAGACACAAGAAGCAATGCAAGTAAGATATACAGAAGGAAAGAAAGGTAAAAAGCCCTGAGGCAAAGGGTTCTTCTACAAAGAAGAGAAACAGGTTAGGTTACAAGAGCTAGCAAGAAATAAGCCTAAGATAAGCCTGAGCATTCATAACTAATAATAAGTCTCCATGTCATGATTTAGGAGCTGGTTGGTGGCCCAAAAGAAAAAGTCTGGTACAATAGTCCTAAGACCAGCACAAGAAGTCTTACATAGCAATCAGGCTGGATGTCTGTTCTTATTATAAGTAGGTGCTCATATAGTCTCAATGGTAGTAAGACCATGTTTTTCTTGGTGCTTTTAATACAGGTTAAAGCAAAAGACAAGAGTCGGATCCATGAAGCATGGGTCTTCCATAGTAACCTTCGTGGGTATCTCTTCAGAAGTCCTTTACCATCTGTTCTGCTTTCCTATTAGGTGATCAAAACCAGTTGGGAGATGTAAAATAACCAATTGTTTTCACTGGATTTTGTTTTTGTCAAGACCAGGTGAAGAACTCATCCTCGGGGGTCATCTGGCCTTGGGAGGGTGTGGTATCATAACTGCACTGAGTTCATATGTGCATATGCCCTGTCGTGTCTGGAAAACACTTTCCTTGGTGTTATTGATCACCTCTTGCTCTTATAATCTTTTGATCTCTTTTTCCTATGTGAAGATCCCCAAACCTCACAAGGAGGAATGTGATATGCTTATCCCATTGAGGCCGTAGCTCTGCATTGTCTTTTATTCTCTGCCATGTTGTCTGATTGGTGTTTCTGTGCTAATGCCCATCTGCTGCAGGAAAAAAAGCTTCTTTTCTGAGGATTAAATGATGTCCTCATTCATGGGGATAGCAAGAAGTTGTTAGGAGACATTAAACACACCAAAAGAATAGAGAGGGAAAGATAATAAAAGGGCTGAAATTAATGAAATGGAAAAGAAAGAAAATACAAATATTCAATGAGACAGAGTTAGTTCTTTGAAAAAATTAACAAACCTTTAGCCAAATTAACCAAAAGAAAAAAGGAAAGACCCAAATCAGTAAAATCATAGGTGAAAAGGGAAATGTTACAATAGATAGTGAGGAAAGTCAGAGAATCATAATACATATTTTAAAAATGAATACTCTACTAATCTGGAAACTTTAAAAGAAATGGATGAATTTCTCAATACATATGACCTACCAAAGTTAAATTAAAATTCAATACATAGTTTAAACAAACCCATAATAACCAATGAAATAGAAGCAGCAACTAGAAATCTCCCCCACTAAAACCAAACCAAGTCTAAATTGATACGTAACAGAATTCTACCAGAACTTCAAAGAACTAACACCAATATTCCTCAATTATTCCACAAATAGAAGAGAAAGGAAGACTTCCAAATTCATTTTACAAAGCCAGTATTACGCTGGTAACAAAACCTGACAAAGATCCAAGAACAAATTACTGGTCAATCTTTCTTATGAACATAAATTTAAAAAAAACACTCCTCAATATAATACCTGCAAATAGAATTTAAGAACATACAAAAAGATTATCCACTGTGATTAAATCAGCTTCATCCCAGGGCTGGTTCAACAGATATAAATCAATAAATATAGTCTACCCCATAAACAGACTCAAGAACAGAAAGCATATGATCAGCTCATTAAACACAGAAAAGGCCTTTGACAAAATCCAACTTTCATGATCCTTTCATGATCAAAGTTTTATGTCTTAATGCATAACTTTCTCCAATTTTTTTTATGACTTAGGCAGTCTTTCCAGTTTTCTTTTATATTCTGGAAAAATCTAACTATCTCTGTTTAGGACAAAATTTTATCATAAAAAAAATCATTCCTTGCCAGAAATATCTCTATTCTTGTATTCTTTTAATATTCTCTTCTCTTACTTACTGCCCTTTATTATCATGAGACTTAGTAACATTAACAAAGAAATTTATTATCTTATCAAAGGAGAACTGTACTAAACTGTATAATTAAGATCACATGTACATACATTGTAAAACCATGTGGGTTTGTAAGTTTTAAGGTAAACTCGATAGAATACAAAAGACAGCCAAAATTTTTTATTCTTGTACATTGCAGAGAATGATCTACCAGAGTTGTTTCAGGTTTTGAGTGAATGTAGGTAACAGGTAATGACAAGCAGCAGGCACCTCACAAAGCATCATCAAGTCTAAGTTTCCAACCTTGCAGAATCAGCCGAGGAAACTCTTAACAGACTTCAAGAACACTTTAGGTCTAAGGCTTCCAGGTTCTTACTCTTGAGCTGTGTTGCTCCCCTTTCCCTATGTCACAGAGTCGAGAAACCAGGCTGACTCAGGACAGAAGACTGTGCAGAACATTTTTGAAACAAACGTTCTTGGCTCTGAAGAGAGAGGTCCAAACCCCCAGCTGTAGAGCAGTGCTCAGTGAGTTTGAATAACACATGATAATCGGATACACAAGAGGCATTTATTTCCTTATACAGGTAAAGATAGCAAACAGGTACTTTTCTAAAAAGATCAGAAAAGAAAAACAGAAAGAAGAGGAGAGGGGAGGGAGATCTGGTATACAGAACTGCTGAATCTAGTGATAATAAGCTACATTTAATGTATATATCTTTTGTACAGTTTACATGAATTTCTTTAGGTTGGTCCTATCGTGTTAGGTCATGCATTAGGAATGGGGATTGACAAAGAGGCAGTAAACAGTTAATGCCTTGTCATTGTATAACTTGGGTCCCAGAACCCTGACCAGAGGCAGCCAGCAAAAGAACAAAGAAAATACAAAACAATCTGGAAAAAGGTAGACTTGGCTCTCTGATGGAGAAGTAGAAACACCCTGGAAACTCATTGTGTTTATTATGTATTATTATGTATGGTCTAATGGGGAGTCATGATTATTCCATACACCCGAGTAAGGAGGTGGGGTTATTACATGCAGACAAACAAGGAGTCAGGGTATAGTACACAGCTGAATCAAGAATGCAGGTTTAGCTAATCTGAGCAGCAGTAGTCCCGAGGGGAGCAGTCTTCAGGTGTTAAATATCTGGGGATAGAAAGATACATTTTCTGCACCAAGAAATAGACTACAGAGGGATGGCAGAAATAAGAAAGACTCACGAGGGATGGTTGTCTCCCTACTCTTAGGCTTCTGCTTGCCAATGAGGAAAGTTACTGGGTGCTCAGATAGAAAAATGTTCATTTTTCCAGGCGGGCACCCCTGAACCCTAGAGGCTTTCTTCAGCATAGCCCTGCCAAATGTGCCTGGTATTCTGCATAAATCGGGACTAGGGACTGCCATGTTGCTCATCATTTGCCCACCTCATGGAGTATGTGTTCCTATGATGGCCCAAGTATCTCTGGTACCACCCATCTTAGAGACATTGAAATGGAAAGAAAAAGCTCACATGTCAGGGAAGCCAGACAACATTTAAAGATCATCTGTATCAAGGAGTATCTCAGCTTCCTTGAGGGTTGAGCATTTAACATATCCCTTAAACATCTGCTGACCTGTTGTTTTTATTTAAATTTATCATTTGTGAATTTGAGTTCAGATTATTGACGATTTTTTTTTTTTAGTATTGGACAATAATTTTAAGTATGTATCTTTTTATGAAATTATTCTTAATATGAGTAGAAAACCCTTGATTTGGGGGGCACAGAGGGAGAAATGTAATTAACAATTATATATTAGGTAGATTTTTAAAAGGAAGTCATGATTTTATGTTAACCATGAATATTAAATAGAATAAAATTTTGTGACTTCAATCCTAGGACTCTACCGGACTCACTCACTGAACAACATAAAAGTCCAAAATTTACTCATTTACATGAATAAATACTATTTTAAGATTCTACGAAACATTTAATAGATCTAAAGATTATTGGCTTTAATATTGGAAGTATGAGTAGAAGCTCTGTTCTCTTGCGTCGACTAGGAGAATCTCTTGGTAATTTATCACCTATAATTTGGATTCAAGTGTCCATCACCTAGAGGTGTGAACACAGAAAATGGAGCATCAGATAAGCTCCAAAGGAGATGGCACCAGAATGGCTTGTTTTCCTTAGCTCTGTCTACATCATAGCAACCGAAAGTAAACATAGCAACCGAAAGTAAATATAAAAAGGCCAAGGCACCTACGGCACAGTGGGTGGGGCAGAGGCAAAGACACAAAAGAGTGGGACCAAGGAGTCGGAAAGGGGAGAAGATTCAGATTTAGTAAAAAAAAAAAAAAAAAAAAAAAAAAAAAAAAAAAAATGGCAGAAAGTGCCAGGCAAGGGGGCAAGAATTAAGATACAGCAGACCCAGAACCTCCGGTTGCCGGGATTCCCATCCAATTATTTAAAGGAGGGACCAAGAGATTGGTTTCTAGGTTTGAGAAAATGTTCCCACTTCAAAGATAGAGGTAAGGTTTCAAGGACTATGAGGAACGAATGACTGAAGTGGAGATTTGCCCAGGAACTCGTGAGAAGCTGAGAGAAATAATTCTCTAGGAATTGTCCTGATATTCTTCCCCCTGAGCAGTGGCCTTAGGTTCTGGGGAGAAATGAGAGAGCCAAACATAGTGTGTGTGTGTGTGTGTGTGTGTGTGTGTGTGTGTGTGTGTGTGTGTGTGTGTGTGTGTGTGTTCTAACAGATTGCTTAGGGCATTTTTAGATGAACTCGGGTGAAGGGGGCCTGAAAGGGAGGCTCCAGAACACCTGCGTGCTCTTTAGGAGGACTGTCCCTTCTCCCATGCATACATGAGTGAGCAGTCTGTCTCCTGTCATGGTGACTTGGACCCATTTCACATCCTAAGTTTTCTCATAGATGTTAGAGGAAACGAGTTAAATCGCACGTGCACACCAACATGCGAATACCTCACCTTAGGTTCTTTTGAAATCACAGAGAGAGTTTGTGTTTTTCCTTGTATTATTCATTAAAATTGCATCATGAAAGAGTAGATCGTTTTTAACTTTCACGTCTAAATGTATCATCATCACAAACAGCCGTGTTTAATTCTTTTTGCAAGAAGTCCACCCCGGGCGGTGGTGGCGCAGGTCTTTAATCCCAGCACTCGGGAGGCAGAGGCAGGCGGATCTTTGTGAGTTCCTTGTGAGTTCGAGGCTAGCCTGGGCTACAGAGTGAGATCCAGGAAAGGCGCAAAGCTACACAGAGAAACCCTGTCTCAAAAAAAAAAAAAAAGAAGAAGTTCTGGATTGGTCCTGTCCTCTACATTTACCATACTTTGCAACATTTAAAGAGATTAAAAACTACCATACTACTATTGGTATTTGCTAAACTGTTGTATTTTCAGGGCGGAGATACATGGATAGACTTATTGCTGGGGCTACATATGTGTTAGAGAGGGTTCTCAGCCCTTGCTCCCAGAAAATTCATTGACAAAATTGCAACTGTGGTATCTAACCACCTCTCTGAGCCTTGACTCACAAAAGGCTTATTTCTTTTCTTCTCCTCTTTTCCTTTCAGCCACTGGCCAGAGCCTACATAAGCTTTCTCTGGTACTTTGGGCTTTCTCACTCTTTCCCCAAAGCTCCCCTTCTTGCCATGTGGCTACTTGTCTGTTGAATGACTATGTGGCTGACCTCCAAGTTTAACTCAAATTACCTGGCTTTTTCTTTCCTGTCTTTCTCTTCCAAGCAGCTGCCAGGATTTATGATTTGCCTTTTCTAAGGTTTATCTTTTAAATTCGGATAAAACTGACCTCAGGCCGAAGAGGGGAGAGAGACCTGGTCCTGAATGCTAAATATGCAGAAACCTAGTTTTGCCTACTGGTCTACCATTAAACAGAATTGGAAAAGTTAACTGCCTGTAAGCCCCTATGCAAGATATGGGTTGGGGAGTTCACAGTGAGTTTATTTAAAAAATGTTTGTTGAGTGTCTACTCTACAAGATCCCTTGCAAGCCACAACAGATTTTACAGTATATGTTTTGGGGCTCACCCTATTTCCCAAACCTTTCCTGTTTCAGTGTACTGTGACCATTCCTGGCTTCTACTTTCCAAAGCCAACGTATGCATTGCTTGCCACACAGGAGTAACCCTCAAGCAGTGTCTATGGGGTAGGGGCTATAACTGATGTGTATATTCTACACTGACTCTCAGTTTCCCCACATTTATATCGTATCTCCACTTAGCCAATATTGGTTCTGCCATCTCCCATAGAAACTATCTGCCCTCGATAAATTGCTGAGGTGTGTTCCCAGGGCCATGAGAACGAAGATCCATCTAGTGATTGTCTTCAAAGACGTAGGAAGATAGAGGAAATCACAGTAACAGTTCAGACACAAGGGGCAAATTCTTTATCCAATGTGGATGATCTTCTGATAAGAGTGTAGAAGGGAACATACTTCTCTAACATGTTTAGAAACAAACTGTCCAGAAGAGCTACAGGTGCATATGTATAGTAGGTTCTTTTCAATATAGTGTGACCTCTGGGGAGACTTCCTGGTAACCTGATCTCATGTCCTGAGATTTTTCCAGTATGTGCCACCCCTGAAGTATTATGCTTATTCACATTGGTTACAGTTTTCACTATTCACCATATCAGAAAGACACTTACTTAACTATGTGCCTAAATCTTAGAAGATTTTTTTCCCCCTCTGACTCCTCATATACGTACTATTTCAATGGGGTATCAGCCTCATTGAAAAACAACTAATTCACATTATGAAGATTTCTAGTCACCCCCCCAAGTGGCTTATCAAAGCTTATGAAACATTGTAGTGGGTAGCCATTCCAGCTTTGATCTGGAAGTTCCAACCCCCATTGAGACTTCGGCAACTGTCACTACAAGGTGGGGCCAAGAGAGGCACCTGGAGACCCAAGATCTGGATGGGCCAGCACTCTCTCTGTTCCAGGACCCTAGACAGTGGAGGTTGACCAAGCAGAGCTCCAGAGAACACTGCTGGACTGCGATACACCTTCCCCAGACCCCGCGACCTACCTATCCCTTAATTTGTAAGTTACGCCATTAAATAAATCTCCTTTTAACTACGTGGAGTGGCCTTAATAATTTCACCAATAAAACATTAAATACTAATGCCAGAGACAACAGGAAATAATCAACTTTCTTCTTTTTGCAGGTTTTTAAAATAGATTTATTCTGACTTAGAGAAAATCCTGTCATCTTTATCCCACACTCCTCTCAAGAAAAGTATTTTATGATCAAATTCACACCCTGCATCCAGCTTAAGTTTAAAGACTGCAAACATTGTGTTTCTGAAGTATCTTCGATGGCAGGATTTGTCATCTGTACCTGTCATTCCAAGACAAGTCCATCGCCAATAGACATGGCGCTTTTTTTTCTCCTGTTTTAATTTCTACTGAAGAAGTTTAAAAAGCCAAATGGTTTATTAGCTAATATTGTTGCCATCAATTCTTTGACCCTTAAAACATTAACCCATCATTTTAATTAACATGTGCCTAATGTGCTAGCAAAATTGACTTTGGAGAGTCATAAAAGCCTAGACATAAAGGAATATTGTCTGTACTGTAAAAAAAAAGTGAAATAAAATAAGATATCCTAGTCTTTTTCAAAGACCACTGATCTTAATTTCCATATTTTGAAACATACTGGGAAATGTCATAAAAATCCGCTCTCAGACACATCAATCACCAGACATCAGGTAGCAAAGAACAAAGCTTTGCAAGGAACAGATTCTGCAAGGCTGGTTGAACCTTCTAAGCAATATGATTTGTCCTTAAACCAGCTAGTATGTAATCATTTAAGCAATGGATAAAAAAATAACTTATGAAGGAAATATTACAATTAAATGAATTACTACTTACTGGAACCAATAAACTAAGGGTTCAAACAGTTTCTGGCATTAATTCAGCATTCTCCATCTCAACTCTGCATAACATATTAGGATGTATATGTATGCATGGAAGTCTTTCTGTCTTCAAGTCATTCAAGGTAAGGAAGGATTTGGAGAGAAGACAGAAAACAATTGGGCAGAAGATTTGTGGATCTGTAGATCAAGATATCTAAGTTCTTGCTAGTTTTGAGAGCCTTCCCTCTTATTTCTAGTGGCCCCCAGAGGGAAGACACTGGCCCAAGCAACTCTGCCATGTGATGTTTCAAGAATATAACACACTTTCGTTACTTTTCTTCTTCCCGTTACCAGAAATGTCTCCTCAAACTCCTACCTCTTAAAATCTTCAGGAGCTGGGTTGTGGTGTCACATGCCTTTAATCCCAGCACTCAGGAAGGAGATGTGGGTGGATCTCTATGAGTTTGAGGCCAGCCAGGTCTACAGAGAGTTCCAGGACAGCCAAGGCTACACATGGAAACCCTGTCTTGAAAAATGAAAAAACAAACAAACAAATCCTCTTCAACCCAAGGCCAACTCTGCACTGTTTTTTCCTTCTCTAAATGCCCATGTGTGAATGCTATCAGTGGCCTGTATAAAGTATGTGCTTATTGTCTTCCAAAATACATCATAAACTCAGAGCAGACCATGATTTTCCTTCTCTGTTTATGTTTACCAAGGTGGGTACTGGAGTGTAGAGTACAATAGCAGGTTATCATGTATCTCAATAGGCAATAAATCAAGAGGGTTACACTGTGGTCTTTTCCTTTCTCTGGAAGGAAAAAAAAAAGAGGAAAGAAAACAAAAATGTTTTGATGAAAAGTATACTCATCCAAACAGCATCTGTTTTCATGTCCACAGCATTCAAGAATGGAGTTTCTTTTAGATTCCTTCTAGAGAACCTAATTCCAAGAAATAGGTGAACACCTGCAGTTGAAAGCCTCACCAACATAGAAACACAGAAGCCATATAGAATTTTAAGTGTTTTCCCAGCCTCATAGATCTGGCTTCATTTTTCTGCAATCCTGATTAGCTCTTTGTGTCTGTATAAGCCAGTTTCTTCCTTAGGTCAAAAGTATGCTGGCTAGAGCCAGGTTCGGTGAAGTTCCATGATCTGTTACGAGGACTATGAAGTTTCATTTAATAATCCACTAAGAGTTTTGCTCACAGTACCTTCTCATTGAAGAACAAGGAACAACTTTGCCTTCTTACTTCCTGGTTGGTGAGCATTGGCTTGGGTTGCTCATAGATCAATGAGGAAGTCTGTCTGAAGCTAAGGGCTAGAGAGTAGAAACTGCTGTATGCTGAGGCATATTTGTTTTGTGAAAAGAGCATTCTGGGACAATCACAGGTACACACAAACACAAAGTCTGGGCAAGAATGGATACAGCAGAAAATGAAACTCTTTCTCACACTAGTTGGGGCAATCATTCCTCTATGTTTCACATGAACGTTTGTAAATAGATATAACAAAGTGGAAACAAACAAAAGAACCTGAGAGGCAAAAACACTAAACCTCAATAAAATAGCTCAGATTTGTAAGAATGTAGGTTGCGTTCTCCAAGAAAAGGAAAACTAAAATGAATACAGCAAATGTCTCTAATTATTCAGCAGGTCATTATGGGAATGTTCAATAACTGTTTCCACTTCCCAAGAGGCCCAAAAGAGACTTAACATCAGCAGACAATTCAGTTTGGTATACGAATAGGTTACTCAAGAATAAAGATGGGAACTGCCAGGGAGGCAACCCTGATCATGAGAGCCAGAGGTTCCCCCAACTCATCAGCCTTATGTCAACTAACCGCAAGCTCTATCCATTCTGACTGCTATATGACTTCCCTTCCATTTGGTACTCTTCATCTTTACAGCTGCTGCTTTAACTTAGACATCACCTCCCATTCAGCTATGATATTTCATCTGCCTCTAAATGGCACACTGCCTCCATGTTACCTGAGAGATGCTGTGTTAACCTAGTAGAGGGAAAAATTAATGATCATACCACCCCATAGGCTTCACATTTCTGATTAGTCTTAAGGATGAAATGCAAACTCATGCACAATTCTTGCCAGGCTCTGCCTTTCTGCACATGCTCAGCCCATGTTTTTGCAATCAAGGATGACAGGTTCACACCTCTGATCTCTGTTTTTGTACCACTGTGATTTCAATCGTGTTTCATTGCTGTACTTTTAAGCATATTCCCTCCTTCCAGAATTGTTCTTACTCTTCTAAGCATAATTCGCCACATTCTTGATAACTTGCACTGACCAGTGTTTGAATCTGATTGGATGTGCTTGGTGATAAGTGTCTTTCCTCTGTGGTCAGTCTCAAGGGCAAGATGTGTCCTGCTGTCATCTTCATGTAAGTGGTCCCTAGCACAGCACCGGGTTTATGGTTATAACTTACTAAATCTTGAGTTTGAAATTCAACCGATTAATTGAAACAACCCCAACTTTGAAATGTTAAATACAGAATTATTTTAAAATTCTGGTTTGGATGTTTTATGTAGACGCAAAATTGAACTAACTACTGATACGCATATGTGGATTCTGCTGGGGGAGAAAATGGAGATTTTTTTAAGAAGAAATAAATTTTTTGAGATCGATAAAAGAAGAATGGAAAGATATTTGGGGTTTTGTTATTTTGTTTTTTAAATCAAGCAGACTCCTTTTCCTTTACCCTTCTGCCTCACCCTCTATGGTTGCTGAAGCATATCCTTGAATCACACCTTTTATTCTTCGGCTCAGACATATGGCATTTTCAATAACATATTCCTGTGTCATGTCTGTTTGCCTTTAGGAAAAGTGAGATGCCCAACTTACTTGACTAAATCTGTGAAGAAGAGTTTGTGCTACTATTGCAAATGCATTGTTTTCCCTGCCCTGTCACTCACAACCCATTTTAAAATATGGGCCTAATCACCAGTATTCCAGGGGGCTTGCCGCATGCGGGAGCTGGGGTATGGAAAAGCTAGAAATCACAGCAAGTGTGGATGTGGGCTCCTAGGCGCCAACTGGCGCACATGCAGCCTCCAGCTGGTATGCACCTGCACATGGGATCCCACCTCACCAGGACAAGCTCAAGTTCTTGCCCTCCGCCTTGGCACGAGGTGGGGAGGGGGAGGGCAGGCCTCTTAGCCAACCTGTAAGAGATTCTGTCACACTTTAGAACACCAGTAGCTCTGTGAGATGCACTTGAGAGAGCCAGGTGGTTGGATGTCCTTTTAATCAGAGAACAGAAGCCACATGTTTTCCAGTGTTCTGGGGAAGAATTTTTCAAGTTGATCTAGAAATAGACTTTTTAAAAGGAGCATGAGTTCCAAAGAAGAGTATATATTATTGTTATTATGATTTTTTATGTGCAATTTCTTCAACTCTAGGAAGTTCAGATAAGCTAAATGCTTAATATGAACCTAAACAGACATCAATATGGGAAGTTCTATAAAGCTAAGAAACACACATATCAAGTGTCCTTTTTTGCCTGAGCATACTGCTTTAGGATGAACAGACATGGAACTGTGGAGGATAAAAGGGACACCCAACAAGCCAGTATGGTCACCTGAAAAAAAAAACACTGATGATTAGTGGGGTAGCTTGTCACAGCCAGGTCACCCTCAAATTCTAAAATGTGTCTGCCGTTAGGTCACCTTGGTGAATTAATTTATTTTGGGCTCAAGAAACTGAACTAGGTATTCAAATGGAGTGTATTAAAGAAGACACATATGCTGTCTGAGAATTCACTCCCCCCTTTATTAATTATAAGTAAATGTTTGCAACTGTGCTCGCCCTATGGTTTCAGACTTAAACCTTGCATAAGTCCTGTTGAGATTCTAATGTCCATATGAATATCTCATTTATAACAGACTATGCAAGTTTCATTTTCATTTGTATACTTCCCTTTCATGGACACATATTTAAAGTTACTGAATTAATTTCACACATTTAGACTTCAACAGTCATTAGTGTCATAATAATTACAGTAATTATATGAATAATGAGGTTCAAGTGATCACAGAAAGGCAACTTACTCTAAGTAATGGGCAAAGTCAACCACTCCTGGTGACCAATATTATCAGTTCCAGGTTGCTTAATGTGACTTTAAAGTCGTTTCTCTTTGGTTTTGGAGAGTATATTGACCATTCAGCTAAACTTTGACCAATCTAATGCTCTAGTTATTTAATAAGAGTGTGATGAGGCTTGCACATTTATTAAACCTTGTTTTCTAGTTACTAAGACCACCAAGGTGCATAATTAAAAGGATTACAAAGAAAGGATGTCCATGTAATTGATATAAATACTTCAGGTTATCTTATTCAGTAGTCAGTAATTACACTTGGTTAATTGTCTCATTAAGAATTCAGCAATGGATTTTTTTTCTTCCAAAAGTTGTTCCATGTGAGGTCAGAATCTTGGGGATCTATTCTAGCTGACCCTAGATTCTTGATCACCTTGACCTTTATAACTGTATTTGTCTCCACTTTCTGCACAGCTTTAGAGAGTCATGGAGAACAGAGGGATTGCATTAGTGGGGACAAATAGTGAAGTCTCAGGAGAACCATCTGATAAACTGTGAATTCTTTGAAGACAAAATGACTCTCATTCGTCTTTCTTTTCCCAGTATCATCCTGATTTGTTTTCATTTACACACACAAACACAAGCATGCATGCAGATATACATTGCCTCCCTTTTTACAATTCTGGGGTAACACAATTAAGAAACTAGTCACAATACCAGTGTCTTATTGAATCATTATGACATTAAATAAATAAAAGTAAAAATTTATCGTTCTTCACACATATACATGCACGTGGACACACAGAGAGAGAGAAAGAGAGAGCACAATGCTTCTACTCCTGCCCCTTACTTCAAGGTTTACTCTAATATATCATAGTCTTGTAAAATATTCAAATAACATGTGACATACATCATTTACCTCTTTTATCAACCTGGAATTGGATTTTGTGTGAATTGTACATGAAATGGATCCAAATGCATATGAACAACATCAAAGTATTGATTCAACCAACTTTTGCTCTTTGGTTTTCTATATCATGTTGGTATTTATCAATGATTTGTCTATACCTATATCTGGCTTTTAATAATATTATGATCCATTAGTGAATCTACCTATGTCTTTCTTCCTTTTTTTCTTCCTTCCTTCCTTCTTTCCTCCTTTCCTTTCTTTGTGTGTGTGTGTGTGTGTGTGTGTGTGTGTGTGTGTGTGTGTGTGTGTGTGTGTGTGTAATGAGGCAGGTCACATGTATGTGTGCAAAGGCATGCACTCAATGTTCATGAGAGAGGCCAAATGAGGATACCAGTTAACCTGCTTCATGACTTCCATTTTCTTCCCTTGAGATGGGGATCTCTCACTGAACCTGGAGCAAGGTTAGTGGGGATTTTTTTTGCTTGTTTTGTTTTATATTATATTATATAATATATATTTTATAAACAATCTTAAGAATCCCTGTTGTCTTGGCCACAGCACTGAACTTTAGGTTAAATAGTCACCTTAGTTTCATCTATTTCAATTGTAAATTTGTAGAACCTCTAAATGAGACTAGTCTTGGAATGAACCATCCTTACTAGATGTAGGTATATGTATATATGGATGAAAATCCATACATTTCTGTTGATTATTTTTTTCCATAATTATATATAATACAACATATCTGTCTCCTTTTTTTCTTGAGCATATTTTTCATGAAACAATTAAAATTCAGAAGGCAGTACTTTTAATACTGCATTTCTCAAAGTATGGCCAAAAAACAGCTCATCAAAGAGTACTGGAAGAGTTAAAAGGATATATTTCAAGTTTCAGTAAGACTAGGCACCTCCCCTCATATTAAGGCTGGACAAGGTAACCCAGTATGAGGAATAGGGTCATAAAAGCTGGCAATGGAGTCAGAGACAGTCCCTGCTCCCACTCTTAGGAGTCCCACAAGAAGACCAAGCTACACAACTGTAACACACATATAGAGGGCCTAAGTCAGTCCCATGCAGGCTCCTTGGTTGCCAGTTCAGTCTCTGTGAGCCCCTATGATTAGTTAATTGTTTCTGTGGGTTTTCTTATTGTGTTCCTGGCCCCTCTGGCTCCTACAATCCATCCTCCCCTTCTTCTGCAGGATTCCCTAAAAGCTCTGCCTAATGTTTGACTGTGGGTCTCTGCATCTGTTTCCATCAGTTGCTGGATGAAGCCTCTCTGTAGACAATTGGTCTAGGCACCAAATATGAGGATAGCAGCATATCATCAAGCATCATTACACTGACATTTTTCATGTTTGTTTGATACCCATGGGAAGTTTTCCTTTTTCTGGGTAGAAATGAAGGAGGAATGGATTCAGTGGACAAAGGGGCGAGGACAAAGGGGCAGTTACAGGAACTGGGAGGAGAGGAGAGAGTGCAAACTGTCATCGAGATATAATAATAATAACAATTAATAAAATAAAATAAAAATTACAATACAAATACAATAGGAAAGTGACATCCGAGTAGACTGCAGCTGCAGGGCAAGGCTGATCTAATACTTTGCAGTAGTGATATTTCACCATAACTTGCCAATTTATCATCTAACTCTATAGGTCTGCTTACAGACATTAACTCTGAAGGGGTAACTAATAAAGAGAGCTGCTTGTTAGCTGAAGTGGCTACTAAATATGCCTGGGCCCAACTGTATGTGTCACTGATGACTTCATGAGGATGTGCTGCGGGATGTGATGCTCTTCTTGCCCAGGACTCTTCCAATGGGCTAATAACAAGGCCAGTTGGCAGAGTGCTTATTTCCTTGTTCTCCCATACCAGCTCCTCATCACTTCTTTAAATCCTTCAGTAATGTGGCCAGGGTAAATCTATCCATCACTGTTATGAAAGGTGTCTCTTTCATCAATGCTCATAAACCTCATTTGAAATAAGTAGCTCTCTCCCCCAACCCCAGGTGTCAAGTTGGAGAACTACATTCTAAAGTTATTGAAGAGATATAGTTTCAGCATTAGATAATTTAGAAGTAATACGTATATCTTCCCTTGCAGTACTTTTCTTGTGTTTCAGTTGTTTTTTTTTTTTTTGCTCTTTAATAGTACTTCATTTGAAATAAAGTGTTTAAACATTACCCCAAAAAGCAATAATATAGTCCGTGTGTGTGTGTGTGTGTGTGTGTGTGTGTGTGTGTGTGTGTGAGCATGTTTGTGTTATGTGTGTATACAAGCACTACACAGCAGATTTGGAGCCATCTTTATCAAATCCAAAAATTACATTAATGTTTTAATTGAGTTTGCTTGCTGCTCTCTCTGGAAAGAAGCCAAAAAGTCAATATCTGCAAAACAAACACCCTTTAAATGGTAGTAGCTGATCACCTGAGTACAGTGATGTAAAAAACAAGGCTCTATATCAACTCAAAGGGGATCTTTATGGATAATCTTGATTCTCAGCGTTTTCTGCATTATTGTGGTGACATGCATGGTGCTTCTTTCATATTCTCTGAAATGACATGATACCTCAATGTATAGATTTCTGACTGGCGATGATTGATTACATATAAAATTAAGAGTATGTTTTGCTGATAGCATTAAAATTTGTTACTAAATAGTTAGTCAAATGTAACAAGTTTTAAATTAGCAAAATACTTAAATAACAGCTAAGATTCTTTAGAGAATTATCTGTGGATCTTCCAAAATGAACATAATAGAATTTAAGTTTTTCTTTTAATTTTCCTTGAAAATCAGAGAATATAAAGCTACTTTTTGCCTGCAGTCATCTTACACTTTATTGTGTTGACCTTCTGTTTCTGCTTAATTCATTCTCATGTTTTATCTTAAAACAAGCTTTAGAAATATCATGAAGTGCAAAACTAATCCGTTCCCCATATATGTGTTTTAAAATCCTCTGAAATGTAATATCTGTGACACACAGTAAGTCTTTCTGCGTGACTCCCTTTTGATTAATCTATTTACTATTTAATGCTCAGTGCTGGCAAACATTATGCAAAAAGAAGGTGTTCTCTGACTGGGCATTGCACAGCTGCTCAAGTGGCTTAATATGTTAAGAGGTTACATCAGCATGATCACAATTGTTCTTGGTTGATTAAGATCCGACACTGTGGTATTTCACCAATCATGTTATTCAGTATGTTTCCAAGTATTTTTTAAAGAAATATTAATGATGAGATTGCTTGTATTAGTTTTCTTGATCATAAATGTATTGTACATAATATGACAGATAGATATAGTGTATATTTGCATAATTCCTAATTCCTAAGTGGGCCATAAGGAGGGGAAAGTTCATAAATGAATCATTGAAGACACAAGCGAGTGAAGGACAACACTCTATTTTTACTTATTCTTTATCCCCAGAGTGCTTTGTTACAAACAGATTTCATCTTCTCGAAGTTCCTTTGACTACAATCCTCTCTTCACTTTCAGGGACTATATTAGATGAGCTCGTTACTCTATTCCCTGCTGTATTAGCTCAGCTTTTCCTTCAGTAACACAATTTATTTTTATCTCAAAATTAGTAGTAGCTTTGTGACTTTTGACAACTCCACATCACCTTCAAAGTCATCTTTACACTCACCTTTAGATACAGAACGTTCAAATTCAAACTATATTCCTTTTTGAAATACCAATTAGATTTAGAGGTGATATTAAGGTAAAATGAAAGTAGAAAACACTAGAGCTTTACTTAATAATGTTATCATCAATCTCCATGCCTCGGGACCAACTTAAAGTTGAAACATAGTCCTAACAAGCTCCTTCTAATATGTTCAATAACTCATTTTCCTTGAGTGAGGTCCAAGGTACTTCTGATATTACTAACTTCTGCATGATATTGAATCTTGAATCTTGTAAGGCTCCACTGTATCAAGGGGCTGAATCTTATATTTTAGGGGTCTTTTTAGCTTTCAACAGACTGGTCTCTCTCATCAAAATGGGGTGGGGGTAGTTTTCATAAATTTACAGAACATCCAACTTGAATACCAAATGAAAAACAGCCATCAAAGAAAGCCCTATGCCATACAACTAGTGATGCTAGTTATCTCACGTAAGTTCTTTGGATGAATTCATGGTTTCCCCAATGTGTAGAACTTGGTATTGAGGAGTCAAGTGATCTGAATAATATGAGTTTCAAATACCAGTAGGAAGTAGTAGTAATCTCCCAAGATGCTCTTCGGGGTAAGTGGAATCTCCTCAGGAACCACTTCCCAGATCAATCCAGTCTGTCCGTAAAAACACACTTGAATTGTCCTCCCTGCGCCTGCTGTTAACAGGGGTTCTCGTCCATTATGTATGAGTCTTTGTTGCACAAGCAAGCTGCAGTGTTCCATTAGTGACTTTTCAATTTCATGCTAAGCTTTGCAATTTATTAGTGTTATTTAGGCTAATGTACTATTATTTTGCATATTTTATACCATTTGCTATTCATGCAATGTGATATTTAAGTATTGGGGATCGATAAGTCTAGTGTTTACAAATTTGTATGATTAAAGACTAATCTGGTTGAATTTCCTACATTGACTTTGTTAAGGGAATTATTCTCTATGAAATGCATCATCTCTTTTTTTTGTTAAATCTTTGGACCAGTTTTTATAAGCTATATACTAATAAAGAATACTATGCCTTAGCAATATGAAATAACATGTGAGTCAGTTGAGATTATTTTTCATAAATTTGCTAGATATATAAGAAATCTGTAGAATATATATACTTAATTTGTCATATACATGTATTGCTACAGTACTATTTTAGATGCTGGAATACATACTCTGCTAGATAAATCTTTATATTTAAGGCTAAAATATCAATGATCAGGGAAGGATGTGTATGATGTACAATGTATGTACACACACACAATGTTTTAACATAGAACAATTTTCCTGTCTAGCACACTAGCCTTAGAGTTTTTGTTTGCCACCAAGTGCAATGGTGAGCACGGAGATCAAGTCAGAGACTCTCTTTATCTGGGTTCACACAGCTATTAATGCACTCTCCTTAAGAATACGATTTGTCCCAGCAAGAAGTAACATTAGACTCATAGTAAATATAAATCTCTCCTATACTCATTGCAAAGACATGTTAATAATTATTATAGATTACATCCTATGCTCCCCTTTCTTATTCAGACCATAGAAAAGCCAATGTGCTTCCCCAGAGGAAGGACTGTCTGTGGGTGGAGGCTTTATTCTACCCTTTTAGTATTTTATATCTTCCTTTGGGATTTTGGAATCTGGCTATTTCTGTTTATACAGCTTTTCACTACTTACGAAAAATTCTGCCGTGCTCTATCTCATATGCGTTCTCTCTTTTCTTCACTGTGTTACTCATCTGTAGGTATTTGAAGGTATTTTCTCACATGGATTTTCTACTCATTTGCAATGCAGGGGATCTAAACCAAGGCCTTGTGCATGCTGAGCAGGAGCTATACCGCTGAGACTCACCCCGTATCCTCCACTGTTTTCAATTTCTCTTTCCTGAACATTTGCTGTTGCCCTGACTATGTGGTTTTCTATGAATAACTCTACAGTGTTAGAGATGTGCACTGCCCAAACACTTGAGATTGTCTGGAAATGTATAGAATAAACAATACATGAATTTTTTGTCATTTTAAATGCTACTTAACCTTTTATGAATCCAGATTTGGGGAAGTATACAATATTGCTGAGTATTTGAGTTTCTCTGATGGCATGATGCAGAACAAATTTCTGGGGAGAGTTAGATTCCTGATAGAACACTCAGTGTCCTCGTAAGGTAATTTGTTGGAAGGTTATTGTGAAATAAATCTAATTTTCCTGTTGACTCAACTTAATGATTCAGTAATAATTTCCTTGGAATCATTTTGGTCCAGTTTTTGGCGAACTATGGAGAATAATAAAACTATTTTGCCTGAACCAGTGTTTACTCATCTTAGAGTTTCCCTTTATTATAAAGTAACTATTCTCATGCTTTAGAGTTTAATAATTCATTCTGTGAAGAAATATTTTTTGGCCAGTCATTTTGTACTAAAGGCCAAGAATATAATGAGTAGAAACACACAAAAACTCTATGTTGTATCCTGCTTTTGAGGCCAGGGGTCTGTTAGAACCATTGCCACCAGTGATTTTGGTGTGTGTGGTAGTCTATGGTCCACATTTAAGAAATAGTATTTCAGTGCAGAAATGACTTTAAATATAGAACTAATAGAACACTAACTACAAAATTACATGTTTGAAAAGGAAATCACTGTATAAACCAAATGCCACATGAAACCAAAATTGGATTTTATGCACTGTATCCAGTATGTGATACCCTCATCCCCCACATACCACACCCAAACAAAACAACATGTAGTTTGCAGTGAGTGGCCTTGCTGTCCCATGGTGAGACATTGCTGCTCCAAGAACACCAGCAGCTATAAGCTTAGAGGAAATTTGTGACTCTACAATTTCCATATGGAGATATGTTAGATATGAATATCCTCTCCATATGGAAAGTGTTATAGCAAGGAATGCAAATGAATTAGTAACTTCGCTCTTTGTACCCCTAAACCTTTAGCATTAAGGTAATTTTTACTACTTAAATTTAGAAAATAAATTTAGAGCTTTTGAATTGCCTTTGTTCTTGAGATTTAACACCTTTTGAGTAAAGGGATCTCTCTAAAGACTGAGGAAGTTTTCTTTTCATGGTTTGCCATATGATCTGTCCTCCACCCTACTCTATGCATGGCCTGCATTAGACACATTTTCTTTTTCAGAAAAAGCTAAGTCCATTTAGTAACCAAAATCATTGCATTTGCTCGTTAGCTTTCCCCCTTTTCATGAGAAGTTAATCTTTACTGCTGACTAGAGTGTTTATTATATAGATCATATATGTAAATGAATATATATTTAGAGACATACTGACTATATACTATGTATCTTCATCTGCATGGCATATGCTTTCATAGATATACTGATATAGACACTATACTTAAGCATCATTTTCTATATATATAGTATTTTATGTAATAATTTTATTATTATGTAATATTTCTAGGGCTATTAATGTTCCCAGCCTAAAAAGATAGAACCTATTATAAGATTTCTTTCAAAGATTATTCAAAAATAACCTTGAAAAAGATCATCTATAAGACTATAATTTCTGTCAGAGATGGCTCTGTGTATAATTACACAGCCTTTTTAAAAACAAAAAACGAAATCCACAATGTCAGTTCTTACACAGTGGATATTATTTGCAACTGGATTTTGAACTGGAAAATTGTCTTATTTTTAAAACACTAATTGGGTGCACAGCATAAATGGAATGTATGAGTGCTTTTAAGATGTGTGATTTATTCCTTCTTTGCCAACAGGCACATCAATACTTTACTGTTCTTAGAAATCATGGGGTTCAGAAAGACTCTCATCTACAAACGTATGGGAAGAAAGGAAGCATGGGGTTTGCCAATGTCTGCAGAGCCCCCTCTGGGGCCCTAAATTCACTAAGTACACAGGACCATATTATATGAAATAGAATTTAAGCCAGAAGATTTGTGACTGGATCAGTAACTCTAGCTTTACTAAAAATGGGTAAAGTAACAGCGTTGGAGGGAGATAGTATGACACTATTAGTTGGTGATGAATTCAGGAATGCAATCCTTTCCTTGGTATTTATGAGTTAGATTCTCTGGGAAGGTGTCTTAAGTTTTCAGGAATGGCTTTCCTTCAGTGTAAGACAGGGAACAGTGGGTGTGCACTGTGTAACTCAATAATGATGTACCCCACATGGGTCATTCTGCCTCTACTTACCCTAAGCATTAATGAAAATCTGAGGGTTTCTACCATGACCTATAAATTATAACAGAATCAATCCAAACTTCAAAGTAAAGATCAATGGCGTTTAGATTTATCAGCATTCTTGTTAGAAGTGAATAATAAAATAATAGAAATTAGAAACACCAAAATGCAAATGATTGACTCTAGTTAAGGAAAAAAATACCTTTGAGGGATGTATGGAGAGAATTTCTAGAAAATCCAGTAACCTGATGAGTAAGGGTCAGGCATGAATCTCCAAAGCTCACTTTTCAAAGGCTCCATGAGTCTGGAACATCTTAGATACTAGAGGATTAAAAGATAGAGACTGTACAAGGTAGTCCAAGATAGACCTGCAGATTCCTTTATGAGTCAGCTGGATTGAACATACAGAATAACTCACACATCCATTTGTTTGGTGGGTCCCAGATGGACAAGAAGGAAATAATGGTTTGGCATAAAACTTACAGTTCAGTTATAAAGATTCTCAGCAAGCATTCACATCTCAGCTACAGTCAGGGGTCATCTGGATAATTAGATCAGCACCCAAGCAGTTATAGGAAAAACTCCTTCATATTTGAGTCTATGACAAAAGAGGAAACACTGCCCCCCTAACTAACAAATAAAAAGGGGACATATGTCACTAAAATCTCTGTATAAATCAGTTTTTTATTTTAAAGCATGAAGCAACATCCTGAGAGAGATGTGGGCACTTACCAACATTGTAGTTGGACTATTCATTCATTCGCAAGTTGTGTGAATATAACTAATAAAAGTGTGTACAAGCTTTTTACAAAATTACATTGTTGCCCTAACTAAAATGTTTCCAGTGCTGATGAACAAAATCATTTCCCTATTGTTGTCACAGTAACTTGTCTCATGCAAAAAAAAAAATCTCTAGAGAAAATGATTAATTAGATTTCAATTATGCTGCAGAAAAAAAACGTACTTTACATACTCACACTAAAAAGCATTATAGTGTTTCTTTAATGTGTTTAAAAATTCAAAAATGTTTTTAAAAGCCACTTAAAAAGTCAAAGCCAAAGCAAGCTAATGGAATATGGTGTCATCCTTCAAGTTGATGTATGCTGCTTCCCCAGGTCTTTGTGTATGACATTATGCAGACATTGTTGGTATTTTTCTGAATTATTTTTGAAAATTCTGAAACACGCATTAGGCTCTCTTGGCAGATACACGAATAATCCATGTGGCTCTGCCATAGCTTAAAAAGAGGTCCTGACAAGGCAGGGCTTCCATCTGATGCATGGGTCTCTCTCTCTCTCTCTCTCTCTCTCTCTCTCTCTCTCTCTCTCTCTCTCTCTCTCTCTCTCTCTCTCTCTCTCTCCACTTCCTCTCTTTTTCTCCTCACACTATCCCTTCATTTCCACCCATTACTCATCAGTTTGTACACTCCTTCCTTACTGACATTTTCTTTTTTATATTTTTCTCATTTCCTTCAATTCTCCTTAGTCCTATTTCTCATTTTCTTTTGCTTCTAGGTAACTCTTTCCACATTCTATAAAAACTGCAAATATGTTTCTAACAGCTTTAACTATACTTTGTTAGTCAATATGGTTTGATTAACAAGAGATAAAATTTTAATAACACAGAATAAATCATCTTATATGTTGTTAATAGAAATTTGATACATTTTCTATCAAATATGGCTTGAAATAAGTTTTGGTATTTACTTCTTTCAAATGACATTTAAAGTTTTTTAAAATGACATTTGTTTGAAAAAGCTACATAGGAAGTTTATATTTCTCATACTTTCAGAGTGTAACAAAAATCCCTATTTCTAAAGTGCAGAAATATATAGTTTTTACTGAAAGGCTTTTAGATTTTTCACTCTAATTCTGAGCCACCACGTGGGTGTTGGGACCTGAACCCAGGTCCTCTAGACAAGCAGCAAGTGTTCTTAACTACTGAGCCATCTCTCCAATCCCCTTAACTCTAATTGTTAAAATCTTCCATGACAGTAAAAGAAACTTAGTACTTACATGGCCATGTGTTATTTGCATAAATACATATATTCTCCTTGATTATTCTTACATTTAAATAAAACTGATTTTTAACTGATACGTAGAAGCATGACAAAATTTACCATCTTATATGCTCTGTTTGGTGTTTCAACACACATTTCTGTGATGTAATGTTTGAATCGGGTTACCTATGCTGATCTATCTCCTCAAAGGTTCAGGCTCTATTTGTGGTTAAAAATATTCAAAACCCTTTCTTCTAGTCTTTTGAAATTATAGACAACTTTAATATTTTCTATGCTCTCCTGCCATGGAAAAACACCTAGAATTCTTTATCTACTCACTGATCAATGCCCCCTTTTCCCTCCTAACCCCTACTCTC
Organism: Peromyscus californicus insignis; assembly: GCF_007827085.1. NCBI lineage: Eukaryota > Metazoa > Chordata > Mammalia > Rodentia > Cricetidae > Peromyscus > Peromyscus californicus. The sequence continues at coordinate 40,036,135 of NW_026294534.1, read as the reverse complement.
CCTGGCCTCTAATAGCTTTCTTCCTAGTAATAAATTAAATGTAATCAGCTTTTGTATATTCCACATATGAGTAAGATCAGGTAGTACTTGTTTTTCTGTGTCTAGCTTATTTCACTTAACATGATCTCCAGTTCCATCTGTGCTGCTGAAAGTGACAAAATTTCATCCTTCTTACAACTGGATAGTGTATGTATATGTACCACATTTTCTTTCTTTGCTCACCAGCCAATGGACATTAAGTTTGTTTCTAGTTGGGGGCTATTATAAAGACTGTTTCAGTAAATACCTAAGTGTAGATATCGTGTCCACATAATAATTTTGTTTCCTTTCGATATAATTCTCAGGAATGAAAATTAATGGATTCAATGGTAGTTTTATTTCTAAATTTTTTGTGGACCTTGATATTGATTTCCAAAAGGACTATACTAATTTACATTTCTGTATCCCCATGTTCACTAGAACATACTGTTATCTTCGTCTTTTTAGTATTATTAATTATTGCTGGACTATGGTGATATCTCACTGTGGCCTTGACATGGAATTTCCTAATTAGCGATGTTGAGGATATTTGTATATGCTTGTTGGAAAAGTGTACATCTTCTTTGAGAAAGTTCCATTAAGACCTTTTATTGGCTTGGGGATGGAGAATAGTTTTGGGGATAGAATCCAGGGTCTTACACATGCTAGTGAAATGCTGTTGTCCTGAGCTACACATTCAAACGATGTTACTCACTTTTTTATTATTTAAGGTTTGCTATTGACTCTGAATTGCATATGCATTCTGAACATCAACCACTTGTCATATGTGTCCTTTGGAGATACTTTCTCATGTTTGCTAGGTTGTCTCTTTAGCCTGAAGCTGTTTCTTCTACTATAACCTAGTTCGTTTTGTTATTGTTGATATTTATCTTTTTTGATTTTTGTTTTTGTCACAACACACACACACATACACACACACACACACACACACACACACACACACACACACACACACACCTCTACCCATTCCAGTATCTAGCATCATACAGTTTCAGTGTTTACACGTTATATCCCACATCTATTTTGAGCTCTTGTTTAGCAGGTGAGTGACAGGGGCTGGTCTGCTTCTCTGTATGTGGACATTTAGTTTCCTACTCCATTTGCTGGGAAGGCTGCTTTCTCACTCATGTGTTCTTAGACACCATTGTCAAAGGTCAGTTTGCTGCATACACAGGGGTTCACTCCTGGACTCTGTTCTGTTCCCTTTGTGTTTGTGCCCATTTCATGTCAATGATAGCTCTGACCATGAACGCTTTGTGTCATATGCAAATCTTAGGATTGACTTTTCTGCCTCTATGAAAAATGGCATTGGGATTTTGGTGGAGATTACACTAAATCTGTAGAAAGTTTGGGTAATATCAATGTTTTAATAGTCTTGATTCTTCAGATTTATAAATGTCTTTCTTTCCTCCCTTCTTTTCTTTCCTGCTCTTTCTTTTCCTTTTTCTTTTGTGTATGTGTTTTCATCTTGATTAGTCTAGTTCATAGTTTATTTATAGATTTTGTTATATAAAGTCTTACCTCTTAGGGTTACATTTTGTTAGATTATTCCCTTATTTTAACTATCACAAATGAGATTGCTCTTGATTTCTGGTTCTGATCATTGGCACTGACTGGTACAGTGTGGTATGACTGACTGTTAGATGTCAATTTTGTTCCCTACAAGCTTGCTGAGTCTTTTAGATTTGATGGGATTTTGCTGGTCTCTTTGGGATTTTCTATACAGAAGGCCATATCATCTGTAAACAGGGATAGTTGATATACTTTCCCATTTAGGAGATTTTGCCCTTTTCTTTTCTTAACTGGCTTTTCTGCTTGCACTTCTAAGCTATTATGAATAAAAGCAGAAAAGTAGACATTGTTATCTTGCTCCAGATATTAGAACATTTTTCAGCTTTTTCCTGCTTGAGTAAGTGTTGATTTTTTAAACATGGCATTTATTATGTTGAGGTGCATTCCTTCTTTGCCTAATATGTTCGTCATTTTTACCATATAGTATGTTGAATTATAGCAAAAGCCTTTTCTTTATCCTTCATCCCAATAACACATTTTATGATGTTTATTGACTTTTCTCATGTTGAACCTTCCTTGAATGCCGGTGATGAAATTTCCTGAATTGTATTGAATTAGTATTTTATGTGCTTGCTGTTGGACTTGGTTTTCCAATGTTCCAGTTTTTACTTTTGCAGTTCATACTAGTCTGCCACTTTGTTTTCTTGTCGTCCCTGTATGGTTTTAATATCAAATAATGCTAGACTCACTATGTATAATGTGCCCAGAAGAATCCTATCCTCTTGGTTCTGTAAAATTGCAGAGGACCAGCCTTCTGCAGGTCAGAGAGACTGGAAACAAGACACAGAGTTGACAAGAAAAGCACACTGACCTTTTCTCTGAGAGATAAAAACTGCTTCTTTTTGTTATTCTCCCTGTCACTTGTTCTACTCTGTTCTTTCTCTGTTCCGTTCTTCTGCCCTGATATTCCCTTCTGTCTCTTTTCTCACGACTTCCTTCTCACTAATTTCTGATGTGTTCCTTCTTCTCACTTCTTTATTTTCCTCTTACAGCTTATATACCCCATCAAAATCTTTCAGGCAATATAAAAATTACAATGTGGTCATGCTCTATTTTTTAAGAGAATGATTACAATGAATACAAGTAAAAAACAATGTTTCTGATTTCCCTTACATGATTAAACATTTGATGTATTACAGGTAAAAAACAAATTATCCCCAAGAATCCACATATATTCATGTCCAAGCAACTTGCTATAGATTAACAAAGTGTAAGCAAGCCAAGTATTTTTCTCAGCCAGTTCTTCTTTTACTAGCAGATTTAATTTTGTGGTTACAAAGGAAGGATCAATCACTTAATTATTGATCTCAAAAGGTAATCTTATAAAAAAAATCTTAAAGGCATCACAAATCTAAACTTTTATATATGAAAAACAATCCATTAGCTCTACTTTAAAATCTTCATGAAGTTGAGGGCAGAAATGGGTACACTTAATTATTGATCTCAAAAGGTAATCTTATAAAAAAAATCTTAAAGGCATCACAAATCTAAACTTTTATATATGAAAAACAATCCATCAGCTCTACTTTAAATCTTCATGAAGTTGAGGGCAGAAATGGGTACAAAGCCAGCAGTAGCCAGGTTATCATTGTTTTGGTTCCCTGACCTCAATGAGTCCCCTGTTCAGCTATTAAAAGTGTGCCCTTCTAAACTTGAAATTATTCCCTAAGGTTTTCTACCTCAAAGCCATTAACAGAAACACCTTGACTTAATTTTACTAACAATTCTAAAGGTGGTGATTGCATCATGAATCTGCTCCAGCAACAATGCTTGGAAAAAGTCAATCACTCTTATTGTAGGTACCAGTAACACTGCTCACTGCTAGAAAACTCTTGAGAGTTTTCACACAATCCATAGATTATGAGGGATGTGGTAACCATGAAGGCAATAATCTGAGCTATGCTCAATGACTGCATGAGGTCCTCAGGACAGTAGTCCTCCAGGCTTTACCTCTCCAAGGTTCACTCAGGCATGGCCTTGCAGACTGCCCAGCCAGGTTTTCTGAGTTCCAATGCTGCCTGTTGTTCCCCTCGAGTGGCCTCCAACATACCCCCTCCAGAATACTTTGGAATAATGGATACTGGTTCTTGAAATATTTGGAAAGCTGAGGAAGATGGCTCGGGGGTAAGAGTGCTTGACAACCAGCCAGACGGCGATGGCGCACGCCTTTAATCCCTGCACTTGGGAGGCGGAGCCAGGCAGACCTCTGTGAGTTCAAGGCCAACCTGGTCTACAGAGTGAGATCCAGGACAGGCACCAAAACTGCACAGAGAAACCCTGTCTCGAAAAGAAAAATGACAACCAGAATTCACATCCACAGAACCCACTTAAATACAGAGTTAGCTGCAGGTACCTACAACCCCAGCACTCTTAGGGGGAAGAAACAGGATGATTCCAGGTACATAGAGCAGGACACCAACCTTCTCCTTTGGTCTCTATGCATATACATGGCTGTGCACAACTGCACACGCACATACATATACCACACACAGACCAATCACACACACACACACACACACACACACACACACACACACACACACACAGCTCAATCTCATTCTTTGCTCATGCTTTCTATTCCTTCATGATTCAATCTTAGTAAAGGACCATGTCAAGGAATTTATCCAATTTTAAGTTACCAAATCAAGTGATGCATAGGTACTTTAATGTTTTAAAATAGAAAAGTTGTGGTGGTATTGTGTTCCCCAAATTATTGTGCACACTAATAAACTTATCTGGGGTGAGAGAACAGGACAGCCACAATATTAAACATAGAGGATAGGCAGTGGTAGCACATGCCTTTAATCCTATCATTCCAGAGGCAGAAATCCCTCTGGATCTCTGTGAGTTTAAGGCCACATTGGAAACAACCAGACATGGTGACACACGCCTTTAATCCCAAGAAATGAGCCTTTAATCCCAGGGAGTGATGGCAGAAAGCAGAAAGATATATAAGGTGTGAAAACCAGGAACAAGAAGATTTTGGCTGGTTAAGCTTTTAGGCTCTGAGCAACAGTTCAGGTAAGACCCATTCTGGATGAGGACTGAGAGGCTTCCAGTCTGAGGAAACAGGATCAGCTGAGGAACTGGCGAGGTGAGGTGGCTGTGGCTTGTTCTGTCTCTCTGATCTTCTAGCATTCACCCTAATACCTGGCTTCAGGTTTGATTTAATTAATAAGATCTTTTAAGATTCGTGCTACAAAAAGTTGGAGTTTAGTTGTTATTGAAATTTTTATGAAAACATTATAAATATTATGGGTGAACTGCTTTCCATAGTAAGCTTCCCCTTTCATTTCCTTAAAATAGTTTAAGATAAAACCTGTTGGCTTTTCCTTATAATAGTTTCTTAAGTGCATTTCCTCTTATACTCAATTTTCTATTTCCTTCCAAGCCACACTTTCAGAATTATGTAATTACCACATTACATTGCTAGAGGGGGTAAGCAGCCTCAGGCTGACATGGTTTACTGCCCAAAGAGGTGGTAGATAGGATGGACATGGGATGAGAGCCATTAGGAAAGGGCCAGCGACTTTTGCTGTAGCATATCACTCCCAAGCTAGCGATCCCATGGCCGCTGAGTTGATTTCAGAAGCCCTATAATGCCACCTCCTCAAGAAATACCTCTTCCAACAGGTGAGACCTAAGTGTCAGGTCCCTGTCCACCACAAAGGACCCTTAGTAACTGGCTTTGTGCCCTGCACGAGCTCCACTAGTTTTTCAAGAGTTCTTTCAGGGTAGGCAGAGGCTTAGTCACTTAAGATGCTTGCTGTGGAAAAGCACAGGCCTGATTTTGATCTTTGGAAACCATGGGAAATAGCCTGGCATAGTGGCATGCACTTGGAATCCCAAGTGTAATCCTCTTGGACTGAGAAGGCAGAATGGCAGGTGAATCTTTGGGGCTCACTAGCCCGCCAGACTTATGTAACTGGTGAGGTCTAGGCCAATAAGAGACTATCTTTTCTTTTTAATTTATTTATTTAAAAAAGTTTTTTTTTTCATTTTACATACCAATCCCAGTTCCCCCTCCCTCCCCTTCTCCTACCCTCCCCACCTCCCCAAATTCCAGCCCCCATCCGCTCCTCAGAGAGGGTAAGGCCTCCCTTGGGGAGTCAACAAAGTCTGACTATCTTAAAAAATGATGTAGACAGCCTTCAAGGAACATTGAAGGCTTACCTCTGGCCTCTACATGTGTGAGAACACACACACACACACACACACACACACACACACACACACACACACACACACGAATAGTTTCTTTTAGAAACCAACCTCCTTACTTTGTTTAGGGAAAATCCACTACTTTCCATGAGGTCAAAATCATATTAGCATCTGTGCTCTATACCTTCCACAAAGCTCCATGATTCAGGTGTAGGACACAGTCGTGGTGATCTCTGTCTCTACCCTCAATTATCCAAACTGAAAATATATCATCATGGGTTGGCTTGGATAGAATCACTCGGGGAACCCAAGTTGAGTTTTAGTACTCCACAAGCAAAAAGCATTAGTGAAAGCTATCTGTAACAAATATGATCTTTTACAAGGTTCTCTCTTCCATTATGCTGGACAGGTACATCATATTTGACCTGGTATCACAATGGAGAACTGAGCCAAACATACAGGTAGCATGTGGGCCAACACATGACTCAAAGACAATGATGTTCAGAAGAAATAACAGATCCTATTTAAGAAAAATAAAAATTTGCCTAACTAAAGATATGCAATGCAAATTTGAAGCCTTGTCATCTTTTCCTGAATCCAAAGTCTTGTTCAGAGGCCTCCTATGTGCCTAAAACACAATGTCTGTAAGGATTTGAGGGCCCCAAAAGCTGTACATCTCTAGACACTTTTCTCCATGAATGAAGAATGCCTGACCAATGTAAAGTACCTCTAGTTGGGCTGGAGAGATGATTCAGCCATGGACAGGACTTGATGCTCTCACAGAGGACCTGGATTTGTTTTTATCACCCAATCATGACTCATAATTGCCTGTAATTTCTGTTCCAGAACATGTCTTTATCTGGCCCCCATGATCACCAGGTACATAGGATACATATACATACATACTTACGTGTGTGTGTGTGTGTGTGTGTGTGTGTGTGTGTGTGTATGCAAAATAGTCATACATTCATACATATAAAATAAAACTGAAGAAATCTTTAAAACTAAAATAACATGACTTCTAGAGCCACTGGTCTGCTCGTTGAGATACTCTGAGCTATGGTTTTAGTAACCCAGGACACTCCTTTCTAATCAAACCAAGGAAAAGGTCAGTCTCGAAGAATTAAAATTGCCTAGGTTCACAGTGAGCCCTTTGACTTTTCATCCCTTTCAAGACTAGCAATGTGGGTGCTGAAGAAAGGCAGGAAACAGAGGACCCCAGGTGTGGGTAAACACCTGATTGGCTGCACAAGTGAGTCTGTGCTGTGTCTGGCACTTACAGCCAGAACCTTTCAGTTCCTTTACCATCTTCATTAACAGGTATTTTCAATCAGTTGCCTCCCAAATGGTGGGTGCTGGGTTCAGACCACTCTCTGACTATAAGGGCTTGAGTAATTTAAGCTATAAGGGATATATACTCTTCTCATTTTTACAGTCAAAAAACAAAAACTGTACTTCTTTTTGTTACCTAGGGTGAGGTTCTAATGAGACAGCTGTAACACGAGTCTTAAAAGGTCTTATTAAATAAAAAACATGGAGCCAGAAATTTGGGTTAAAGCCTTAGAGAGATCAGGGAAATACGGAAAGCCTCCAGCTAACTTCACCTCACCAATTCCGCAGCTTCCAAGGGGAGCGACTTCCTGTCTACCCAGGCTTATATGCCTTGCTTTTCTGCCCTCTCTTTGGCTCTTGGCCCAGCTACCTCACTTCCTCTTCCTACACAGCTCTGTCACTGTCTGCCTGTACAGACCTCCAGGTCTCTATGTTTGGTACTGGGTTTAAAGGCAGGCGTGTGTCACCACACTTGGCTCTGTTCTCTAGTGTGACCTTGAACACACAGAGATCCTGCCTGCTAAGGGATTAAGGGCGTGTGCTGCCTGACTTCTTTGTTTACTTAAAATGGCTGGCCTCTTCCCCCTGATCTCCAGGCAAGCTTTATTTATTAACACACAAATAAAATATCACCACAGATAACTATTGAAGCACTAGTATGCACAGCATTCTGTAGAGAACATATAGAACAAAAGTGTTTTTTGTTTTGGGGTTTTTGTTTTGTTTTGTTTTTGTTTTTTGGTTTTGGTTTTGTTTTTGTTTGTTTGTTTGTTTGTTTGTTTGTTTTTTGAGCCAAGAGTTAGGGTTATTTGAAATTCTGGTAATTGAGACCATGATAGTTTCTTAAAGTGCAAAGCAGAATCATAGCAAGGACTGACATTCTGTCAACAGCACACATGGCTGTCATACCTCAGAGGTGACAGGAGCACATGTGTGTGTTGTTTCTATGACCCCTGTGGAGGGTCATTGTTTTTTTGCTTTAAAAACTTTCTATTGATACATGTGCCGCTCCATTTTCGTCAACTGGACCCAAACTGAGACTTTACCTGAGAAGAGGGAACCTCCACTGAGAAATCACCTCAGCCAGCTTGGCTTGAATGCATGTTGGTGGGCTTCTTTTCTTGATGGCTAATTAGCATAGAAGAGCCCAGCTCACTGGGATGCTGAGCAGATGAGCAGGGGCTGGGGAAAGAAAGCAGGCTGAGCAGGCCAGAGGAAGCAAGCCAGGAAGATGAATTCCTCCAGTACCTGCTTAACTTCCCGCCTTGGCTTCCCTTGAAGAGGGGCCTGTCAGCCAAATAAATCCTTCCATGCCAACATTGCTTTGGGCTCAGTGTTTTATCACAGTGTATCTTCATTCTAAGTAGCGGTGGGCTTCATCAAGACATTTTCTATCAAATGCGACCCACACTTTGACCATATCCACTCCTATACCTTCCACTTTCTCAGCCTCCACTCTTACTAATCACATGCCTTTCTCTAGACATTCTTACTGCTATGCTTTCTAGTACACGTATGTGTACATGTATATACATGACCAGGTGCGTGTACAGGTGTGAATGCTTTGCATGCCCATGGATTCCCAAATGTGATGTAAGTTGTCTTCCTCTATGACTCTCCACTTTATTTTATTTAAGTTTTTTTTTTTTAATATGCTATGGGAGTTTTGCCTGAACATATGTCTGTATTCCATGTGCATGCCTGGTGCCTGAGGAGGCCAGAAGACTTCATAAGATCCTCTGGAAATATAGTTACAAATAGTTGCAAGGTGCCCTGTGAGTACTGGGACTCAAACCTAAGTCCTCTGGAAGAGTAGCTAGTGCTCTTAACTGCTCAGCTACCTCCACAGCACTGGGATAGTCTCTCTTCTATTCTCATGTCATATAAATAGCACACACAATGAGAGAAAACATGCAATGTTGTCTTTCTGGGACTGGCCTGTTTTGCACAATACGATGCTCTGCTCTTGCAACCATTATCCAGGAAATGGAATAATTTCATTCTTCATTATGGGTGAATAAAACTCCATTGTTGCAGATACCCTATATCCTCGGTCCATTCAGCTGTTGATGGATAGCTAAGCTGAGTCTGTAACGTGGCTACTGCAAAAAGCACTATAATAAATGTGTTATAATAAACAAGATCTCTGTGGCATGCTGACTTAGAATCCTCTGGTAAATACCAAGGAATAATAGAGCCGTATGGTACTATGGTTCTACTGTTGGGGTTTTTTTGTTGTTTTGTTTTGAGGACTGACTTCTGTAATGGTGGGACCAATTTATATTCTCTGTAGCAATATGAGACTTCTTCATCTTCATCTACACCTCACCAGCATTTATTTGTTTACTGATGTTCCTTAATGATAGGTATTCTAACTGGGAAGGGGTAGAATCTCACTGTAATTTGATTTGCATTACGCTGATAGCTAAGGATGGTGGACATTTATCACGTATTTAACTGGCTTTATCTATTAAAAATGTCTGATTAATTAATGCTTTTATTGAGTTGGTTCTTTATTATTTTGTTCTTGGGTTCTTTTTATGCACTAGATATTAATCTTTTGTCAGATACATAGTTGGCAAAAATTTTCTCGCATTCTTTAGGTTGTCTCCTCACTCACTTGATCGTTTCCTTTGCTAGTCAGAGGCTTCTAAGTACATGGAGTCACATGTGTTAAATCTTTGTTTAATTTTTTTGGAGACAGTGAATCCTTATTTTAGAAAGTTTTTGCCTGTCTCTATCTCAAAATATCTTCCTCCCGCTGCTTCAAAAGTTCAGATACTGCACTAAGGTTTTTGACCCATTTTGAATTGGTTTCATACAACGTGAGAGAGATGGGTGTCTAGTTTCGTTCTTTGACATGTGGATATCCAGTTTTCCCAACACCATCTTTCCACCAATGTTATGTTTTGAGCATCTTTTTCAAAATTTAGCTAGCTGTAGCTGTGTTGGATTATTTCTAGGTTCTCTATTCTGTCCAGCTGATAGACATTTCTTTTTGTCCGGTACCATGCTGTTTTTGTTACTATAGATCTCAAGTATAGCTGGAAATGGGGCATTGTGTTGCTGCCAAAAATCATCATTTTGTTCAGATTGCTTTGGCTGCCTGGAATCTTTTGGGCTTGGATATGAATTTTAGGACTATGTTTTTCTGTTTGAGCGGAAAAAAATGTAATTAAAGTGTTAGTGGGAATGGGACTGAATCTGTGGATAACTTTTACTGATACAGCCACCAAGCCTTCCATTGCACAAGCTTGAAAGGTCTATAAAATGAAGAGTATTCTATTGTGATTTTTTTTCCGGTAGTTTATTCTTAAGGTAGGAGACTGACACAATGGATCAATGGGTTAAAAAAATTGTTTGCTACAAAAGACTCCTGACCACGTGAGTTCAAACCCTGGGTCCCAAAGTGGAAGGAGAGAACTGACTCTCAAAACTCTCCTCTGATGTCCACACTGTGTACACTTGAACATATACAGAATTTTCTTTGTAAAAGACTGAAATAATGCATATATTTGACAAAAATCAATTAAAAGAACTGATGTATATGTTCCACAATTTCTTATGTACTGGAATATCATCTCATTTAATTATCCCAAAATAATATGCAGTCACTGTCATAATTACTTTTATTGTTACTGTTAGAGGTAACAAACAGAAATGTCTGTGAGGTCAAGAATTCAGGGATGGTAGCAATGATTGCAGAGCACTATGGGTGTCCTTAATACCACCCAACTGTATGCTTCAAAATAGTTAAAGGTGGGCAAGATGGCTCAGCGGTAAGGGCACCTACCCCTAAGGTTGGCATCCCAAGTTTGATCCCTGGATCCCAGGGATGTGGGTAGGAGAGAACTAACATCTCTGAATTGTCCACTGGCCTAATGCTTACATAGTCCCAGACACATGCACAGAAAATAAATAAATAAATATTCAAAACTGGCTGAGATGGCAAATGCCATGTCATAATCATTCTACCATGATAAAAACAAGAAATGGGATAAACTAATAAATAATTCTTCGAAAAGCAACCAGACAGTATGGGGCTATGGTAATTATTTCAGACTAGGAGAAGAAGAACCATTCCTAAAATAAGAGACAGTTTGTTGCCTGCATACTTTAAAGCAACTAGAAACTGAAGCTTACAAACTTGGTGTCAGGCGAAGTTATTGACTGACTGACCATTAGCTAGAGACTTCTTGGTTACGTGGCATATGCAGGCTCACCAAACAGGATGATGTCTCCACACAATAAACACAGCAAAGAGGATAGCTATTACTCTAGTTTCTAATTTCCAAGTTCCTTGCTTTATAATAACTTTTATGGAGCATTATAAGTTGCCAAACTAGAATTATTCATGAAACTCTTGAAATGACATTGGATTATACGTGTTTAAGCCATGTTCTATGAAAATATAAATGATCCTATAACATTTGCAATCTAATCGGAATTCATCTTATAATGGCAATCTCAAAACACATTTGCTGATTTTGTTAATTATATCACTCTCGTTGACTTTCTCAGCTCACTTTCACTTTTGGTGAAGAGACACTTGTGACATTTAGTGTTTAATGTCATTAGCTTTCTTTCTGAGATGGGAGGGAATATTGTTCAGGAATTTTGAAACCTAATGTGACTAAATGCAGGATATAGGTACATCTGTTGACTATGTGCATACTAAACAATCATGGTTGCTAAGGAATGGCAGTAATCTAGAGAGGAAGGAAAGTGCAGTGGGAAGAAATGGTCCAAGAGGGTTAAGAGGGGGATGCCTGGGCAGATTGCTTTGCCCAGCATGCTCTAATATCTGTTTCCAAAGTGTATTGGCAAACTGCACCTAGCAATCTTGATAAGGCTGATTTAATTAAAATGCTATAAGCATGGGTCTCTGCCTTCATGAAAGAGAGAATTTTTGTCAAAAGAATTTTATTACAAACCTAGCAGGATTTTTAAAATATTTTATTCACTGGTAGCTAGCCCACTGATTATTATGTGGCTGGAAGTATGGTCCAACCAGTCAGTTCTTAATAAGGGCTTTTAAAAAACACAGCATGTTCTTCAGTCCCCCAGTACAGGATGAATGTGACATCGGGGACACAAATATCATTACCTTGATAAATTACCGACGGCATAATGATTATGGAAATTGTCATCGACTGATCATCAGTCACAATTTATTTCAAATCAATGTCTACGATTTGTAGACCGGATGGAAGTTTTATCAAAACCCCTCTGGTAGAGTACAGCTCTTTGGAGCTCAGTTCCTCAGAAGAACATTCCAGCTTTTTCATGCATCATCTGCAGTTCATGAATGGAACCACTCAACAGTTCCATGGCCTCAAGCAATCCAAATTAGTGAGAAGAACACTGGGCTCCCGCACATGCCTAGGCAAATTTGTGGAGAAAGGCAGTTTAATTTAAGAACCAGTAAATGTGGGTACTACAGAACCATCCCTAGACACAGTTTCCTTTCCCCCTTTGCCAACCGGCAGTAAATGATGATGCCTGACTTTACTGTGCTATTAAGTTGCAAATAAATCAGTGCAAAATCATGGCATGATAGGCATGTGTGTCTTCAAACCAATCTAGGTAACGGGATTTTGCCTGCCTTTGTCTGACCCTTGCTGGTGTTTCATTATTTTTTTTCCCAACACATTTAACCTCTCAAGTCCTTTGAGGTCAGCGGGGTCCAAGCAATCAATCTCTGTGGTATATTTATGTACTGTTTGTCTAATTTTTAAGTTAGTCGTAATATATTAAGGTCACAAGGTAACCCATGTCAATGCTACCTAATGATGAATGAGTGTAAGGAACACTCTGTCTTCCAAGCCTGCCTGCTCAGATTCATGTTATCCCTAGTACAGCACACTTCAACAGGTACAGAGATTTGATTTTAATATGGACAAATATAGCTTTTTTTAAACTGCATCTTCAACTTTTGCTACTTTTCAAAAGAACTGAAATAATCTGTTGCTTATCCAGTTTTGTTGGGATAGACAAGCTAATGCAGAAAATTATAAAAGGAAGCAAACGTGCACTGAATTCTGTTTCGATTTTGTATTATAACATTGATGGATTTTTTTTAATTATGTGTATAAGTATATGTCTGGGGGAGTTGGGCTCGTGTGTGTGGGTGCCTGTGGTGGCCAGACATTGGGCTCTCTGGGACTGTAGTTATAGGACGTTGTGAGCTACTTAACATGGCATGAGGAACCAAACTGAAATCCCTTCAAAGAGCAGACTGTGCTCTTAAATTCAGTTTTAAAAATGTTTGTATAATTGATTAGTGAAAGCAGATCAAAATAAGATGTATTTTGAATCTTGTCATGGTGTTACAAAACATGACAAGCTTTCTTTGTGTTTTCTGTAAAGTTTGACAATAGTAAGACTGGTCTCAGTGTTTTAATATTTTTACTGATTCTTTGAAAATTTTGTAGAATGCATTTTACTTCTAGTCCTTTGTAATATAGTTTTATTTTCAATTTCACATGTAATTAGACCCTTAGCAGATGTTATCTGAATAACAACACGGTATGGCCAGCAGTCAAGCTTAAAGTTGGCATATACCACGCTAGATCTATGTGCATGGCCATTCCCCCAGATCTTAAGTGAGAAACCAATAAGATTGAACCCTTAATAGTAATAAAAATTTAAAGGATCAGTTATGAATTAAGTACCTTGTTCAGTGTCACGGGGCATGTTTTGGTGTCACTCTCCCATGAACCTTACACAGAGAGATCGAACTCCTCAATTTAAACTGAAGAAAACAAATGAGAATTTCCTGCAATCGGAAGTTGGTAGGGAGACAAATCTGTTTGAACTTAAGATGGTTATTCTTCATGATATCTGAAAGCCCTGGAAACAAGATTTGGGGTTTTGTTTTTTGTTCTGTTTTGTTTTTGTTTTGTTGTTGTTATTGTTGTTGTTGTTGTTTTGAGACAGGCTTTCTCTGAGTAACAGCACTGGCTGTTCTGGAACTTGCTTTAACATCAGGCCTCAGGAGATCTTCCTGTCTCTGCCTCCCAAGTGCTGGGCTTAAAGGTGTGCTCTACCACACCTGACTGTAAACAAGATTATTTAAGGTGAGTTTCCCTTTTGGAATATTCCTGTAACTGGTTTGTGCATCATGTGTTATGTTAATAAGTTTACATGAAGGGTTGTGAAGAAGTGAGAAAATGACAAAAGAGAGTGGAAGGGAAGGGAGAAAAGGAGGGAGAGAAATCATGCTTGAACTTCTGTTTCTTTCTGTGGGAAACTGAAATAATTTGTTGCTTATCCACTTCTGTTGGGTCAGACAGCCTACAGAAAAATACGGCAGGAAATAAATATAAGAGCACCGAGTTCTGTTCTATTTTGTGTAATAATTTTGACGGATTTAAAAAAAAAAAAACTTATTGAAACATTGGCCAATAAAAGTAGATTCACCATTCTGTCAATTCTCCATGTTTGATACCTTGGTGAGGAATGCTAAATTATTCCCAGTAAATTTATAAGCGGCCCATCGATAAGGCATTATGGTCCCTCAACTGACACTTCTATGATGACTCACCAATGTGATGCAGTTCTGTGGTCGTATTTTTATCTATAGTCTGCAGATAGCTGCTCCTCCTGGGCTGGCAAGTGCTTTATTGTCTGTTAAATTCACCTTGACTCTAGGACCTCTGCTCTGGACATACCAGGGAAAGTCCAGTGCTCATCAGTGAATGGCAAATTTGGTATCTGTGAGATCATCAGCATTTGGGTAGAGTAGGAGGCAACACCAAGTTGTCCTTTACTGGCAAGTATTTACAGACCCCCTGCTTTTCTAGTGGAGAGGCATAAACATGGGCAAGGAATAAACTAAGTAAATAAGCTTATTTCAAATATCACTAGTGCCTGTTAGAAAATTGGGTGATAGAGAATTATGGGAGGGAATAAGAGTCACCGGATTAGATTTGGAACTTTAGAAAAAGAAGACATTACTGAAGAGAAATGTTGTAAAAATGAGCTTAGGAAGCAGCCAGGAAAAAGCTGGGAGGTTGGGGAAGACAGTAAATGTGCTGACAGAGCTTCCAGAAAAAAGAAAAGGACAGAGTGGCCGGAGGCTGGAGGGGATGAGGTCTCAGCAGTCACAGAAAGAATGCAGACTTTCCACAAGTGTAGCAGGGCAGCCATTGGCGATGCTGGAAAGCAGAGCTTGTTCTCCCAGGACAAAAGTACGGCTATCTGCTGAGGGAGTAGACAGCAGTTGCAGGAGCAAAGACTTCTGCTAGGCAGTTGCAGCTAGAGAGGCCAAGACCAGTCATTGTGCCAAGTGCTGGAACACGCAAAGGGTTTGGTAACATGGAACCCTCCTGGGCTGATACTGCCTTTCTGATGTGGTTTTGCATTTATGATTAGCATTTGCATTCACTGGTAGTCTTCATTTGGTTTTGAAGTATATTGTGTTGATATTTATAGATTGCAAACTCAGTCTAAATACTTTGAGTAATTTATTGACTTTGTCCTCTGCCATACTCTCACTTTCAGGAGGTTTCAGAGAAACCAGGGAGAAATAATCTGGGACTTCTGTCATAACATAGTTATGTCTAAATGATGCTGATGAGGCAAACTGAATGCTGGGCTATTGCCCTGGGTGTTACAGTATGACTGTCCTACCCATGGCTGTTCATAAAGTACCATATAACACAGGATATTGTGCTAAAAATGGCAGGACATTCAAGAAAGGAGCAGGTCAGCTCCTGCTCACACACAGCTTACAGTTTCATGCAAAGCTAGGACATGTTCCAGATCAGGTCATCACACCAGACAGCATTCTCTCATCCGAACCAGCACGTAAGGACTTGCGAGGGAAGAGAGACTGAAAGAAAAAAAAATCACAGGAAAAGAAGAAAGCAAGCCTAAAGTCTTTCAAAGGAGATGGAGCAGACTGGGGCAGAGAATTCACATGGGCTGCTATATTATAATGGAACAGTGGGAAATGAGGCAAGAAAAGAAAATTGGAAGCAGATTGTAGAGGGCTTAATGCCTGATGAGGAATGTGGACTTTGTTCTGTTGCTATTGGGCAGCTCTTGCAGAGTTTGGAGGGAAGAAGGGACATGATGGAGAGGTATTTGGGGAGATGAATCCAGCAGCTGTGTGCAGGCCAGGAGATGACTCAGAAAACAACTGTCATAGGTGAGTAGGCTTGAGAGTCCTTTTGATTAGGTTGGTTCTGAGCTTTCTAAGTGAAATCATTGGACGGCTATGTCAGAGCTTCCTCTCCCCCCCTCGTTCATTTCGCTGGTGCCCTATGAGCTATCTGATAAAGCAATTGCCTCTATCAAGTCCTCCATGTAAAATTAAAACAAATAGTCCCCTTCTCCAAAAACTACTTGCCCCTTTCTCCATTATTTTCTTGATTCATACTGACAAGCTAATAAAAAAAACTGACAAGGACATATAGGAAAGCATAGGAAATTATGAAAACAAGTGAGTGTTGGGCTAACGAAATGTTTATCACTGCACTTCTCATCATTATGAGTTAATTACAGGCTCTCAGCAAATACCCCATTGTGAGCTCAGAGGTGCAATATGTTTTATTTGAAAAAGTGAAATAGTGATTTCCTTTCCAGTGTTCAGTTACATTTCCTGCTATTTTAAGGCTACTCAGTGGTACCAATGTACTTTGACAACCAATTATCCCAGCATGCCTTCACAGTGTATTTTAACTATAATGCTTTTTAAAAGCTTGAATTGCAAAAACAGAGTTCTGTCTTAATTGATCAGATGTGCATCTAGAGTTGTCTAGATATTACAGTTTGTGTAATATCTGAATAAATTATAAATTAACTGACTTACATGAACTGGTGAGAGGGGAGCCTACCTGTTAGAATGAGACACATTGAACTTCTTCCTCACAGGATTTCTCCACACGCTTATCATCTTCACTTCTGAGAAAAGATCATGTATGTGTAGCTCTGGGACTGGACTACAGCCATGAATAAAAAGCCACCATAGGTTACCCCCCACAAGTTCTTCATCTGGTTGACAGAAAGCAATTGCTAATGATTATTATTATAGTTGTGAACATTGTAAATCTCAGGTATTGGTGAAACCACCATATTCTCTTTTTTTTTTTTTTTTTTGTGTGTGTGTGTGTGTGTGTGTGTTCCTTTGTACACACACATGTGTGCATGTGTGCACCTGTGGAGGCTAGAGGTCACTTTAGGATCTCTCTTGATTACTCTCTGCCTTAATGTTGGAGCTCACTTGTGCTGGATCTCATCGATTAGGCAGGGCTGGCCAGCCAATAAGCTCCAGGGCTCCAATCTGTCTCTGTCAGCACTGGGGCTGCAGATAGATATCAATGAGGCTGGCTATTATGTGGGTGCTAGGAATCTGGACTCTGCTACTCATGCCTACATCATGAGTATTTTTCCCATTGGGCCAACTCTCCAGCCCCTAACCACTGTATTTGGAAAGCTTGATTAAAAAAATACTCAATGCCATCTTCCAGGTGGAAAAAAAAGTAACACTGTCCCTGTACACGTTACCCTAGTGTCCATTAACTGTAATCGTTGTTTAAAAGCAGCATCTATGATTGATTCAGGCACAGGGCCGTCACTTCATTTACTTTGGTTTGATTTTTTTTTTTCCCGCTCTCACCCTCCCAGTTGGCTTCTCCCAAGTAGGAAAGGCAGACAGTAGTTACCACTTTGGAAAGAAAAGATAAACTGAAAACTGTGGGGTGCATTTTTTCTTCGACTCCTTTGCCAAGTGTTACACAACTGTATCAAATTTCTTTAGACGTTGATAATGAGAAACAGACACTTCCATGGAAATATAACCAAGAGATTTGCAGTAATAGATGATTTCAAAAAGACACATGGTTCTAAATGGCACTAAGATTATGAGCTTTAGGGTTCTGAATCTCTCATTTTTTTTCATGTTTGAGTAGGTCCTACGGTTGATTATCAGGCTGAGGAAGGGCAGAGGCCCTGTCTGCTGATTATAAATGTGCATGTGTGTAAAATTTTCACACATAATATAATATTTCAAAGTTATTTTTATGGAAGCTCAGGGGTCCCAGAACTTAAACAAAACCACCGATCATTGGCTCCAAGAATTACTTAGAAGGAATCATAGTTATTTTTTACATCCCAAGGAGCCATTTGCAGACTTTTGGGCTACAGATCACATAATGTTTATTTATTCAGCTGGCTTTGGAGATTTCAACAATATTTGGAAGCACATGAGTCTTTGCCCCGCTTAGTAAAAGTATGCTCAAAGGTATAGCTGCAGCATTTTTATATCCAAAAGGTTCCCACAAAAAGGGTGGGTATTGGTAAAAATGTAATTCTGAAATTAAAAGAACACAAGTCTAGAAAAAAAAATCATCTCACATTGTCTTTAAGAAATCTTTATCAAGCCCTATGTCCTTTAATGTTCAAACATGTATTATATTTTACAAGAACAGTGCAAAATGTAACTTGCATTATTCTCTCTGATCATCTATAACAAACAAGACCTCGTCCATCTCCTAAGAATGATACTTAACACAAGATGTGTAACTTAGTTGGTATTAATAGTAAGCTGTATGTCACAAAGTCAGCTTGTTCGTTTCTATGAAAGAAGGTATAATAAATATTTCATGGCTATGGCTCCTGAGGAACATTCTCCTTTCAAATGTGAAGCAATCTTTCAGGGTACGTGCCAGTCAGAAGTCTTTAACAGATGTAAAATGCGTCTTTTTTTACTGCCTTTGAAAATATAAGGAACTCGAGATGCAACTGAAATATTCATCACGTGGACGATACGCAACAAGGCTGGGGGAGCTGAGGGTTTCAGTCAGTATTTATCCAGTTCTTTCTTTGTTTTTTTCTTTCCTTCACTTTCTTTATTTCCATCAAAGCTCCTCATACCTCGAAAGTCCGTGACTGGTCAAAATGTCATTTTTCCATATTTTTCAATTTTATTTTGCAAATTTTTCACAGTATTAACATTCCCATAATCTTTTCATTGGTTAGCTCAGTGATGGCTTAAAGGGAGACAACCTTGATACCATGATCCATATCCATTTAGTTAATAACTGTATTGTGATACTACTGACAGATTTAGTGGCATGTAAGAGGATGTATTCAATATTAATTTGCCTAGTTGGGATGAAAACTGTTATATTTTGTGTTGCTGTTTAAGATGTTTTAAAATGGGCATGATTATTACTTGGTCAGATGTTAAAAAGCATGGTTATCTTAAATACTTTATTGTTGACAAAGTAGATATTTAAATTCAGTAATAAAAATAACAGGCCTGTGGAGACCCACAAAGGTTTCTTAGTGAGATCTGAGCTTGTTGTACCCAGCAGAGCTGCCTTAGAGGATTGCTTGACATATGCATGATGACCAGGTGTTTGGAAGGGTCTGCACTTGGCTTTGTTAGGGGGAGGTCTTTTGCTCCACCCCTTGGCATTTCCATAAAAGGCCCTTTAGAAGAGACAGAAGGGGCTGGTGGATAAGGATCCAGGCCCTCCCGAGCTATCTTGTGTTTCTGTCTCTCTCCCCTCTGTATTTCTATCTAAATATTTCTCACTCCTCAAGAGTACCCTGGGGTAAAAGTGGGAACAGGTCCCCACAGGAAATGAGTTTTAATTAAACACACCTACCCACACAAACACACATATATGCACAAGGAGAAAGTGTCTTTTCTGAATATTCTAGGCTGGAAAGAACAATGTGTAAAATAGCTGAGGGCCATAGTATACCTCACACTAACACTGTAATTTTCCATACAGTCCTATATTTTTATGAAATGTAGTAAAATCATAAAATTTCATTCAATCTATTTAGCTGACACACTAAAAGTATTTTCATATCTTTCCCACTATTTTTCCTTTCTTTTTTTTTCTCAACCCAATATAATCTTCTAAACTTTATAAGTTAAAATGCATCCTGGGAGGTGGAGACACATGCCAAGCTTTGTTACAAAGCAAACTGCTATGAAAAGCAAGTGAAAAAGAGAGGAAAAGCCCAACATGTCTTTAGGTCTTACAATGTGCCAGACACTGTTAGAGATAGGTTTTTATATGTGTTTTCTTAGTTAAGATGAAATTATTTTAGAATTGCTATCTTGTTCTATTGTGTATGAAACTGTGTTATATTGTTTTCAGTGTTATCACTTGATTACTTTGATGACTGGAAGCCCATGCCCATTTCATTGCAATAGAAAATAGCTTTCAGGGAATAAAATGTAGGACACATGAGATGTAACAACAATGCATTTTGATGGTAAGATAGTATAATTCCATAAGAAGCCAATACACTCATTCTTGTTGAAGCTATCCATGGACAAAAGCATAAGCTCTAACAAGAGAAGTTCAGTTCAGATATCAGAACAAAAGCACAGAGGAGTTTCCAAAATATGTCAGGAGGAAATGAAAGTAAATTCGGTGTGTTTTATAAAAAGCAACAAAACTATATGAGGGGGGTTGCTGATTTATACTGACTCTTGGCTAGGTGATTAAAAAAATACTACTTTAATCGTAAGCTGAAAAGAATGGAATTTGGAGCAAATTAACAGTCTGTTAACTATATTAATTTCACCAGTTGCAAGATGAATTAGATGCTATCAATAACCATGTTTCCTCCTTTTGATTGTGTTTCTTTGTGGCTGAGCATTCATGCTTCTTCAAAGAACCATAAGCAATGCATTTCAACAAAATCACAATGATGCTGTTACTTTTGTGAAGATTTATTAATACTGACTACTAAATAAAAATGTCGCAGACACACTAAATATCACGCCTAAAAAGCATAAATAAATGCTACATTGGTTTGAGGACAAATAGGAAATGTAATTTGCATTCTGAGAACAAAATGAATATCTGGAAATGGGCAAAAGAAAAAATGGATTAGAAGCAAAGATAATAATGGTCCTCATGATATCTGGGTAAGAAATTAAAACTGAAACAAATTTGGGTTCTCTGATGTACAAATGAAGTTGATCCTTGGCAAGACTATGAAGAGGTTGGGTGCTATTAACATCTATGTTATCAACATCTCTTCCTAGGGTATCTAATTCCCCTAAACCTTTTTTTTTTTTTGGTTTGGATCCAAGATGTAAAAGTATCTGGAAACAGCCAACAATCCTTCTATAAAGTGCCCCATTTATGAAACCTTTGTGCCCAACCATCATTCTTTTAAGATGATGGGCCTCAAATCTTTGGGCTGTGCCTCCCTTAGGAATAGACATACCTTTGTCTGCTTCTTCTCAGCAAGAAAAAGAATAATAAGTACCTTAGCAGGAACAACTCGATCAACAACGTATCAATAGCACAGCCATTGCACAACAAATCCAAATGATGGTCAAATATAAAATCTAATGATAATGACATAGATATGTTGATTCATTTAAGTTTGTCTACAACCATGGCAAATTCAAAGCAGCAGTACTAACCTTATGTCCCTCCTTAGGTTTCAGGAATTCTGGTGATTTTCCTGTGAGCCTATGTAGCAGGAACACAGCCAAGTTCTCAAGCTTTGGGTTGCAGGCAGATGTACTGGCAGAATAATGGTTTAGCACTGTTAATTCTGGCAGTGTGCTAATATTAGTTTATGAACAGCACCTTCTACTACCTCAGCAAATTTAAGCAAATAGTTATCATCCTTTATGAAACTATACATGATTCAACTTCGGAAGGCAAGATGAATTCTCTAGCCATCATGCAGAACCTTGAAGTGCCGATAGAGTCCACAAGGGCAGGCTTGAATTTGAGGGACTTCAGCATGGATTCACTGACTCTGAGCTGGAGAGAAAGAGGCTTTCCCTCAATGGAGGGTCCATTTTCACCTGTGTTCTCTTGGGTACTAATGACTACAAAACTGAAACACCCAGTCTACAGAAGATGAAAAGAGAGGGGAGAAGCAGAAGAGAGAGGAGAAGGAGAGAGAGTCTGTTGTGCCTGAGGAAACAACAGGAACCTATCTCCCCCTTCAAAATACATTTTATAGTTCACAACTGGAAAACCAATGTGAGGAATTGAGTCGATCACAGTATAGACATACGTTGTTCCAACCCAATGTAGATGAATTTCTAAACAGTCTTATTAAATAAAAAACACAGAGCCAAATACAGAGGTGCAAGCCATAGATGTCAGAGCAATAGCCACCAACTAACCTTAGCTCACCACCTTGCTGTAGCTTCCCAAGAGAGCCTGTCTAACCTGTGCCTTTAGTGCCTTCCTGTTTTGCCTTCTCATTGGCTCTAAGCCCAGCCACATCACTTCCCCATCACTGCCTGTCTATACAGACCTCCAGGTCTCCATGGTTGGTATTGGGATTAAAGGCGTGTGTCACCATGTTTGACTGTGTCCTTGAACACATAGAGACTCTGCCTGCCATGTGATTGGATAAAGGGTGTGTGCTACCACTGCCTGACTTCTGTTTATGGCTATGACCTCTGATCTCCAGGCAAACTTTACTTATTAACATACAAATAAAATATCACATTTCAGCACAAATAAAATATCACCACAACCCAGAGGTGGGGTAGAATCAAGTAAGGCAGTCCCAAAAGACAAAGAACCACATGCTTTGTATCAGCTGTGAAATCCGTGGTAGCATATGAGTATGAAAGGGGATTTATTAGGGTGTAGAAGAGGACAGGGAGAGGGAGGGTGCGTGAAAAATAGAGGCAAATAATATTTATTGTGTGCATGTGTGGAAATATGATGAATTCCCTTACTTGGTACAATTAATAACAGTTACCAGAGGGCTGGTGAGGTGAGGATATGAGAGCCAATTTGATGTGATAGATGACTTGCCCTCACAGGTTTCAATTTGTATCTTAGCTTCCAACGGTCCCAATGTGCAGAGAAGCCTTGACGAGTGTACACAGTGTTGTATTGCTCTTGCTTATTTAAGCCACTATGTTCTCGGAGGACAACTTCCCTTACAGAGGTTCTGGAATTAACAACCAACGTCAGATTAGCAGGCCACATTTTCTGTTTATTGCCCTCCTTTTGCTCGCCAGCGAAGTGATTCGATGTGTCACATTGAGGCCTGTGACATCTACATGCCCAAACATGCCAGCTGTCTGTACAAAGGCAAGTGTGTTCTAATGCGAAATAACTACACTTCCATCCTGTTAACAATTTCTATTACATTATTCAAGTGCTACTAAAGTCAATTTACAAGTATCTTTGCCCGTGTGTGAGGCTTACAGTTAGGAAAAGCATTTAACATATTCCACTTGAGCTGCAAAGTAGGCCATGCTGGTTGATAACTAGCAATATGATTTTGGATATTAGCTTGGGATGAGGAACTCACATCTTAATATCTCCTATCAATGGCTGTTGGTCTAGAATAAATCTTTAATGGAAAGACTCAGACTGCAGATCTGAGATTTTATTTCCAGAGAAGCCATGGACAGATGTTAATTTGGTTTTTGGTTAGTTTTTTCTCCTCTTCCTCTCCTTTTTCTTATCAGTTTGTTGAGGATGATGGCCCTGAAGGAGACAGCGGACAGGAAGACATATATGCACTTTGTGAAGGCGATTTCAGATAGCTTAGGTGCTCTACTAAAAAATTCTGGTCTAGTTGACCCTTGAATTCTCTTTGTGTTTGATCACAGACACACTGACAGGGCCACCCTCCCAGGCCTACGCAGAGAGCGTGGTGAAAATGAGGGGCTGGCTGCTTGCTACAGCATTTTCCTCATTGATGAAATTGGCAGTGACCTTAATCAGTGACTCTCTCCGTTCTTTAGTGCTGACAGAAATAACCATTTTTTTTCTACTCTATTTTCATCATAGACATTTTTCCTCCGATCTTCAGATATAATATATGTCCCAAGGTCTGTAGAGCTTCAGAAATCTGGTCAGAACTCCTCTATCTGTACTCTAGTTCTTCTCCTGATACACCCCAAATGTGCATGCAAGTGGACTGATTGGAAAAACAAACAAACAAACAAAAAACTCAGAATATAGAAAAAAGATCGATGAACATTAGAAATGGACAATTTACAACCATAATCCATTTAGTTATGATTGTTTATGAAACTGCATAGGATACAAATTGTCCCAACAAGTTTCTTTAAATCTCTTCTGTACATCTGCAAGGAAAATCAAATTGCTTAAAGCTAAAAATAGCTTTCTTAAGATAAGAGAAACCACAATTGATATTTAGAAATCACAATTTTGATGGCATGGCTAAACTTGATAGCGTCCATAAGTAATTATTCGTCGCACATTAGCATGCAATGTCTAGCCTCTGTAATTTTCTAAATTTTTGTTACCTGGTCCATTTTATTTGGCACCAAGCAGTATCTGCCTTTTGTGGTAGCTGAGAAGGTTAAATGATTTAACGCTCATGAGTCTTCTAGAAGAGTGCTTCATGCTTCCCCATAGGCACCACTTGTAATCATCCCTGTCAAGTTCCAAATGTACTGTGGAGTCAGGGTTTGTTCTGGTTGCAGGATCTTCTCCCTTGATTCCCGCCCTAGAGTCAGCTTGAACCTCCTGGCTGCGCAGGCACACCCAGTTCGCAAGAGAATCCTAAACTTTTGAAGTGGAATGGACTCTGAGATTCATCATACTGAGTTTAGAACTCAGCACACAAACCATTATGCTGTGCTCTGTCCTTTTTCTTAGACATGACAGCTCAAAGGGACCGATTGCACCATGCAGAGCCCTGGCATTTCATGTCCACAAAACTCTAGGTGGCTTAAAGAGGGGTGACATCTGAATCACCTGCAGGGATCGCTAGTGTACTAAATTTAATCACCTGCAGGGGATTATAGTACACTAAATTTAATTATCTGCAGAAACAGAATCTAGTACACTAAGTTTAATCACTGGGAGGTACTCCTGATACGTTGAGTGTCACTGGCACACTGAGAACATTCCAAAGAGTCATTCTTAGGAATAAGTGTATCTCCATCTAGAGTAACCAGAATTCTTAACATCTATTCATAACAGGAAAAGGCAGATTTTGGCAGGTTTTCATTACTAATGTTTCCAGGCAAAAATTGAGTATCATGTGAACTCCATTGCCCCATGGCTTTTGTAATCACCTTGGCTCTAACCAAGTCAAGAAAAAAAGAGAAATAATTGCTTTCCAGCGTGGACCCTGCTTGAATTTCACAGCATTCCAGTCTCAGGACACAAGTTCCTTTCTGAAACACACCCCTTGATTTTCCTGATGTCAGGCTCTTCTGAAGATCACTCCCTCTCCCCAATGACTTCCTCCCCCTGCCCATAAGTGAGTCTGTCCCTCTTCCTCCTCTTTACGTGCTCCTGTCTGCCTTCTGTCCTGATCTCATCAGATTTCATTGCCTTACTAGTCTCTTCCCTGGAACTCAAAATATTCTCTCCCTCTCTCTCTCCATTCTTCCACTACAGACTCTCCAGAGACCACTCCCCCCTGTCCTTATAGTTCATTGTGTCAGCCAGTCCCAATGAAGACAGAGGCATGGCACACACCTTTCTTATTCACTGCTGAATGCCAGTCACATTGCTACCAAAAGATTCAGTGTCTTGTATGAAAAGTTTCTTCTGCGTTCCAATACCTCTAAAAAAAAAAAAATTCTATCAACCTGAAATGAATTAAGTCCCCCCCCTTTATGTCCATGTGTTCGAAGGCTGTAAGAGTTTGTCCTTGGCACCTGAACGGCTCTCCCCACCCACTCCTTCCTATGGCAGCTGGCATCTTGCCTAGTCTGGAAAGTGTGATCCAGTCCCCCCGTTGGAAGTAGCCTTTTCTACATTCTAATCTCAGAACCTCTACCCTCTTTTAGGAACTCGGCCATCTGAGATGTTTGTTGCATTTGCTTGTTTACCTGATTTTCTTGAGAAAGAGCTTTGCCTTGCATTGCTACAGCCCTGTACTACGTACACAGGTGATGGCAGTATAAACTTTTATTATGAATGGGTATGTGAAAAACAGCATCAGGGCAGGCCAGTTACTCCACAGTTTCTGTAATCTCCTTGGGTCTAGCCAAGTCAAGAAATAAGAGATTTTTTTTTTTTTTTTGCCTGAGCATTTGAGTGAATGACTTCTTTTTTATACTTAGATTAATATACCAAAATAAAGACTAGACACTTAAAAGAATGTTTTATAGCATAACACATTTCTTCTTTGTTCTTCTTCTTCAGGATTAAACCACACTGACTCCTTTGTTTCGGTGACTCAAGCAACCTGCCACCCAACTGAGGAAGAATATACCTTTGGGTAAGTACCATCAACATTTCTAAATCATACTGCAATCACAAAGCTCATGTTTTCTTGCCTCGTTTTGGTTTAAGCCCTTTCTCTCTCTCTCTCTCTCTCTCTCTCTCTCTCTCTCTCTCTCTCTCTCTCTCTCTCTGACATAAACACACATAAAAATGAATGAAACTTAAAAAAACAACTTCAAGGTCTTGGTATATTTGGAGAGAAGATAGATTGAGTGTAGAAAAATTTTAAGAAAAATTATGGGTTTTTGTTTTTTAGACATTAGCATAAAATCTTTCAGTTTTGTACAATGCTGTGGAAATTCCATATCTTTCCGGAAGGAATTTATACTTAGGGTAAAATGTCTTGAAATACAGCATGCATTCTGCAAAATGTGCACATTTCTGCGCAGCCCCATGGATTTTCACACACGGAGAATGTATGTACCAGCAACAAGACTCAGTTAAACGGTATTAACTTCACCAACAATCCAGTGGAGGCCCGCCTCACTCTCCCCTGCTTCCCATCTCACCAATGTCTCTCCTTCCTGTTAGGAGTAACCACAAACCAAATTTCTAACACTGAGAATTGTTTCGCCATTCTGGGAGCAACTTAAAATTAAAAACAGAATGAGAAGCTATGAGCAAGAGGGTCACGTGACTTCCGTCCATGTAATAGCTGTTTCTCAGATGATTGGATGGCTAAGTGGGCTGTGTGGCTGTGATCCTGAAGTCCCCGCACACATCAGCTGTTTAATTGAGGGTCATTGCTGACTCAGCACCATATTCAGTGCCCACCCACCCCCAACCTTTAATATTTGTGCTTAATAAATTATAGCCTGCCCAAGATCAGGAAAGGTGTTCATCATATCCAACATTTACAATAAGTGTCTTTTATAATTGGAGCAAAAAAATTCTCTCTTCACATTAACCGATTAAATTGGCAATTGACGTGGGATGATGATTTTGCATGAATCACTCTAAGGAACCACGAAAACAGAATAAAATACACTTAGATCAACCAAAGGCTTAATAACACATTCCTTGAAGACTCCATTGTACTTAGCATAATAAATGAGAAATAAGATCACAATTTTGTATGCCCAGGAAGATACCTATGTCACTAGCCATTTACTATGGAAGGATTACTACCAAGCTCCTAATTCCTTACTGATTTTTAGACTTCTCCCTCAGGAATAGCAGCTACATTCTGACACCTGAGTGTCTCACTGATTCAGGTAGGATCATGATGCTTGAATATTGGAGAGAAAGATAAGATTTCTTCTTACTCAAAATTCTAAAAATAAATTGCTAAATTTTATGATATCTCTAAATGTTATAGATACTTCTACTCACATTATTAATTTTTATGTTAGTGCATTTCTTAAAATAATGTCATTCATATATCATCTCTTTACATTTATTGCCATTAACTATGTGCAGCATTTGGTACAGTCTTGTACATCACATGGTAAGAATCTGCTCCACAGAGGAACTGCTTGACCTAGGCCCTAAATTTTAGAATATATATCAATTTAAAAGAATCTGTAGTCCTGCCTTATATGTCACCGAAATACGTTCTTAAATGTGTGGTAAATCTGTCTTTAGTTACAGGAATTACACATGTAAGAAAAATGCTTGAAAACAATAATTCCTGATCAAGTTTTATGTACACCTAATGTATTTCTATACATCTTAAAGGATTTGTATGTCATAGAATAGTTAATGAATTGAAAAATAAAAAATTGATATTAAAAGACAACTTGACGGTATTCCAGCTTTTTAAAAAAATGGTAATGTTTACAAAAATAGAGAGTTGGACTATATTCCATTCTGCTATCAATATGCGTAAGTGTGAAAAACAAGGAGCTCTTTCTGTGGTGAAGACAAGGTCAGTCCCCCTCACGCACCCACAGTCGGCCACTGCCGTCTCATATCTATGATGGGATTCATTTGCCCTGTCCTTGAACTGTGTAGCTCTATGCAGAGGGCACAATGTCTGCTTTATTCACTTGGGAATTCGTCATTCGCTGAGATGGTTCTTAGCTTCATCTGTGCAGTTGAATATGGCAGTCGTCATGTATTTGTTATTTTTCTATTTGGTAGCATTGAATTTATCAAATGTGCCTTATTTAATTATAATTTTAGAAGACATAGGGCTTGTTTCAAAGTTTTAGATATGAATTAAGCTGCTGTAAAAACTTTTAAGAAGTCCTTTTGTGATGACACATGAATACGCGTGTGTGTGTGTGTGTGTGTGTGTGTGTGTGTGTGTGTGTGTGTGTGTGCATTCATTTCTGTTCAGATCATCTCTGGGTCACAGAATGAGTGTGTTTAATTCTATGAGAAATAATGTAGGAATGCCATGTCTTAACAGACTGCCTACCCCATTATATACTCCCACAAGAATGTCTCACAGTTACATTTCTCCCAGATCTTCCCCTGCATTTGATGCCATTAATCTTCTGGTTTCGGAACTCTCCTTGTCTCCCTGGAGTTTTAATTTACACTACTCTATGACTAGTGGTGCAGAACCCATTTCCATCACTTATTAGCTGTTTATGTATTTTTTTAATTTTGGAATATTTCTTCAAAGTATCTTGTGCATTAAATGTATTTGACTTGTTTTCAAAAATGTATTTGAGACATAAACTCTTTGCCAAATATTGTCCATTATGGATATTTCCACCCCATCTAAAATTGGTCAGTTTTCTTAACTATACTTTCAAGGTCTTAATTACATCCTATTTTCTTTTATACTTTGTGCTTCTGTGTTAGTTAAAGTTTCTGTTGCTGTGAAGAGACACCATGACCACGGTGACTCTTATAAAGGAAAACATTTAATTGGGGCTGGCTTGCAGTTTCAGATGTTTAGTCCATTATCATCATGGTGGAATATGATGATTGTATTCATGTAGACATGGTGCTGGAGAAGGAGGTGAGGTTTCTATATTTTGATCCAAGGCAACAGGAAGTGAACTGGGTTCCACACTGGGCACAGCTTGAACATAGGGTACCTCAGAGCCCAACTGCACAGTGACACATTTCCTCCAACAAGGCCACATCTACTCCACACCTCCTAATAGTGCCACTTCCTATGGGAGCCATTTTCTTTAAAACTACCACATTCTACTCCCTGGCCTCCATAAGCTTATAGACATACCACAATGCAAAAAATGTGCTCAGCACAACTTCAAAAGTCCTCATAGTCTCATATATAATATTCTCAAACTTGTTTAAAAGTCTAAAGCTCAGAGTCTCTTCTGAGATTTATGCAATCTCTTAACTGAAATCCCCTGTAAAATCAAAATCAAAAAGCAGATTACATACTTCCAACATATAATGGCACAAGATATACATTACCATTCCAAAATGGAGGACATGGAGGATAGTGAAGAACTACTGGACCAAAGCAAGGCTAAAACCCAACTGGGAAAATTCCAAACTCTGCATCTCCGTGTCTGATGTCAAAGCCCTCTTCAGATCTCTAACTCCCATCTGCTTTGTTGACTGTAACATACTTCTTTCTCTTGGGCTAGTTCACTCTCTTTTAACAGCTTTCCTTGGAGGGTATCCCATGACTCTGGCATGTCCAACTTCTTGGGGTTCCCAAGACAATCCAGGCTTAAACTTCCCAGGTTCACAAAACAGCATCTCTAAGCCTCCATTCAGGACACCCCTGATACATGCCTGAACACAGCACCTTTCCTTAGGTGTGGAGGAAGATTCCATAACCCCTTTCTTCTATCCTTGACTCTAGAACCAGAATGATGTGACCAAAGCTGCCAAGTTCTGCTGCTTGCTGGAGCTGGAACATGGCCCCCTCATTCAATAACATCTTCACCAGCTTTCTGTTTTCGGTGGTTTCCTTCACTGTCTAAGCTTGGATGTCCTGAAACAGGATGTGCCGACCAGGCTGGCCTCAGATCCATGTGCCTTGCCTCTGGAGTGCTGGGATTAAAGGAATGCAACATCACACCCCATTAGTTCTAAGCTTTTCTTAATTTGTTTTCACAAGCTAAAAACTTAGCTGGGTGTGATCTTACCCTAAGGTCACCATTTCCTTTATTTCATTTCTTAATCTATTTATCTCCTTGAACACAGGACTTCACTCCACTTCTTGGTGATCCTTTTCTCCTCAAATTGTACATTCATTTTAAATTTTTCCTTGCTCAATTGTTCCACTTCATTATAAATCTTCATTAGAGTTAATACTGATAACCACATAACGGAGTCTATACTAGGCTGTTCTGAAATTTCCTCTGACAATGGGATTTATCCAAATCTTTTCACTTTAGCCTCAAGCAGACTCTTCAGACAAGAGCAAAAAACAACTACATTACTCACCAAAATATCACAAGAACAATCTCTGGGCAGCATACTAAAATTCTTCTCCTTTGAAACGTCTTTAGCTGGACATCACAGTTCAAATCATCCTCAGTACCACTGTCTTCCATGTTTCTACTAGTATGGCCCATTGATCCGTGCTTGAAGCATTCCACTGCTTTCCTAACCCAAATTCCTCCAAGCGAAAGCATGATCAGGCCTATTACAACAATGCTCGAGTCCCTGGTACCAATTTGTGTTGGTTAGGGTTTCTATTGCTGTGAAGAGACACCATGACCAAACCAACTCTCATAAAAGAAAACATTTAATTAGGACTGGCTTACAGTTTCGGAAGTTTAGTCTACTATCAGAATGGTGAGACATGTTGGTGTGCATGCAGACATAGTGCTGAAAAGGAGCTAAAGTTTCTACATATTGATCTGCAGACAGCAGGAAGTGAACTGTGTTCCACACTGGGCACAGCTTAAGCACAAGGGACCTCAGAGCCCACCCCCATAGTGACACACTTGCTCCAATAAGGCCACACCTACTCCAACAAAGCCACACCTCCTAATAGTGCCTCTCCCTATTGGGGCCATTTTCTTTCAAACTACCACAGCTTCTAACATCCTCTCTGGGAAACATATGCCAAAACCAAGTTAAATATCTCTATATAGTACTGGCACTTAAAATTAGATCTGTTACCTTGAATTAATTGCATGTGTGGTGTGAGGAAGGTCTTAACGCACATCTTCATATATTTATGCAGTTTTTCTAGTGCAATTTATTGATAAATTATTCCCTTCCAAATTAAATAATTTTGATTCCTGCTTGAAAGTCAGTCGATCATCTATGTGTACTTCTGAACTGTGATTTTATTTCATTAAACCATCCCATCAGGTCAGTTAACCCAACTTCCTAGAGTACCATGAGCCTTTAACTGTGATGAGATAGATCACCAACTGTCTTCTTTCTTATGATTTCCTTAGCTGTTTTAAATCCTTTGTATTTTCATATATGTTTTAAGATAAGCCTACCAACTCTACAAAGAAGAGAAATAGCTATGATAACCATGTTTAGTCTCCCAACGCATAACCCATGAACATGTGACAATCTCCTCTCATTAAATCTATCTTCATACTTTACACTTTTCTATTGGTGCTTTCAGTCATCTTTCAAGTATATTCTTAAATGTTTAATCTTTGTATTATAAATCAAAGGGGCTTTATTTCTTCTCTATTGTCTGTTTACAGTATATAGATATATAATTGAGTTTTGAAGTATTAACCTGTGTCCTAAAAACATTCAAATCTCCTTATTATTTCCAGTGAGATTTTTGTCATTGTTTTTCCTTTGGATTTTTTAAAATAAACTTTATTATAAGAATTTGCAAATACATAAAAATATCACACACCAAAATTGATCAGACTGTAAATCTATACAAGTTAATGAACAATTAGAGTTACCATTGCTGTATTATGTAATTAGTCATTTTAATATAATAAAGAATTTTACCTCATCATTTACAAATTTTATGCTTCTTCTGTCTTTTTCTTCTTTTTGTACAGTCTTAGACTATTCAAACAATGTTGAACAGGAGTGCTGAGAACAGACATATTTGTCTTTTTCCTGTTCTTTGGAGGAAATGTTCAATGTTTTATCATTATAATATTGATTTTAGACTTTGTGTGAAGGCCGTCTCAAACAAAGAAAATTTATTTGTATTCCTAGTTTCTTAAAGTATTCTATACAATAAACAAATATTGAATTTCTTCAAAAGTTTTTTCTTCCTGCATATACTAAAATGATCATAAGGTTTGTTAATTTTCTGATAAATTGGTAAATAAAATAGATATTTTCAGAGCTAACTTTACCCTGTATTCCTTTTACATCCCTTAATTAATAATGATGTATGGCTATCTTATGTCCTCCAAAGTTTGACTTGATGATATTTTTTAAATAATTTATTTTATTTTTTATTTATTCAAGAGAGATATGAGTCTCTATCTTTTCTTGAAATATACTTTTGGTTTTTAATAGCAGGGTGCTGCTGGCCTCATTAAATGAGTTGGAAAGTATTTAAGTATTTCATCTTATCTTTTCTTAAATAATTTGTGTAGATTTACCTAGTCTGTAAAACTTGTGTAGATGATCACAAGAAAATTCATCAACCTTGAAGTTTCTTGGTAAAGAGATTTCTAATTATAAATCCAAATAGTTAAGATACAGAGTTATCAATGTTTTCAGCTTTTTTATGTGTTAATTTTTATCAGTTGTACTTTTTCAATGTTTCTACTTCATCTGAGTTGTCAAATATATCCCCATCAATGTCCATAATCATCCTTCCTCACCCTAAAAACACCCTAAAAAGTATGAATGTACTGTGATCACATTTCTTCTTTCATTCTTGACATTGGTGATTATTAGTGTTTTCATTATTGGGTACATTTGAAGTTTATGTCAGCAGTTCTTCATGAACTAGCCCTTTATTACAATGACATATCCCATTCATCTTAGCACTCAAAATGGCTTATCATTAGCACATGCCCATCCTCTGTGTAAGCATAAATTAAAAGAGAAAGAAAGAGATTGGTTCTCAACTTTGCAATAAACATCCACTTTTTGCCTAACTATATGTATAACTCACAGAGAATCTCTATGCCAAGGAAATGCCTCTCTCTATTCCTACCTGTGTTTGTTACTTTTGAATCTGTGTGACCATACCACCTGACAGAAAAGAGAAGGCAGATTTACTTTAGCACATGGTTTCAGAGAGTTTCGATCTATCATAACGAGAAAGTCACGGCAAAGATGCCCAATTCCTGGTAGCAGGGGTGTGGAGTAGAGGCTCTTCACATCACAGATTCTTCTAAAGAGTCCAGCCAGCAACAAATCCACTAAGAACTGCTTTCAAAGGCCTATTGTCAATACCTACTGTTACCAGGTCGGCCTCCTTCCCAAGAGCTTCAATAGATTCTCAAAAGAATACTACCAGCTGGAGAACAAGCATTCAAAACATGAGCATGTGGAAGACATTTCATATTCAAATCATAACACTACCCTATTCATATTCCTTTCTGGTATCCTGCCTTGCAAATTCCAGACAATCCAGCAACCTGGTGTCTTTTATCAGATGCCTCTGTTTGGTGATGACACAGCTCTCTACTTTGGCTTTATTTCTTTTGACGCCATCTGGAAACTGCCACAAAACAGGAAGCCAGAACAAATATTGTATTCTCTTCATGGGTTTCCCTTCTATGGAGAGTCATAGTCCTGACTGCATGATATTATTGCCTCAAAACAGTATTTTTGGATGTGTGTTCAGTTTTATTGTTCTTTACAGTGAAAGAGTATTCCCAGTGGCAATTACTCTATCAGGCCAAACAGAAGTCCTTTGTCAATATTTTATTATCAGGTCAAATAAATATGATGAGTCTCTGTCTTCACTTTGGCAAAGTTAAAAGACATCTCATGATCTTCAAACTCTAGACAAATGAAGTAACAAATAAGGTGGACACCTTTCCCAGTTTCTTAAGGTGACCCCATTTTAATGCCTCCTGTAAATAGCTCCTCATTTCACTCTCAAAAATGTCCCAACTTTTGTAATAATTTACCCACATATTCTAATTATAACACTAAATGCTATATTGATGATTTTTAGAATGAATGCCCTATAGTTAAACATTACCTTCATCATAGAACAGCTTCAAATATTCAGTTTATTCTTTCTAAATTACATAGTTATTTCCGTTTGAGGAATAACTTTCTTCTTTAACAGATTGCATACAACTGACTGTTCATTATCATTGAAATAAGTTCCAAATGTGATCAAAATATATATTTCAAACAAATAAGCTGTACACAGAAGCCATACTTTTATTAGAAAATGGTTTTAGGTAGGATCCATCTATCCCATTTGCTCAGAAACGTGGGCCTTTTAAGAAGGACGTTTGATTTGCTTGCTGTAGTTGTCTTAGCTCCATGAACTCTCTGTCTAGAGCTGTGGCTTGGAACCATGTGACACTGGGTAAAGGTACCTAAGTGTTATTGGGAGGAGCAACTAAGACATGTTACTACTTCTGGATCCTCTTTTCTTCAGTTTATGAAAGTCTTAGTCATTTCCACATCAGGTATGAGGAGCTGGGATTCTGAAAGACACTAGGGAGCTTGAATACACTCAAGCACCTTCAGGAAAAGGAAGATACAAAGAAAAGTATTTCACACTTTTTTGAACTCAAAAGAATGAGTGGCTCCAGTAAATTTGAGAGCAAATGTGTTGTCATTGGCCATAATTGTGAGCCCCCTTGTTACATTCCTAGTCACACTGCCCCGTCTGGGTAACTTAGTAAGTATGATGTCAAGTTCTTGTTCACTGTTTATTTTTCTTTGAAGGTACACTTAGTTAATGCCAACTGACAATGTGAATGGTTACCCAGTTATTTTTCAATCACCAAGTTATATATCATATTGAAGACTGTAATACATGTTGAACTTTCAAATCTTATGCAAATATGTTGTATTTCCATACAGTTCCTCTCCAGCAATTTATTACTTTATGTTTTTACACTGAAACCTATTCATAACCTGTTTAATGCCAAGCCTGTGCCTCAAGAAAAATGTGGAGAACACTTTTCATTAAGTAGAAGATTTTCTTTGAAGGCAGTCTTCATTGAAGACTTAAACTGTTAGTCAGGGCCATGTGTTTTGAGAGTGGCAGCTTGGGTGCTGTACTGTGTTCCCTCTGTTTTAAAACATCCTGAAGGATGCTGTCAGCTCGACATCTCTATACCTAACATCTACTAAATCAGATCAGGCCATTTTTATGTAACGGTTTGCAAATGTGTTTTTTTTGAATGTTAAATCTGTTTCTATTTTTCAATCAATTTAAAATGTGTAGAAAAAGTGTTCTGATTGTATATTATCCAATTTTCATCAGCTGCCGGAAGGAAATGCTGTGAAAATCTGTGATTTAAAACCCTTAAAACTTCTGCTTGAAATGCATGTTTTGTTAAGAACATTAGATATGCAAAGTGTTTTAAACAGAATTTTGATGTCTTTATTAATAGCATTTAAAAGTTTTAGGATTTCAGATATTCATAGATTTTGTTCCCCTTGACTTACAAGGTCAAATATTTTAGATATATATTTTTCTTCAGGAAGATGGTTGAGATTGTAAAGGGGACTTGAAAAAGAAAGGGAAATAATTACATTATCAGTAATAAGGCAGTGCTCTTATTATTAAGAGTTATTGGGAAACTGTATTTATCATAATATATATATATAATCATAAATATCAATAAACACTTTAACACCCCCATTATAGATAAATCACTTGCCTATGAGCTACATGAAACACAAAAACCTTGCATTCCTGATTTTGTGATCTAGTTGAATAAAAGCTGCCAAAGGGGGTGCTTTCTTAAGTGCTATTAGAGTGTAAAGGGGGAAAAATATCCCTTCTATACTTCATGACTGAAGTGGGATTCAAGTAAAGAACAGAGGCAGTGCATCATAACAGCTCACGGTTGAAATAATATTGAATTATAATAAATTTAAGTACATTTTCATTAAGACTAAGCAACCTACATTTGATATGAAAAATTAGTAGTAGCAGGCATAAAATAAACTAGTGCAACAGATGATTTTCTCTTTTATGGTTATATTTGGTATCATATTAATTGAGGGGAAAAAAGACAAACCTGTTCATTAATACTTTGTTTAGTGATTTATATTTAGCTGTTCCTGTTCTGTCAGGATTCATGATCATCCCTAAGTAAAAGATTGCCAAGGGAAAAAATCATGATCAAAGCATGTAGGAGCTATTTCCTCTCCTAAGGCAAGCCTCAAGTAGAGAATAGAAATCTCATGACTCCATTCTGACTTATGTAGCCCTTCAGTATACTTCTGTGGCATTAGATCAGGTCCACAACAGTAACTAACACTCTGGTCCACACATTTTTTTTTCTATAAGCCTACAGCAAGAAGAAAGGGCAAAGAATTTGCTAGCCCTTCCTATCAGAAGCCTGGGAAGAAGTATCATTAATGTACTTTGTTTATATACCCATGGCCTGATGTTGTCAAACACACACACACACACACACACACACACACACACACACACACACACGCGCGCGCGCATTTTCCTACCTGGTGATTGC
Organism: Peromyscus californicus insignis; assembly: GCF_007827085.1. NCBI lineage: Eukaryota > Metazoa > Chordata > Mammalia > Rodentia > Cricetidae > Peromyscus > Peromyscus californicus. The sequence continues at coordinate 39,999,384 of NW_026294534.1, read as the reverse complement.
AAATGCATTTGTCAGATGGATGTATCTGTAGCCAAGTTAAAGATGTGGGTTGCTTTTGTTATGGTGACAAAGCCATTGGAGAGTAGAATAAGCATATAGAAGCTTCTGTCACTCCTACTAAACATTTTTGATGTTCATAATGCACATTATGGTGTTACTAACTCAAGATGAGCCTGCCTGGTATTTGCATGTGACATTATACAGAAGGGATATTGTTTATTGGGCTTATGTATTCTAAGTACCAGGAATGTTATTCAGTCCTTAGGTAGGATCCACCCGTGCCAACTGTGTGCCTATAATGGAATTATGCAAGATCATGAATGGCTATTAACTAGGGTGTGAATGGTAGATAATCTAGCTGCGTGGCTAATTTACACATTGTGTGTGTGTGTGTGTGTGTGAGAGAGAGAGAGAGAGAGAGAGAGAGAGAGAGAGAGAGAGAGAGAGAGAGAGGAGGCTTTGGGTGAATGATAAACAGATAACTATACAGGTAATAAGTTGTATGGTTAGGATCATTGGAAAACAGTATAGAAAAGAAGGTGGAAAGAAGAGAAAAAAGAAAATTACACAGAGGACATGGGGGGGTGGGTCTTAGCAATGTATTGATATCTACTCTGATCCAAAGGTACATCTCTCCATATTGACTATAATTGTCATAGTATGGCACATGATTCTGTCCTGAGTGCTGTTTTGTTTATCAACTGTATTATTTTTGTGGGTGGTTATTTTCACATTTATCAATGCTTGGAGTTTACCTTACACACCATTCTGAGGAAGCTTTTCGTTCTAACAATTGAATACAAGATGACTGCCTTTGTTGCTTAGCAAGGAGATGGTTCTAACACCCTCCTGATTTTTCTCCCTCACCCCCTCCCCACAGTCCTTACTTCCTCTTGTCTTCCAGCTGTACTTTCCTGTCACCCTGTCACCTTGCGACAGGAATCAGCACCATCAAGTGATCTAAATGGGAAAGACCAATATTCCACACACTGTACATGAGCAGAGGCCTCAAAAAAAAAAAAAAAATCACAGGAAGAGAATGAAGGAAGAAGAGGGAGGAAAAGAGAGAAGGAAGGGAAATGCCCCTAGGATTTGTCAGTGAGGTTTTCCCCAGCCACATTATGTTTTCAGTAGTCCTCTTAGCCAATGTGGAGGAATGCTAATTCCCGGTTCCCCCTGAGCAACCCTGAGCAATATTGCAGTCTCGCAGAAACTAGGTGGAATTGAGCGAAGGTAGAACCGCAGTGAGGGAATTGGCTGCCAACTCAGAGAAGAAGGTGCCAAGTGAGCGACTCCACTCCTAACACTCTCACGAGAGTCGATTCACCATCTACAGCCTCATTAAATCACGTGAGGGCGTTGTTTTTAAAATTTGGTGCACAGCAATAACTCCAGTCAGGGAGAAAGAAAAATCAGGTTTTCTTGAAACATTCCTGTGTTTATCTCACCCATTAAATAGTAGAGATTGCTATGTTAGAGGCCCAGATGTGATGCTATGACATTTAGCAGAGGCCTCATACTCTTATTCCCTCTTATAAAATTAGTAGGCACACTTGTGGCATCTAGTTGATTGCACACGCCAAAGTGATCTGTCGAATACCCCCACCTGTGAGCTTTATCCACACACTGACGTTAAGGGGCGGGGAAGTACAATTGTTGTTATTTTTATTTTTATTTTCATGTTCAGTTTGGGTTTTAAAAATAAAACGAGTGAATTTTTTTTTTTAGTGTGTCTAAGTTAATTTTTCAAAATTCAACACTCGCAAGTCAATGGAGATGGGATAAATAGGCTGGGATTTTCATTTGCATTGCCCTTCCTGTTCTCTGAAATAATTTATTATAATTTTCATGAGACTTCGTAATATTATTCATTCACTTCATAATTGAAACGTTGTTAACTTCTGCCTCATGTTGATTGCTGACCTATACCCGCCAAAGGCACCTTCCTCTGTGTCTCTCCTTTCCAGGTATGGAAGTTAGCAAGTTCGATGTCCAGTGATCACCTTCATGTGTAATTCTAATCACACTGAATCACAAAATGGAGAGGAAATTCTGGGGGGCTTCGGGGTGAATTAACCAATGGAAGACTGATTTAAAGCTTCAAATATGAGAACGCTGAGAATTGTTGAAGTTTAAAAATAGTAAAAAGGCACCAGAGCATGAAAAGATGGTTTTTGTTTCATCGGCAACAACTAGTTTATCACTCTGATATAAAAATATTATTAAAAATTAATCAGAGGCAACTTGTCATACTCAAAACACAGTATCATTGTGATATGTTAAAAAAATGAAGAAAATTGTTGCCAGTCAGAATAATGTTTGATATTTAATATGTGCTAAATAAAATTATATTTGGTGAATTAATTTATAAAATAAACACAATTGAGTTTGGCAACATCCTGTCATGGAGTGGGGAAGAGCTCATGAAGTACTCACCCTTCCTTAAGGATCTATAGGCTGCTAATGTTTCTGGGGAACAGAAAAAAAATTCTTTAGTGGTATAACCACTGGTAAATTGCACATGCACCTATAAATGATTCCTTGTCCACGTTCCTATAAGAAACCCTAATTAAATTAATAACTGTATAACTGGTGGGTTAAAAATAAATAAAAGGAAAGAAAATCTGTGAAAGCAGAAACTAGCTGCTAAGAGGAAAGATCTGTGAGAATGGGAGGAAGTCAAGGGAGGGGAGAGAGAGTAATAAGATCAAACTACATTTTATATATATATATATATATATATATATATATATATAATATATATAAATGAAGATGTCAGGACGAAGCTCAGAGTGGATGATTAGCACATGCTAATAAACTTGAAAAATCTATTTACTAAAACTGTACCCTACCTTTGAACACTGATTAGGAACAACAACAAAAAAAAGATATGCTCTCTTGCTTGCAAAAATATTCCTGTAAACAAAAGAGCTCCAGGTTCCCTGGTAAGTGACAAGCCCTTCATCCTTTGACAAAGGCAGTAAAATCCATGAAGCGTTTGAGCCAAGCTCCTCTGAGGACCAGCTTCAGTAGCCAGCCCCCAGTGGATCTCAGAGAGGTCAGAATGAGATCAGTCCTGTTCCTGAAACGTGTCATGTTCCTTTATTTATTGTGTAGTCTACATTCTGTTGTTTTACTTGAACTAATTTGAATATTCACTGAGACTCACTAAACCAGTACACAATCAAATAAGTTTGAATTAGCAGTTTGAATGTAAAAGTCCTTCCTTCATATTCTCATTGAGGAACAGCGCCATGCTAAATCCCCTCCACAATCCCAGGGAGAAATAGTCTCTTGCAATCTTGATAAAGGAGTAGTTGAATTTTGGGGATTCTACAGGATATAAGGGTAAAACCGTGTATAGATATTATGGTTAGTGTGGTGTTACTTCTTTTCAGTTTTTCAAACCTGAAACCAACCAACAACAGCTAAATCTATGGAAATGATTCACAAAGAGAAGGTAAAGTACAAAGTAAAGGAATTTAAGGAGGCCAGATTTAATTAGAATAATCTAAGTGTGAGCAAACCTATTTTGCCAGGGCAGGGGGGACTGTTCGGAACCAGGCAGGGAGGGGCAGCATTGACTGACCATGATGCTTCAGCATTATCTTAGGGCTTGAAAGATTGTATACCTTGAAATCATCCCCCCCCCACCTCTCTCTCTCCCTCTCTCTCCCCCATTGGTTTCCATTGCATTACTTACGTTAACATAGTTGGTATGCACTAAAACTATGACAAGCCGAAGACATGTGAGTGAGTGGTATGAGTGTGTTTCTTGGGGACTTAAAGAGCTATGACAGACACAAGGTCTAAACCCTGCCAGGCCAGATGTTAACCCTTGGGTTCCCTGGGTCTCTAACCCCGGCAGCCAAATGAAGTGATTATGGAACGGTAACACTTTGGCTAAATGATTAATGTACTCATCCTTTACTGAGCAGCTCGACCATATAATTAACCTAATTTTTAGTTTCAGGCTTTTGACATGCATCCTTCCCAATTAGGATGATTATCTTTTACATTATCCCTCACATTCATGTAACTTCTGGGATTTTTTTCTTCATATACTCCTGAATGAGAGGAAAATATGCACATAGCTCCAAGTCAGAAATTGAGGGCTGAAAACACCCTGGTGTAATTTTTAACTTAATTCTGGAAGGTCAAGGTTTTAGATAAAAGAACATATGTTTCCAAGGACTTCCACAGGCCTCCCTATTTTCCTGTAGAGTTCTGCAGCAGTAACCTGGTCCTCTAGCCTCTGCCATCATTATAGAAAACCCTGTTGTAGAGGGCGTCTGTTCAGTTCTAATAATAGATTTTAAGGGAGGGACAGAATTGAAATGAGAGGCAAATGGATTAATTATTCCTCTACATGGGAGCCGGGAATTCATTCATTACGTTTGTTCCTCGTCATTTTGCGTATGCTAGGGCTTCTGTAGAGAAAGCACACTAAGTGAGAAATGAAAGAAATGAGCTAGCTCCCCAACCTTGTAATTTCTATTTAAGTATTCCAGAACATAGAACAGTCTGCCAGACAGGCTACTTCTTGAGTTGCAGGGTAGAAATTTATAAAGCATGTACCCCTTTTCAATTGCATCGTAGTCCTTCTAGGAAAGCAAAACTAAGACCACAGACCTGAGTAATAACCCTAACTCTGCACCTCTCTGGTTATATTATTTTGGACATTTAGCATCAAAGACCTCATTTGTAGAAACAGTGCATTAAAACCAATTATTTCTAAGGTCTGCAATTCTAAAATTTTATATTTCCATATAATTATAGGCTCATGTTGCTGGAAAGGGCTTCAGTGATATTTCCACAATCCATTCACCTACTCCAACACCGAGAACTGAAAATGGGAAACATAACTGTAGTCCTAAGTATAGAAGTAATTGCTTAAAGCCATCAGAATAAGCTCTTGATGGTAGTATTAAAAGAAACAGACCAATAGGGTATGGAATTATTTCAAACCAGTCACTAAGTTCAAGTTCACCAGAGCCTTAATCTTGGACATTACTAATCAGTATTTTGCTATTGTACTCTTAGGGCTTTTAAAAATCTGTACTCCTGGAAGGTCCAGCCCTACTCAAATTAATGGCTTGGGTTTTGTCTTCATTCTGAATTTGTAAGCTCTTATACTGATTGAATGTTACACATTTTTACAAATAACTTTCTTTGCTTAAATAATGTATCTATTTAAAATAAAATAATAAATCTAGTCTATGTAATATTGTAAGTAGTTGGTTTAAAAGAGTCTGTTTATCTTCCCAAACTGCAGGCAGGCCAAAGACTGAGACCCAGTAATCAATACAAAACATGATTAAAAAATTCTCTCTGTGCGTGTATGTGTACATACACGTTTTATATGTATGTATATTTGGTTGATTTGAAGAACGCTTAATTGATTCATCTAGATCATCCTTGTTAGATGTGCTCAGCAAACCTAATGAGCACACTCATCTTATCAAACAGCATGTTCACTGATAAAAACTGTTTTAAACTGTTATTTATTTACAGTTCAACTCTTTTCACCAGGAATTGAAAGCAATATGCAATAAAAAAAAAACCTACAGTGATGTAAACTATACATAGCAATAGAACATTAATACTAAGGACAAAAAAAACCCAGAGAACATAAATGTGCCAATCATAAGATGAGTCTTAAGCTGAGCATCACATTTCGCTGGAGCTCTCTAGCAGACGGGGGAAAGAAATGGAAGCGTGTTCAGTACCAAGGTCCTCATTAGAAGCTAGCAGAAAGCGCAGGGTCCCTCAGGGAAAATAACACATCTTGATAAACAAGTGAAATAGTTGTGTTCTCCAGACAAAACCATGTGGAGCCAATCTTGTTGTTTACAACTGTACGTGAATTTGTCATTTTCTCATTGTATCCTGATAGCCAGCTCTTTACCATGGTTCACTTAGGATTCTCTTTTGGAATAGAGAAATAACTTAAGTTGAACTAAGTAAGGGTCTTCTTTTTTTTTATTTTCTTAACACTTTAACTTCTCTAGCATGATAATTATATATAGCATAAGATTTATCTTTCATCCAGCTTCAGTGGTATGCATTTATAATATTGTATAGCACCATTTTTCAGAACTTTTTCATTATTTCAAAAAGAAACGGTTCTCATTAAACAATATGTGCCTATTCCTACTATCTTCACCTCTAATAAACTACAACCTACTTTCAACCTTTAGAGTTTCTGGATTATATGTATCACATCAAAGTAAATCAAATCATATGTTTCCTTTCGTTCATGCCTATTAATTATACAGAATGATGAGTTATTGTGATTTTTGACCTAATATATTTGGTCATATCTGCCTCCTCCATTCTCTGGTTCCTTTTACTCTTTTCAAATAATGTTTATACTATGGCATTGGCTTATTTCACCTGACAGAATATTATCAGAGTATTGTGTGAATTTTCCTGGGAATCCATTTCTATTCATACCAGATGGCACGGATAGTATCAGACCAAAGAAACCTCTTCATCTAAATCCATATTGGTTCACTAAGTTTATTGGAATTATTTGTGGGAAAATAGAAGATAGTTTTGTTAGGAATTCCAACTACACCCCCATGATTGCCCAGGCCTGGCAGGACACTTAGTCATTTCCGGATCATACATCCTATGTAACCCGTGCCCCATGGCTGCGTGGTTGCATAATCGTGCAGCCAAACTACATGATCCATGTGCATGTGTGGAGTAGTCATGTGGGCCTTTGTGTGTAGGTGCGAGATGGCCCTTAAAAGACAGGCCCCATCGGGAGGTGGTGGCACACACCTTTAATCCCAGCACTCCGGAGGCAGAGGCAGGCAGATCTCTGTGAGTTCGAGGCTAGCCTGGTCTCCAAAGCGAGATCCAGGAAAGGCGCAAAGCTATACAGAGAAACTCTGTCTCGAAAAACCAAAAAAAGAAAAAAAGACAGGCCCCATGTTCCCCTGCCCCCTTCTCACACATGTCCTTCCACAGGCTTGATCACATTATCCCTTTCTCTTAATAAAACTCTTGTTAGTGGATTCTGTTGTGTTTCTTGACTTTTCCTCGCAGGGTAAGAGCGTGACTAAAAACCATCAAGTTTACTTACAGAACATTGGTAATTTGGGTAGCTGAGTTGCTGAGCTTCCTGGCTCTCTCCAAAATAAAAACAACTATATCACACAGGGTCAGTCTTTCATGTTGTAGCATATGAACAGAATTATTTTTAAAATCAGAACAATGTTCCACTGCATATACATGGGATACACAAATGCATGTATACACACATACTTACTTTCCAAGTCTTAAGGTATTTTTCCTCATTTATGTCATCAAAATACTAACAGAATTCTAAAGTGAAATCTACCATGCTTCTAATTACAGTGAATTCCAGGTTCAGGGAAAGACTTGTAGTTTGAAGGTTTCTCTGGTCCCACCTGGCCACCTGCAGTCCTGTGGCCTGCTTATAAAATAATCACTCAGAAGCTTATATTAATTATAAGTGCTTGGCCATTAGCTCAGGCTTATTACTGACTAGCTCTTACAGTTATTAACCCATAAATTTTATCTATGTTTAGCCACGTGGCTTGGTACCTTTTCTCAGTTCTGCCTTGACATCTTGCTTCCTCTGTATCTGGCTGGTGACTCCTGACTCAGCTCTTCCTCTTCCCAGAATTCTCCTCTTTTGCTCACCCTGCCTATACTTCCTGCCTGGCTACTAGCCAATCAGCATTTATTTATCAACCAATCAGAGCAACACATTTTCACAGCATACAGAATGACATCCCACAGCAGAGACTGTCTTAAAACACAAAGTGCAGAGTGACTGAGAATGATATTCAACAATGACCTCCAGTACACACACACATATATGCATACATATACATATGTACACACCTGAATATTCACATACATAGAGGCAAACACAAAAACTGACCTGAATTATTCTCTGAATTCTCTGTTTTATTCAATGAAAACACTTAGTAACTACACATGAATGTGCATACATATACATATGCATACACCTAAACATGTACATACACATGCATCACACACACACACACAAAGACAGACTTTTGAATTATTCTCTATTTTATACATTGTTGACACTTAGTGATTTACATGTACTCTATATATTTAATGTAAAATAAGTAATAGAGAAGTACATTGTGGGCATATACAAAGCAATCAGCAATCTATTACCACATTTTTAGGAAAGTCTCTTGTATTTTTCTTTTTGCCTTGCTTGCCTTCATTTCCTATTCAAATTAAAACTTAAAGTAATCAAAAATATGATTTAAAAATCTTGCATTGTTACCAGCTTAATTTTGATATTATACCTTACTAATAAACTTTAGTTAATGATCAGTTTTAATTCAGTTTAATTCAGTGATATTTCTAAATTGGGTAATTAATATCTGACATTATTCCTAGTGCCTGACACCTGCTTGAATGTCCTTTACCATGAGGAAAGTTCTCCATTGAGCCAACATAAATAAAATCTGGAAGCTACAGAAAATAACTGCCTGGAAGAAATTTGGCTCATAAAAGCCCAGTGAATACTTGAAATACTTTTCTGTTTTATTTCATGAATTCTCACACAGCACACTCTTAAAAGTTTTCCTGTTTGCTCACCTTGTTTACCCTAAGGATCAATCCAATGGGCTCAGTCATTACGAGTACCGTGAAAACAACCTGACATTCTGGACACCATATTGAGATTCAGTTGCTGACTGGGTTGTCCCAACACAATGATATATTTTTATGAAACTGTGATAATGGGAGCTGGAGCATAGCATAGAAGAAGAACACTTATCTAGCATGTGTAAGGCTCTGGGTTCTAGCCACAGAACCATAAGGAGGGAAGAGGGAAGGAAGGAAGGAAGGAAGGAAGGAAGGAAGGAAGGAAGGAAGGAAGGAAGGAAGGGAGGAAGGAAGGAAAAAAGGAAGCAAGAAAGGAAGGAAGAAAGGAAGGGAGGGAGGAAAATAATGAAAGAAATAGAAAGAGAGAAAGAGATACTGGAGGGAGGGAAGGAGGAAGGAAGGAATGAAGGAAGGAAGAAATCATAAGGAAATCCATAATGTGTTTTGTATATAAAACTATTATTAAAGGAAATGAAATGAAAACCTAACATGGATGGCAATCATCACATGTATCTGTCAGTTTTACAGACACAAAAGATATTTTATAGCCAGAGACTGTTTCAAACCCTCAAGACAGGCTCATTCATGCACCCAGTTTACCGTGTTGTTGAGAGAGGCATAATGATAGCCCTGATAAAATCTGTTATCCGACAATTGACCTTTTGCAATTTCCCTTCATGGAGATTCATGTCACCTTCTAATACACATGGATACAGAACTGTCCTTTCTACATATGTCCTCTTTTCTCTTCACTCTCTTGTTTCTCTGTGTCTTAGACAGTCTCCGCTGAGGCAGATGTGCCCTAAGTCAGGCCAAAATCACACCTACAACCACCAAGGGCAGAGGGTCTTTCTATTGGGAAATGTGCCTTTCTAACATTCTCCACGACAAAAGTCCTCACCCAGGGCATCTTACTCAAGATCATGTCCCTGTACTGCATGCTATCTAATTCATCTCTCAGGCTCCAGGATACATTATATAATTCTATATGTTCTTGACTTTTTTATGATACAGCCTCAAAACTGGACCAACCCAAAATAGGCAACATGATACAAAAGTCTTGAATTCAAGTCACTCTCAGCGAGGACTTAACAAGTAGCCTGGGAGGCATGTGGGATGTGTGTGTGTGTGTGTGTGTGTGTGTGTGTGTGTGTGTGTGTGTGTGTGTGTGTGTGTGAGAGAGAGAGAGAGAGAGAGAGAGAGGGGTGGGGAGGGAGAGAGAGAGACACCAAATGGCATATGAAAGAATACAACAAGCTATTAAAAATCATACAGCTTGCCGGGCATAGTGGTTGTCACACGCCTTAATTTCAGTACCTGAGAGGCAGAAACAAGTGGAGCTCTGTAAGTTCGAGGTCAGACTAGTCTACATAGGGCGTTCTAGGCCAGTCAGGCTGTGTAGTGAGATGCTGATGTTAAAAAAAAAAAAATACAACTTGAGTGTGGCAGTACCCAGTGTTGCTCTCTGATAAAAGCTTATCCACAAATTTTGATATAGTCTATGAGAAAGATAAATTCAAGTCAGATTTGGACCGTCCTCTGTTGTATTCCAGATTCTCCAAAATGTGTGTGTATGAGACTGGGAGATGTTATAGAAACTGACTTTTGAGATTCTGGAGGCCTAGGACCCCACAGCCTACTTACCATCTGAGGACTCAAAAATCGGGGAAATGATGATGCTATCCAGTCTAAGTTGGAGAGTTTTGTGGATGCTGTGGTTTAAATTTCAGGAGCAACAGCCTCTAAGGACAGGAGAAGACTGATGACCAACTTAAAGCATAAGATATTTCAACAACCTTGTGCTTCATGCTACATCTAGGTCTTCACACACATATACTGATTAGAGGAGATTTTCCTTGCCTGGTCCACCAACACACACGATAATCTCTGCCCAAAATATTGTCACCACTTCCTAATCTCTCTGGGCATCTCATAGACCACTCAAGTAGACACACAAAAACCATCATGTGGTATTAGATAGCATATGGATTTTAAGTCATTTTCTGGTATCCAGTTACTTCTACTTAATCACAGCAGTGATACTAATGGAGATTTCTGAACAACTTTATTGAATAGGCAATAATTAGAAAATTTTCCCTAAGGTTAGTGTTTTTCCTGACTTCTATGGTTTTGAAAACAAAGATGGCATAAAACCGTAACCATTGGAATTGTGTTTCCCATTGTAGATTTTTAATTTTTTTTCTGCAGACATTTTAGAAAGAATGATGAAATTGTCAACACCTTTTACTGCTCATGAAATCTATGCATATAAGTGTTACAATTATACCCCAGTAGAAAGGTAATCTGCTTTTATTTTTTTATTCTTCATTATTTTAATTAATTGGGATTTTCTTTATAAGCCCAACAATCTAAATTCCACTGACTCTTAATGAATGATATAGGAAAATATAATTTTCTGTGAATGTGCAGTTGATTGGAAAATGTCATCCTTTGACCTACTCAGCCTTGCTAATCAAGGAGCTTCGTCAGAAGAACTCGTAGGTAGATTACAACCCACCAACTGCCCCCAACATTTATTTAAATTACAGTTTTTGCCAGGTATCACATTTAGTGTACCCAGACAAAGCCCCGCCAACATGGTTGAGAGCGTATATAACCATGTCTGTGGTAATTGAATACAGAGCTGTTTCACCTTAAGCTGTTTTGAATTAATGCAAGACACCAGCCACTGGCTTTAGGTGGTTTAATTATCAGAATTGTCACATTATAGTTATCAGCCCAGAGGGTGCATGCTGGGGTTGAATGTGAACATGTGGTACTACCTGATACAGGTTACTTGATAGCCAGATAATGGGTCACTTTAGAAACAGACTTAATGTGAAGGAGCATTGTCCCAATTCTGAAATATTTGTGAATAGCAATCAGATTTGTTCAAAGACTACTTCTATACAGAGCCACTAAGTGTCAAAAATTAAGAAAGCAGAGCTATTAGAATCTTGGGCTAATATGCAGAATTTTTACCACTATTAAAAGGTTTCTAAATGTCAATATTCATTGTGGATTTTTTTATTTTGCATATCAGATTATTAAAATCATAACACTTGTTCTAATGTGTCAGACTAAAATGTGCCCCACTCTATTATTAGAATATTTATAACCCAGGTAGAATACAGCCTCGTCTGTTATTCTCATACAAAGGAACCCAGACGTACCTGAAAAATATTCAGTCCCTCAAGGCTGGTGCAGTTTCCATTACCAGGTGTTTAACTGCTCTGTTACTGCAGGGAGGGGTGGGTGCTTAGCTACAGAGCCTCCCAGCCCAATGGCCATCATACTGCCCTGAATTCTATTGTTTTCCTGGATGCTATTGCTTTCCAGAAGCATCAGTAAAAAATAATGGAACTAATTCTTCTGAGTCACTGCACTCTTATCCCAGTTTCCATTCTAACAGTATTGACGACAATCTAAGCATTTTGCTTCACTCAACACAGCTCTTAAAGGGCTTTCCCTTTTGAAGGCACACTCTCTGTGGGTGGTCAATACCCTCATGAAATTGTCAGGCTTGAAAGTAAGATGGATTGTTACTGGAACATTAAGTAGGACAGACAGCAGATGAAATTTAAATACAAAGTTGCAGCTGTTCATGGGCTCAAAAACTTAAATTAGTTCAGCCGAATTGCTAAATTCCAGTAAGAAACAAATAGAAGTGAGCCGGCTACTCACTCCCTCATAGGAAGATAATGCCTTTAAAGAAATTGAAATATTGCCACCATAGGTAAATAAATTTTGCCTAAAATAATCCCCTCCCCAATGAACACTTTCAATATAATTCATTTATAGCCCCTGCAGAAAAAATACAGGACCCTAAATTTTAGATTTTATTAATGTTGAGCACCCTCCATCTCTACAGATTCTACATGCTTCCCTCCCTCCTCATCACTCCTTTGGGCATCCTCTTAACCTTCCGGCCACCTTTCTTATTTCTGCTTTCTTTCCTTTCTGTTTCCCTTCTCCTCATTTCTTTCCACACAAAATCTCTGGAGTCACTACTTTGCCTCTTTCTTTGTAAAACTCTCAGATTGCTCATCTGTTCTTGCCATCAGTGTGAGCATTATCTGCCATTTATTCATGCAGCGCTTTCCTTTCAAACCCTGAGCCTGAATTTGTTGACGACTGTTTGTGCTCAAGTATGTGGTCAAGCTTGGGAAGTCATGTTTAATTATATTTGTTAATGAACAATGATTTCCTTGTCGAACATCCTCCTGTCCTGTGACTGTAACCCTTCCTAAGTTTGGGAGCTGCCAAGGTGATAGCTTAGGAGATGGATGGCATGATGCCCTGCTTATAAGACAGCTTGACATGGTGACTTCTGATGTCCTGACCTTCTGTGAACTCAAGGTGCCGTCTTGGGAGCATGAAGCACCCTCAGTGTGTGCCACCTCATGATCTTAGATTTGCCAGCCGTCAGAGCACTCACATAAGTTTCCTTCTATTTTATGTTACCCAATCTTTGCACTTGGTTTTGGCCGCACCAAATGGGCTAAGACCCGTTCCAGTTCCATTAATTGTTTGCCTGTTCCCCTAAATATCAATCCTGTGATAATTTTTTCTGCTACTTTGAATAGATGCTATATTGTCTTGAGATGTTCTCAATGGATCCAACCCAGAGCCTTGAGGATGCTAGGCAAATGCTCTACCACTAAACTACATTCCAGGTTACCTTGCATCTCTCTCTCTCTCTCTCTCTCTCTCTCTCTCTCTCTCTCTCTCTCTCTCTCTCTCTCTCTCTCTCTCTCTCTCCCCTCCCTCCCTCCCTCCCTCCCTCCCTCCCTCCCTCTCCTCTCCTCTCCTCTCCTCTCCTCTCCTCTCCTCTCCTCTCCTCTCCTCTCCTCTCCTCTCCCTGTCTCCCTCCTTCCCCCCATAGCCACTTAGCACTAGAACATGCATGTGCTTTATTATTATCTTGCTAGTGGTGTCTTTCCCCTTCTGACACACCTTCCATTTGTTAAAGATCTATGTGAACAAACTTCTTTATGAACATTAGGATAAATTTCAAATTCTAGGTCAGCACTAAGACCTGTGTGAATGGAACCCATTTTATCAGTCTTCCATTAATTGTCTGCCTAGAGTTTTTTTGCCTTTTTGTCTCCCCAGGCCTTTAATTATTTTTAAAAAGAAGTCTATTTAATAAATTTTTTATTAAAATAGAATTACATCACTGTCCCTCACCCATTTCCTACCTGCAGACTGTCCCAGGATTCCCCTATTTCTCTCAATCTCAAGTTGGTAGCATCTTTTTCTTTGATTAACATTGATACACACACATGCACACACACACACACACACACACACACACACCACAAATATAAGTAAATATATTTATAATCATATATAATAATATAAATGTATATATTTTATGTGTGTATACACACACGCACACACACACACACACACACACACACACACACACATAAAACTTCCTGAGTCCATTTTTGTTGGTGGTATGTATATAGTTTCAGAGCTGTCCACTGTGCACTAAACAATCAATAAGGGTGATCATCTCTCCCTGAAATCATTAGTTGCCTATCATTCTTTGGTAGCTGTACTTATTTGTGGGTAGAGGCCTAAGATTTAGATTGTGTTAAGGAATTATGCTAGTCTAGCAATGAATGATATTATTTTATATTTACCTAAAATTATACACAATACATATATGTATATATTATAGGATGTTAAATCACTTTGGCTGACAATGCTCCCCCCCAAAAAAAAACTATGCACTAACAAAAATCCAGTATAGGCACAAGAAACTTCCTTTCAAATGATTGATCAGAATAGCCCAGTTGACTTCCAAAACAATAGATTGTCGATGTAGCCCTAGTTGCTTCTCAGGAATAGAGGGTGGACCCTTATGGCTGAAGACACCTCACACTTAGGATGCAGTACTTGGATAATCTGCGCTGGATCTGACCTGAAAGCCTCTTTTCTGCACTCTAGCTTTGAAGTTTCAGAAAACACTATGCAGGCTGCCAAGGGAGAGAAGCAGTTAAACAGCCCTCTCCAGCTGTAACACCTATGAACCACAATTACCACCATGGCAAGATATGCATAATGGTGCAATAAAGTGGCACTCACTTGTCAGTGGCAACCAACAGCTGTCTAATTGGACTTAAGGTCCACTCAACAGGAGGGCATTCATACCTGTTACTGGAGAACTTAGGCAGCTTCCAGAGTCTACTGAGGTCATGGGTCTTTTTAAAGAATCTACTGCTGCTAGAGTCATAGCTTGCTAGATGTTTACCTCTTATCATCTCTCCTAGCCAGTTGTGCCTCCGGACATGTTCACATTCTCCTTTGCTCCTCCCCCCCCCCCACTTCTCTCTTCGCTCTGTACTAACCACCCTTCACATCTGTAACACTCAGCCCAACGTTTGCCCTTACACACACGTGTGACTTAACCAGCACAAGCCTAGGATGATTTTTTTTTCTCCAGTTCTTGAATTGACTCAGAATGACACATACAGTCTGTGACAGTCTTCAAATGTTATAGACTGCTTCCAAATTGTTTTCTAATTTACTGAGGATGTATGAATTTCCTCTCAAACAAGATTTAACATTCCTGAAGAGGAGAAACTGTGAATTGTACCATTTCAAATGTGTGAATTCTGCCATTGAATTTAAAAATAGCTATTCCTAGTTTCTGGGATGTTTCCCCAATTCAGTTATTTCTGATCCCTGTGTGAGTATCAGAGGAACTAGATCTTTAATGGCATAATCAGATCCCATGTCAAATAAATGACATTAAGAGTGTCATTAATATGATTCAGAATTCCCAGGATGTTCTGGAAGGTTTATATGTATTCTCATTTATTATAAATACATTGAAGCATGATTAAATGAAAGAGACTGAATAAAAAAGAATTTCAATGATAAAATAAGATGTTCTATGGATGTAAGAATTAATGTCTACCTTCTATGTAACTCTAAGCAAATGTGTAGAACAAGTGTGATCCTGCTCATTAAACCATACTCTGGACTCATTCCATATTATTCCACCCACAAAAAAAAAATGCACACCTATGAAATAGGACTGAATATAGCATATAATATACATTAAAATATGCGTAATAATCTGATATAATAGTAATATGCTCACAATAATATATATAATGAACTCAAGACAGCCAAGACACATTTGTTAAAATATGAAGTTAGGCATTATCTACCTCCACCTCATTCTACCCCCATTCCTCTTAGGACCTACTGAGATTCTGTAGATTCCAAATAGGTATCAATAATTGTACCAATTTTTGCCTTTGTTTTATCATCTTTATACTATAGAATCCAGCCATATTTGTGCTTTAATGTAACTACCGATCACAAATGAAATGCTCTTGTGCTCATAGTAATGACTATGAAAGAAAGGATTTGGCTAATATTCGAATTTGTTTCTGGGTTCCATTTGTTCTATATTTTGTAAACTCTGATCAGAATAAGGTAGTATAGGTATAATCTAAAAGTTTTAGCAACACAAAACAACCCCACGCAGTTCTAAACCCCTTCCTTTAAAATTTCTGAACTGCTTTATAATTTATATTTCTCCCCACAACTTTAAATAATACATGTTGCAGAGTACTAAAACTGTAGCAAAACATATTTAAATGCATTTACTCATTGTGAGTGATATGCATGTGTGTGTGGGCACAAGCATGGGCATGAATGTGTATGGGCGCACATGTGCATGCATGCATAGCTGTCTGCCATTCACAATGCATGTGTGGAGGTCAGAGGACAACTTACAGGGGAAGGTCTTCTTCTCCCAGTATTTGCTTTTTGGAGGATTGAACCCAGATTGTCAGGTTTGACGGCAAGTGTCCTTACCAGCTGAAGCTCTCCCGTCAGCCCAGCAAAACATTTTAAATGCCCGTCCAAATGCCAACAAGCGAGCACCCCACACAAAGACGTCACATTTTGAATAACGAGGAGAAGAGCTTGGGTGGCTTTCTGTGGTACACATCCCTGAGAACTTACTAAGAAAAGAGAGTCCTCTTCCGGGTCACAGAGAAAGATCATTTATTCATTGTGAAGAAAGTACCACCGATGCTGAATTTTAAAGTTTCATGACAATAAACTGGTATAAATTAGTGGAATATGAGTCAGTCACACTATTATCTGTTTACTAATGAGATAGTAACGCCACCTTTTAGTCTAAACCCTTGCATGCATTGGTCGTCATGCTATAAGATAGCAAGCACTTCGTGCCCTAAATCTCTAAGAGCTAGGACAGATGAAAGCATCGGGGTAGTTCTAATTCCTTCAGATTTGTGTGCCATGGGGACCTACCTGCAATGCTCAGACTCCACACAGAGGTATTCCTATCTCTAGGCCTGCCATGACTGGTTTCACCAAAATAGTAATCCAGTATTTGCTGGCAGCTGATAAATCCATCAAAAAGCAACCAATAAGAACTTATTTGAAGAGTGACATTATCTTGCTCCTGTCGGGGAGCATGAGCAAAATAGCCATCAGTTTACTGTATTTACAAAGAGGAGGGGTGTTGGGAAGTAGAAGGTTTTTTTTTTTTTTTTTTTTTTTTTTTTAAGGTCAGAACTCTTAATCCAAAGCTGCAGAAGATTTGATGCCTTGTAAAATGGTTAGTTTTATCTGGCATCTGACTGGAGATTTTTCTAGGTGAACGATCTCCAGGGTCAGTGGCAGTTAAAAAGGGAGGGGGTGGGTAGGGTGTTGGGGGAGAATTAAGACTTCTCCCGCTTCAGATAGAATGACGTCAACTCACAGATGTCATGTAATGGGTCCCTGAACATCATTTGAATCCAGTTAAGGGTGTCACTGGTGGCAAGGCGTGCATATTTATGCATACAGTGTCTAAGGGGGACTAATGGCCATACACATGAAAAGGATTAGGAAATTCATTAATTAGGGTCATTTGTACAATTCTATTGTCAACTTTAATCACTTGTTTCAATTGATGTCTCCTTTAGCAAGTCAATCCACAGGAGCTATTTATTTATTCATCAAGAATATTGTGTGGGACTCTTGCCTGCTTCACCTGTAATGCAATCCCTGAAAATGCATTCATTTCCTTCTAATAAGCAGGGCGCTGGGCTTAATAAGTTAACATGTTACATTAATAAGTATTTATTAACTGTGTGAGATTTCATTTCTCTCAGCGGAGACGGTGTGCTTTCATTTTACAAGAATGCATCCATTGTCTGCTTTTTCTTTTAGAAAGATCTAAACAAAATCTGTATTGTGTTCCAAATATACTATTTGTATACATTTAAGCATCCTTCAAGGCTTAGGTCATTCTATAAACAGGAGAGTCAGGGATCTAAGTTATCCTGTTAATTGTCATTTAGCGAAATGCATGGAGCACGTGGTCATAACAAAGATAGGGTCTTACTCACTGACGATCCACCTTCCAAGCCGTCCACTTCCCACCCTACTGTGCAGCCTCCTCTCTCATTCCCTCTTTTCTTTCTGGTGCTTGGAATCACACACAGCAGGTCAACTTTCTCCCCCTGAGCTGCATTCTTAGACTCCTGAGCAAAAGTGTGCTTGTGGTGTGTGTGTGTGTGTGTGTGTGTGTGTGTGTGTGTGTGTGTGTGTGTGACAGAGAGAGCGAGAGAAGAGAGAGAGAGAGAGAGAGAGAGAGAGAGAGAGAGAGAGAGAGAGAGACTCCCCTCTCCACCTTTTCCATGCTCACCTCAAGATTCCTCTGTATTTTATCATGGACCCATTGGAAAATATCTCTCTCACACATCCAAGCTTTTTTTTTTATTTTATTTTGGGCAGGGGTGCGGAGCTTATTAGAAAACAGTTATTTTAATTTGTAAATTCAGTTTCTCACTGCTCACACCACATACACTGTTTTCCTTACTGTCCTTCCTACTAGGTTAAGCACTAAGTTCAGAACGTGTGCTTTTTAATAGCCACTCTCTCTACTGACTGTCAAGTTCTGAATTAGGGGAGCATAGGTATACCTAGAAGAGAGTTAGTCTCGAGGTTGGTGGGAGGGAGGGAGCGATGTGTTAAGAAGTGAAGAAAGAAATAGACTTTTTATTCCCTCCAATCTAAAAGCTAAAGAATTAGTTCAACTTTTTTTTTTCATTTTTATGAAAATGACCTTAGGCAAGTCACTTAATCCCTCTAGACCTCCATTTCATTGCCTATAAAATGAAAGTGTTGAATAAGCCCATCATGATCCCTTTTAAAATTAAAATTCATCATTCTGATATGTCACACAAAGATGTTGAAGAACTGAAAAGTTTTGCTGAAGTTCAGAACAACGTTCTCAAAACCACTCCACTACTCCCTGATACTTTAAAAGTTAGCTCCTGCTTTTCATCTCGGAATATGCCAGCTCAAACTTTCCCAAGATGCATTTCAAAGTCAGACGGGACAGCATTAAAGTGCTCTGGGACCAAGAGCCGTGTCCCGTGTGCACACACAAAGAATGAAGAACTGGGCAAAAGTGCAAAGGGAGGATTATTTCTTTACAGTAGAGCTGTTCGTGAAACCCAAGGATACACTTTGAGAGACAAGAGGACAAGGGATTATGGCTTCCAACTCCCTTTTGTTGTTGATGATGTTGTTGCCATGGTGGCTAGGTTGCGCTTTTCTGCATATGGTTCTCTCCAGTTCTCTTCCCAGCCCTTCACTAGCCTTGAAGCTGTGTCCCTTCGTCCTCCACACAGCTACATGCTAATGAATCTCACAGGACTCTTCCCTGCTAGTAATCCCTGGGTCATGGGCATGTTGTAGGATGGGTTCCAAATTTTTGTCTCCCCTGTCAGAAAACCCATATAAGTCTGGAAGAAACACATTGCCTGGAAATCTTTTGAGAATTCCTATTCTTTTTACCCACCCTGGGCAGCTTTTCGTATTGTTCACAGCCCCTATTGTTAGTCATTTGGGTGCTGCTGTGACCACCCGTATATGATAGAAACAGCTTAAGGAAAGAAGGATGTGTTCAGATACAGTCTCAGATGGTTCCAGTGCAGCGTGGGGAGGGGTGTCGGGGGAGGGCAGGCTGGTGGAGCAGCTTGGTTCCTGGTGGTAGGAGATGCCATAGATTCTACTCACATCATGGTGGGCAGGGAACAGAGCACTGCGGGAACTATGAGTCAGGTGTGACCTTCAAAGACCTACACCTGTGATCTACTTAATGAGGCTTTGGGCATCTTCCTCGTCATGACATTTATTCATTTCTCCCTTCTTTTTATTTTTCTGTTTTGAACTTCATAAGTAGATCAATCTGCTCTCATCAAAAAAGAGATGGAAGGACTTGCTTTACCTTTACACACCTGTTTATTAACAAAAACACTCTCCAAAGTTGATGGTGTATTAGAGCATCCTAGGAGCTATACACGATTCACCAGCAATTCATTTTTTTTTCTAACAAGTGCAATCCATGGCATGAGGCTGATAGACATTTAACATCTACCATGGGCTGATAAGGCCAAATAAACCTGCGTTACTCACTTCATAAGAACCAACTTCATTGAGAAGAGAAAATGGGAAAGGGTTAGTCCCTGATAAAAAATAGCTTAATGGTACTTCCTGACTTTTGTTGAAATATAATCTGTGAAAGAGAAGCAGTATGTAAGGCAGCTGCTACAGCATCAGAGAGCCATAGAAATAAAGCTCTTTGGTTGAATGTTCACACAGTACGAAATTAAATGTTTTTTAAACCATTTTTGCTTCATTTTTGTTTTCATGTAGATTCCCAACAAAAGCATATCAACTATCCTGAATATTTTATTATTGAAGACCAAACATCATTTCTTCCTCCTATTGTATTTCTTCTTGATTTTAGGACAATTTCACACCATTTCATTATGTATTGGTTGTAATATTTATCACTGTGATTAACTTAGCACTGAAGTGTTTTCACACATTGATAGATTTATGAAAATATCCATTTCTGTATTGAAATTTTTCACAACCGAAATTTGAGTTTATCCTCAAATTTTGAGGAAGACCTTAATTCTTTATTGATTCATAAGAACATTTAAAGAAGTATTTTCTCAATGGCAAAAAATAGATTTCTTTTGTATTGATTCCAATTAAAAGCAAATATTTTAAATTTCAAGTTTAATGAATAATCTTCCTACTGAGAGCCATAACTGATGATGGGGGTGGGGATACCATCTATTAGTTGACTTGATTGGCCTCATTCAAAAGTTTATAAAAATCTAAAAAAAAATGAATATAATGCAGCTCCAAGTTTAACATGACGATAGTTATAAATTGATAGATTCTCTCACACGCTGTATCTCAATGCTCCAAGGAGTACCACCAGCAATACCACACGCTCAGCAGTTCCAATATGTTTGTCTGTCCTTTGTTTCCCATTCAAGATACATACATCTCCAGGTCCCCACAGACAAATCCAGAGATTTAAAACTCCATTCTCTGCCTGCACCAGACCTTCTTGCAGCAGACTCTTGACGGCTCTCAGTCCCACGAGTCCTCTTTTTCCTTTGGTGCAATTCAATAAATTCAATTCCACAAGCATTAATTGGGCATCTTCTCCGTGTAAAGCACTCAGAGGGAAGGAGAACAAAGGATAAGCTGCAGTCCTTGACTGTGATTTCACCACAGGAGAGAAGTGCTCGCTTCCTTTCCCCTGGAGAGAGAGCGAGATGTCCCTGGGGACAGGAGTACCACATCTGGATATTGCTAGATTCTGTATTCTCTCTCAAGTGGCAAATCACTTCACTGAATGTTCATCTAGTTTCTGCCTGGTTTTTGTGCACTGCAGGTGCATGTGTATACACACAACTCATCCGTATCACTTTATCTAAGTCAACGAAACAGTAACCACTTTTATTGTATTTCAAATACTTCCCTTCCTTTAATACAACAGTGATTTCTCATTTCTCTAGTCAAAGAGGTTCATTCCAAATACTTTGCTCTCATTTCAGAGCACAATAAAGTTTCCTTTCACTAATGCAAAAAAAAAAAAAAAAAAAAAAAAAAAAAACATAAAACCTTCTCTGTAGACCAATATAATGGAATAAAGAAGAAAATAAAAATTGAATGTATCTGAGTCCCTCGAAGGAACACAAGGGTTGGCACTTTTACCATCTAACAAGTAGATCATGTTCTATAAACCATTGCTTGGTAAAGTTGAAGATCCATTGGAGGAAATACAACATGTCAGTCTTTCACTTTCACTTATGCTCTCTATACAGCATATGAAATGATAAAGTGCCATTCCATCTAGTCAAGGGCCACGCTGAACATCTATCTGTTCAACACTTAATCTCTTGACTTTCAGAACTTTTCAGAATGGCTGACAGTTGGTTAATGACTAGCATTTTGTCTGGTGTGCATGGGTATTGTGACTCACTATACCACCTAACCAGGGTACCTAGCCATCAACTCTTCTGGGGCCCCACAATTGAGTTTGGAAACTAAGGATACCATCTTGTAGCTCATCTTCCCAATGATACCAAGAGACAGGAGGAATTCGACAACAGCTATAGATAGTCGTGTGAGAATATGTAGCTGTAGATAACAACAGACATGTAGGTGCATGCATTCTATCTCTGTGGACAAAAATATAAGACCCTATCTGAAACAATGATCAAAATTATTGAGTAATGGATATAATCGCTGGGCTAACGTGTTGTAGAGAGTTTATTCATGTTGTGACCCAATCTACTCTACTCTATAAGGATCATGCATGAAGTTGAAAACTCCTTTGTCACCAAGAAAAACATAAGTAAAACCATTTCTGCTTTTCCCTGGAGGCCACCCAGGATTTGATCCAACATCAAGGCTAAACTCAATTTTTGATGTTCCAAATTAAAGAAAAAGAAATCAGTGTTAGCAAAAATATTTTCTTTAGGTGAGCTTCTTCTGATATCCAGGAGAATTACATTAGAGATCGCCTGTGGGATTTATTCATTCCATGTTAGGAGTCTAACAGCGTACAATATTTTCCCCTGTGGTATGTGCTCTATAATATTTGCAGATATTTACCAAAAACACTCACAGCTGAAGCCCCTCTACACACATCCCTCACATCAGCACACACATTCACACTCTTTCCAGCTGCCCGCTATATTTAAAATCATAGTATTTTGTCACAATATTTTCCCACTCTTGGATCTTGTTTGGTATAAAGTTCTGAATTAAAGTATAAAATACCAGTCCCAAATACCAATTATATCAATTATGCCTAATTATTATTATTATATAGTGAAATTTTAGGTTTCTATCAAACTTTTATATCTTTCATACCCCCTCTAAGCTGTTCAAGAATCATTATAGCAAGTTATTTTTCACTTTCCCTGATGGGAAGTCCCAGTTCTAGTTCAGGATATCTAACAAAACAAACCACATACTAAGACTGGCTAGTTTTAATCAAACTAATGCCATATAATGACAAATAACTCATATGGTCCCGCCTAAAATTCTGTAAACCCATATGTTTTTAATAAAGAGATAAATATGTGTGTATGTCTATACATACATACCTACATATATAAAAATCTATATTCTGCTTTTGTTTGAAGCATCCTGGGTATTTTAATTTCTTTAAATGTTTGCTTGATATTCAGGTTAGGATTACAGATTTTATAGCTATGCTTTTGAAGTCATTGTCCCTATATAAAAGAGATGGGTTTGGCTGTCACATCTAAAAATATGAATGTGTTTTTAGTACAGCAGTGGAAAAAAATTTTATGACATGGTCCCCGAATGTACTCAAAAATTTTCCGTCACTACCTTTGGTTTCCGAACCTACCAACCCTCCTGTTATCCAGGCACACACACATTTCGATACATTTGGTATGTGCTATGAGAGAACAGACAGGGATTTCAACATGGCGTTGTGTGATGGGATGGATATTACTTGAAAGCAGAATTCTTTACAGAATATTTGGTTTTACAATAGGTATTCAACTCTACATCTTCTGCATGAATATAAATTCTTAATTTGACATTTGAGAAAAAAATGCTTATATCCTTGCAGTGTGGTCGCTTGATCCTCTCATTGATTTCCTAGTAAAGATCAGTAGATAGGTTTTCATTCTCTTGCTCAACAAATATTAACTGGATACCAAGCCTTATGCTGATGGTACAATATACCCCTGAGCTCTGTGAGGAGGCATGCTGGGTTTGGAGGTGTGACAAATGGATAGAGCATTTGCCTATCATTTATGAAGCCCTGAATTCTATCCCATCAGACACACACACAAAAAAAAAGCCAAAAGCAATCAACCACATTGCTTTAGGATATATCGATTTCTGGTTTTGTAAAAAATCCAACTACACAGTCAATTTTGTATACATATATAGCTACTGAGGACTGTTCTAGTCATTTACCAATGAAAAGAGTGTGGATAATGAATAGAACACTTGCCTCCCAGTTAGCAGCCAGCTAATGTGTTAAATTGTGTGCTCCATACTTCAAGCTACCCAGTAGCTTGCCTTGGCACATCAATGGCAGGAGCATTGCTGAGATGCAGCTTCAAAAGTAATGCCCATGAGTGTTTCTAGTCCCTTCTTTTCCTGCTCAGAGATAGGAATGACAGGTAACAGTTCCAACTGCATGATGGGATATGCTCACTCCAACCCAGCCTGTCATCTCTCCAACAGAATACATCATCCATCATCAACTAAAACCAATTACGATGACATTGGGTCATTAAGTTCCCCGTGGCTCATTCTTTATTTCTATATAGTGCAAGACTTGCAAAAATATTATTGCCAAGGTCTTTCCATACCTAAAACACCGTTGCTATAAAATCTTACAACCTTCGGTAAATGAGCCTCCTCCGCCACATATCAGAAGATGAAGCTAAATTTTTGGCATGGAGGCCACATCCCTGGTTTTCCAATTATTTCCTTTGACAACCCTTGTTCTAGGTGTGGTCACTTGATATTATGTGACCAAAATTAACTCTTCAGTCCTCTTGCCTCTTCTTTTTTTTTCCCTTTACACTGAAGTCCTGAGGCTCTCAAACCAGTGGCATGGCTTTAAACTCCGTATTATAAATATTTAGTTCCAACTTCTCTGCTAAATTTTTTATACATAAGCGGTCTGTTCAATAGTGTGTGTGTGTGTGTGTGTATGTGTGTGTGTAGTGTGTGTGTGTGTGTGTGTGTGTGTGTTAACTCTCACTGCCCCACCCTCACTCTACTGTCCTGATACTCTTCCAAGATTCTAATGAACAGTATGACCACCCTCTGATCAGTGTCATAGTCAAAAACCTGAGAGTAATCACATGTTCCTTTCTTTTGCTCCTATGGCATTTCAGCCATCAAAGCTGGCAATCTTTAAGATGTCCATAAGCCAACCACCTCACACCCTCCTCAGGTACCACAGTAAATCCACATTACCACCTCCCTCACGTGGCCTAGGGAACCATGTGACAGGTTTCCCGGTTCCCGTCTTTGTTATCTGCAGCTCAGCATCCAAGTCTTCATGGTCCTTTAAAGCAAAGTAGATCATGTAACTCAGGAAAATTAAATATCTCAAGGATTTATGATTGCTCTCAAAAGCTAAGTGTTAACAGACTGCCTAAGAGGGTCAATGAAATGTGACTCCTAGGAAAGTTCACTTAGCCACTGGCCTCACTGTCACTGGTCACAACTCTGGTCCTGCTGCCCTCAAAGGAGCTCACAGTTCTCTTCTTCATTTCACTTATGGGGCCCTGCTCAAATTCCACATTTTTAGTCTGGCTGATAGAAATGCTTTGTTTCCATTTTATCTCTCTCCCTTCACCTTGCCTTATTTTATAGCACATACTATACTATTCATGTTATAATGTTATACACAATCATGTATCAATGAAGGGGTGGAATACGGCCTTGGAATGTGTCTTAAGGTTATTTCATCATGTGTGAAATCAGTGTAGTATGTACTTAAGCCAACTAAAATAGTTGCAACATCACTAGGTGAGGTAAAATAATGTTACCACAGCTGTGGATATAATCCAGCATTGGTCAAAATGTCCCATGGCACATGATTGTATTTGATTCTTATGTTCATTTGTTATCTGCTCTATCAATACAGGGGCATCTTTAGAGAAGGAATAAGTATGTTTTGCTTATAAATTTATATCTATATATCTTATATCTATGTTTATATTATCTTTGCTTATTTCTATACTTCACATAGTTATGAAGTACCCAACTAGTGCCAGATACATTGTGCACATTTAACAAGTGTTAGACCAGTGATACATGGCATTCATTCATAGGTTCCTAGCAGCTGGGCAAATATAGACAGTAGTGAGTGGTGCTAAGGAGATGCTGTGTGAGAGACCGTCTCCCTTCAAAACTGACAGGGATGTCTGTCATTTCTTTACCTTAGTTAATATTCAAAACAAACTGCCTGGGATGACTTGTGCTTTTGAAAGGAGAAACCGGAAGCATGAGCTTCACAATTAAGAAATGATGAAAAAAGATCAAACTGCAGGAGAATCCACATCTATACAGCCCCCCGTGTTATTCGGATTGCATGTTAATGCAAAGCCATCCTGAAAAGGGGGATATATGCCAGAAAACGGGCAGGATCCCCAGCCTAGCTTTTATTGTCAGCTTATACTGTACAGAAATCTGGATATAGATAGCTATGCCTCTGCCATTTAAAAAAAAAAGGAGTCATTAAACCATGGTGGCACTTCAAAGTGAGATGCTACTGTAAATGATGTTAAAACACAGTGCAAGCTGTGGGGAGTCACCACTTGTCCTTAGCCTGTTGTGTCCAGGAAGGGACACAGTTTGCCAGAGCTACCAAGTCTTCTACTTTCTCCTTTGAGTCTAGAAATACAGATGTTTGGGTGACACTTCTCTAAGGTTTTACATCTGCTAGCTGCTATCCAGTGCTAGAGACTGTATAAGGTCTGTCTGTCATCCATGACACATAGTTTCTATTAGCCCCCAAGAACCCTGATTACAAATCCTGGCCAGACTCCTGTGCCAGATATTAGAGCTGGGGACTGGGAAGAGAAGAAATGGAGATGATAAAGCAAGGGATGAGTCGGAGAATCCTCTTAAGGAAAAAAGGCAAGGCTACAAGAAGGCAGTATCAATGTCATATGGCATCGTGTAGCCCACGCGACTTCAGAGGGATTGTTCATATCTGGAGACTTCTAAGCATAAGTCGCAAGTAAGGTTTGAAGAGACCGAAAGAGGCAGAATGTATTAATTGAATTGGAAAGCTTGTGTTTGGGGGTTCAGATAAAATAGTGACTCTGTAGTGCATGGAATGTGCTACACATTAAAGACACATTCATATACCAAGTAGAGTAGCACATCTCTGTCATCACAGCACTTGGCGGGTAGAGAGGGTAGAGAGCTTACAGTCATATTCAACTGCATGGAGAATACAAGGCAGCATGGACTGCTTGAGACCCTGTCTCAGTAAACCAAAGACACTAAAAATGAAAACAAGTCATTAATTACAAATTAATACTTATGTGCAAAATTTATATGAAACAAAATTCTGCATAGAAAGGTTTTTAACCATATTATTAAGGCTCTCCATGTGCTTTCGTGTTTTTGATTTTAACTAAAGTTTAGGACTGAGGCATTATGCCTTGCAGATTCTATTTTTAAGAAAATCTGTGATGTATTTATATTTCATACCTGAGAGTACAGGTGATTGCATTCACATTATTCCTCCCTCCCTTTGTATTTATTTATAGAGATTATTCTAAAAACTCAGTTGATTTTCATTTTATTGAGGACACAGAAAAAGCTTGGAAAATTCAGTATGGCCACATTGTTACGTTGCTTCCAGTAAGTATGCAATGCCTAAAGTGTCTAGCAGTTAGTTTTCTGTTCCCTTGTCCTGAAGACTTTGGGTTTGCAGTTCTTAAAGTGATGTTAGTGAGCATATCTCTGCCAGAAAGCAGAACTGTCCACCCACATAACCCCACTACACTGTTCCTACAATTATAAATTAAATAATAATTTAATTTTAAAATATTTAAATTTAATATTTACATTCAATATTGGGTAATACATTTTGAAGACAGCAATTTTCTGATGAATGCTTTTAATTTTCAGCACTCCAATATAAGGAATAATAAAAATGACATTTTAGACTATTCTGAATTTAGGGGCATAAATAGAGAAATTCGGGGCCTAGTTTTCAAGAATTGATATTAACAGAGTAAACAAAATTAAATCTGTCATTATGCAAATATGTTTTTCATCCTGTACATAGTATTTTAATATGCAATTTATGGGGTTTACAGAAAGCTTAATTTTTCAGTTTAACATAAAATATTGTGTAACACAGTATGGGTGATGAATTAGGTTATCATTGTTATATGTCTGACCCGTAGAAGATGAGTTCTGTAAACACTCCTCAGAGGCCAAGCTCATAGCCATCAAATAGAGTACAGATTTGATCTGTGTAAAGAGGTGTGTTATACTTATTTGCCTAGGAGCACATATGTTATTTTCTGTTTACCCTGCAAGCCACATTAATCCATTCATTGACTGAATTCACACCAATGGATTCACACTGCAGACGAATTCTATACTTTTAATTATCTGTGCATGCATGTGTCTATGGTACATGGGTATGCAATTATACATGCGTGGTTGCATGGATGTATGCACAGGTTTGTGCAGGCACATGTGCGGCCACCACAAATGACCAGTTTTGTCATGGGAACCATAGATTTCTCAAGCATACACAGCAAGTGCTTTATCAACTAAGCCATCTCCTGTAGCACGAATCTTAAAAGGTCTTATTAATAAAAACAAACCCAGGGCCAGGTATTGGGGTGAACGCTGGAAGATTCAAGAAGCAGAACACGCCACAGCTTCCTCACCTCACAATTCCTCAGCTGATCCTGTTCCCTCAGACTGGAAGCCTCTGGGTCCTCATCCAAATGGATCTCAGCTGAACTGCTGCTAAAAGCTGAAAAGCTTAACCAGCCCTAGTTCCTTGTTTTCACATCTTATATACCTTTCTGCTTCCTGCCATCACTTCCTGGGAA
This sequence comes from Peromyscus californicus insignis, assembly GCF_007827085.1. Taxonomy (NCBI): domain Eukaryota; kingdom Metazoa; phylum Chordata; class Mammalia; order Rodentia; family Cricetidae; genus Peromyscus; species Peromyscus californicus. The sequence goes on along the minus strand of NW_026294534.1, from coordinate 39,970,798 downwards.
TAAAGACATGAGTCACCATGCCTGGCTGTTTCCAGTGTGGCCTTGAACTCACAGAGATCCGGATGGATCTCTGCCTCCCAAGTAATAGGATTAAAGGCATGTGTGCCACCATTTTCTGGCCTCTATGTCTATCTAATGGCTGTTCTGTCCTCTGACCCCAGATAAGTTTATTAGTATGCACAATATATTGGGGAACACAATATCACCACAATCTCCCCAACCTTTGGCAACCTTATCTGTTCTTGCTCTTGAAACGTTTCTACATAAATTGTGCACATAGTGTGTCTCTTCAGAAGTCATTATAAACTTCAGCTTGAGGTAGTTTTCCATAACTTACACACTAGCACCCTTTCAATAACACACTTAGTTAATGTCAGTTACTAGCTGTTACGAGCTCTGCTGCAATTAATCTGCTACTTATGTCTTGCTAAAAAATTTTTAAGCATATTATGGCTCTAAGGTTAATCTCTAAAGGTATATAAGTAATTCATTCATGATTTTTAAATGTTTCTTTGTAATCATTTTAATATTTAGTCCTTTCAACAATCATTGTCCATTATACAGATTTTAAAATATGTTGAGAGTGGAGACAAGTGAGAACTTACACTTCCCAACCTTCTTCTTATCTTTTCTCTAATCTCAAGATACATTTCCAAAGAATTCTAAAGGAAAGGTCATTTGGAAAATCAGGCATCTTCAATGAATGGATTACGGTGGTTGTTGATAAGCCTTTGAATGATGAAATAGAAAGAGATGCAAAGAGAACCATGCTGTGCATTTTTCCCCCACAGCCTGACCTCTTTGGAGTTACAATAAAGCCAAGTTTCTCTCTTTCCTTGTTTACCAGGTTCTATGAGAGCGAATAAAAGGAAAGATATTCCTGTTGATGAAAATGATGACAGATAAAATGTGTTTGAAGGCTATAAAAGCTCCTCACATCTGGAGCAGCTGGCAGCATGGGATTGGACTCTAAGGGGAACTCATAGATATCTAATTTGAGCACTGGTTAAAAGTGAACTTGGGAACAGCTGATTCAGTGCAGTTATCTCTGGCTCTGGGAAGTTTTTGTGATGTTCAGAGGCTGGTGCATAAAAATCCACACGACACATATTTGCTGAGTCTAATATCCTTATGAAAATGAACAGGGATGATTTACAGGAATATATTAGTCACAGCTGTTCTTATATAAACCAGGATATAACATGCTATAGCAGGTAATGAGCCATTAAAATTGGCAGAAAAGACTTCCTAATGTCTCAATAATTACGTATATTAAAATATACAGATAACATACAAATATCAGTGGCATAGAAATCAATTAGATTAGATAAATTATCAGACATGCAGCAAATACTTTCAGCCTGCCACAAATAAGGCTTCTCAATAAGGCCCAAGCCATCACACAACCTTTGTACCTCACTGTATTTTGGGATCTTATACTAGTGATGTTGTATCAAAGCTGAGGGAGCCTAGCACTGTGAAGGAAACAAGTGGGGGCCATACAGCAAAGGGATCAAGCCATTAGAACCTATGCAAACCATGGTGATTTTAAGTACTACAGTGTTTTTCATCTACTACCCATTGAATTGGGTCTGTAGAATAAGATTATTGTCAGAGAGCACCTTAAAACAATGGTGGGAGCAGAAACCAAATGGTACCTTAGCCATCCTACCGGACCCCTTCTGCTAACCTTTCCCTGTGTCAAGCATCCTTTTTTCTCCCCAAAGTTATCTTTCTAAAGTCCAAATGTACTTCTTTGCAAATATTCATTTGCCCCCATTCCTAAAGATGGCAAACTGAGGCCACTCTCACTTGACAGCGTTTCGTGCTGTCAACTCCAGTTCCTTGCCATGCTTTTACACATCCTCACTCTTCTCACTTTTCCAAACGCTGAGCCTATAGCATGGAATGCCTATCAGTATCCTCATGCCTTCTCCTGTGCAAAGTCTCCCTTGATTCCCCTGGGAAAAACTAATTCTTCATTTCGATCTATCCATAACAAAATTTCCAGCATTACAATTATATTATTGAATCACATTTAGTAAACACAAGTGTGCTGATTCACTTTGTTTCTCACACTGTAATTCAATGTTTTAAATGGTTTGTGTTCATCTTTATGGCCTCAGCTCCATGCATGGTTTTCCTTTGTTGTATTTCAATGCCTTTGGATGGATGGATGGATGGATGGATGGCTACTAAGATACAGAACTTTAAGACTAGAGAAAACTGAATATGTCAGAGATTAAGTGTAGCTAGAGTTTTCCTGTGCCCCACCCTGTCAGTGGTTAGGACAAATATCTCTCACCCACCAGTCCTGCAGTCACTTGGACCCAAGTAAACACACAGAGGCTTATGTTATTTACGAACTGTATGGCCATTTGCTCAAGCTTATTACTGACTAGCTCTTACACTTAAATTAACCCATAATTCTTATTTATGTTTAGCCATGTGACTTGGTACCTCTCCCAAGTTCTGCCTTCACATCTTGCTTCTCATGGCAGCGGCTGGCAGCGGCTCCTGATTCAGCCCTCCTGTTCCCAGGATTCTCCTCTCTCTTTGTCCTGCCTATGCTTCCTGCCTGGCTACTGGCCAATCAGCATTTTATTTATCAATCAATCATAGCAACACATTTTCACAGCATACAGAAAGACATACACAGCAATTAAGAAAGGGAATGGTGGGAATAAAGGAAACAAGAAATAACTGCTGAAGCTGTATCCTGAGCATGTGATTATGACCTCAGTAACTAGATGTTGAACCAAGTCCTTGGTTAGAGTCTAATTTTCACCCGAACCAGAAAGCTATGGACAGGAGATAGTGAACAAAAGGATGATCACTGGGGTCCTTTCTGTATGTCAGATACTAGATAGGTCCTTTGTATAACCACTGCAAGCTTTTAAGTCTGTCAAAATATAAATGTGGGCCGGGCGGTGGTGGCGCACGCCTTTAATCCCAGCACTCGGGAGGCAGAGCCAGGTGGATCTCTGTGAGTTCGAGGCCAGCCTGGGCTACCAAGCGAGTCCCAGGAAAGGCGCAAAGCTACACAGAGAAACTCTGTCTCGAAAAAACGAAAAAAAAAAAAAAAATATATAAATGTGAAGGACAACCATGAGAGTTTTAGGAGTTAGTTGTATTCACAGAGCTAAACTTTGAACCCAATACCATGTCTTCCCTCCAACGTTCAAGCTCTTTCCATGAAATAAAAATCAGTATTGGGGGAATCTATAATAAAATATCAAGGGAGTGAAGGAGATGGCTCAGTGGTTAAGGACACTGACTGCTCTTCCAGAGGACCTGGGTTCAGCACCCACATGGCAGTTCACAACTATCTGTAACTCCAAGATCTGACACCCTCACACAGACATACATGCAGAGAAAACACCAATGCAAATAAAATTAAAATAAACATTATTATTTAAAATACCCTTAAACCGATAATAAAATATCAAGAATTTGAGTCATTTTAGATGGTTTGAAGTCAGCTTTAAAGTGACCTACACTAACTCTAAGTTGAAAGACCATTATTTCACACATCCATTATTAACACAGGCACATCTTGTTCTGCTGCATTTATCAAACTAGGCTAAAAAAGAAAAAGTCCACTGCTATGTTCTAGAATTTGCAACAGCATTATGGGTGTTTTCAGAAATGTATCCAGAATTTTGGATGACCATTCATTCATTTCACAGATGTTCATCAATTACTACCGGTCATCAGTATGGCAAGAAGGAAGAGTAATCAGACACAGTTCTTAAAGAAATATTTTATTGGAGCCTAGATGCAAATAAATCGTTCGGTCACAATGTGAGATACCCCACGTGTTATATGAGTAAACCAAAGTAAAATAATTGTTACGAAGCTAATGATGCAAGCAAGACACACAGTAAAGCTGGAGTGTAGAACAGACCTTCTCTCAGAAAAATGGATGAGGAGATGGTGGGAGGAATTGAGAGAGAGAAAATGGGGGGGAGCTGGGGAGGAAAGGAAAGGAAGGAAATGTGAGACAGGAGGGAGGGGAGCAGAGATAAGGGAATGGGACATGAGAAGAAAGGGAAGAAGTGAAGGGAAAGGGAGAAGAGGACGACAGAGAGGAGGAGGAAACAATGAATGGAAGTCTCTGATTGGCACAACAAGCCGAAGCCAAGACACTCCAGTGTGCACCATAGGACAAGGCTGCAATTAACACATTGACTAAGACTCACAATTTTGAATTACAGGTTACAATATTATTAAAACCCGTACCTAGTCAGCAGTGAAAAGGAGCCACTGGGGCTTGAGGAGAACTCCAGAGCAGCCAGTGTGACTTTACAGATTGTCTTATTAACTTTATTCTTCAATTAAAACCCTTCTGTGGTTTCGTGTTGCTGTCAGAATGAAGTCTGAAATCCATCAGGACCCTCACACATCAATCACCTGATTTGCATCAACTGCTGAGGTTTCGACCTTGGATGATGCTCTCACCCCTCCCCTCCTCAGAGGCTTCACTGCTTCTGCTCTTCTGAAAGTTCTTCACCTCTTCCCTTAAAGGGTGTCTCTCTTCCTGCCAACTCTCATTTTGTGCATCCCTTTCTCTAGAGCGTACTTCTCTGATACCCCAGTCTATGTTAGTTCCCCTTTCCATACTCCTATAGCAAGCCATCCTTTCTAATGAAATTGCAAGTATCATTCTATGGATGTCTGTCTCCCACATTAAACTGTAAAACAAGAAATTTCATGGAAGCAAGGATCACGTAGCACCAACATTGCCTTTACGTCTAACACAGAAAGAAAGTATATAAGTCAGCTTAGGACTGTGGACTTGGGAATAACTTATTGAATACAAGAGCTAAGGTTAAAAATACAAGGAAGTGGTGCTGGAGAGATGGTTCAAAGCATTAACTTCTTTCTGCAGCTACAAAAGGACCCAACATTCTCTGCTTGCTTCTGAGAATGCCTGTCCTCATACATGCACTGGTGTGCGTACACACATATACACAGAGAGAGAGAGAGAGACAGAGAGACAGAGAGAGAGAGACAGACAGATAGAGAGACAGAGAGACAGAGAAAGAGAGAGAGAAACAGGTACAAAGAGAGAGAGAGAAAGAGATACATACTAAGAGAGAGAAACCTATACATAATTAAAGCCGAATTAAAACTAAAGCTGTGAAGGGGAGAGATTTAATGGTGATATCCTATTTGGGGCTCAATATTCCAAGGTCTCTCACTCTGAATAATGTCTGGCCATGGGTTTCATTCCCATCCACTTCATGATGACGCTTCTCTGATGATAGCTGAGCAAGGAACTGATCTAATGAATATAACCAAATGTCATTGGAAGTCATTTTACTGTTACCTTTTTTTTTAGAACAGTAGTATGTGATTTTACCCTTGGTCTTTAGGCCATCTAGTCTCTGGTTCTTAGTCACCTTGGCAGTTTTGAGTATGCGTTCCATCTCCTGGAGTAGACCTTAAACCAAACCTCACGTTGGTTGGTTGCTCCCATAACCTTTGTGCCACCATTGTACTAACTTATCATACAAGCAGGACCCCATTGTAGACTGAAAGGTTTGTGGCTCAGTGGTTGGTTTTACACTTCTCCACTGGTAGTGAGTGGAATAACTTCCTGTACCACAGATGCTAGCATATCAAGATGAAGGCTCCATGTAGGCACCAGCTCAACTTCTCCATGCTCAATGAGTTGTGTAGGTGCCGGCTTCAGCAATGGGGCCTCACCATTTATAGAAAGCAACCTGCAGTATCGGCAACAGCCTTGGTTGTTTAGGGATTCCTATGACCCATTTGGCCAACAACTCAGTTATATATAACCCAGTCCCATTACTGGAAGCCTCATTTGGTGACGAGATGTCCAGTTGGGGATCTGCCCCCCCTCATTATTTGGTGATTTCCTTTAGATTGCCTGCATAAATGTCTATAATTTAGGAAGTTTCTACTATATTAGGTTTTCTTACTACCTCTCAAATGGTTCTTAATTTTATCTGTTTCTCCCCATATTCTCTCTCATTCCCTCTTCCTTCCCCACTCCCCCCGCCCTGTACCATCCATTTGTGACTATTTTATTTCCATTTCCTAGAGAGAGCTATCTGTCCCCACTTAGTCCCTTACTGTATTCCCAACCTCTATGGTTCTACAGATTGCAGCTTAGTTGTCATTAATTTAACAGTTAATAATCACATATGACTGAATTAACCCCATATTTGTCTTTCAGGATCTGAGCTACCTCAGTCAGGATGATTTTTTTTCTAGTTCTATCCATTTACCTCTATGAATTTGCCTCTTAGAACTAGCTTCAAACCCCTTATGTTTGAGTCTAGTGTGTATTCATTTTCATTCAATTCTAGAGTCTTTCCTTTCTTAATTTTTCACTTGACCTATTTTTGATTCAATGGTGAGTTGTTAAGTTTCCATGAATTAGTAAGCTTTCTGTTGTTGCTGATATCCAGTTTTAATCCATGATAGTCAGATACAATGCAGAGTGTTATTATTTTGGTTTTCTTTTATGTGTTGAGGTTTGCTTTGTGTCCAAGAATATAGTCAATTTTGGAGAAAGGTCTATAAGGTACAGAGAAGAAAGTATATTATTTTGTGTTTGGGTGAAATGTTCTATAAATATCTGTTAGGTCCATTTGGTTTATAATATCAGGTGTCAATATGTGATTTAAGCTGTAGTAATGTTTCTTTTATGAAATTGGGTATCCAAGACATTAAGAATTACAATGTCCTCTTAGAGTCTCCTTGTTAGGGGAAAGAGCCTAGACCAGGGCCTCCATCACCAGCAAGGAAGAATTCTCAGAACCAATCTAGGCTCAGAATTCCATCACTTTTCCTCAGACTTCTAGCCAATATATATATATTAATTTGGAAATATATATATATATATATATATATATATATATATATATATATATAAATTTGGAAATGCTTTTCTAGGCTATTCATTAATTGCTCACTTTCATCTATTTTTTTTCTCTAAAATCCTTCACAGTCTGTGGACATACATGAAAGCACTGGACAATGTGCTTTATTCATGAGTTGAAGTATCTTTTCCAATAACAAATTTGTTACATTTAATTTTTCACTCATGAATTATAATTTTTGTGGCTTTCTGAATAACACTAATAAAATGTGCAAAATCATCATAACAGTAAATAACACAATATAAAATAATAAATACGTAATAGCTTTTCTTCAACTTTCAGAGAACAGTTGGAACAATTCAAACTGTTAAGACACTGTTTACTTAAAAACTGACTTTCTCAAAACAAAAGGTAAACATATTGTAAAAATTGTTTTGAACTCATGCAGGAGAAATGGAATGAATTAACTCCTTCAGGATCTTAGCCTTCAGGTAAATTCATTTTTAACTGAAAACACCATTGCTACACAGACTCCAATCTTTTAAGTCAACAATGCGAAATTAAAAGTCAAATATTCAGTTACTACTTTTCATTAATTCTATTTTAGGGGTGATATTTTATATTAAATTAAATGTGCTAGCTAGACATACCTGTATATGTCTATAATGCTCTAATTTGTGCTGAGAAAGGGAGATTGCTCATGAGTTGGAGACCAGCCTGGACTGCATAGTAAGACCCCTTCCTAAAATCCAAGATAACAAAGGGCTGGAGAGATGGCTCCATTGTTAAGAGCACTGGCTGCTCTTCCAAAGGACCTGGGTTCCGTTCCCAGCACCCACATGATGATTCACACCCCCCTGTCACTCCTGTTGCAGGGGTTTCAATGTCCTTTTCTGGCCTCCATGGGCACTGAATGTACATGGTGCATATACATGCAGACAATACATTCATATTCATAAAATAAATATATATAAATGGTTAAAAGTGTTTAAAAATTAGAAAATAGAAACAAAGATGTTTTGAAAGTGTTTATAAATTTTTAATTAGCAAAATAACTAATTCCAAATATTCTGGATTCCTAGTTTGCCTGTTAGGGAGAACATGATAGACCCCTCACTTCCTCCTAGCCTGTCTAGCACTCTTATTCACTTATTTATATTAAACCTCTGTCCTGAAAGTATACACATTATTGGTCTCAACCCACTGATCAAAGAAATACAGTATGAAGAGTAGTCTTCATTTTTCAAAAAGTCTGCAATATAGTAGGATAATAATGTAAATAATTAAGTTGAAAAGACAATTTTAACAAGATACATCATCTAATTCTTCCGGTTATGTTAACCTTCATGATGAGACAAAGCACATGAAACCACAATTCTGGCATTATGCTCACAGCCCAAAGCCAATTTCCAGTTTTAGTTACTCAGAGGACCCACTGAAATGTTTAGGCAACTGATCCACAGTCAGAAGTTTCCCACTTGATAACATCTACACCAGAAAGTTGCCATCCATCCTTCTCCTCTGTCTTAGTTTTTCAGTTTAGGACAAGGTGTGAGTGTGTGTGTGTGTGTGTGTGTGTGTGTGTGTGTGTGTGTGTGTGTGTGTGTGTCTGTGTGTGTGTGTGTGTCTGTGTGTGTGTCTGTGTGTGTCTGTGTTGACAGATAGACCTGAAACATCTTTCTTTTAGAGCAGTACAAAAAAGAGTCTATCAAGGATAGCTCTCTCTCTCTCTCTAATGTGTTTGCTCATTTTGAGAATATTTAAATATATGGAGATAATCTCGGTACTTGAACATGAGTTTTGAACTTAAAGACTGAAGGTGAATGTTCTCTGTCTTACAGAAACAACTTCTAAATACATCTGTAATAATTGAGAAAAATTATCTTCCACAGCTCTTCAGGGCTACTGTATGTATGTCTTAGTTTCCTTAAAAATGTAAGTCCCTGACTGGTCTTTACTGGGATCCTTTCTCAGGGTCATGTTTATAAAAGCACCTTGAGGTAATGCCTTCCTCTGGGACAAAGACCAGACTTTCTGACTACTTGTTGTAAAAGTGGAAGACTCACATTCAGTATTGATGCACACCCATTGTGGATTGCATCAACCTGGGGTCATGCATACTATGTTCATGAGGAGAAGGTACAAACATGGTAACATGCATGTTTCTGTGGAGTTTTTGAATGATAAAGTCATTTGTCTTTGACTAGGGATTCTATCTTTTGCCCAGATCCATAAAATGGATTACATATAGAATAAAATCCCATACCTAGTTAAGAACACTTATCTCTTTTGCAGATCGTGGCTCACAACCATTTGTAACTCCAGGTCCAGAGGATACAACCCCTTCCTATTGCTTCCAAAGGCAACAGGTAGCTACACAGTTCATAAGCATAGTAATTAAATCTTTTTTAACAATTATCAAACATGACAACCATTATTGGTAATACATGACATATTGGGTATATCATTCTGCAACATTCAAAATATTCTGTTTTCAATGTTGTGTTATGAATCTAAACATCCCTGCCATTTGGAAAATTCCAGTTGTTAATTCATTAAAGCAGATTAACAGCATGTGCATATCTGGATGAGTCAGAATGGTCTTAATTTTTCCATGTTCATTTTTTTTATAGCGCCATTCAAGCAAGCTTGTAGACATTTAAACCTAGCTCAGGGCATCCTCATTATGTGCACCTTCCTTCTCCTGTCTTTACCAACTTAGAGGACTGATTTGTCTTTCATCTCCAGAGACTTGTTTGAACACATCCACACAAAATGAACACGAAGTTGACTAAAAGCACACAGGGAGCAAGAGTGGCCTACCAGTCACTTCTCCACTCACTGTAACATCAACTGCTACTTGGACACGTCAAGAGTTACAACAAAATATAACAATGTGCAATATAATAAGCAGATTGGCAACATATAAATATTGCCATAATCATATAGATGGCAGGCTGCAGTCAGATAATTATGAGGATGAATAGCCTTATTAATGTCAAATACAATAGCATTTTCAGTAAGCTTACGACAGACTATCTTCTGTTCCTTTGCAACCAATACTGAAGACTTGTGGAAATATGAACTTTCTCTCAGATTCATAAAAGCATATGAAGTGATAGTGACATAATTATAATTATATTAAGAAGCATGGATGACTGCTTGTCAGCACACTTTACATTTAACAATCCTGGGTGTTTTTACATGATAATGGCATAATGACAGTAATGAACTTAGGAGTTATTCTTAGCAGAGTGTCACAGCAGAGTGCAATCGATTTCTGCAGAAGCCAGAAATACAATCCTCAACCTTATAGGTTATTGTGAATGCAAAGCACAAATTCTCATTCATAACTACTTAATTAAAGAACATTATTGGTTTACCTGTAATTGCTTTAATTTATCACAGTGTTACAATTTATAAGTAATGTGTGTTATTCTTCACTAGTTTTATTGTAATTACACATAATTTACAATTCACATTACCGGATTTCTAATTAGCCTCTAAATATTCTTGGTTATAAAAATGAAAATACTATTTTAAGGAGACTAGGATAATTAACAATGTATTAAATCTATTGGCTATCAAGTATTTGCCAAACAATAAAGTCAACTAATTCAGGCTATTTAGTCAATGGGTTATAAAATTTTATAAAGATATGGACTACAATTTAGTCCCTGAGGTGCCAACAATATTAGGTCCATTTCAAAATAATCTTGGCAAAACTCTGGTGCAGCAAAGAGAAACATTTACAACTCCTTACCTGCTTGGGTGGCCATTGCCAAAGATGGTAGTGTAGACATAATCAGAATATTCCCTAATGAACTTTCCTATTCTTAGAATTCTCAAGTTGCTCAAATCAGTGGGTTATGGCAAAAATGAAAACAACTAATACCAATATGCTTCTAAAATTAGGGAAGATGGTGAGTTTTATTTTTTAAAAAAAAGTCATTGTTTTTGAATTTTTTAAAGATTTAGGGAGCAGTTTGGACATGATGCAGCAATAAATCAAAGCCACGTGACCTGCCCCTTTACTTAGTGACGAAAGACATGTGACTGGCTGTCAATGTTTTATATAATAAGCAGCCACCTAGACAATGTGTCTCAGAAAGCCTTTAACATGCATTATCTCACTAAATCAACCAAAACTTTCTGCCACCATTATTCCTGGTCAGGCGTTAACCCAGGACACTTAAAGAAATGTAAATATCAGTCTTGGTTTATCATTGTTGTTGGTATCTACTAGGAATGAAATATCAAATAAGGCACTGAATTTATTTTTAGATGAGGTTCTATCTGGAGTTGAAGGAACAGAAGAAATCCTAAGGGATTAAGGAAAGGGCTTTGCTGAGGAATCTTCAGAAAAGTTACCCCCCCAAAAAAACATTTGTGGTGGGATGGAGCTCTGTCCAGAAATTCAAGGGGCCCCAAGAAACTTCCGGGACAGAATAGAAGACATGGAGCAGAACTGCTAGTTTCCAAGACAAGTGTCGCTTGCTTGGTAATTTTGCCTAAGGCCAGCCATCGAGTCACCCTGTAAAGATTTTTTTTTTTATCCTAGCCCTTGAAGCTGTTACACTTCTATAACCTTTAGTCAAAGTGGAAGTTTCTACAATTCAGAATAAAAGAATTGATTATAGCTTTGTAAATGGAAATAAAAGCTACAGTCTTAGAATCTTGAGTTTCACATATACTTCAAGGCAGATATGTCCATAACTGTAAATTGTCTACTGACTTCATCTGCGTTGAAGTTGGATTGTGATGAATTAAACAGTAGTCTTTCCATTCACTCTCAACTATGGGCAGACATGGGTTTATTAATAGGGCTTGTCTGTTCTATTAACTTTCATCTTATGACATTGAAAATGCCCACACCCTTACTCAGTATCATACTATATACAGGGACATGATTGAAGCAACTTCTGAAGATTATGACCATTTCCAGGAAACCAAGGGTTAACAGATCCATCAAGCTTCTTCCATGAGTGGGTGTCACTGTGAGGAAATAGACAAAGCCCTGCTCTGAGGACCTCTGGAGAGGCTTGGAAGCCTTTTGTGACAATGGTGCCCATTGTAACTGGCCTTGACCTGTGGTTAACTCATAGAGGCAACCCAAACTGTGCATTTACCCACACTCAATATAATGCTAGCCTAAGGAAGCTTTGTAGTCAACCCAGAGTACCACAAGAAATACCATGGGAACAGTGACTCAATCTGACTCAGTATATTCTTATTCAGTGATACTGCATGGTACCTTCCCTTTCTCTCTATCAGACTGTCTTTATCAATATGCTCAAGTTAACTATTAGTTTAGATTATAAAGACACCCTCCTTAGACCTTAAAACAGGCTTATGAAGGGTTTTGTCAAAAGTACAATTTCCCTTGCATTTTCTGTGTGTTCGTGTGTGCATGCGATGTTAAGTCACACATGAACATACATGGGAATATTGTGTTGGAAACTGCAGTCATTGAAGCAGAGTTTAATGGGCCTCATAAAGGGAAGGACATGCCATCCCTCACTTGATTGCTTCTCAATTAGGACACAGAACGCAATCCCATTCTTCCTTTTGGGTATGACTCGAATCTGTACAGTGCACTACATAAATGATTTTCCATGGCTTTTTAAAAGGCGGTGCATATTAATATTTTAAACTGAAGTAATTGCTTCTTGCTCAGCAATGGGTTTCATTTATGAGTGTTTATCCTCAGCAAATGGAAAGTATGGTTAATCTAAGTTAAAAATGGGTTCTTTAAATAGCTCTAATTACATTCTGTTTATATTTGTGTGTATTAGACACTTAAGATTTAATCGGTAGCAGTTCTAACAAACCATAATGTTTATTAGCTGGTTTTAAATTATTGTTCTGGATGGCAGCTGAATGGGAAAATAAATGATCTGTCCGCTACAAGACACAGTAAATAAAAGATGGGCCGAAGTTTAGGAAAAGAAGATTTTTAGTACAACTTTAAATTTTAAAATAATTTATCAGGAAGAGGTTATATAAGGTTGGTTCATTTCTGGGTTTTTTTTTATGCTTCCTTACTCTAAAGGCAGGATCAGGTGATCCCAATGGTATTATATTAGGCATATTTTTAATTTTTTTAAGAAAGATGTCATAATCTTCATGTTAAGACCTCAAAAAATAAGAGAACATAATTTACATTTTAATTCCATTTTTGTAGATCTGAAGAAAAGTAAATATCAGAAATAGTATTAATGGGTGGATTTTTTTTAAAAAAAATACTTGTTGAAAACATGTGTTTTACATTTGTGTAACTCCAGATTAAATCAATTCAATTTGCTTAAATTCTGTTTTGATTAACCAGAAAAGACCTTTGGGTTCATATTTCTTCCTGAAAAGCCTTTAAAAAGGGCTTTCTTATTGTTGGGGAAGATTCTGGAATAGCCCATGCAACCCATGTCCACACCAGGATGTAAGAGACTCGCAGTTACTTCGTAGGCAGGGGTCCTTTGCTGGTTGCTCTTTCTGGGATTTGCAAGACGTACAAAAATAAAATACCAATCAAGAGGCAGTTCGTTTGTAACAGAAGCCAGATCTCTGTGTCACTACTAGCGTTCGAGGCTGTCTGTAAAATGGAGCAGCATTCCTAGAAAAGAAGTTTCTTGAGTTATTGTGTCGTTTTCTAGACAAGGAAACAATGGTAGAAATATTATGATTTTTCTGTATGATAGATGAGTAAAGGGGGGGGGATATTGTTTTATTCCACACTTTCTCCTAAGAAGTTGTACCTGGGGAGTCATGTGACACTGAGGGAGCCGCTATACCTTTCACACTTCCATGTCCTTATCGGTAAATATGAAGATAATCGTGGTGCCCGCTTCGCACAGTAAGTTCAGGGAAATGATACAGGAAAGCACAGTCCCTCATAGACATTAGGATGGCTATATATTAACTTCATCTCTGCCTCCAGCTCTGAGCTATCTCCCTATCACCTCACCCTGCTCAGAATCTCCCCTTCTTGCTTAGCAACCCATTGCTACGGCTTCTCCTCTTGCTCAAACATTCTCTTTGTCCAACATCCCTGAATACCAAGCTTCCTGATCCAATGTTCCCCACCTCTCCGCACAGCTACAAAGATTGATTGCTGTGTGTGTCTCCAGAAACAGCGTGTTCTTCTTTCCCTTCACCCCCAAAACTACCCAAAGCCTGCCTCTCTTTGCTGAGTACAGTCCCATGCTCATGTCCCCATCACAGGACATTTAAGAACCTAGAACTATCACACACTATGCCAAGCTTTTGTGCTACATCCAGCCAGACCTCATTCTTCATTTCAGAGCCACCCTGAGCTGCACTGGGGGCTTTAAATATTCTCGCAATGCATTTTACAGTGTCAGGGCTTGTGAAAATTTTCCCCATCTCTTCAACTGAGACGAACATCACTTCCTTTCCAGCCTATTCCCAGGCCTACTGGACTCTCCTTTGCAAATGCATTTGTTTTCTGCTGCTTGTGAGTCCTTTAGCCTTTGTGTTTCACTGTAAATATTCATAAACATACCTTCCCTAGGATAGCTCCTTGTTCATATCTTGAACTTGTAACTCTGTCACATAGTCCATGCTCAATAAATATCTATAAGATATTTATCATAATGAATGAATGTTATGCCATGCTGTGTTCTGTATTGTATAACTGAGAATGAAGGTATGAGGGTGGGCATTAATTGATAAAAGTCTAATTAGTTAATTAATCCATTGTAAAAAATTATGAATGTTTGACCTGTTTTCTTCTTCCCATATCCTCCCTCAATAACCAAGCCTCTCTATGAGTTATTTTCTGATTTTGCTTTCTGATTCTTTTCTCTTTCTTTTGAGATAGTTTTACTCTTTAGCCCAGGCCGACATGGAACTCACTCTGTAGTCCAGACTGGGCTTCATCTCCCAGTAATGGCCTTGCTCCATCCTTCTGCATACTAAGACTTCAAGCATAGACCACTACTCCAAGCTCATGTCCTGATTTCATACTGTTGTGGACAGCTTTGGTGTCAGAGGTTTAGGTCTTTGTCACTACTAATAACTATCCTGGGGAATGGCAGTAAAGGTAAGGATTCACAATACTGACTGGGCTGTGATTAATGCTAGCTCAGGGTTTGTCAGAATCATGGGAACAAATAGCTGTGGACCTAGCTTAGCCTAGGAGCCAGAAAAACATTTTAAAAAAGATTTGATTTGTGAGCCAACACCAAGGAAAGCACAGAAGTGACCAAGCAAATGGGGAGGAGGGTATGTCTTAGGGTTTCTATTGCTATGAAGAGACACCATGACCAAGGCAACTCTTACAGAGGAAAACATTTAATTGGGGCTGACTTACAGTTTCAGAGGTTTAGTCCATTATCATTATGGTGAGACATGGTGGTATGCAAGGAGACATGGTGCTGGAGAAGGAGTTGAGAGTCCTACATCTTGATCCACAGGTAGCCGAAGGAAAAAACTGTGTGACACTAGCCAGACTTGAGCTTATAAGACCTCAAAGCCTGCCTCCACAGTGACTCACTTCCTCCAACAAGGCCACATCTTCTCCAACAAGGCCATACCTCCTAGCCACTCCCTATGGGCCAAGCTGTAACACGAATCTTAAACAGTCTTATTAATAAAAAAAAAACACTCAGGAGCCAGATATTGGGGTGAATGCTGAAAGTTCAGAGAAGCAGAACAAGCCACAGGCAACCTCACCTCGCCAACTCCTCAGCCGATCCTGTTTCCGTGAATCCTCAGACTGAAAGCTTCTGAGTCCTCAGCAGAATGGATCTCAGCTGAACTGCTGCTAAAAGCCTAAAAGCTTAAAAGCTTCTAGTTCCTGGTCCTCATGCCTTATATACCTTTCTGTTTCCTGCCATCACTTCCTGGGATCAAAGGTGTGTGTCACCATGCCTGGCTGTTTCCAGTGTGGCCTTGAATTCACAGAGATCTGGATGGATCTCTGCCTCCCAAGTGATAGGATTAAAGGTGTGAGTGCCACCATTTTCTAGCCTCTATGTCTATCTAGTGGCTGTTCTGTTCTCTCTGACCCCAGATAAGTTTATTAGGGTGCACAATATATTGGGAAACATAATATCACCACACCAAGCATTCAAACACATGAATCTATGGGGCCCATAACTATTCAAACCACCACAAGAGGTCCATGCTAGGTTCTGGGTCCAAAGGTGAAAAGCCAAGAAAATAAAAAATAATAATTTTTAAAAAAAAAGCCCAACTCATATAATACAATTCTACTTGATGTGTAAAAAGCCCTCGGTTCAGTCTTCAGCACAATATAAACAAAGCATGGTTTATATTTCTCAGCACTCTGTATATGCAGGAAGATCAGAAATTCAAGGTCATCCTTCACTACATAGTAAGTTTGAGGATACAAAAGACTCTGTCTCTAACAACAACATACTGATAACAGTAATAATAATTGCTACTATTATCATTTTTATTATAGGGCATAGAGAGATCTGCCAGTGTGCAAAAGTGCTGTGAAAGCGTGAGGACCTGAATTCAAATCGCCAGCATCCACATAAAGACAGGCATGACCACACTTGCCTCTAACCCCACCCAGTACTAGGGAACAAAGAAATGCAGATCTTGTGAACCCATTGGCCAGCCAGAGTAGCTAAACCACCAAGCTTCAAGTCAGTGGGAGACCTTATCTCAAAAATAAAGTGAAGAGTAAGAGGAGAATACTCCTGACATCCTCTCTGACCTTCACACAAAAAAAACGGTCTCAAGTATATGTGGGCATATAACATACAGAGAGAGAGAGAGAGAGAGAGAGAGAGAGAGAGAGAGAGAGAGAGAGAGAGAGAGAAATAGCGAGTCATAATAATAATAAATAATGGATAAGAAAATTTGCATAAGCATATGAATAAAACAATCAGTTTGCTGTTGGAAAGAGGTTAAGGGTGAGAAAGACGCACCTAATAAGGTTGTGAAAACCATCCTTTACAAACAGATGCCATCTAGTCTAAGCCCTCCAAGATAAGAAGAAAGTCTCACTAAGTAAACAAGAGCACCCCGGGGAAGGGTTGGTTTCGGCAGAGCTACCCTGGTGGGGAAATACACGGACTTCACAGAGGAGGGAAAAAGTCAGGCCACCATCAAAGCTGTGAGTAGGAGAGGTAGCCTAGATGAGCTTAGCTAGTGGAACTTCTGACTCCAGAGGCCCTCATGGCTCAAGACGAGGAGTTTGTTTTATTCTCAGTCATTGGAGAAGCATGAGCGAGATGTGGACAGGGGATCAGGATAACCACCTCATGTCTTACAGCATTGCCTTAGGAACTGTCGTTCCTAAGGAAAGCTGCCCATCCAGGATGACAGTGACCTAGAATGGGGGCAGTGGAGACAGAAGTCAAAGATCAGGAAGAGAATATGGAGATCGGAGATGGGGACTGAACAAAGGAGGAATCCAGAACTCAGGGCAGAAGATCCCGGAGTCCTTTGTTCTTCCTTCTTGCTCTGATTCTGGCTCTAGAACTGTTCCTTCCACACATTGACCTTAGTATGAGTTGAAGATTACCTCTCCAAAATGTTTGAGACTTGGAACATTTTGCATTTTAGAGTACTTGCCCATACATAGTGAGGCTTGTTAGAGATAGTGCCCATGTCTAAACAAATGCTCTATGTATTGTGTACCACTCTTACCCATAGCCCAAAGGTGTTTTGCTATCTTTTTTACATGAATGTGTGGTGTGTATGTTTGTATCCATGTTCATATGTGTATGTACCTGTATGCACACGCATGCGGAAGTCCAAAGGGGATGTCAAGTGTCTACTTCATGCACTCTCGGCTTCATGTATTGAGGAAATGTCTAGCTGAACCTAGAGGTTGCCAATGCTGGCACAACTCACCAGTGAACTTCCTGGCAGTCGCCTTGCTCTGCTACCGGAACGCTGGGATTCCAAGTGTTAGCCATGCCCACCCAGCTTTCACATGTGTTCTGGAAATCCAAACCCAGGTCCTCCTCATGTTTCATGCTATCCACCTCCCCCCCTCCCCCACCCCCACCCCCACCTCACCCCACCCGCCAAAGGTGATTTTATCAAACATTTTCAACACACCTGCATTTTCTCTGTAGCTATCTCAGGAGGTCAAGAATGAGGTTTCCCACTTGGTGGCACTAGGCACTTCGAAGTTTGGAGTTTGGACCCTTTGGCCTTCAGGATTTTAGAGTAAGACTTCTCAGTCTACCCAAAAGCTGAGCTCTCTTGGGAATTCTTTGTTATAACATTGTTCTTATGGTCTAAGGCTAAGCATGGATGAAAAGATTGTGAACTTGGATGAATGAGAACATGACCTTAAATCTTGAACCTGATTTCTCAGTGACCGCAGTCACTTCTCCCAACATGGATTTTTTTTTTTTTTTTTTTTTTTTGGTTTTTCGAGACAGGGTTTCTCTGTGTAGCTTTGCGCCTCTCCTGGAACTCCCTTAGTAGCCCAGGCTGGCCTCGAACTCACAGAGATCCGCCTGGCTCTGCCTCCCGAGTGCTGGGATTAAAGGCGTGCGCCACCACCGCCCGGCTCCAACATGGATATTTAAAGGAACTTGTTCTACTGCCTCTGCCCCTGGTCACAGAGCAAAACTCCACTTAAGCTTCGGTTCTTCAATGAACTTGCAAGACTTCTCTTTCTGTGATGCATCTGAGATGCTACAGACCCATCAGCACTATATTGCCAGCACTCTGAGGATAGCCACTGGACCACATACAACACTGTCTCATCTCTTAGTCTCTAGTACCCACAATACTTTGCTCTGGTCATGTGAATAACTGAATGCTGAGACAGAACTAGGCTCACTCGTCTGCAGCACACAAGACTGGATCTATATTCTAGATCACAAAATAGTTATGGCAGGAAGGAGTTTCTTAACACATAATCTGATGCCTTCATTGTATAGGTGGGAGATGTAAAATGGAGATAAAGTGATTTAGGGGCACGTTGTGCGATGGCTAATATTGAGTGTCAACTTGTCAGGATTACAACCACCTAAGAAGCAAACCACTGGGCGTGTCTATGAGGGAGTTTCTAGATTCGATTAATTAAAGTCACAATACCCACTGTAACTGAAAGGAGGTACCATTCTATGAACTGGAGCACTGAACTGTACAAACAGAAGAAGCGAGCTGGGCACAAGGATTCACCTCTCAGCTCCCTGGGTGGAGACCCAGTATGATTAGCTGCCTCATGCCGCTGCCTTTCCTGCCATGATGGACTGCACTCTTGAGCTCTGAGCCCAAAGCAACTATGGCTTCTTTCATTTACTTTTATCAAGTATCTCAACGTGACAAGGAGAAAAGACCAATACAGCCATGTTATTCCATAAAAGGATAGTATTTCACCCGGATTCTGGCCAATGTGGTGATGGTGCATGGCTCTTATCCCACATGGGAGATGGGAACAGGAGGGTTGATGTTTTGAGGAGTCGGGGAAGGCAGAGAGACCTGGATTCAAATTCTAACCACAACGCGTACTCGTTGGGCAGATGGGTCTCTGCTTTCCTTCCATTTTCAGTTTCAAAATGACCCAAAGTGCCTACTTTGCAAAATACTCAAGATGGCTAAAACTACTGTGCATTAAACTCGTGACAAAAAAAAAAAAAAGTAAATGGCAGCTACTGTCACATGTTCACATTCTTTCCACTGTGTCCCACTAAAGCGGTGGGCTGTTTAGTAGCCAACATGAGCCTATAACTCACGTTTTCTACATAATACTCTTTTCTCTATGCACCATCCAGCCTGATAGAAATTTGCATGGGTCCATGGGTTCCCACCAGGTCTACTTAAGAATAACAAACACACATATCTCTTCCTGTGCCCATTTCAAGCCCTTTGAGACTTTTCTGTGCCCTGGAAAATCATGTATACAATTTGTAATTTTATTCAGCAGTGAAATGCCACCATGGTAGGAAAAAAAAAAAAGCTAAAGCAATATTTCAACTGGGAGAGCCAGGTCTGGCACCCAGAATAAAAGACTCTTTAATAGGGAGAATAATCTATCAATTTTGTGAAAGGGCTTTTGGAAAAGGCTGGAAGTCACACAGCAATATAAAACATAAGTGGTACATTGTCCTAGTTTTGGGGGGTGGAAATTGTATGCCTCCACTAAAGAAAGGAATTTCGTGTGCTTCGGCCTGCATTCTTAGACTATGCCATGCAGACAACTTTATTTTCTGTGGGTTAATAAGTGCTGTGAGAATATGAGGGGGTGTGGCACAAATGAAGTTAATTTTAATAATAACAATTAATGATCCTGGGCACGTCTCCCCAGTTAAAGCACTGAAGAAAAGAATCTGGTTTTTTTTTTCCTCATAAAAGAAGCCTCTTGTGGTTATTGTCCTATACATACTCCTTACGTTAAAATACAGCCGTCGTCTTAGTACTGGATCAAAGCACAGGTCTAGAGAGGGCTCGGCTAAGGGAGGGCGCTGCAGAGTTTATTTCTGGTAAGAGCCACTTGAGGGCGCTCTCGAGCTCACTGCAGCCTGACCATTCACTCAAAAGGTGGCAGGTTGCCTAGGGAATATTGCTGAAGGTTTGAAGCTGCTGTGTCCTCTAAGCAGAATAGGCCTGCAAAGTGTAAATAGAAAGCCTTGAGAAAGAGCAGTGACCAAGGGTTAACCATTCAGTACTACAGTATAGCCAGGGGCACCTGCAGCTAAGGAGAGCAGGCACAATAGTAAAGGAAGAAACACACACTCCAACAGCAAAATTGATTTTGTACTTCCCCCACGATCGAGGAATTTCTGTATTTTTTGACCTTCACTTTTCAGATCCCCAGACGTGTCAACTGAGCTAAGGAGAATAAGTCCGTTTCCGCTCTGGACATATGCTAGAAGAGAGAAGAAGCAGAGTGTCCCACAATGGGGGTGGCAAACATGATTAGTTAAAGGAACCCAAGGCTAAGAGCTGCCAACCAACTCCACCAGAATAGCCCTTTTGTGGTCATAGTGTAATTTTACGAATTTAATGAAGCTAGTGTTCTTCATATCAGTGACTTAAGTCACAGTCTCAGTGTTCATTCCTTCTGCCCTGGTCTCTATAATACTTTCAAAATATAACGACAAGTGCTTTCCTAAGTAAAGGGACGCAAAGCTACGGGAATTCGGCAGAATATCTGCCTTGTGCTGGTATTCTCTTTTCTACCTGAGCATTCTTAAATTTGCTGTTATGTGATTCTGCAGGGAATCCATCAATAGGAAGATGATGATGATGATGATAATGATGATGATGATGATCTTAAAATACACCTAATTCAAAAATAATGGCTTGAATATAAAAATTGTCTTTTTTTATAGAATGTGAAATTGATTTGTTCCTTTAGGAATACAAAGCAAATAATCTCAGTTATTTTTTTCTTATGATTGCAACATGACTTTCTTATGTGTACAATTTAGACTTGCTTTCCTAGTGCAGTATTCTAAATATATAGGAGAAGGATCTAATCCAGGTCACAGAGCAAATACTTAGCTTCTCTCAAATCATTGACTCAGTTGATTATCTATTGGCTATGTACCACATGCTGAAAATCTCCCTACTAAACAAAAATCCCTATCCAGCCTGTGACACACAGGGGAACTCAAATAATAAATGGCCATGATAAATGACGTAGTACATAGGAAAACAGTACATGTTATAAAATAAAATAGAACAAGGTATAAGGAATTGGGAATACTGAGACAGAACAAGAGGTAGGGGAGGCTTTATTGAAAAGGTGACATTTGGGCAAGGAATTTGTAACAATGAAAATGAACTCAATGAAAATTAGCTACATAGATATCTGGAGAAAGAGTCCAACCCCCCATGATAGCCTTCAAGATACCTCTACTGAAGGGAAAAAAATGTAATTCTGCATCACTCTTTTTTTTAAAGTTCACTAGACTGCCATGTTGAACATAGGGTAGAATTCAAGACACACACACACACACACACACACACACACACACACACACACACACGCACGCACGGAAGGCAATGAAGTCACCCAAATTAGAGCTCCCAGAGTCTAGAAATGGATATGACAGTGTTGGTGTAGGCATGGCAAGATTCTGGCTATATTCTAAAGATAGATTCATCTAAATGTCCAGGTGGATTGGATATGCAGTGTGAGAAAGAGAAAAGAAAATCATTCCATGGTTATTCTTCAGAATCCATGAAAAAAACAGAGAAACCATCACCCAAATTTTAATAGAGGAAGAGAGAAGGGGAGAGGAAGAGGAAGGAGAGGGGGAGGAGGAGGAAGAGAAGGAAAAGGAAGAGGAATCCTGTAGGAATAGGAATGGTTGGGAATAAGGAGAAGGGTGAGGGAGTCAAAAGAAATCCAGACACTACAGATCACTCTCAGCACAGTTTCAAGACACTGTGCTGGCAGTATCCAGGTTTGAAACTGCATGCCTTACATTAATTTATCTCAAATGAAGTTAAAGTATCTTTAAATTCTGGAATATTTCTAAACCTTGCTGTGCACTTAGCACACCTTCCCTGTTTTCTCTGTTCTGGGTCCTTTTGTTGAAGAGATAGATAGATAGATAGATAGATAGATAGATAGATAGATAGATAGATAGATAGATAGATAGATAGAAGAATATAGATATAGATATAGATATATGTAACATCCTAATAATTTTTTCTCTCTGCTCCATTCTGGTTGTTTTCCTTAAATACATCCTTGAAATTACAGTTCTCTCTACCTGTTTCCTAATATGCTATTAAACTCATTTGCCTTTATTTCAATGACTATAATTTTCACTGATAAGGCTTTATTTCATGTTTTAGATCCACCCATTATTTCCCTAGATTGGTGTTTTCCTCTGTCCTTTCTCTTATCGCTTCACTTATTTTAACTGAAATCATTTTTGCATTTTTTTCACTCAGATTCCCCTTGCCCTATTAACTCAGTCCAGAGACTGGTTTCCCTTACATGTGATCCCTCTGGCTCCTGGGGAATGTTTTTAGTCCTTAGGGTTCTACTGTTCGTGGTGATGAAGTTCCAAAGCCCATGTCTGCCCTTCATGCCTGGGTCATGGAAATAATGTTGAGTACTTGGTTTGTCTCTGTTTTTTCTGAAGGCTCCTGTGGCTGCATAGGTCTGAGATGGAATACTGAATCTGTGTCCCATGAAATTAGGATTGGAATTCCACTCCCACTGCAAACTTTGGAAATCTGACCCCTACACCTGCACAGTGAGGAATCTTGCTGGTAAATTTCTTTTTCAATAGACTTTTCTAGGACTGGGCTGCAAGCTCAGTGTTAGCACAAGTCTTGCCTTTATAGAATGAGTAAGGGCCCAGATTCAATCCCCAGCACTGCAAAGAGAAACCAAAAGACTTTCCCACCAGGAAAAAAAAAAAAAAAAGGCATCCTTGCCTCTACCCTCAATGATGATAAAAACAAAGAATCTAAGACTGTCATGAAAGTCTATCCCTTCAGCCCAGCCTCCCACTTCCTGGGTGAAAACAAAGGACAAATGTTCTTTCTTGAGTGGATAGGCATGCCTCAATCTCTAAGTGCCAATCTGTGTTCAGTACTCCCCAAGGACCTTTTATGTTTCTTTCTTCTAGAAATGTCCCTTTCTTTCCTTTGAACTCTGCCATGTTCCTAAGGGGTTGTTCTTGTTCCTTCTGGTTAGCTTTTGTATAAGCACACAGCTTTTATTCAATCATTATTGGTTCTGAGTTATAAAATACTAAGTAGGATTCATACAGTAAGTAGCAATATTTAACAATCTATATGGCGTTTTTGTGCAGACCAGAATGATGTCTGGTGTCCTGTGAGAGGGAGCAGTGTGTTGGCTATTCACCAACTAATACTCAAGACTTTCAATATTTCAACCACTGTTATAGCTGTGCAGATATGTACTAAACTGCATGTAATAAATTTTCCTTTCTTGTCATTCTTTCCACATAATTCACATTGTCGTTTATAGCAATTAGATAAGGAACTCAGAGGCAAAATACTACCACAAGGGATAAAAGACTTGGAAAAATATTTGGTCATAAATTATTCAAAGCAGCGAGGAAGTATCTCGAAGTATCTTCAGATTGTTGTGTTTCTTAAAATAGGCAGAAAGAGAAAAAAAACACTGTTAAATCTGAAAGTCAATTTTATATCCTCATTCTGATGCCAAGTGAAACGCATATTGTAAAGGTATTTAGGATTACACATGCTTGCGTTTTAATTAGCTGCAGGCACTTCAAAATTTAATCATAATTAAAGAATCATTAAGTTCGTACTCTTGAAAATAGGTTAATAATGTTGACACCGGAGCTTATATTCTAGGAATCATGAAAATAATCTCAGAGTTACACAGATTCAATCTGTAAGAATTATCGCTGAAATATTCAAGGGAATAAGTATTTCCCAGACAAACCAGTTTGATGGCTAAGAATACAGTTTGTAGAGGACAGTGAAGCTTAGCTGTACAGGCTCTTCTATGTGCTGAACACCAGGAGCATCCAAGAATCCTTGCTACATTGAAAAAAAAAAACCAGTAGATTTGAGCATAGAAAATTTAAGAGGCTGTGTCCAAATTGTCAGTAACATGTAGGAGGGCATTCTGTTTGTCTCATCTTGGAACTGTGGCTCCCAATGATTTCTCACCACTCAAGTTGACTAGACCAATCTCCGAATCCATTCAGAGATTTCCAAAATTTTCTCAAAAATCACCTCTGATACTGCAGATTAATCCTTCCAGTATTAAAAAGGACACAAGTAGGGAGGGTGACTGTTATCAAGATTTGTTGTATTTACAAACATATGAAAAAAGTCACAATAAATTCATTATTTTGTACATTCCATATATATTATTACAAGTTATATATGTATATATAAAAGTTATATATGCATATATTTATTATTATGTACATGTAAAACGAGTTCAGATCCCAGAACCCACATAAAAGTTGGGCATGACAACACATACCCATAATCTGAGCACTGGTGGGGGGGGGGGACAAAGATAAGTAGGCACTTGAAGCTGATTAAAAACCAGCATAGCTAAAGCTCCAGATTAACTGAGAGTCGCTGTCTCACAAAATAAACAGGATAATCAGTGAAGACACTTGACATCGACCCCTGGCCTCCACCTGTTAGCAATGCACACACATACATGCATACAATTCAAAAGCAGGCCGTTTCATAGACTGGAGAGATAGCTGAACAACCAACCGTGTGAAGACTTTATCACTGATATTCAGCTGTGGAGTAGCTTCCTCATGGACGGGCGTTCTGTAAGCTCTATCACCCTAGGTATTCAATTATTTGGTGTAGTAAGTTTTTCCAGGCCCCATACCCTGCATTGTGGATAGGATAACAACAATAATCATAACTCAGAGTATGGCTCTTTTCTCTACCTCAACACATAGACCCTCAACTCTCTACGAAATGCTCCACAAACTTCACAGAGGTGTGATCTTTGCCACTCTTCAGCTCTCTAAACACCCAGTACTGAACTACTTCAATAAACCCTCTTCACCAAGCCATTTTTGTGTCTAGGTGGAAAAAGTGCATTATCTGGGGTTCTCCTGAGATATATATATGATAGACACCATTAGAGGGATTTGCTTTTTTGTTATGTGGGCTGAGAACTGTGATTATATGCCATCTACCAGCTAAGGAGACCTGGGGAAAAATTTAGTCTGAATCCAAAGGCCTGAAAATCTTTGGTGATAATTCTTACTCGGAGGTCAAAGACTTGAAAAGTACTGTAAGTTGATGTAAATCCTATAATTCAAATGTCTGCTCACCTGGAGCTTTGGTGACTGAGGCTGGAAACTGTACATTGTCCCAGTTCCAGAAGAAACAGAATTCACCCTCCCTCCCCACTCTGCCTAGTTCTGGCCCTCCACAGACTAGACAGTAACCAGCTCCTCAGTGAGTATGGTTCTTTGTTGGGTCCACTGATCCAGGTGCTAATCCGTTCTAGAAACATTAACAATCCGTTGTCCCAAGCATCCCTGAATGGGTCAGGTGGACAGCAAAGTTAGCCATCACTGGGAGCATAGAAACATGTTTATCAGTACACCAGTGTCTAGTCTCATGGAAAATGATGTAGCATACCCTCCACTGTTCCTCTCGGAGGTGGGGCCAGTGTCTGACTCCCTCCTATGGAGTGCACAGTAACTCACATGCTGCCACAGCTCATGTAACCATCAGGTGAGCCGCCAAGTGATTCAGTGCCGTAAATCACACCCTCACAAGGGTTGGCAGTTAGACCATGGGTCCCTTTGTCAGGTTCCTGGAACCAGTTTGCATCTCAGGGAAGCCCTTACTGCAGCTTGTCATAGTGTACTATCAGTGTCATAGTGCGTTATGATTACCAGAGTTTCCACAGCTATTCACTCACCGATAACTAGTGTGATATGGTAAAATTAAAGGGAAATTATCTTGACAATTTTTCAGATTGGGGGAAAATCATTCTGATAAATAAGCATGATTGGCTTCTTTGGCTGTGAGAAGATAAGCAATGAGGTAATGTGTGAGTTTTATTGGTTACAGAAGGCAATTTGACTTAAAATTGGAGTTAGGAATGGCAGGAAATGTTCCTAGGAAAATGGTCCAACTTACCTGAGGCTCTTGAGACAACAGGGATGACTTCTTCACTGGAAAACAGTAAAATAGCAGGAAAGGTTCTATTATCCACAGAAGAGCAAGTTGACATCTGGGAGCACTTGGTGACATGGGAAAGTGCTGTGGGCCGAGTGCTCCAACTCCCCTTATCTGTAATGTGAGTTGGCAAGAGGATATTTAAATGATAAGAGTTTCATCTATGAGTGGAGAGACTTCATCTCTCCCCGGTCTGGTCCTTTCTTCCTCGATTTAAGTTCAAATGGCCTGACAGAGACTTTTTCAAAACAATTTCATAACCAGAGCAAATCACTGCCAGGGGTTAAGAGAATCGAGGTGGGGTCAGAGAGGATGGGTGAGGCAACTGAGTCCCTTCTCATGCTCTCACAGCCCTGACTTGTTATTTTACATGTCCTTAATTACTTATAAAATATGTATTATCTGGGTTTTTATTCCAAATGAGTTAGAATGTAAGTTCTAGACTTTTTTTCCAAAGGTAACCGCCATATCAGCTTCATTGGTAAGCATTAAGACATTATATATATATATATATATATATATATATATATATATATATATATATATATATATATCACATGCCTAACCACACAATCATGAAATTCATATTTTAAGGCTATACTTATAGTTACACATGTGATATCTTTTGTTTTGTTCCTATAAATGACTCTCTTGGTATACAACTTGACATTTTTTCCTATTTATGGTAAAGATAATTCAATGCTGAACACATTAATTCTTTGTAATAGTTCTATTTACTTTTATCTTACCTGTTGAGAGAATATTGTTTTCCTTTTATTCCACTAAGCAGTAGTTCAATAAACACACACACACACACACACAAAATGAATATGTATGAATATTTATATGAATCTTCTAAAGTTTTCTCCAAAAGACTTATATCACTTACACTCACACCAACTGCATATACCTTATCTGTATGAGAGTATGCTCTTAGTCAAACTGGATGCTACATTTGGTTTTACATTTGGCATTATGACAGAATTTCTATTTATTAAAAACCCATGCAAGCTGGGTATGACTGTAATCCTAGCACTAGGGAGGCTCAAGTGGAATGGAGTGTGAGGATCATGAGATTAAGGCCATCCTGGGCTGTATAGGAAAACCCTGGTTCAAAATCAAAAACTCTTTCAAGATCCGGCCTAGATACTGTCCTGACCTTTTCTGAGTGTTCCTGAGCTATGGGGGCAATTTGTCCTACAGCCTCTCATTAGATTTGCCACACATGATTTTGGACTATAGTTATTATTTGTGCATTTTCTTAATTCTGGCTCTGAGCTGAGAGCACACCCAAAGACTATGCCCAGTTTATCCCTATGTCACCCCGGGCCCTCCACAAAGTGACATTTACATAGTTAGAAGGTGGTAACTTGTGAAATACAAAAATACAGGAAGAAACAAAAAGAGAGAATTCTATTGTAAATGAATAATAGTTTACAAAGAGAACGCATATGTTTGGTGTATTCTGAGAACATGCTGAGAAAACAGTGAGTATTTCAGTCTCATCAAATCAGGAGAAAATCCTATAAAAAAAAAAAAAGTTCTGTATCTCACATGTAGAGCTTTGGGGAGGAGGATGATACCTTACTCCAGTGAAATCATTTTATGTTGTGTTCAGTACAGCATCAGAAACATGGAATGAGAATCGCCTAGTGACTGTGGACTTAAGGAAATTCATTAAGATGCTCTGGGTTCCCATTTCCTCTTCTTTAAAACAGATGTAACGCTAACAGTCTTACCCTACAGGTGATTCTTTATTTTGACTAGAGTTGTTTGCTAGGCACCTCCTGTGACTGGAACACAGAGGCTGTGGATGTGGCTTCACTGTGGGAATAGCTTGAGACACTGTGTGTGAGCATGAGATTAGAATAATAAGTTGATGTTTACACATTGATGAGTACCGCCCTATGCTTATGGCAGTCTATTCTGCTATTTATAAACACAGAATTGAGTGTGTGTACTCTATTGAAAAATTTCCTTGCATTAAAAATACAAGCTTCCTGTTTAACAGACAAGTTTTTTATCTATCTACAACATCAATTTTTACTATGTCTATGAATGTTTTAGGTTCAAAATATGTGCAGGTACTGATAATTCTATAGTCTGTTTTCATTATTCCCATTTATTTTTTACTAACATTCATATTTTTAAAGATTGTTGATTTTTTTAAAAGAATCAAAAATGATAGTGCTTTGAAGCCAAGTGTAGTGCCCCCCCACCCTGTAATCCCTTCCTGTAGAAGGATAATGTAGGAGTTTGAGGTCAGCCTATGCTACCCTGTGATACCATGTCTCTTTAAATATAAAATAATAAAATAGAAAAGGCTTAATGATATTATCATTTCTTTCTCAGCATATTAAACATCTCACTAGATATTTAAAACCTATTATTGATAAAGACATAGCAAATTTCATCAGGAAGTAGAATAGTAAATAGTAACATCTTAGAGATATTTGCACCTGTCTTGAGAAAGAAGTCATTTTTGTCCTGATGGTCTCAGGAGAGGGGAGAATAAGCCCTCTTTGCTCTATGGTGTTGACCTGTGGGAGTCTGAATTAGTGCAGTATCAGTGGCCAGATCTGAACTGTAAAATGAATCTGTTGGGATTAAGGGTTTAGCTGTTGCATGGCAAAATGGGTCAGGCTCTCTTAACTGATGGATTAAACCCATGCCACCCAAAAAGAGGAAAAGTTTAGAGTTGAACAAACCTGCCAGCTTTTGGGATTTCTACTGTGTCGCATCCCCGCCCCCAAGACTCTCAACCTCTCCAACTTTAGAATGGAAATAAAAAAATAAATTCCCACCTCCAACTCCTTTTCTGAGCCAGTGTTATTAAAGAAGAGTGAACATTCAGTCTCTGAGTATCTAGCTAAGGAAGGGGCAGCTAGATTTGGGAACTGAAGTCTGAAAAGTAGAACTGTTGACACCCATCCACTTTTGACTATAAGAGTATTTATTCCAACTTCTAGGAATGCTATGAAATGTACCTCGGTATTAGGAAGAATACACAGTTCTTCACTTGATAACTATTACTTGCAGAGGATTAAAAGGTCTGCAGTGCTCATAACACATACAGGACACTTTAATTGGATAAGTTAATAGAAAGTAAAATCAATTTATTGTACACTTAAGAACAAGGAAATGTTTAGACATGCGGGTGACCCTATGCAGGAAGTCCAAACTCAAGCTTATCTACTTACAGCAGTTTCTTCATAAATCTATAAAACATCTTACCTTTCTTATCTTGTTTGTTTGTTTGTTTGTTTGTTTGTTTGTTTGTTTTTTCAAGACAGGGTTTCTCTGTGTAGTTTTGGAGCCTGTCCTGGATCTCGCTCTGTAGCCCAGGCTGGCCTCAAACTCACAGAGATCCGCCTGGCTCTGCCTCCTGAGTGCTGGGATCAAAGGCGTGCGCCAACATCGCCTGGCCCTTTCTTGTCATTTGAAGTAAATGACGTCTTAAGACATCACCCAGTTCTTACTGACAATCTTCTCAATTCTCTATCAATTTGCTTACAGTGAAAAATTAGAATTATATGTAATGAGAACCACCAATTAATAATAATAATAATAATAATAATAATAATAATAAGCATGACCTTGAATGGTCTGGGGAAATTACCTTTTTAGAAACGCTCCCCTCAAGAGAACCAGAGTCTCTGTTGGCTATGATGTCCTCTTGCCCCTTTCTCCTCTCCCTGGCATGAGGGGAAAGGTATATACAAAGGCAGATTTTTCTGTTTAATTTCCACTGAGTGCATGTTTTTCCTGCGTGGGCTTCTATCACTGCCCCATTGCAGTAATCAGCCAGTGTGCAGCGGAGGAGTGCAGGGTGAGGGAGGAGGAGCCCTCCTAAAAGGTCTATTATCCTCTCAACAGGCACACAGAACTCTCATCCATGTTAATTACATTTACTGCTCCCCCACCCCACCCCAGTACAAAGGGAGACTAGACCTCAAACAGCCAGTTCAAAAAAAAAAAAAAAGAAGAACCCTATCCCTATCCAGCAATGCAAAACATAGGGGAAAAAAATTAGAAATCGTTCCTGCCTCCAAGCAAGCTTAACTTGTGTAAAGACATTTATGTGGCCATTAACCCGAGCCGAAATTGAACTTGTCAGCATTACCCGCAGAAATGTATATAAGGGTAACTGTTCAAGAACAATTTCTCAAATGAACTAAGTACAAACTGGATTTCCTTCTAGGCAGTGGATGTACTCAGTCCATCATCTTTTTAACAGAAGAGCAGAGAATGATTTCACTGAATAGACCCTCTATTCTTGCTCGTCTTTGAGACAGAAAAGAAAGGATTAAGGAGAACTGCTAGCCCAGGTCTGTGGCCTTTGGCTAAACCAGGACCTTTTTGTCCACCTTCTCGTCCCTCTTCCTCACCTTGCCGGTGTTTCCCATCCACCAAAAATGTCCTGTTGGATTTCCTTTGAATAAACTTAAAGAGAATGTCACTTCATCTGTGTCTAAATCCAACTCAGCACGTGTTTCACCCTGGTTGTTGTGACAGCCATAATTTGGACCCCGTTCCTTAAACAACAATGTCATTTTTAGTAAGACAGTCAACAGCTGCTATTCCCTACCGTTCCCCTGAGTGGAAGCTAGTCACTGCCCTCAAGATGTGGCCATTCTCACCCATGTTTCCTGACCTCATACCCTCCCATCTTCCTCTCAGCCTGACAAGCCTCAATGCTCCCCTGATGTCCCGTTGAAATCCTGATTGTTTTCATCAGCCTTTTGTTGCTTTAAGGGGAGAAAGGGTTAATTTGACTCATGGTTCCAGTCTGTGGTCCAAGATCTGCTGGAGCCACTGTTCTTAGGCCTAAGAAGGGGCAGAATGTGGCACTGTGGCCGCTCACCTCATACTAGTTAGGAAACGGAATGACCAAGAGGAAGGACCAAGGATGAGGTGTACCCTTCAGTGTTACACCATCCGCAAACTACTTTCCCCAATCCCCAAATTGGTCCTACTAATGAATTTCTATCACCTCCCTCCAAAGCCACCAAATTATTAATACATCAGTGGATTAGTAATTGGTTAGGTCAGTGATTAAACCCCAGCCCATCACATGGCAACCCAACCTTTAACACATGAGCCTTGGGGGGCACTTTGTATCCAATCCCACTACGTGATCCCTGACTACGGGTGTTCCCACACACTAGCCACTCCCTCAGATCTCACTTCCTTCATGCCTCTATATGGAGTTTACCTCCCCAGAGATCCCTCTCCTAACCACCGTCATTGACATAACATCCTTCCTACCCTGCTTCATGTTTTCCCCTTGCGTTTCCTTGCTATATTTTACTCCACAACATATAACAGTACAGCAAATATACATGTATTAAGGCATCTCTCGGCAGCTGTCTAGCCTAGAGGAAAGTAAGCCCCCTGAGGCACTTTCTAAGTGTCTCTGCTGTGGGACTAACACCCTAGACAGTGGCCCAAATACAATACACCTTCAATGAATGAAATCAAATGTTATCATGTTCATTGGAGACACACTGTATTTGTGCTTCATCATCAATAGTCAATGAACACAGATACTACATCTGTACTACAATAAGAAATTATGTAAAAAGACACAGCGGTGTGTCAGCTCTAAAAATCTTAAATCAAATAGCATCACCTTCCCAGATTTCTTTATTCATCTCTCACACTGGAATAACTTAAGCATAATCTGGGAATATAGCTCAGTGGTAAAGCAGTTAACTGCCCAACCTGCACAAAGTATTGGGTTTAAGCTGCAACATTGAAAAACAAAATTTCTTATGCATTCAGTGTTTGGGATTCTTAAATGCTGTCCTTTAGACACATAACATATTTTTTTCATGCATCCTAATTTAATGTAACAAAAACGTCCGTGGATGATGGTCGCTTTTATTTTGTTTTACTTGTTTCATCCTTGGATCTCTCTCTAAATCAAACTTACAGTGAGAAAAGAGCTGATCTCTTCCATATCACAATCAGAACTGCTAGAAACACCGGCTGGAGCATGAGTGTGCTGACCTGAATTACGCAATCTCCTGGTTTCTGTGTGTGACATGCTGACAGAGGTTGACACTTAGTGGGTTACTGCCATGTAGCTGTCAGCCGGCATGAAGACTTACGGTCCATTCTGCAGTCAAAATAAAGGAAGGATGACCAAGTCCATATTGGAAACCTCCACTCTCGCACGGTGGCAGCCTAAATCATTTGTCTCCATTTGCTAATCAGTCGCCAGCACCCACTCTGCTTTGCTGAGTGTCGAGATAGGTTCTCTTATGCTAAAACAGAGGGTCCACTAGCTATTCACACCTAAGTGTACTTCGTTCACAGTGGTCATAAAACACACACACGCACACACACTTTTCTCATCAAACTTTTATGTACTTTTCTTAAGTTAATTACGGTCATATATAATGGAAACATAAGCAAGGAAGAAATCACAGAGGAAACATGTCTGACAGAAGACAGGATGTTGACTATGACCCTAGTAGTTCTGTGAAATAGTACAGAAGGTTTGAACCTGTCATCAAGGAGTTCAAGATACAGGATATTCTGTTAGTATTGTGTAGGGTCTTTGTGATCCCCGTTGTTCTTCTAAAGGGGTATATTGTACATTTTTAGATGTATTTACTTGGTATGAAAATGTCACAATGAAACTCACTGTTTCATATGCCACCTTAGAAATTTGTAAAAAGAAATACACTACCCATTTGAAAGTCTACCTTATTACCATATGACATTGGGTAACAGTTGATCATGGAATAAGGCTTTCTAAGAGCCACGGTTTACTTCTCCATCGTCATAATGCCTATCATAAGCAAAGCAGGCTTTTAAAGACTCATAATGAGTAGTGAGGGATGCCATCTGTGGGTTGCATTTATATTGTTATCAAGCTATTCTTTTAGAAGTGACTCACCCTGCTTCTGAATTCGGGACATTTTTCTGGTCCTCAATTGTGAGATTATACCTTCTTTGTTTGTGTACTGAATGAGAGCCTCATCTGGAAATTATCCCATAGCCACACTCCTTTTAGAAGGACTTGGACATTCGGCTTCTTCTTTTCCTTCTGAGTGAATGAATGAATGGATGGAGGAAATCTTCTACCTGTCTGACACTGGTAATTGAATTGCTGTACAACACATTAAGCAAAGGAAATGCAAAGTAGCATCAATTAAATTATGTTCTCGTGCTCAAGAGAGAAGGCTCTTTACAGAGAGACAGGGAGGCTAAATGTTGCCAAGTAATGGGCCCTGATATTAGGAAAGGAAGAGAGATGATAAGTCATGAGTTCTTAAGCTAGGCTCTCTTACAAAAACTGAAAGAAATGAATAACTCAGACTTGGTTTAAGTCATTTCCTTTTTTGAGTCATTTCCAAATGAGCCAATCCATTAGGCAAAGGACATGTAAGATTCAGGTACAAGCATGGAGTTGGGACTGCCTAACTTTTCTGAATATAGGATGTCAAATTTGGGAGTTAACTGGTTGTGCACCCAAAATTGAGCTTCAGAGGGTTCCTCAGTAAGGCTCTTAGCGTAAATCTCAGCTAAAGAAGCCTCATCAGTACCTGGAATCTCACTCACTGACAAGGGCCACAATGACTGGCCCAATGAGGACTGATAATGCTGTTAAATTCATGTTCATGATCTCAGTCAGCTACAGGTGGCTCACTCAGTGACCCTAAAATGCAAGTCTCATTTTGAATCTTCATTAAATGATACTAATGATAGTGGGTGGCATTGCATGTTAGTAGCAAATCCCACTTCTGTGTCTTTACCAGGCACTGTTCTAAGTACTTTGTGTATGCTACTCAATGTCGACCTCAATAGAACCTCATGAAGCCAATGTTGCTCTTCTATGTGATTCAGAACAAAAGTGCTAATTCCAGTGATCACCACTGTGAATGCCAGAGGACTATACTTAAAGACTCGAACACAGAAGGAAGGTATGTTTATGTATCTTCACTGCTCATGTGCATACATGACTATGCACACACTGACAAACACATACCTACACACCACCATGCTTTATTACCCCTTCTTACAGCTTAGGTCAACGGAGATCATTTGCATATATAAAATGCACTTATTTAAGTGTATGTCTGAATGAGTTTTTACATATTAATCCACAATGGACTAGTACCACAATTAATGTTCAGAACAGTTTTTGTGGCTCTGAAAATATTATTTGTAACTTTTCCCAGTTAACCCCATGCACATCTTCTAAGAAAATGTCTTTTGTCACTATAGATTATATTTATACTTTATGAATTTTATTAAAAAATATTTTTGTGCGAGCAGAGGATTGAACTCAGAACCTTTCTTTCATCTGTGGGGGTAAGCACTGTACTCTGAGCTACATCCATAACTCTAAAATAGAGTTATTATAGTATATGTGTGTACCAGTAATTGCACAAATCGGTAGCCCATTCCCTTTCATTTATGAGTGCCATTCCATTGAATATGTACGTACAGATTTATTTATCATTCTATTCATTGATGGATGGTTTTAGTCATTTCTAGTCTTAACTACTATGAATAGAGTTTCTGTGATCATTTGCAGAAAGTCTCCATAAGGACATGCTTCTTTTTCTCTTGGGTAAACTTCTGAGCTACAGTTACCGAGTCAGAGAGCAAAAGCATCTTAATTTTATAAAAGAAATAAAACTAAATGGCCATGGTGGTGCAGACCTGTGTTCTTGGGAAGTTGAGGCAGGAAAATCACAAGTTCAAGGTCAGCCTGAGCAACAAAGTAAGACATTGTCTCAAAAGAAATAAAAGGAAGAGCTGCTGATATTAGCTCAGTGGCAGGAGAGTCGCCTAGCATCTGCAAAACTCTCGGTTCAAACTCCAACAACACAGAAAAAAGAACAAGAGCCAAAACAAGATAAAAAAAGGCTTTTTCAGAGTGATTAAGTGATTTCACCACATCACAGTCTTACCTGCAATCCATGAGAGTGTGAAAGATGAGAGCTGTAGTGTTTTCTATGTTCCCAGTACTTGTTGTGGTCAATATTTTGAATATTAGCCTTTCTTAATGAGTGTGCTATGATACCTCATGGTGATATTCGTTTGCATTTTTAAGTTGACTGTTGAAACAAAGGACTTTTATGGGCTTATTTGTTATTTGTTTATCTCTATTTGCACATATATACTCATGTTTTCTGTCCTTTTTATTATTTGTTTTTCATTAGTGAGTTGTAAAGATTTATTACATCATCTAGATGCTACTAATTGGAAGCTTGACTTCATAGCTCTACTATTTAAGTTGATGAAGGTCAACTTTGAGAAGTCTAATTTATAGGAAGTTTTAATCTTTTATGGCTTTATACATTTTAAAGATTAAGACATCGGGCCGGGCGGTGGTGGCGCACACCTTTAATCCCAGCACTCGGGAGGCAGAGCCAGGCGGATCTCTGTGAGTTCGAGGCCAGCCTGGTCTACAAAGTGAGTTCCAGGAAAGGCGCAAAGCTACACAGAGAAACC
The DNA here is from genome assembly GCF_007827085.1 of Peromyscus californicus insignis. Taxonomy (NCBI): domain Eukaryota; kingdom Metazoa; phylum Chordata; class Mammalia; order Rodentia; family Cricetidae; genus Peromyscus; species Peromyscus californicus. Next base: position 39,934,871 of record NW_026294534.1, on the reverse strand, counting down.
CTGTCTCGAAAAACCAAAAAAAAAAAAAAGATTAAGACATCGTTCAATCTCTAAGTTTTGTAATTTAAATTTTTATGTTTACCTCCATGTGGTGGTTACTATTGATTATCAACTTGATGTAGTCTAGAATCTCCTAGGACAAGAGCCTCTTGGTACACCTGTGAGGGATTTTTTTTCTTAATAAAGAATTTTTTTTATTCATTTATCACAGATCCTCCTCTGCTCCCTTTCCCCCTACTGTCCCCCAAAAAACACTCCTCAATTCCCTCCTTCAACAAGGTATGACCTCCCATGGGGAGTTTGCAGAACCTGGTACATTCAATTGAGACTGCTCCAAGCCCCTCTCCCTGCATCAAAGCTATGTGAGGTGTCCCACCATAGGTAGCGGGCTCCAAAAAGTCAGCTTATGCACCAGAGATGGATCCTGATCCTCTTGAACAGACCAAGCTACACGACTGTCTCGAATATGCAGAGGGTCTAGTTTAGTCCTATGGAGGATCCACAGCTGTTGGTCTAAAGTATGTGAGTTCCTACTAACTTGGATTGGTTGTCTCTGTAGGTATCCTGTGAGGGATTTTTATAGACTGGGTTAATAGACAGAAGAAGACCCACCCTCAATGTGAATGGCCCCGTCCCGTGGGCTCAGGTCCAGCAGCATCCATCACTGACTTCTTCCTGACCACCTCAAGCTCCCATAGCCAGAGCTTCCCTGCCATGATAAACTGTACTGTTGAATTGTAAGCAAGATAAGCCTCTTCTCCTTTAAGTTGCTTTTGTCACATTTTTTTAATCATAGTAAGAGGAAAAGTAGCTAATTCATCCCATAGCTCGTGTTCTTCTATATTTTGAGTTAAATTTTGTTTAGAGTTCACAGTAAATAACAAGATAAATTTCAATTTCTCCTTGCATCTTACTGACAAGAACATCCTTTCTCATTAAATTACTTTTTTGCCTTCAATGGAATCAATTGACCAGGCACATGGGGTCCTATTTCTTGGGATGATAAGTTTAGTTTAAACATTGGAATAAATATCAGGCACAGGTTTTTTTTTTAACCTCCTTAACCATTAAATGAAAATTTCATCTCACGATGTTGATGAAGACAAAACTTGCAAAGCCAGTTTTCAAATCTTAAGACATTAATAATTATAAGATTTGAAGTGATTGGCATTGCATTTTCAGATGGAAATAGAATGGGAGAGCAGGATTGCCTGGACATTCCTAGTGCCTCCTCTCACCTGCTACCTTGCCCTTCCTTATCCCTGAGGGAGTACCTAGTGGAATTGAAGTGTCATTCACACCTGAACAAAAGTGACCTATTGCTTGACACTTGGAAAGTGAGATTGTACCAAGAAAACACATGGAAGGCCATCCTGAACAAAAGGGTAGAGAGCACAAAAGCTTGTAGCTTTCCTGTTGGCCTGAGAGGTTTCTGTAGTAGAATTATTAAAGGTAGGACAGAGCATGGCAGGAAGGGGCAAGTGAGATAAAGGGAGGTCTTTATCTAGTATGTATCTTTATCTTCTTTATAAAGTAGACGCATACTGCAGGAAACATTAAGAACAAGCTCTTGCAGACCCACTTACTTGCAAATTATGGAGGTACTCTGTTGCTAAAGTTTTCCTGCCTGGCCCACAGTCAGGGCAAATCTCTCTCACCTGCCAGTCCCACAGCCGCTCAGACCCGACCAAGTAAACACAGAGACTTATATTGCTTACAAACTGTATGGCCATGGCAGGCTTCTTGCTAACTGTTCTTACAGCTTAAATTAATCCATTTCCATCAACCTATACCTTGCCACATGGCTCGTGGCTTACCGGCATCTTCACATGCTGTTTGTCATCATGGCAGCTGGCAGTGTCTCTCTGACTCAGCCTTCCACTTCCCAGCTTTATTCTCCTCCTTGTCCCGCCTACACTTCCTGCCTAGCCACTGGCCAATCAGTGTTTTATTTATTGACCAATCAGCAACACACTTGACATACAGACCATCCCACAGCAATACTCTGATCCTAGAGTCAGCCTAACTTGATTTGGTGGCCAATAAAGAACCACCTAGCCAAGGGGATGCTTTGATGTTAGGGAGGATGTGAGATGAACTCGGGACTGTCTTCAGCAGAGAGAGTGCTAAATCAGGAACTATTTAATGAGATTCGTGTTTCAAAACAATGTTAGGTGATACCAAATCGGTGTGGTAACTATTATAATAATGTAGATTGAAGTAACTCTGATGGAAACCAGACTGAAAGGAATTAAACTAAGTTCTCTGTGCACATGAAAAACAGTCTCTTTTGGTGTCTTGGTCCATTGAGGCAATTCTAATAGAATATCATCAGCTTATAAACATAAGTAATTTATTTCTCACAGCTCGGGGTGCGAGGAATGCCAAGATTGAGGCAATTGCACTGTCTAGAGAAGGCCTACTTTCTGGGTCAGAGACGCCTTCTCTCTGTACTGTTACATGGCAGAAGTGATGTTGGAGGTCTCAAGGTTGACTCAATAATACTAGTTCCTGTCCCATCACCCAATCATCTCCCAGAGGCCTCGTCCTTAGACTATCATCTTGGGAGTTAGAATTTCAACATTTGAAGTTGAGAGGGCATGATCACCGAGGTCACAGTGCTTGAGAACTGAAAGATAGGAAAAACTACTTTTTTATTATTTTTTCTTTTCTTTTTTTATTTAAGAATTTTTTTGTTTATTTTACATACCAACCAGATTCCCCTCTCATCCCTTCTCCTTCTCACCCCCCTGAGCTGTTCCTCCCACACCCCAATCTCCTCCACCGAAAGGGTAAGACCTCCCATGGCAAAGCCTGGTACATTGAGGCAGGACCATGCCCTCCCCCCTGCATCAAGGCTGAGTAAGGCATTCCCCCATAGGTAATGGGCTCCAAAAAGCTACTTTTTAAAAATTCATATTTTCTTAATGACCGTCATTAAAATCTTCAAATTTTAATCACCACCCATGAAAAAGTTGTTTGCCCATCTCTCGTGGTATGAATGTCTACACCTTTACAATGCACGCTCCATAAAGAAAAATAGCTTTTTGAAATAATTAACTTTTATGCTTCTGAGTGTTTTGCCTTGCTTGTATGTCTGTGTAGCACAGGTGTACCTAGTTACTGTGAAGGCCACTGTGGAGGATCCTAGAATTATAGAGTTATTGATGATTGTGTAGGTGTGGGCAACTGAAGGTGGGTCCTGTATAAGAGCAGCAAGTGCTCTTAACCATCTCTTTTTGGTTTTGTTTTTCCAAGTTTTGTTATCAGTCTATTGTTCTGGCCTCCCCACAGCTAGAGAGCCACACAGGTGAGCCACAAATTCAGGTGAGCCAGGCAGGACACAAAGTAGTAGGCAGTAACAGGGGACACTCTCAAGTGTAAAAACAAACAACAGCCAAATTGACCATTTCAGATGAGAACACTCTCACAGGATGGCAGTGGGTGATGCCTAAAAGGGATCATTACAAAGGGAAATACTGTCATGGGTGAGAGCGATAATGGCCAAAGAGACCCTTATGCCAGCCTGTGTGTTTCAGTAGGCTTTATACCATTTCTAGAAGTTTCAGAAACAGACAGCTTTTCCTGGGAGATGGTTTTCTGTACAGGTGACTCACAGGCCCATTTGGATTAAGACTTTGTGCTATGCTCAGAGGAAGAGTTAATCTTGTCAGCTTGTTTTTTATTAGAAAGCCTCTGGGCTAAAAGTGATTGTAGAATCTTTCTGGGAGTTTAGAAGGGGCAGCAATCGGCCTCAGAGCCCATTCTTTGGACCAGTGATCCAAATCCAGAGGTTTCAATTCTTAGTTTTAAAAGGTGCTCATTCTTAGGAGGGTGCCTATCCTTGTGACTTTCGAGCCTGTTACCTGGCTACTTACATTTGTAATTGACATATAATAACTATATATTCTCAGTACATCTCTGCAATGCGTAATGGCCAGATCAGTGTAACTGGTACAACCACCATTCCTTGGGGATAGGCATGTTAGAAATTCTTTCTAAATCACCATTTTGAATTATGCACTTCACTGAGGTGAGGGTGCCTTGCTTCTATTTTCAGACTGTCTAGAAGAGTGCCCAGTGGGCAGTGACAAGCCGTAAATGCCAGCTGTGTAAAAATATTTAAAGATCAGAAAAGTCATCTTGAATCTGAAAAGGGTACTAGAAAATGGAAGGTGACTCACCGTGCCAAAGCATTCTGAGATGTCTCTTTGGTTGCTTGCACAAATGCAAAGAAATCATCAGCTCCCATTCTTCAGATTCCCAAAACTTAAAAAGGTACTAGAGATCCTGAGTGTCTAAGCCAAAAAGGAAAAGCTACGCTTCTTAATGGAGTACAGATGCTGAACACATCTGCTTTGTGAGTGGTCCTGCAGATGTGTTACATTTATGTGGGCTACATCTGATTCAGATCATCAGGCAACAAATATTTATTCAAACTCTCTCTTTATTTAGAAGGCAGTCAAGTTATGTCAGTAAGAGAGCTACTACATTGGGGTAGTATATTAAACAGTAGGAAGACATGATCTCTCTTTCTCTCTCTTACTGCAAAGTAAAATAGCTTATCATTGTAAATCACTCTTACCAAAATAATGGTATTTGGAAAGCGATCGTTTTTTGCTTGTTTACTTCAGCTGACATCCCTGAAATGAACTATGTCTTGTGTAATCTGACATGGCAGGCCCCCATGCCAACGAACATGTTGCACTATGAATGTTTCAGACAGTTTGCTCTGGTGTGAATCCATGTAGGCTGTGTAAAGATGCTGTTCTGCGTAGTTTATTTTGTCTCTCGGCCATGGAGCACTAAGCCCTGGACATTACTGTGTACAATGGGCTTTGAATTCCATGCCCATGGACCACAGCCAGCATCGCACACAGAAGCTAATGACCGATTGTTATCTTAGCCCGTAGCTTGCATTCCTTTTGATAAGACTCTCCCCAGCAAAGGGGTGGATCAGAAAGTACAGGATTAATTAAGGTCAAATCCCAATGAAACGTGTAATCTATTTTTCTCAAGGAAGAAGTTGGAGGAAGCGCAGGGTGAATTTTATAAACTAAAACCCAATTTTTAAAATGTTTAATTAAACTTGAAAGTTAATTTCCTTCATTTAAAGAGACACACGCAGCATAATTTAAATGTGCCAGTATATAGTCAGACAGGAAACATTCATCATTTCTGTGAACTACTGTGATTTACATTGGTGATGAACCACCCTGAACATCCTAACAATCTAGGCACGTCTAAATCATCCAACTATGATGACTCAAGTTTATTAACAACTGACAGTAAAAATTAGTCTCTGGGAAACCATTGTTTGGTTCCAGTAGTGTGCCATTCCTCAAAAAAAGTGAGTTTTGATGGAAAATGACCAAAGAAGTTACCTTGTGGCTCAATGAACCCATCCTTCCTGGTTAAATGCTTTGTAAAAATGTCATTCTCAAATAGCAGAATCAAAAACAACAATATCTTGCTGAGTTTCAGACTCTTATAAAACATGTTGCTTGGGGGCAGAGAGGGAGAGGGATCAGGTCATTTTTCTAATAACCCAATGTTAATTTTTTCCTATCATATCAAAGTCTTAGAAGAAGTGTAAAAGTGTCTCCCTCAGCTGTCTTATTGTTTTAGCTAAGATATGGAGAGAGTGGACAACCTTGTCTTGTTCCTGATTTTAGTAGAAATGCTTTGAGTTTCTCTCCATTTATGTTGATGTTTGTGGGCCATGGGCTTGCTGTAAACTGCCTTTATTATGTTGAGGTATGCCCCTTGTATCCCTAATCTCTCCATGACTTTTATCATGAAGGAGTATTGGATTTTCTCAAAAGCTTTTTCTGCATCTAATGAGATGAACATCCCATTCTTGTCTTTCAGTTCTTTATAAGGTGGATTACATTTATTGATTTACATATTTTGAACTATCTCTAACATCTCTGTACTGAGTGGTTTTGTGTATCAACTTGACACAAGCTATTGAGTCATCAGGAGAAGGAGCCTCAGCTGAGGAAATGCCTACTTGAGATTCAGCTATAAGGCATTTTCTCATTTAATGATCAATGGGGGCAGGCCCAGCCCATGATGGGTGGTGCCATCTCTGGGATGTTGGTCCTGGGTTCTATAAGAAGGTGAGCTGAGCAAGCCATGTAAAACAAGCCAGTAAGCAGCACCCCTCCATGGCCTCTGCATCAGCTCCTGTCTCCAGGATCCTGCCCTGTTTGAGTTCCTGTCTTTGCTTCCTTCAGTGATGAACAGCAATGCTGAAGTGTAAGCTAAATAAACCCTTTCCTCCCCAACTTACCTTTTGTCATGGTGTTTTGTCACAGCAACAGAAACCCTAACTAAGACGATCTCTGAGATGAAGTCTACTTGCTGAACATAGATACATAATCTTCGTTATTCTGACCCCATATTTCCCAACATTGGCATTATAAGGATGACTATGTACCTCTACAGGAAGTTTGAGTACAAATAAATTCAAAGAAAACTGACAAATATGTTCAATGGCCTTTCCATTTGTCTGAATGTTTTGCTGTTTACAACTCTGTCAGTAAATGCTGTTAGACACTATAGCTAGCAGGTAATTTGTAAAACCAAATTGTTTGACGATAAACATAACTCTAAGATGACAGTAATCATATCAATAATACAGAAATGATCTGAAGCAATTATAGCTTTTTCTTCAACTTCACATGTGATATTTATATAAATTTGTAAGTTTCTAGAGATGTGTAAAGTTGAGCAAAATCATCTAATGTTTGTGAGCTTCAGTTCCTGCCCCTGTGAAATGACAATCCTAGCAACTATCTGTAAAGACATCTTTGCTGAACTCAGACCAGAAAGGCATGGTTCTCCCACATACACCACCCTGAAACCGTATCCCACAGAACATTGAATAGTCACGGTATCTATCCCCTATATGTCTACTAGATTATACACATCAGAAAACAGTAACAAGCCGGGCGGTGGTGGCGCACGCCTTTTAATCCCAGCACTCGGGAGGCAGAGCCAGGCGGATCTCTGTGAGTTTGAGGCCAGCCTGGTTTCCAAATCGAGTTCCAGGAAAGGCGCAAAGCTACACAGAGAAACCCTGTCTCAAAAAACCAAAAAAAAAAAAAAAAAAAAAAAAAAAAAGAAAAAAAGAAAGAAAAAGAAAAGGAAAGAAACCAGTAACAAACTCCCTTAAACATATTCCTAGAATCTAACAGAAACCATGTTACAAGATCTAGTTTTTAAAAGTAAAGAATATTAAGTAGCCAAGTGACCTGTTTAGTCCACAGGACCAACTGCCTCGTGTTTGGTGGTCATAACTAGAGCTATTTTCCCCACCACTCATTCACCACCATCATAAACTAGCCCCTTAATCTGTGAGCCAAAATCAACCTTTCTGTCCTTAATTTGCTTTGTCAGATTTTTTTTTTTGTCACAGTATAAGAAAAGTCATCAATACATGAGTATTCATCAGTCGGCATGCCATCAACACATCCCCATACCTTTCCTCCCTCTCCCTGATTCCCATGCATTTGAGAGGGGATGGATCAATTGCTTTTCTTGCTCAGACCAAATACTTGATAGAAACAGCATAAAGGAAGAGAGATTTATTTCCTCTCCAGGCTCAGGTAATATGGCACCATGGCAGGGAAGATGTCATTTCTGAGATTCCATGTGTGAATGGCTAGAATTTGGAACTGTGAGACAAAATCAACCTTTCTGTCCTTAATTTGCCTTTGTAACGTGTTCCATCACAGCATAGGACAAGTCATTAATAGATGAGTAGTCATCTGTTGGCACACAGTGCTCTCGCTGTACCTTCTACACCTACCCACCCCATTCATTTGTTCTTCCATCTCTGAGGTGGTCAAGAGACAGAGAGAACCTGGGCCATAACCAGACACCATGATGACACTCAAGGCTTACCTCCCAGCAACCCACTTCTTCCAGAGAGGCTCCACATCCTAAAGGTCCTACAACCTCTCAAACAATTGCACAAGCCAAGAACCAAGTGTTCAAACACATGAGCATGTCCAAACACTTCCCATTCAAACCATAACAGAGAGGGAAAACTTACATGCCAACAGATATTGAAGGAAAAAATTCAGATTACAATTTTCACATTGTGATTATATTTTCGCATAAAATAAACTGAATAGAATTATTAATTCTCAGAAGTACAAATGGAGGAAATTTGAGAAGGAAACAGATAACAAGACACATACCACTTAAGTAGACATTTAAATTCTCTCTATAAAGTAGACATTAAGAAAAATAAACGCCTGCACTCTAATTGTTAGGGGTAGTAATAACAAGGGATCCCATCATTTAAACTGGAATTTGGGACTTTATGTTTCAAAAGCAGATGAGAAATGTCAAATAAAGTTCAAGGGCAAGCTATGCAAATGGAAAATTAATGGCTTTATTTTTCTCTGGTAGGCATCATTTCCTGAGCGTTTGCAGCAAAGCGTGTGTTTAAACCACATTTAGATTTATCTTTGACATCTTTCTAAAGAAAAATCGGAATTAAAATGCAATTTATTTATACTGTGTTCTTGTACTTCGTACTCTTTCCATTTATTTAGCACTAATGTTGTAGGGAGAGCTTTTTTTTTTTTTCAGAAAATGTCAAAATGAACAAATTACTCAAAATGGTACTGTTGGTTCTAAGTAGGCCGTTTTGCTTTATAGTAATGTAATGAATTCTCTAAATATTAGGACATATTTTTAAGAATTTTTCAAGCTAATTTTCATGACTCATGATAAGAAAACTGAATGATAAGGAGAAACATACTGGAAAAAATATCCAAGTATACTTTGGTACCACCCAGCCATTTCTTCAGGGCAACTTTAAATCTAAGTCAAGTCACAAATGGATTGAGACTGGTGATCTCACGTCGTCCTTTGGAAAACTATGTATATCACAAAATCTGTATACATTTTGACATAGTTGGCAGCCACTCTTTGAAATAGGCTCAGAATCAACTGAGCATAGAAACTCAATTTGCCCAAGGATATACTGGCCTTTAAATAAAGAAGGCCGATATTCTCTGGTATAACAATAGAGAAATCTCCCAGCATCTATAATTTCATGTATGCTAAAAACTGTAACAATCTTGGTTTCAAGTCATCAGCTGTTCATAAAATGATTATATATACTTTTTAGGTACGGAAGCACAATAAATGTGCTTTTAAGCTTACTTGAACACATATTTTTAGAGGACCGATTTCATTACATGTTTTCTTTTATTTCTCCCAGAAGATTGTTTTTTTTCTGTTCTCTCTCCAGCAGCCCTGGTCATGCAGAATACCACCTGCTGCTCACACAGCCCTGTGACAGCCACTGCAGATCACTAATGGTAACACGGCACTAGTAAACTGATGACTGTGGCTGTCTGATCTAGCCCAAGGGTGCAAAGGGCCTGCTCAGAGAAGGCATGATAAAGCTACTTAAGAACTGCGAGGTCCAAATTAGGAATAAGTAGATGTGTAAGCAATTATCCATGGGCACATACCACCTTAAAATAATTGGAACCACTGTGCACATTGCTTAAAACTCCCTGATGCCTGCTATCAACTTGGATCTTCACTTCTGTGCTGGCCCTGTACAAATACAGGAGAAAAGCGAGAGCACTCTGTACGTAGGCAGTTATTTTATATGAATATATTTTATTATTCCGTGATTTAGAAGTGACTTCGGAGCAGGTCATTCAGAAATTTACCTGTAGAGCACGTCAATGTTATTTTATAAAACAAACTAATGCATAAGGACATGTACATATGTAATATGTGTATACATTTGTAAGTGTAGAAATATATAAATACATATATAGAGAGGTATATTGGGAGAGGTTTGGGGACTATTCCCAGGGTCTCATACATGCTCTACATTCATTTTACCACTCCAAAACCCACCAATCAATCCCCAATATGTTTGCAATGTTTTCTCAGTGTTTAGTTACTTTTCTGTTGCTGTGATAAAACACTATGATCAAGGCAACTTAGAGAAGGAGGAGTTTATTTGCACTTATGGTCCCAGGGCATAAGAGCCTGTCTCCATTGCAGTGTAGAAAAATGGCAGCAGTCAGGCAATGTGATGGAGCTGGAAGCTGAGAGGTCACATTTCAAACCATAATCAGGAAGCAGGGAGAATGAACTGGAAATGGCATGAGTCTTCTCAAAGGCCACCTCCAGTGACGTAATTCTTCCAAGAAAACCACAACTTCTAAGCCTGCACAAACAGTGCCAGCACATAGGTACCGAGTTTAAATGAGAATATGGGGGACATCTCATTCAAACCACCACATTCCACTCCCTGGCCCCCACAGGCTCATGGTCATATCATAATGCAAAATGCATTTAGTTCACCTTCAAGTGTCCCCACCGTCTTTCACACCAAGACATCTGAAGAGCAAAAGTATATTGTAGCTAGAGTTTTCCTGGTCCTGCCTGGCCCACAGTCAGGACAAATCTCCCTCACCCGCCAGTCCCACAGCTGCTCAGAACCAACCAAGTAAACACACAGAGACTTATATTGCTTACAAACTGTATGGCTGCAGCAGGCTTCTTGTTATCTAATTCTTCTATCTTAAATTAACCCATTTCTATTAATCTATAAGTTGTCACGTGGCTCGTGGCTTACCGGTATCTTAACATGTTGCTTCTCATAGCAGGGGCTGGCAGCGTCTCCTTCCCTCAGCCTTCTACCTCCCAGCGTTCTCCTCTCTGCTTGTCCCGCCTATACTTCCTGCCTGGCTACTGGCCAATCAGTGCTTTATTTATTAACCAATCAGAGCAACACATTTAACATACAGAACATCCCATGGCACTCACTATATTGTCTCTATGGGTTGTTTTTTGTTTTGCTTTTTTCAGGAAATCTTTTATTTGAGTTGTGAAACTTCCAGTGACCTAAAAAAAAAACCTAGCTCGCCAGGCTTACTACTGCTCAAGTTTACTTTTTATTTGATCATGGTGACCTGCTAACGCTGGTCACATAAATTTTAAATTTTATGCCCCCATCTTCAGTAGATGTAAGTGAAGATAATACATTAATACTCAGAGTTAAAGAAAGGAAAGGAGAGAGGAATGGTGGAAGGAAGAAAGGAAGGAAGGAAGGAAGGAAGGAAGGAAGGAAGGAAGGAAGGAAGGAAGGAAGGAAGGAAGGAAGACCAGTATACGACAACTAGCCTGTGGACAAATTTGATTGCGATCATTAGAGTAACTCTCTTCTCACCAGGAAAGGTCATTGAGCTTCATGGAGGGGTTACTCTATCACCTTGTATATCTCTAATACAAATCACACATAAGCAAGGGAGTTAAAATACTCATACTGTATCTTAAGTTATTCTAGTTACCCTCCCACTCTAATTTTAGTGTATCCAAATCATCTTTATCATATAAATGAAGTTTGAAAATGTCAGCCAGAATCCAAATTCCAGAATTTTATTAACAGCAAAGAGTTGAGTCAAGTGGTTGTGAGAGTAGATAGCTCTGCCTCTTCTCCAGGGCCTTTGCCTCCGGAGGGTCCTTCGGACAGGTGAGTGCAATAGGTGTTGGCCCGTGGGCAGCCCCAGTTTGGGTAATGTTGTTTCTCTTACCTGCAGTGGATGGCACACCGGGAAAACTTTGCTTTCCAGCTGAATGGATTAAGGGAAGGGATTTGTTTTGGATAAAGCACGTTGCTCTGATGCCAAGCACAATCTAGCTATACAGTGGAGAAGCTCTTCGTATTATCTTGTATGTGATAAAGCACACCCACATAAGTCGCATAGCACAGTGACCCCCCCCACCTTGTAATACCCCAAATGAGGGGCTTGTCCCCTGCCTCCAACGTAAGTAAAGCTTACAGTTACAGCTGTGTATAAGACGCTCAAGCCATACTTAAAAATAAAAAACGCTCTGTTCTTCTCAGGATTTTAGCATTCAAATGCCAGTACTCAAATACCAAACTCCTTATCAGCACATAGACGGAAGGAAATGAAACAAAAAATTCAATAAATGATACACTGAAAATTTTAAGCTGGATCTACAAGTGTCTACCTAGTGATTAGTGAGAGGTGTGCACTGAATAGCCCCCCCCCCCCCCCATTTTCTCAAGCAGACAGCAGCTACATGTATTTTACTCCAACCTGGGATTGTTAATGTGTCTTATGATTTCCCAGACAGCCATGTTTATGCTGTTGAATGTCTTGATGTATACTGTGAGCTGGTTTCTTTGAATACATTTTAGAATTGATTTCTGCTGAAGATACAGCATGTTACCACCATAGCAAGGGAAATAATTAAATTTGGTCATACTGCTTATACAGGAGTGATCTGAACTCCTCGGTGACTATTAAAGTTCAGAATAATGATACATTTCAGAAAAATGAGTGATACATTAAAATAAAACAGTGGCTATTTAAATGTAAAGATGGTTCTAGTTTCTGAGTTTTGTGTTCTAAATTCCTTCTTTTCCTGTCACCCTGTCTCTTTCTTTTAATCTGCTGTATAATGCTTCAGAACCAATGCCCGCCTGCAGCAATATTTTGTTTTTTATTAAATTTCAAACCCTGAATTTACCCAAAAGAGCAAAGAAAACTATTTTGAAACTTTGATCTTATCACCAAGTTTCCATTCTAGAAGGGATATACATACTGCAGGCCAAATTCAGCCATAATTCTCTAAGAAAATGTAGCCATTTGAATTCTGGAGGAACTGGGATTTTTTTGTGTGTATGACAAGTTTCTAGGCCTCCGTTTCAAATAATAAGCTGCGAAGCTCTATGGCCCAGAGTTAAGTCCTCCAATGAACTGTATATATTAAATCCGAGCCTCCATCTTCAAAGGCCCCTAGTAGTGGGGAGATGCTAAGATGAAAGGCTTGATCAAGAGAGGTAATGAAAGCTTAATGGATGCTTGTTGTATAAGTAGGTGCAAAGGGGGAAAAAATGATCATTTTAGGTATTCACAAGGAATTTCTGAAGAGTTTTGTGTTTTATAAGTAATTAATTTGGGATGATTAACACTCAAAGGTGACCCCCTAAAAGACCATGGGTCAAGGCTAAGTGCCCAGCTCTCTCTTCTGTTATGGTTTATGACTGTTTTATACTCCATATAAGAAAAAGTCACTCAATCCAAGAAAACTAGAGAAGAGCTGACCTCTCCAGAATTGTTCTATGAATTGATTCAGACTAATGCCATGACCTTTGATTTTTTGAGGTCTCTCCTAACAGGCCTCCAGGGTATAAAGGGCATGATACATTCTTTGGGGGTGGAAATAGACTGATTAAGACCTTTGACAAAACAGTTTCAGAAACGACAAGCAGGTGGTGGCCATGAAGGCTTTTGTTCCAACTGCGCCCAGACCCAGGCACTCAGCAAATGGCTCACCCATCGACAAAGTGATGTATAGACATAGCATATCAGAAGAATGGGTGATAATTTTACCAAGGTTTTCTGAGCTTCAATCTTCAGGAACAACTCTATCTAGTTATTGGAGATTTGTATGTGTCAGATGATTTGCACTGGAATGAGGTGGTTTTTTTGTTTTGTTTTGTTTTTTTTGTTTTTTGTTTTTTCATATATATTCTGTTTGAAGACAAGTCTCGCTATGTTTTTTCATTTTATCATTCATTTGTCTGTATAGTACTAGAGCATTGAATCCTTCTGACCCTGCCATCCCTTATCAGCTATGTTCCTCCTCTTTCTCCCCTGACCCCCTGCCCCAACACATTGAATGTCTTAATGAAAGTAGGAGAAACGATGGTCGTTCTGACATCATACCATGATCGTGTTGATGGTGTTACCTTCTCATATGTATTGTGTTACTTGTTTTCTGTACACATTCTGCTGAACACTGCCAACATATGACAAGCACCAGCAGGAAGTCGGCTATAAAACCTGCATTTGCCACAGGTGACAGCGTAAACATAGATGCAGGGACAAACATTAACAAAACAAACATGAAAATTAAGGTGGAAAAAGAAAGAATGTAGAGTAAGGCGTTGGTTGGGTATCATGAGTCTCTTATTTGGACTGCCAGACCCGAGATAGAAAAATTCAATACAATAACTGAAGAAATGTCTTCAGCCTTTTGTGTGACCATCAGCGATCTCTGAATTCATGAGATGTAAGAATAATGGTTGTTAGAAAGTTGACAAACTCTACAAGGGCTTAAAAATCAAATTCTCAGGTTGGGGAAATAGTTCAGCTGGTAAAGTGTTTGTCTTATTGCCATGAAGACCAAATTTCAATCCCCAGGACCCAGGTCAAAATGCCAGAAGCCAGACATGGGGAGCACATGGTTATAGTCCCAGCAATGAAGAGACAGAACTTGGGGTTCCCTGACACGCAGATCTAGGGTAATTGGTAAACTCTGGACCAATAAGAGAACCTGTCTCCAAAGAAATACATGATCTTCCTAACGATGACAATGAAAACTGTCCTCTAACCTCCATAAACTGTGTGCACATATTATGTGCACCTGTATATACACAAATATGCACACACAGCCATAAATACACATAAAAATGAACTAAAACAAAATTCTCAGATGTAAAAATCTTCTCTTCTATGCAATGTTCTTAGTAACTGAGTTGTAGAATTTAATTGCCAGCCTATGAAAATAAGCTCATTTACATAGCTAAGCAGGTCACAATGCAGAGACTTATTTATGTCCTTCTTTGTTTATTCCTCTTGGTATAAATTGCTACCATGTCATCATCCCACCTTGCACAAAATAAGTAACTAACAACAGCTAACATACATACTATTAGTGGAAGTTTTTGTTCCACCAGCAGCTCCCAAATAAACACACTGAGGCTTAATATTAATTACAAATGCTCAGCCAATAACTCAGGCTTATTACTAACTAGGTCTTATGTTTTAAGTTAACCCATGCTCCTTATTTATGCTCTGCCATGTGGTGGTACCCTTATTCACATGGCATGTTCATCTCTTCCCTCTGTGTCTGGCTGGCAACTCCAGACTCTGCCCTTCTTCCTCCCAGTATTCTCCTAGTATGGCTCTCCTGCCTAACCTTATTCTGTTCTGCTATTGGCCAGTCAGCTTCTTCATTAAACCAATCACAGTGACATACATTCACACAGTGTAAAGGAATATTCCACAGCATTTCTCCCTTTTTGTCTAAATAAAAAAAGGAAGGTTTTAACTTTAACATAGTAAAATTATATACAACAAAAATAGTTATCAAGTAAGAATTACAGTTACAATATACAGTCCATTTGTATTTGGTAAAATTAGAGAAACTAATCTATTATCTATCTTATCTTGGTGAGTCTAAAGTTTTACATCTAATTTACTTTTTATCATAACTAAGGAAAACTGTAATCATAACTATCTGGGCTTCAACTCCATCAAAAAGCCCTGAAGAGTGAAATGTTACCTAATGACAGGGACTTCTGGCTGCCTAGACAGTAACCCTAGGTTCTTCTGTGACATTGGGGCATCCAACTATGGCCTATAGGCCTGGTATATCTGACAGATATTTCTGAGAAGCAGGAATTTTGAAGGACTGTCCTACCTTGTCTTGGCAAAGTTTGGCAGCTACTTTCTTTTGTACCCTGCTGGTCCAGTTTCGACAGTATCTGTCAACAATTGAGGCAAGTGCAGTTTCTTTGCCCACATGGCTAGCTTTTGCCATAAAGGAAACAAACTCCATATGGAGTTTTTTCTATGTCAATCATCTTCATTGGTTGGTGCTGTCAGAAGCAGACATGTCTCACTGTCATGAAAAACCTTAGGTTATTGAACATATTAAATACCATATTCTGTAGTTCTTTGGAGTGTTTGAAGACAATCTATTTATCACAATATATCTTTTTATGACCTTGAAACATGCCAAACATGACTATAAGTTTGACTATTATAGATGACCATTAATCTGTATTTCTTTTTTTACTCTTTTTTTATTATTAAGAAATTTTCTATTCATTTTACATACCAACCACAGATTGTATTTCTTAACTATACATTACATTTTAAATGAGCTGCATAAACACAATACCTTAATAAGAATAGAAATATACATACAGTATAACAAAATTAAATTTTAAAATTATATCAATAACCAAAATCCATACCAATATTTAAGATTAATAACTATTGTTATTGTTGTCTTTTTATTAAAGTAGATTCAATAATCTACCCTTTTATACTATCATTTCTATATCCTCCTTTTTCTTTTAGAACAAGATCCCTGAATCTAATCTTTGTTTAGCTTTTTTCCTGGCCATTACCAATAACAACTTATAACCAACCCCCCTTAAATGATAATAATTATTCATAACACATCTTTTGGGAATGTGGGTATAGTTCTCTAGACTGCTTCCTTCTGTTTGTGGACACTGTTATCTTTGGGGTTACCTGAGAAAATTTAGGATTATGGTCAAGTCCTGACTGGAGTATTCTGTGAAGCTGTATCATCTCAGCTACCAGTCTTCAAGCATTCTTGATGCAGAATTATGAGGAGACTGTAACAGAGACATTTTGAAATTCTGGATTACCTGGGCCATCTGTTTTCATTGGTGTTTGGTCCCCTTGCTCTGAAAAATGCATAAACTTTTAAAGGTAACATACATATCTGCATTCATACAAGTATAGACTGTACATTGTACATAAGTCAGCCACAGATGATTTTTTGTTTTATGTTTGAGCAGGTAAAATATACTTCATGTGTCTTGTAGTTCTTCTTGGTTAATTTCTTTGTAGTCAGATTTTTCAGAGGGTCTTCCTTGAGCAAACCTAATTTTCCTTAACCTGGAATGAGTCCATAGCCTCTCATTTCCTGTGGAAATAAAATCATAGCCTATCCCCCAAAGTAACATATCTTTTGACTTACATTTTGAAGTCAAGATATTTTTAAAATATATAGGCTGATTAAATCTTGCAGTTTTTACATTCCAGTGTCTCTTAGCAGTCAAAAAAATTCAAAGACAGCCCAAGAACATACAGGATCCAGATTCCCTGTGTATTTGCCATCTTTATGTGACTTGTTATAATTTTTATTACTCTATTCCTTTTTTATTATCTTAAGAATACTTTTTATTCATTTAACACACCAACCACAGATCCTCTTTTCATCCCTTCTCCCACTCCCCCTCAAGCCCTGGCCCATTCTCCCTCTGACCATCCCCCATCTCTTCCTCCAAAAGGGTAAGGGCTCCCATGGGGAGTTAGCAAAGCCTGGTACATTCAGTTGAGGCAGGACCAAGCCCCTCCTTCCTGCATCAAGGCTTAGCAAGGCATCTCACCATAAGTAATGGGCTCCAGAAAGCCAGCTCATGCACCAGGGATAGATCCTGATCCCACTGCCAGGGACCCCTCAAACAGACCAAGCTATACATCTCTCTCCGATATAAAGAGGGCCTAGTCTGGAACCAATGTAGGTTCCAAAGCTGTTGGTCTAAAGTTTGTGAGTTTCTATGAGCTTGGTTCAGTTGTCTCTGTAGATTTTCCCATCATGATCTTGACCCTCTTCCTGGTCTTCCACTGGACTCCTGGAGCTTAGCCTGGTGCATGGCTGTGGATCTCTGAATCTGCTTCCATCAGTTACTGGATGAAGGCTCTATGATGACAGTTAGGGTATTCACCAATCTGATTACAGGTGTAGGCCAGTTCAGGCACCCTCTCCACTATTGCTAGTAGTATAATCTGGAGTTGTCCTGTGGATTCCTGGGAATTACCCTAGCACCAGGTTTCTCCCAAACCCCATAATGTCTCCCTCTAGCAAGATATCTCATAGTCAGGCAGTGGTGGTGCATGCCTTGTATCCCAGCACGTGGGAGGCAAAGCCAGGTGGATCTCTGGGAGTTCAAGACCAGCCTGGTCTACAAAGTGAGATCCAGGACAGGCACCAAAACTACACAGAAAAACCCTGTTTCAAAAAAAGAAACAAACAAACAAAAAAAGATCTCTTTCATTGCTCTCCCAATCAGTCAGTCCCCCAGCTCAACCATCCTGTTCCCTCATGTTCTCATCCCCCATCCCCTCTCTTCCGTTGCCCCCGCTACCCCCAGTTTACTCACAGAGATCTAATTTCCCCTTCCCAGGGTGATCCAAGAGTCCCTCTTAGGGTCCTCCTTGTTTCCTAGCTTCTCTGGAGCTGTGGGTTGTAGTCTAGTTATCCTTTGCTTTACGTCTAGTATCTACTTATGAGTGAGTACATACCATGTTTGTTTTTCTGAGTCTGGATTACCTCACTTAGGATGATATTTTCTAGTTCCATCCATTTGTCTGCAAATTTCATGATGTAATTGTTTTTCACAGCCGAGTAATACTCCATTGTGTATATATATCACATTTTCTTTATCCATTCTTCTGTTGAGGAGAACCTAGGTTGCTTCCAGGTTCTGGCTGTTACAAATAATGCTACTATGAACATAGTTGAGCAAGTGTCCTTGTGGTATGATTGAGCACGCCTAGGGTATATGCCCAAGAGTGGTATTGTTGGATCTTGAGGTAGATTGATTTTCAATTTTCTAAGAAGTCACCATACTGATTTCCAAAGTAGCTGTACAAGTTTGCACTCCCACCAACAGTGGAGGAGTGTTCCCTTTGCACCGCATCCTCTCCAACATAAGCTGTCAATAGTGTTTTTTATCATAGCCATTCTGAAAGGTGTAAGATGGTATCTCAGAGTCGTTTTGATTTGCATTTCTCTAATGATTAAGGATGTTGAGCAATTCTTTAAATGTCTTTCAGCCATTTGAGATCCTTCTGTTGAGAATTCTCTATTTAGATCCCTAGCCCATTTTTTAGTTGGATTGTTTGGTATTTTAAAGTCTAATTTCATGAATTCTTTATATATTTTAGAGATCAGCCCTCTGTCAGATGTGGGGTTGGTGAAAATCTTTTCCCAATCTCTAGGCTGTCATTTTGTCTTATTTACCATGTCCTTTGCCTTACAGAAACGTTTCGGTTTCAGGAGGTCCCATTTATTAATTGTTGCTCTCGGTGTCTGTGCTACTGGTGTTATATTTAGGAAGTGGTCTCCTGTGCCAATGAGTTCAAAGCAACTTCCTACTTCCTCTTCTATCAGGTTCAGTACAGCTGGATTTGTGTTGAGGTCTTTGATCCACTTGGACTTGAGTTTTGTGCACGGTGATAGATATGGACCTATTTGCAATCTTCTACATATTGACATCCAATTATGCCAGCACCATTTGTTGAAGATGTTTTCTTTTCTTCCGTTGTACAGTTTTGGCTTCTTTGTCAAAAATCAGATGTTCGTAGGTGTGCGGGTTACTGTCAGGGTATTCAATTTGATTCCATTGGTCCACATGTCAGTTTTTATGCCAATACCAATCTGTTTTTATTACTATAGCTCTATAGTATTAAAAATACTATAGTATTTATATTACTATAGTAGAGCTTGAAGTCAGGGATAGTGATGCCTCCAGAAGTTGCTTTATTGTAAATTATTGTTTTAGCTATCCTGGGTTTTTGTTTTTCCATATGAGTATTGTTCTTTTGAGGTCTGTGAAGAATTGTTTTGGGATTTTGATGGGAATTGCATTGAATCTGTAGATTGCTTTTGGTAAGATTGCCATTAGATTATGTTGGTTCTACCTATCCATGAGCATGGGAGATCTTTCCATTTCCTAATATCTTCTTCAATGTCTTTCTTCAAGGACTTAAAGTTCTTGTCATACAGGTCTTTCACTTGCTTGGTTAGAACAACCCCTGGAAAGTAGGGGTAGTTTATATTATTTGTGGCTATTGTAAAGGGTAATGTTTCTCTGATTTCTTTCTCAGTCCACTTATCATTTGTATATATGAGGGCTACTGATTTTTTTTTTTTTTTTTTTTTTTTAGCAAATCTTGTATCCCAACACATTACTGAAGGTGTTTATCAGTTAGGAGTTCCCTGGTAGAATTTTGGGGGGCACTTATATAGACTATCATATCATCTGCAAATAGTGAAAATCTGGCTTCTTCCTTTCCAATTTGTATCCCCTTGATCTCCTTTTGTTGCCTTACTGCTCTAGCTAGAACTTCGAGTATTATACTCGATTAGATATGTGGAGATTAGACAACCTTGTCTTGTTTCTAATTTTAGTGGAATCACTTTGAGTTTCTCTCCATTTAATTTTGTGTTGGCTGTCAGCTTGTTGTAAATTGCCTTTATTATATTTAGGTATGTTCCTTGTATTCCTGATCTCTCTAAGACCTCTTGAAGGGGTGTTGGATTTTGTCAAAGGCTTTTTCAGCATCTAATGAGATGATCATGTAGTTTTTTCTTTCAGTTTGTTTATATGATAGATTACATTGACAGATGTTCATATGTTGAACCATGCCTGCATCTCTGGGATAAATCCTACTTGATCTAGGTGGATGATTTTTTTAATGTGTTCTTGGATTCAGTTTGCCAGTATTTTATTGAGTATTTTTGCATCAAAGTTCATGAGGGTGATAGGTCTGTAATTCTCTTTCTTTGTTGCATTTTTGTGTGGTTTGGGTATCAGGGTAACTGTAGCCTCATGAAAAGAGTTTGTTTCTATTGTGTGGAACAATTTGAAGAGTATTGGTATTAGCTCTTCTTTGAAATTCTGGTAGAATTCTGCACTGAAACCATCTGGTCCTGGGTTTTTTCTAGTTAGGAGACTTTTAATGACTGCTTCTATTTCCTTGGGGGTTATTGGTCTATTTAAATTGTTTATCTGGTCTTGATTTAGTTTGGGTATGTGGTACCTATCCAGAAAATTGTCCGTTTCCTTTAGATTTTTCCAATTTTGTGGAGTAGAGGTTTTTGAAGTATGACCTGATGATTCTCTGGATTTCCTCATTGTTAGTTGTTATATCTCCCTTTTCATTTCCATTTTATTAATTTGGATTTCTCTCTCTGCCTTTTGGTTAGTTTGGATAAGGTCTTGTCTATTTTGTTGATTTTCTCAAAGATGCAACCCTTTGTTTCATTGATTCTTTGTACTGTTCTCTTTGTTTCTATTTTATTGATTTCAGCCCTCAATTTGATTATTTCCTTGCATCTATTCCTCTTCAGTGAGTTTGCTTCTTTTTGTTCTAGAGCTTTCAGGTGTGCTGTTAAGTCGCTACTGTGAGACTTCTCCAACTTCTTTATGTAGGCACTGTATTCCTTTTTTAAGGAAGGACTTTTTCTACCCTTTTTCTTTTCTCTGCCAAGCCTACGTATGTTTTTGAACACACTGTAACCTGTTTAAGAGGATTTTTCTGTCTGAATTTGTCACTACTGCATATCTGTAACTTTTTCTGTCTGTATGAGCAAAAACTCTAAACCCACCATGCAGCATATTGGTGTAGCTTGCGTTGGTA
This sequence comes from Peromyscus californicus insignis, assembly GCF_007827085.1. NCBI lineage: Eukaryota > Metazoa > Chordata > Mammalia > Rodentia > Cricetidae > Peromyscus > Peromyscus californicus. The sequence continues at coordinate 39,913,593 of NW_026294534.1, read as the reverse complement.
GCTTAAGCCCAAAGGCAGTAACTGGAAGATGTCTCTCTGTACCACTGCCCTGTGAGACTACAGGAACCCACCATGCAGCTTAGCTCACAGTATACTGGCAGCTGCCAGGAGATGCAGCTTTGTACTGTGGCCAACATGAGAGACACAAGACTAGGAAGCCGAGTTTAGCTTCATTTTTGTGTGTTTAGAGCTTTTTTTTTTTTAAGCTTTTTCAGGTCTTATGTGGATCTATGTCCCATGTTGGGTGCCATTTGTTAACAGAAGTTTCTGTCCTGCAAGCAGCTCCCAAATAAACACACTGAGGCTTAATATTAATTACAAATGCTCAGCTAATAACTCAGGCTTATTACCAATTAGGTCTTATATTTTAAGTTAACCCATGCTCCTTATTTATGCTCTGCCATGTGGAGGTACCTTTATTCACATGGCTTATTCATCTCCTCTTCCCTCTGTGTCTGGCTGGCAACTCTAGATTCTGCCCCTCTTCCTCCCAGCATTCTCCTAGTATGGCTCTCCTGCCTAACTTTATTCTGTTCTGCTATTGGCCAGTCAGCTTCTTTATTAAACCAATCACAGTGACATATATTCACACAATGTAAAGGGATATTTCACAGCAACATACTGTCTATATTTAAATTTCTTTAGTTATCTTTAAAAAAGGTCATTGCAAGGTTAATTTGTTGAGTTGGACCAAATAAGTGTCCAACCATCCATTTTTTTCTCATGTCTCCCCTAAACTTTGATAACCTACCCTTTTAAATGATATGTATTTGTTGAGAAGATTCAAAAACATGAATCAAGGCATGGCATTTCATTCACAGGTGCATTGTCTCACGTCTCATCACCTCATTGGCTGTATCACATAGGGTGATGTGAAGATTGGTGAATTTGGGTGATATCTGCTAATCTATGCATTACCAAGGTCCTTGTTCTTTCACATTAAAATCATAGTATCCTTAGTTGATCCTTGCCCGGGTCCAGCATTCCATTAGAGTTAACAACATAGTGATTTTATAAAGCTGTCCACTCTTCATTGGTTCATTTAAGTGCTTGCATATCAATTTGGCTCTAAACCACAACCATGACACTCTTCTCATAGACAACAAGAAAGGCTACAATTATTTCTGACACCAAATGAAGTCACAGACCATGTAGGCATCATAGAATCCACAAAAGACTTGAGGCAAGATATTGAGTAGGGTGAGTTATGGAGACTTCCTTAACAGTTATCAAAACAATGTCTGTGTCATTAGTTTTGGCCTGGTGTAGATGAAAAAAAAATCATACCTGGTCACGAGTCTGTCCTGAGATATTTGGTACTTGCCCATATGGTGCACTATTTTTCTTCACTTAATATTACAAAGTTGTCCTCCAAGCTCTCTACAGATTTTCTCTATTAGATTATATCACAAGGCCACACAGCTAATGTTGAGCCAATTTCTCACTTTATATAAAAGTTGAGCCGGCAGAAAGCTGAAAATTCCTTTCAAGACCTGGTGTCTTCTGTCTTCCCCCAAATAAAGACAATCCAGGAGAATTAAATGTGAGCTGAAATAAGCTTATCCCCTGGAAGACCCAAGGGCAAATGTAAGGTTCTATCAAGAATTAGTAAAGGCTCAGAGAATGAAATAAATACTTGTTTCAAATATAATTTGGGGCATTGTGGACTGGCACCAACCTAATCTTGGAGAGAATAAAAACAAGCTCATCTTTCAAATACACAAAACCCTTTCTACAATAGCTGGGAAATTGGCTCCTACCTGTGCTGTCCCACTAGACACAGGAGGAGCAATTGTTGTCTCTACTTGACTGATGGACATGTCTCTTTGACCCGCTCTGCCACCTTGAGAATGTTTGAGAAAGGCAAATAAGCATCTCTCTGTTTCCACCAGAGTAGGTGATAAAGACTTAATCCTCCTTCTCACTCCTCCCTTTCTCTCTCTCTCTCTCTCTCTCTCTCTCTCTCTCTCTCTCTCTCTCTCTCTCTCTCTCTCTCTCTCCTTTCCTCCTTTCCCATATAAACATTTAAAAAATTAATGCCTTAAAATTTTTAATGTAAGTATTTAAAAAAATAGGCTTTTTCTGAAAGGCTTCTCTCTCCACTCATCTTTTCCATGTATTTTTCTTCTAGAGACTACAAACTGCAGAAGCAGTTTGGATGCTTGTGAGTTTGCATTTACCATCATCTCATTTGAGAGAGAGGGCACTAGCTTTGGTGACAGGGAAGATGAGGTTGAAATACGGGCCTAGCCAGACCTCCCATCTGCCTTTGCCTCCCCTCTCCCAACTCCAGGTTTCTCTTCAGTAAAATTAAGTTTATGTTTACCTTTGGGGATAATTAAGTGATATGTGGAACACACCTGAATCAGTGCCCATAGTGCAGTGGACACTCAAGAAATGACTCCATAATGGCAGCTGCTATGGTTAGTTCTAGAAAGCTACTATGGTTAGTTCTAGAAAGTACCCAGTTACTAGCACTGACTTAAACTCCATAAAGCTGAAATCTTTCCATAAAGCAAATGCAGCCTTTGAATATGATCTGCCTGTCCCAGGCTTGCTGTCCATGGACTAGAGGGCATTTCCCTGTTTGTTCTAACCAAGTCTTTTCATTGCTGCCTGCCACTGTGCTGAAGGCTGATGCTGTCTCTCTGGGTGGGGTCAGAGAACCAGTTTAAAACCTCCCAAACACTTCCCTGTCACATAGCACAAACTCCAACCTCTGCCTTTGTAATGACTCCAGTAGCTCTGTGCCGTAGAATGAGGCATCTTCTCCCACTGTGGAGATGCTGAGATAGCTGTGGTTCTTTGATTTGGCACCCAATGTTAGCTCAGTTGTGAGGCCCAGACTCATCTCAGACAGGCGTTGGCCCTTCCATCTATCATTCCCTTCACCAGGATGGGTAAAGGAGCCTACACTATAGACTCCCAAGTTCTAGTTCACTGGTCTAAGCATTGCTGCAGGCTGGCTGACTTCTTTATAGTCTTGCTTTGGCTCTTCTGTTTCTCAGTGCATAACTGATCTGGGACGTACAGTTGTTACACTAGATGGAACCCTCTCCTGGAATGAGGATTCATCAGTCTCTGTGGATAAAGCCAGTTACACAGAATCTGTACCATATTTGGGACTGTGAGTCCAAATGTGTCCTGCCCAAACCAGTAGATCTTTAGGATGATTTATATTTAGTATTATGTTGGCGTGATCTAAAAAAGTTTCTAGACTAGGTTACTTGAGGTAGGAAGATGTTTTCTTGTTTTTCCTGATAAAATGCCCAGTCAAAGGCAAGTCAAGGGAGAGAAGGTTTAATTTGCCTCCAAGTTCAAAGTTCATGATTATAGCTCATGATGGCTGAGAAATCACAGAAGCAGGAGCTTAAGGCAGCTGGTCATATGACATCCATGGCCAACCAGCAGAACACAAGAGTGCTTATTTCACTTGCTCCATTTTTTTAAATTGAATTATTACTATTGTGTGTATGTGTATGTGTGTGTGTATGCAAGCATGTATGTGCGTGTGTGCACTGACATGAAGCATGCATGCCACAGTGCTTTTGTAGACATAAGAAGCCAAGGTTGTAGGCTAAGCTTTCTCTTCCTACCTCTTAGTCGGTTCTAGGAATGAAACTCAAGCCCCAGGCTTTCACGGCAGGAACCTCTATCCACTGAGCCTTCTCACAAGCCCTCACTCTGACCTCTTTATACAGTCCAGGATCTGAACCCAGAGAATGTTGCTACCCATAGTGGGTAACCCCCCCCCCCCCCAGCTCTTAAGATAATGTGCCAGAGACCCAATGTCCTGGGTGATTCCACATCCAAGCAAGTTGACAACTGAGATCAGTCATCCCAGAGGACCTGCCCTTAATGCAGGTGGCACCGCTGCATGGGCTGGCCTCCAGACGGAAGAAAAAAGAGAGAGTGAGTTGAATATCAGCGTTCATCTTTCTCTGCCCCCTCCCTGCACGTGTGATGTGAGCCGCGACCTAGCTGCCTGCTGCCATGCGGCCTACACCAGGAAGGATTTTACCCTCAAACTGTGAGGTAAAATAAATACTCCCTTACGTCGATTTTGTTGGTCTTTTTTTATCACAATGAGGAAAGTAACTAACATGGTTACATTTAACATACCTGGCCAAGCCTGAAGGCGAGCTGTCTAAACTCCAAATAGACACAGCTGGTTCTTTCCAGATGAAGTCATCCACCATGGAGGCATGGTGGAGGCCTGTGGACAGGGAGCTCTCCATCTATGGCAGAAGATATGTGAAGGAAAAAAGCAGAGAGAGAGAGAGAGAGAGAGAGAGAGAGAGAGAGAGAGAGAGAGAGACTGTTTATTTCTTTAGTTTATGTCTTTAGTCCAAGCATTTTTGTCTTGACTCAAAAAAACACATTGCTACAATGTATCTGAAGCCTGAATGGACAAAATACTCAAAATAAAAAGTACAGGAAATAGAGGCAATAATTTAATGAAACCAACAGTCACTAATGATCACTAATTATTGTTGCTACTTTAAGACTTTTTAAATTCAAAGTGTATAAAGTTTTATTTATGCGACATTGTCCTAGATGCTTAATAACATTATAGTTAGAGTTAACAATATTGGGTTGACCACAAGGGAGATGTAACGTTAAGTCTCCTTACCAGTTTAAAAACTGAGAATTGTTATATACATGCACATACGCATACACACACACACACACACACACACACACACACACACACACACACATTATACATTCCAATGTAAAACTGACATTAACTTACTGTGATGATATTAACTTCAAAGCAAGGAATAAAAATTTAGAAGATCAGCCGGGAGGCAGTGGTGCATGCCTTTAATCCCAGCACTCGGGAGGCAGAGCCAGGTGGATCTCTGTGAGTTCAAGGACAGCCTGGTCTACAGAGGGAGATCCAGGACAGGTACCAAAACTAAACAGAGAAACTAAACTAAAATAAATAAATAAAAATTTACAAGATCCAGAAAATCTAATTGAGGGTATTGTTTATCCGGTATTGACTAAATTGATACTTTTTATCACTTGGAAAATTGCCACTGGTTACTTAGAATTACTGATATAATGCCTTATCATGACTCAGGAAAATACTTTGAGTCTCTTCAATAATTTATAGTTAGGTAATTGGAAAAGCCTGCTTTAATCCCCTTTGCTATCGTGTGCTATCAAAGTTGAAGTGTCTGGGCTCTACTGGTCACTTTTATTGCAGTTCTACCCCCAAATACCTGACGGAGCAGTGCAGGGACAAAGCCTTTGTTTCCCTCGGTATTTCAGGTGATTCTGTCTGTCATGGAAGGAAGGATGCCATAGGACAGCCAGTGCATGTCATGTCAGCCCAGCCAGAAGTGCAAAGGACAAGCTAAAACTGTCCTTTGTCCCTCTTGTTTCCTCCAGCCCAGGGGGCGGGGCCGTCCGCAGCCAGGGGGCGGGGCCGCCCACAGCCAGGGGCCGTCTTCTCCTCTTCAGTCTCTTCTCTCTGAAAAAGCCCTTACGGACATATCCAAAGGAGATCACTAATCTAAGCACTTCTTAATCCAGTCAAGTGGACAATAAAAACAAAAAGTAGACGTCACGTGAGCCTTCATCTTTGGACTACTGATAGTCCCTGGGAATGACATTTCCTTGCATATGATTCACTGGAATTGCTCCACATGCTTTCCAGTTTTCCAGCCTGTTACCCCAGGCCTCAACTCCCTAACAACAGACGCCATGGGCACTAACTAAAAGCCTCATTAAGATAGTCGAATGCAAATGAAAGTGAATTCAGGCTATCTAAATACACAAAAATAAATAAACTTACCTAAATTAAGCCTAGTAGTGTTTTACAACAAAGAAAATACATAATAAATTAGTAAGAACCAAACCAAATAAGGCACTATTATTTCCTTAATTATAATAAAGTGGAAGGTCTATTTCTCACTTTGCAGAAATCTCACCCAGGTGGGTAAACATTTTGCAAGTTTGGATACCACCTGACAAGAAACAATTAAGAAACTCAGTGTTTAATTTGCTAATTTGTTGCCTGATTTAAATTAAAGATAAATTAAGCTGTGTTCTTTATTTATTAGCAAGATTTCGGTAAACAAAGTTTAGAGAAATAAATAGAATTGAATTTCTTTGTGACTGATTTTAATTATACACAAACTATGAAAGACAGCTCCCCCAACTTGTTCCATTTAGAATGATTTCAGAAAGCAAACCTTTGCACTATAATTGGTAGCTTTCAAATAACACCTTCATCTCAAATATTTGTTATTGAAGCTAAGTAACATCCTGGGAAGAAATTCTGAGTTGTATCGATTCGTAAACCTAAATTACTAGCCGTCATTTTAATATTAATGAGTGTGATGAATATGTAAATAATCGCTGAATGTGAAATTTCCATTATTTATAAAACAATTATAATTAATGAGCATTCACTGTCAATATCCACGGCAAGTTAACATGCCATGTTACTAAGAGCTACGGGGTAGTCATAATTAAGCTTGTTAGACTTCCAAAAATTATTGTCACTGTTGCTGACTTTAGAATTTCCTGAGAGAAACTTTATCCCAACTATCAAGATAAAAGAAAAAAATATTCTTTTGTCTATCATCTTACACCTTTCACTTCCTGGGGCTCAATCTGAAAGGCAATGCACCTGCTTAACATCAAGCACTTGTTAGAACTCTCCTTGAGAATTTTTTCACCATCAGTGATTCATAACCACCTCCTTTATGTGAGCCTATGATATAGCTTTTAAAGTCTACATTTTAAAGTTATTTCAGGGGCCCACTTAATCAGGGTTACAGAAGCCCTGTGGACTTGCCTTTATCTCCTTCCCACTTGGATTTTTGTCTCAGCATCCTGTGACCTTGTCTCCTTCTGGAAGCTCAAACCATAGACTGTAGCATTCACTGTCCAAAAGAATAAGTGTGTGTTTGCTCCACACAATCTATTTGGAGAAGTTAAAATAAATGAAAAACAAACCATATTCATTGTGAGCTATAAAATAGATGTAGCCTCAGTAAATGCCAAGAAACTATAGAGGGGTTTAAATGTGCTTTTAAATCTTATCACTCCATTGCTGGTTAGTATTAGTGATGTATAAGAAATAGTAATATCACCACAAAGTGAAAGATCTAAACAGATAAGAACAAGCCCCATGCACACAAGGTCAAGTCCACTCTGTTTATACCCTTTATGTCCCTGCTCCTTGCCTGATGCCTGGCTTGGAGACTCAAAAACAATAACTATAACAACAAATATGCAGGCCTGTCATCCCAGCTATTCAGGAGGCTGAGGTAGGAGAGTGGCCAGTACAAGACAAGCCTTGGCTACAGAATGATATCAAGGCCAACCTGAACTGTTAGTGAAAGCCTGTTTCAAAATTAAAAGTAAAAATAAATTTTGGAGTTCTGCCTCAGTGGTACAGAAATTTCCTAGCACCCATAAGGCCCTAGCACAGAAAAAAAAATAATTAGTCATTAAAAGCAAAAAGAAGGGAAGAAAAAGAGAAGGGAAGAAAGAACAGGAATGCACAGTGTCCTCACCCATTCACTGAGGAACAGGCACATCTGGCAGGTCCCATGAATGGTAATGTCACAGAGGAGAATTGGTGTGCTCTCATTTGACAGGATCCTATGCTCTTATCCTCGGTGAGGTGGAACGTCCAGCGGTAAGGAGCTGGCATCTCTGCTGAGGACATGTGAATCTGAATTTGATCCGCATCATCCATTTTGGAATAAGTCTGCAATCTTGTACATGGACTGTAGATCAGGGAATAAAAGGAAGGGTGTAAGGGCTTTGCAGAGCTCCCACAACGAAGAGCCACAGACTTTTGACGTCAAGGTAAAAGTGGACGTGGCTCCCTCAAAGCGCCACTCTGTTGTTTCACGTGGCCTCGAGCACTTCTTGGTGGCATTTCCCCGTGTCTGACATTATTTTCCTTCTGAATGTATCTGTGTCAGGATTCTTCAGAAAAGTCAGTCGTGTTGCATGAGGGTTTACCCCAATGACTGAATTTTAATCTGACCACCAACCAAAACCTTTTTTCTAAGTCAGGTCATGTATATTCACAGGTATCACGGGTTAAAATTCAACCTCTCTTTGGAAGACACAGTTATACCCAGAACCAGGTGGTAGTGAAGAGTCTTGTTGTGGTGACAGGAGGCAGATGAAGACACTGTCTGTCCAGCTGTTCGGCACAAGATACCACAAGCTGCAACATTCATAAAGTAAAAGAGCTTATTTGAGCAGACATCATCCCAATCAATGTCAAAACCCTTTACATTAGTGAAAAATGTTGTTCTAGTGCTGAAGATTTTTTTTTTTAAAGAGGTTGACTAGCTCACAATTCTGGAGGCTGGAAAGTACAAAGGCCTGGGGTGTGTAGTAAGGTGAGGATGCTGGTGTATCTCATAGCAGAAAAGACAAAAGGCAGTGAGCACCATCATGTAGAAAAGCTCACATGGACCGCAAAGGCACTCTGCCAAAACTAATCCCTCCCTCTGTAACTGTGGTTCTCAACCTTCCTAATGCTGTGACCCTTTAATACAATCCCTTAGGTTGCTGTGACCCTCCATCCATAAAATTACTTTTATTGCTACTTCATAACTGTAATTTTGCTGCTGTTATGAATCATACTGTAAATATCTGTGTTTTCCAATGGTCTTAGATGACCCCTGTGAAAGGTTTGACCCCACAGGGTTATGAACCACTGGTTGAGGGTCATAGATCTAGAGGGCCTTGATCCATCCATGACAGTAAAGTTCTCACAACCTAAATACTCAAAACACCACTGCACTGAGAATTAAGATTTCAACACATGCTTTTTTTTTGGGGGGGGGGAAGTATTGCTATGAGCTCACTATTAACCTAGACTAGACGAGAAGTTGCAATCCTCCTGCCTTGAACTCCCAAGTGCCAGAACTACAGACATGAGCTAACATGCCTGCAAACACATGAACTACTGCTGAATATATTCAGTAAATTAGCCCAGATATGGAGAACTATATAAATACTAGGTTTGGATATAGTCAGTTGGAGGTGTGTGTTACCAACCAAGTTAGACTATCAAATAGACGATGATAGAGTCATCAATCAATGTCCAGGAGACACGACCCATGTCCAAGCTAAAGAACATGAACTAGAGAGTTGTCAGTAGGCAGATGGACAGTCTTTAAAGTCTTGATATTAGATACGTTAAAGAAGACTGAGTCCTTTTTCATTCCAAAGGAATGACAGACCACAAGGTCATTGACAGTGACCGAAAGGATAAGAGGTAAAATAAGGTTAGGACTCTGCCACTCATCATGTTGGGAGCATTTTTTAAATGTTTTCTCTCTAATTCCTACAACACGAGTAAGCAAACATTATCCTCATCTGTTCAGATGAATGAGCTCAAGCTCGTAGTAACTGAGAGAAAGAGAAGAGAAGAGATGGGGAGAGAGTTAGAGGCAGCATGACCCCGTGTGGAAAGCACAAACCAGGCTGAGCTGCTCAGCATCATCTCCTCTTCTTTCCTCCCATGAGCTCTGCAATCCTGTGTGATATACATTCCTCTCTGTTCTTCAGGGTCCTCGGGTGTTCAATGCACCAGGAATTGCACCGTATGATCGCATTACATACATGGAAACTAAAACTGGTACTTCAAGTTCTTTGTGCAGATCATACACTGTACCATTGCCTGTTGATTGGATCAATTTACAGAAACTACATTAGCCAAAACTCACCCGATTCCATACCAGAGGTGGAAACTGAACCTAGGACTCTGTGTGTCCGAACTCCATCCAGCCTCTGTCCTAATCACAGTGAATGTGACTCTTTCCTTAGCATTAGCATAGATTAATTAATCTAATTAGGGAAACTGATGGTTTGGAAAAATGGAGAGACAGTTCTTAAAGATGTTTGACTAAATGAGAAATGCAGTTTTGAGAGGATGAGTTGTTATGAAAATGTGAAAGCAATGAGCGAGAGAGCCTAAGGAAGCCCAGGTCCCATTTCCTTTGTCCCTGTGTAAGTGAAATAAAGTACCTGAGGTAGGTTTTTCAGGGAAACTGAGAAGACCGACGGCTTTGCTTCCCACCTGTCTGACTGAAAGTGACCCTTTCTGCTGTGTTTACCACCAGCTGTGGGATGGCCATGAGGGGCTGACTGAAGTCCATGTGGAGGAAAATAATCAGAGGGAATCAGGCGAGCCTGGTTGCAGAGGGTTCAAACTGAGAACAATCAGCATCAGAGACGATAGGGAAGTCAAGGAGACTCACGACTCCGTGAGAGAGGCAGTTCCTGTTGATTACGGAGAGGCGAAGTCATTCCAAGTAAAGGCGCAGTGAATTGAGGAGTTCTGACAGGTCTGTGAGCCAGGGAAGACAGGATGTGGGCTTCCAGGATAATCATGCAAAGTGCAAATGGGTGGAATGAAGCACTGCAGTGGCCTAAGGAGAGAGTGAAACCAATAGGGGCAGAATTTTCGGACAGGAAGGGGTGGATGATACCACTGTCTTACTCCGGTGAGTGACCCAAATTCCCACCAATGGTGACAAGCAGAGCCGGGGCTGTCCATGAAGAACTGACCTTGACAGGTTTCCATGTGGAGGGAAGAGACTTTACTGTCTGACCTTCTTTTGAAAAGAGGGGTAAGAGTGTAAATTTAGTATAGGATGTTCTAGTGGGGATCAAACATGGAAGGCTACCCCACTACCTAGAAGTAGTAAAGTATAACAACCTAATAAACAATGGGGAGGCTTGAACCACTGTCTTTCTGCTGAAACTGAAATGGAAAATCTTGAGAAATGACGCGATGAGTGAGGGGCTACAAGAGCTAGGAGTTGGGAGAGTTTGAAATCTGTGTATTTATTAAGTAAAAAACAAATAATCTATATAAGGCAGAAACAAACTATTTTTTAGAAAAACTTAACTATTCCAGATTTTTGTTGAAAAAGCAAAATACACACTAAATTAAGCCTGATTTTATACATTAAAAAAAACTCTTGGATGACTACCATGCTGTAGACTAGGGAATTCAGCTTGAAATTTACAGCACTTATATAGAGTTTTTCCTCCATATTTCTTATGTTTGTATTGCAGTAATGAAGAAATATGGAAGCCGTCTGGAGGCCAAATAATATCTGTAAATTCCCATGGATAAAGCCTCTCTTTATATTTCAAAGTTATGACGTTCAAGTCCTGTTATGGTTCCACTTTTATTAGTTTTACCCCCATCAATGCAATTACTGATTGATTAATTCCTATTGGCTTTCCAAAGTAGAAAAAAATGTGGCGGAAATAAAACACGTTAAAGGAAGGGAGGCGAAAGTCCATACAAAGTGAGACTCTGACAGGAGGTCTGGTGCCCCATATCGCAGCTCCCTCTGCACATGGGCTCTGAGAAGGAGCTTTGACTCAAACGGGAGGTCCGGAACGGACAGAATTGCTTGCAGGGTGGGAAGAGAGGGAGACCAACGTTGTCTCTCAGGCTCTGGGCCAAATCGTGTCAAGTAGCATCAGCTTAACATAATGAACAAATGTGTTGAATACAACTCTGCTAGTCTACCCTTCTGCTCTTCAACCCATGAGGCCTGAGAGTCAGGAAAGCAAAATGACATGCTCGGTGTCACCGAGTTAAAAGGACGAACCCAGAATTCAGTATGAGCATCTCTCTCTCTCTCTCTCTCTCTCTCTCTCTCTCTCTCTCTCTCTCTCTCTCTCTCTCTCTCACACACACACACACACACACACACACACACACACACACACACACACACACACACACCATACACATAAAATATATAAATGTCTTTAAAATGATGAAAGAGTAGACTATCCATTCTCCCAAGTCAGAGGCAGGCTTTTACCCCCAAAGATGACTTGTGTATTGATCAGTTCATCTCTCGGGTAGAAACCAGTCTCTGCTGTGGATTCAGGTGTTTCTTGACCTCAGTGGGTTGTCTCTCGTGTAGCTCATCTCTCTTGCCTGGCAGATATTCCTGTGAACCCTTAAATCAGCTAGGAAAGCTTGGTCTTGTAGGCGAACCCAAACCAAGAATTGATAAAAAGATCACATGTATAAAATAAATGTCTAAGATAGACATATTTCCTTATATTTAATTCTGGAACACAAGAAATGAACATTTGAGGGCTATCAGAATGACTGAATTATGGAAACTGTATGTGTCCATTCAATATATGTTCCTCACCCCCAGTTAGAAGACTTGTTCAATAGTAAAGTTAGCTTATTTACACTGTCCTGAGATCCTAAAACTCCATAGCTCTTTTCCTATATATCTAACTTTTAATTTCCATTTGCTTGTTTTTCCATTTCTATTTGTTTTCTTTTGTTTGTTTATTCCTGTCTTATTGAGATAGGGTTTTGGTATGTAGCCCAGAATGTCTTATACCTCACTACATATCTCAGACTGGCATCCAACTAGCAAGCCCTTCCCCCCGGTCTCCTGAGTACTGAGATTTCATTCATGTGCCACCATTTCCAGCTCTAATTCCCAATTTTTAAATGCAAAATATCCAATATTTATTTAATGCAAGCTAGAAAAAAAATGAAACTGTTTACCATACAAAAAATAATGAAAGCATTGGATCAGATGCAGTGGTTTATAGTACATACAATAGAACGTGCCTTGGAGTCTCCTTTAAGAAATCCTGAAATCTAGGTCTACGTTTTTTCTTCCAAAGTTGTTTTTACTTTAATGGATTAAATATACTCAAGAGAAATACACTAGACTCAGCATGAAACATGGATCAAGAAGTTAAAAGTTAATGGGAAATGAGAGGATGCCATCGTGAAGAAGGAAAAGAAGGGCATGCTGGGAGTTTTACCTCCATGCCTCTCCTCCTCACACATTTCCCTTCGCCTGTGATGTCGTCTTTCCTCTACTCTAAATGTCCAAACTTCATTCATGCATTCCTAAATATTTGCAGGATGCATTCTATTATTACCACAGCTTATATTCCTCAAAACATAACAGGACTAGTTCATTCATTGGGTTAAATAGCATCCATTTTATTCATGCTGGTGGTCTAGGTTCATTTGTTTCTATTTGCTTTTGGGCCACCTAAAAGAGTGTCAGGCTTAAATGAGCAATTGAGGACCTATCCAGGGAAAAACTGTCACTTAAATGTACAGGTGTTCCCAGCACTTGAGAAGGAGGACTGTGAGTTTGAGGCCACCCTGGGCTACATAGTGAGATCCTTAATAACAGGTGTAAACTCTGGACTTCAAGAACATCTAATACAGGTCTCTATTCAAATCTTCGGACATCAAAATATAGTAATATAAGACGAGAGATCGTGTACAGGTTACATGAATATTGGATGATTTTATCCATTCTGTGTTAAGAAATAAGCTTTTATCCAAGAGTACCTAGGTAAGAGAAAGTGTTCAATTGTTCCATTTAATCCAGTAGATGTTGGAGGGGGTTTGGATGGATAGAGGAGAGGAGAAGGCATTAAATGTGACCAGAAGAAGAGATAACTAAACTGAGAACTTACAGGGCATTAAAATAGAAGATAGTGATAGTCCAATGTGATGCAAATAGAGTGGGGAAAAGGGACCATCACAAGAAATTACAAGTCTGTGTCTTGGGATAAAGTAAGAGGTTGACTGTATTAGGAGAATGTTCTGCACTCTGTTTCCACGAAAAGGCCCTGTGGCTGAAGAGGATGGGCTGTGATGGGTTGATCCCTGAGATGGAACCCATATATTTTCATTATAGACCGAACTGGTGAGGACTTGCTCAAGTTAAGATAACCCTATAGAGTGGAATTGAATTTCAGGTGCTACAGAGAAGGAAGGAGTAAGTTGCCTGGGGGGGAGCGGGGCAGATCACACCCACCGAAGACCTTGAACCTGGGAGAAATCAATAAAGCCCTGTGGGCGTAGCAACCAGGAGGGAGCCCACTAGGGTCCGTAATAAAAATCAGTGGGAGCTAAAAAAGGGAACCATATGAAAGGGAGATGATGGCCGTCAGAGAAATAACGGGGAAAGCAGTAAAGGGTGATTTCAGAGGCGGGAATTTCAGAGGAGCGATTAAGCAGAATGAAATCAACTGAGGCAAAATGACAAAAAAAAAAAAAAGACCGCGCTGAAGAACTAATAGCTACTGTGATATTTCAAACTCAGAGAAAGAGGTCAGTGAGAATCTTTCCAAAAATAAACCTTGTCTGTAGTGGGGTAGGGGCGGGGGGAAAAAAAATCAGATTTTTAGGATGTGTGCTTTGGGGAAGGGGATGTGCAGGATTAAGGCACAGGGGTGACTTGAAAGCATTTGAAAGAATGCCTCCTTTTACAAAGAATGATTACACACGAGCTGCTTCCATTGAGTCAGGCGCTCTTCCCGAGAGTAACTTAGGCACTTCGGGCTGCATTAATCTTCCTCGGTCCCTGGAGCACCATTAAGTACAGGCAGCGGTAATTTACTAAATTGCATACTCGAAGCCTGAAAGAGTTAATGCGGCTCGGAAAGTGCCTAACATTTACCCAGGGAGTAATTTACACACTGGAAGCATCTGGCTGAATATGGATTCAATTGTTTACTGTACTGTGGGCCTCACAGAAAAGGGGGTCACATGCTTTCTCTTATTGAAAAGTTCTGGGGAACAATTTCTTTCATTTAAGAAATATCCACCTACTGCCACATTCTCCTCTGGTAATCTGTTTTTATAGTGCCGAAAAGAAAAGATGTAGCAAGCAACGTACTTACGCTCTTTGGTTTGCCAAAGCAAACGACTTAATTGGAATTTCACCTTTGTTACGTGATGGCTTGGGGTTCGGTTAGGGTGAGTGATACAGATGTGGGACCAGTCGTGATGTCCTCTCTGGAAGAGGACGTTCTATAAATCTGTACAAATGTTTGTATTTTACCTCTCAGCCTGCCAGAGGACCTTAAGGAACGCTGTCTAATAAAGAACAGGAGAACTGGAAGACATTCACACATGAATCAATGCCAAGTTATTCTGAGACAGAGTGCATCACTACGCATGTCCGGGACTATTCAAATGTCAACAGACCCACTATGTAGGTAACAGTGGTTTGTAAAGCCCTCTGCCTCTGATACAGCCAGCGCTACGGATAGTACACTGTAGGAAGAGAGGGAACACTCAACCCAGAGAGATCCTGTGACCTAAGGGGATGGAGACCGATAAACTGATAAACAGACAAGTACGTGTAGAGTTCCAGACATTATGAGACCTGCTTTCAAGACAGCTTTTAACTGCCAAGATAATGATGCTATTTCCCAGGATGACTGAAACCCAAGGCTGGGGTATAATTGCTTGTACATCTCCAGTCTTGCTTATATTCACAACCGGCATCCTCTGTGTCAGCAACAGAAACGTGTGATCATTTTTATTGACACTACGTCTGTTTGCTTAGAAAGTCTAGCACTGCTGAATCTTACAGGGCCTTTTGAAATCTGGGCTCCTTTTTGGGTCAAAGTTCATCTTCTCTCTTCAAAACTCCTATTAGGTGCAGATCGGAGCAGAAAATCTAACTGTAGGGCATTTGATTTTTAAATGATTTTTGGTTATCTACATAATCTATTTCTATTTACTGTTTCTCCGTGCACTGGGATTGATTTTTTTTTTCAAATAAAATAATGTTTATTCTTTACATTTAATTGAAAAAAATGTTGTACTAAAACACAGAACACAAAAGAATTTGGTCTTAAGAGAAAGAACTCTTCACAAAAATATTCCAATTTTGTTCTGCTCTCTTGCTGAGCTATTTTTAAAAAAATGAAATGTTTTTTTTTTTTTTTTTTTTTTTTTTTTTTTTTTTTTTTTTTTTGGTTTTTCGAGACAGGGTTTCTCTGTGTAGCTTTGTGCCTCTCCTGGAACTCACTTGGTAGCCCAGGCTGGCCTTGAACTCACAGAGATCCGCCTGGCTCTGCCTCCCGAGTGCTGGGATTAAAGGCGTGCGCCACCACCGCCCGGCAAAAAAATGAAATGTTTTTAAGACACATGGTAAGATGTTCCCTTGGTCTCTAATCTTTGCAAAGAGAAATATTTTTTTCACTCTGACTTTTTCTATGTTATGTGAGTATAAACTTCTTACACGTACGATCATTATGATTCTTCTTGGAGCGGAAATAACACCTTCCATTGCTCCGCTTCTGTCTAGCTTCCTTTCCCTTTCGCCGCCCTCCCTACCGGGCTCCCTTTGTCCTCTGGACATCCGGAAGTCCTCGGAATATTCCTGGACTCTCTTTAACCTTCCTTGTTGCTCTGCATTTGCTCTGTCTTCAAACATTTACACAGCATCCTCTCCTTGCTGATAGCCCGTGGGCTACCCTCTCTCCCTTCGAGCTGCTCTCTATTGCGAACACGTTACAGTTGATACAGACACAAGTAAACATGTGCGCCCAAAGTCTTGGGGCATAGATCATATCTGTCCTTTCTTTCGGGCTTGACATCCAAAGCAGTTTGTAGAAATCATATACATATTACCGTCCTGCAAAATATATTAGGTCAGAAATGGTATTTTCTGTTTTATGAATTTAAAACAAAACTTAGGAAGAATAAAGACTTGGCTTCTTTTTCCTCCCTAGCATCACTGCAAGTTGCTCTCACCTAGGTGGAATCATGCATTCACTATTATTTACTCATATTACATTTGTGTGTGTGTGTGTGTGTGTGTGTGTGTGTGTGTTTCATTTCTTTGGGATTGAAAAAAAAAACTTTTTGCCAAGGAGCATAAACCATGTGTTATTTGTCCATTAACCTAAAGTCAAAATGGTCAAGCTAGAATGTTCTAAAAAGCAAAGTAATCATCAGGAAATTATGAAGTAAGCATCATGGGGATTACTCTGATATTGCCATACTAAGGCATACATTTTAAAAGAAATGTCAGATTTTCACAGGCTTTTTATGGCTTGCTTTTTGGCTAAAAAGAAATAGTATGTGAACACACAGATACCCTTGAAAGACAGACAAGAATTTGGCCATAAATATCAATATGGCCAGATTAAAGGAAAAATAACTCGGTAGAGAGATAACAGAGGAGCCTTGGAAGCAGAAGAACAGAAAAATAGAATTCTACTGGTAAGGAGTGATCTTTATTTGGTTGCTGACATGGTCAAAATGACTGCTACCAAAGGGAAGCCCTCAGATACAGCCATTAAAGACAGAGGGGCATCCTCTTACTCCCCCAGCCTGGGGTCTTCACTTGCAATGCAGCTCCCTTCTTTCAGAATGAAGGCAATCACTGTACACAACATCTGTACTTGCTGTTTTGAAAAATACCCTGATAGAAATTTGCATAATTTTCCATGGCTGTGTTCATAAGAGAAAAGTATGCAAGGTGTTTGAAACTTCAGAGCCCCCAGGATATCCCACATTCCCTGGAAACATCACAAGCTTTTATGGCAGCGAGGCCGCTAAGGTTCCCATGGAGAAAAAGACAATAGTCTACTATGGGAATTGAGGACACGTACTTTTTATCTGCAAAAGGCTGAGACTGCTCTATTGATATCAGGTCATTAATCATCATTAGGTAAAATAATCCTCATCTCCGAACTCGGTAGAGATTACTCTCTTGGTTTTATGAATGGAGGGAATGGATCAGAGTTTAAAAGCCTGATCCCAAACCACATCCTCCCTCCCTGCAATGAAGCCGATCTACTAAATCCTAAATCTATTCACTTTAGTTTCTGCATAAGCAAAACAATGAGAGTAAGCCTCACATGGGGCATGGGGATGTACTGGAAAATTGCGTGCAAACTGAATTCGTGTCCAGAAATTGCATTTTAAATAAACAAAGAACAATGCAAACAACCACATATGAATCTTTTTTGTAACATAATTCTTTTATAATATGTTATAAAAAATCACTTATTTTAAACTTCTCAAGAATAATTTAATGGCTGTTATTAAAGAAACCACAGCCCGTGTGTTATTTTTACATTATTCTTTTATTTTGAGACTATAATGTAATTATATCATTCTTCCCTTCCCTTCCCTTCCTCCAAATTCTCCCATATACCCCTCCTGTTCTCTTTCAAATTTATGGCCTCTTTTTTTTTCATTAATTGCTGTTACACATCTGCATATATGTATGCATGTATATATTCCTAAGTATGTGTATAAAACATACATACAAGTAACATTGCCCATCCTATTTTAATGCCTTTCTTATGGTTCTTTCTAAGTAAACTCCCCTTTTGTCTTTATTCAATGGTGTCTAGGGACATGGACCCTTCTCTTTGTTCTTTTATACATTTTCCACATGCCTCACTCCATAACAGAACAAACAGTTCTGCCTCTGTCCACATACACGACCCACTAGTCCAAGTCAAACCCATTCACTGGGTAGGCTGCACATGCACACTGTATTATTAGGGCTCTCATTGGCCAAATGGCTGTGCATTTCTTCTTTTTATAGGTTTTCATCATTGTTTTAAACAATTTTCGTATGGTGTATTTTGAGCATATCCTTTCTCCTCCCCCAACTTCTCCCAGATTCTCCCCACCTCCCTACCCACCCAACCTCACATTCTTACCCTCTCTTGAAAACAAACAAACAAAGAAAACCAGAATAAACAAACACATAGAACCAATAAGAACAAAAATAAAATAAAATAAAAATTTAAAAAGCATGTAAGAAAGATGGAATCCATTTTGAGTTGACTCACTACCCCTTGGCATGGAGCCTGCCCTGGAGTGGTGTATCCAGTGACACCCAATTAGAGAGAATTTTTCTCTCTTTTCTAACAGAGATCAAGTGTGTCTGCTTCCCGTTTTCAATCTCAATGCTGTGGTTTTCTCTGGTTCGAACTTGGGCTAGCCTGGCCTGCGCTGTCAATCTCTGTGAGCTCAAGTGTACATCCCGCCCTGTTGTGTGTGTGTGAGGGGGGGGTGGATATACATTTCCTTTGAGTCATTCACCACCTCTGAACTTACAGCCTTGCTGCTGCTTCTTCAGCATAGATCTCTGAGTCTTGAGGGGAGGTGTTTGATTTTTTTTTAAAAAATGCCATTTAGAGTCGAGTACTCCAAAGTCTCTCACTCTCTGCACCTTGTCCAGTTGTGGGGTTGGGGGGGCGGAAGCATAATTCTGTGTTAATTCCCATGTACAGCAAGAAGAAGCTTCTCTGATGAGGGTTGAGCGATGTGCTAAGGCCACGTCCTATAAAGCTTGGTCCTGGCACCCTGACTAGGGCCAGTGAGGAAAAGAAGGAGGAACAAACGCAAGCACAGAAAATCTGGACTCAGGTGTACTGTGTGCACTCTGATGAAGTGGCGCCAAACTCCGTAGCAACCTGTAACCTCCGTGGGCTTATTGCGTACACCACAGAGGAGAGCGATCAGCTAGTCTTGGTTGGAGGTCTCCGTGTATAAGTAGTCTCGGGTTGTAAACATGATGGAGGAAGAAGCCGCGGTCAGTTGCTAGTTTTTGCACACACTGACTCGTCAATCATTCATAATCACCTGAACTTGGACCAGATGAAAGCTTTGCCTTCCTAAGCCTGACCCAGAAAGAATGACTTTGCCAGTCTCCCATGGGTCTGAGATATAGGTCCCTGACATGATAGTACCTGTGTCAACATTATATTTACTCAGGACTTCATCTGTGCTTTACACATTCACTCAAGGATTCCTTGGCTCCCCACATTCTGATCTATGGATACAGTAATATGTCATCCCGGGTCATTTTAATGCTATGTTCATTTAGCTGAATAATTGTAGCAGATTTTCTCCTAGGGCCATGTCCATGGATTTCCATTTCCATTCATTGACTGAAGCATTATGCACAGTAGTTCTGTATAACTTACCCATTCTCCTGTTTTCTTCCTGCCTCTCATTTCTACTTTCTATTGCTCTGAAAAGATTAAACATTAGATTTCCCTCATATTTCTTCTCCTGAAAATCAAAAGAATTTGTCTTAGTCTGCTCCCTATGGCTGCGACAGAAAAAAATACCATCAGCAAAAGCAACTTGGGGACCAAAGAATTTTTTCATTTCCAGTTCTCAATCATACTCCAACACTGAGAGAATTCAAAGCAGAAACTCAGGACAGGAACCTAATGACAAGAGCTGAGGAAGAGGCCGTGGAGGAGTGCTGCTTCCTGGCTTGCTCACCACAGCTAGCTCAGCCTGCTTTCTTATACAACCCAGGACCACCTGCCCAGGGGTGGCACTACCCACTGGAGGCTGAGCTCTTCCATATCGAGAATTAATCAAGAGAATGCCCCTACAGACTTCCCTATAGGCCAATCTAGATGATGGAAGTATTTTCTCAGTTGAGGTTCCCCTTTCCCAGAAAACTATATTTTATATGAAGTTGACCAAAAGTAACCAGTATAGTGTCCATGTCATCTCGTTTCTCACTTTTCCCCATTTTTCTTAAGGAATTAATTTTCTCATGGCATTGTGAGACAGCACTGTGTTTCAGGGTACCACACCACCCTGCGTTTTCTTTCCACATCCCACCCCTCATTATATTCAATGCCATCCAAATACTCCAGCTCTGCTGTTTTATTCCCAAGATTTTTAGGAGTTTGTTGGTTCTTTTTTTTTTTTCCGTTTTTCGAGACAGGGTTTCTCTGGGGAGCTTTGCGCCTTTCCTGGGACTCGCTTGGTAGCCCAGGCTGGCCTCGAACTCACAGAGATCCACCTGGCTCTGCCTCCCGAGTGCTGGGATTAAAGGCGTGCGCCACCACCGCCCGGCCGAGTTTGTTGGTTCTTAATCCTTGTCCTTATTATCTTCACAGGACACTAAGGAAGGTCTTCATTTCTAAATCTAGTGGTGAGGAGTTCCCCTGTGATTCAACCCCCTTGACCTCTCTTCAAGATCCTTCAAATCTTTGCTCTGACCCAGAGCATTGTGGGATGTGTGCTCCCCATCTCGCTCAAAGCATGTCTTCTCTTGCCTTCTTTCATACCCTACCTTCATTTATATGCAAGTCTTGGAGCTCTCTGTTTAATTCTCTTTCCCTTTAGATGCTTTCTTATGGGTCACGCGCAGAGCTACAAAATCTTCACAGGATTCACAAGAAACAGGAACTTACATGTAACCATTAAGTAGTGATATAGACACACATCTGTGGACAAAAAAAAAGATACTTGTTTGTGAAAAGACTCATAGGAAAATACTAGCAACTAAAAAGTAGCAAAAATGTCAAAATGTGAAAGAAGTTCGGGTTGGAAAACGGGCATGTGTTTATTGGTTTCTTCGATGCATGTGATCTCAGAATACATAGCTACAAATCTCTATTTCTAGGAGCCCTTGAGGGAATGTGGAACCTACCCACCTGAAACAAAACTCACAGACTTCGGACTTGAACCTGGCTCCCTTCTAGTGGTTCATCTTTGAGTTCTATCAGCCTTTCTGCCATTTCCTGTTTTGCCCTTGAGCTCAAACTACCCTTGAGGCCATTTTTTTTTTTCATTTATATCTTACCACATTCAAAGAGTTAGGGAGTAGCAAAGGCAGAATTTGAATTGTGTCTGATTCCAGATGTCCTGCTTATACCAACATCCTAAACCTCTGGAAAACAGGAAACATGAACAAAAGTTTCCTTTGAAATCGTGGGAGGGAATCCAATAAGATGAAAACCTCAGGAGCCCCTGGGAGGTGGATAAACGGCTGTTCACCCTTCATCCGACTCTCCACCTCTGACTGTAGTACTCAACAATCTTGTTCCCAGTTTGATACAGATTCAAAGGAATTGTGTTTCCCAGTAAGGCTGACAATCCTTTTTCACAGACTTAACCATTATCCATTTGATCCCCTTGCCACAGGTTGCAAGTGAAACCTGAGTTGCTACCTCCTCTCTAAATATGCATACAGCGCTGCCCTTCACTTTGCCATTTAAAATGAAGGACTCCTGCAGAATCACATTTTGGTCTAGCTATTTTTCTAAATTTCTGTCAGACAACACCACAAGGAAAATGTCATAGCTGAAGTACACATTTCTAATTCCCCTTGGCTTCGCAGGGTGTGTGTGTGTGTGTGTGTGTGTGTGTGTGTGAGAGAGAGAGAGAGAGAGAGAGAGAGAGAGAGAGAGAGAGAGAGAGAGAGAGACAGAGAGACAGAGAGACAGAGAGACAGACAGAGACAGAGACAGAGACAGAGACACAGAAGGGAGAGAGACAGAGAGAAAGAATCCTCCTCCCAAGAGAAACATGTAAGAACAACAGAAGGAAGAAATGATGCTCATCGCTAAGACTCTGCTAAATTGTCACGGAGAGAGCATGGTCTCCTTGGTAAAACATGGAGAGTGCTGAGCTGGAAGACGAGGGGGCAAGCAGAAACAGAAACAGGGTAGTTTAGTAATTAAATGGGGTAGGGGGTTAAACAATGAAATGAATATTTTTTTTTAAAAAATGACAGTCAAAAGAAATCACAACTCCCAGCCCAATTTGCAAAAGAAATAGGATCTGTCCCTCGTTTCTTGTCCTCTTGGCCCTGATGTCCCTGCAGCATCCCTGCCTCCTCCTTCCTTCACAGTGGAAGAGACTGGGAAGGAAGGAGGTCTTCCTTGTTGAGCCCCACTTCCTGGTGATCTCTAATTCCCCCCACTTTATTTTCTGTTGCCTGGATTGTATTTCTTGCTGTGCCATCATTATCCTAGCCAAGTTCTCCCCACAAACCAGAACAGATCATCTTAAAATCATTCTCCAACGGGGTCATTGATCCTCTCAGCAAACCCTTACCTGTGGCTTCTGCTAGCCCTCCACCAGGTTCTGATTCCGCCACCCTTTGGGGATGGGGGTGGGGCTTTAATTCAGCAATAGCTGCTTCTACTTCCTCTGCCCTTGCCTAATGCAAACTGGAGGAGAAAAAAAAAAGAAGAAGAAGAAGAAAGAAAATTAGTTGGTGACTGTCAAAGGCAGGGGTGGGCTGGGTGGTGGTGGCACCCGCCTTTAATCCCACCACTCGGGAGGCAGAGCCAGGCGGATCTCTGTGAGTTCGAGGCCAGCCTGGGCTACAGAGCGAGATCCAGGAAAGGCGCAAAGCTACACAGAGAAACCCTGTCTCGAAAAACCAAAAACAAACAAGCAAACAACAACAACAAAAAAAAAAAACAAAGTCAGGGGTGGTTCTGATACTTCCTTTGTTGTTACTTCTCTTGAGGAAGAGGAGTGGAGAAAAGAGGGAGGAAGGAAGGACATTACTCTGAGCATCTGCTTGAAAAGGTGAGATGGGGGGGGTCGGGGCTGTAGGGAAGCCTGTGACTTTGTCCTCATTGATCTGAGTAGGTTATTTGTTAGATACTCAAGGGGGAGCCGGCTCTCAGGTTTGCAGCATCTTTTCTTGAATATTGTGGGACATTTATTAGCACTGAATTGAACACGGACACCTCCTTTTGCCAAAGATACACCCACGTCCTGAGACTATGCACACTAGAATCTTCTGTTGTACAAGTTTTCCTACATGCTGGAGGCCCCTCATTAGTGGTTAAGACATCTTTGCCTAATTCTCATGGGTGTGCCTGTGCGTGCGTGCGTGCGTGCGTGCCTGTGTGTGTGTGTGTGTGTGTGTGTGTGTGTGTGTGTGACAGAGGAAATATCTGTTTCATTATTCAGTCACATCATGAAAAAAACTGTTTTGTTGTTGATTTGTTGATGTTGTTGGGATTTTTTGTTGTTGTTCTTGGATTTTTTTTTTTTGGAGGGGGTTGGTTTTTTGATTGTTGTTTTATTGTTTGTTTGTTTGTTTGGTTGGTTGGTTTTTGGGAAAGAAACATTGACTGGTCAAGAGTTTTCCCGGTAGGCTAGGCTGGCCGGCCAGCAGTTCCCAGGTACCTGCCTATGTCTGTCTGTGTAGCACAAATCCATGCCTAGCTTTTTTTCACATGGCTTCCATGGATCGATCCCTGGTTCCCTGACTTTCAAGGCAAGCATGCAACCTCCTGACTTGTCTGCCTAGCCAGTCATCCTGAATCCTGCGCATGTGTTTATTGACATAATGAGTGTTCACCAGAGGCTGGTCATTGTGCTGTCTTAACGGGGACATGTCTGTGAATTTCCCAAAGAAATCAGAGTAAAACAGGCCAGGACATCCGGAGTAGAGTGCTGCCCAGGGAAGAATGATTTCCAAGGCAAGGCAGAAATCTACAGGACAGACCCTAAAGCAAAGAACAGCTCAGGGTCCAAGGTCATGAAGAAGGATGGACTCAGGTTGGAGATACTGCATTCATGACGGCTATGCTTGTGTATGGAACAGAGCTGGGTTCCCTGGCTGGCATAAAAGAAAGACTGTAAGAGCCAGAGGAAGGGGGAGTTTGCTGTGAGACTGTCTCTCCTAGAAATGTGAGAAGCTACACCCATTAACGCTCAACAACATGGCTGCCTAAACAAAACCTAAGCAAGGATAGCACCAATGCATACCTGAGCGTGGATGGGGAGGAATGGGGAGCAGAGTCGGACTCAGGGGTCCTCAACTCCAGACAAAGAACTGCTGGCAATGAAGGAATGCTACAGCAGAGAAAATAATCTTCCCAACACCAACTGGTTAACCAATACCAAATGGTCAATCCTGAAAACGTGTGTGTGTGTGTGTGTGTGTGTGTGTGTGTGTGTGTGTGTGTGTGTCTAAAACAACACTAAAGGAAAAGAGACCGTGAATTTGAAAGACAGCAAGCAGGAGCCCATAAGAAGGGTTGGAGGGAAGAGAGGGAAGGGGGAAAATCATGTAGCTATATTATAACCTCAAAAATGGAATATATATATATATATATATATATATATATATATATATATAATAAAAAGGGAAGGTGATACATCCTCTGACAGAGTAGGAAAATAAGATACCTATTAGTAAATGTAGATTGGATAAAGCCTGGTTCCCCAGCTGCTAAAAACTATCTTTAGACATTTCCTTTCACTATATCTGTACAGTCATTTAAACTAACAGTTCTCAAAAAAAAAACAAGTCCAATATTCTAGTTCATGTTCATCTTAACCAGGTTCATTTTCTTTTATTTATGCTTAAATTTGATCATGTTGTTATTATAAGAAGATTAATACAAGACCAGCCTGGATGCCCACATGCATCAAATGGAAGGTCTACACTATAATCTATCAGTTCACAGTAGCTACTCTGATCAGCAATCTCATTGCATGCAACTATTGGTATTCATTTGCCACAATATTCTAAATGAAGAAACCTATCCCACCTGGACTTATTTTGTGGTGTTTGCATTTAAAAAATCAACAGATAAGTGATTTGAATAATTGAGGAGAAGATGGATCATAATCAGATAGAATTAGATACATGGGTACATATTTTAACAAGAAATGTATTATTTCTAGTTTGGGATAGGGGTTGCACTTACTCAATGCAAACTTAGTCTCGTGGAGCAAGAGAGCTGCTTGCTTGTATATCTAAAAGTAATTTGTTACTAAATGATCAATATTTTCAGTCTAATAAAGGCTAGCCTCTGCATGCTACACATGGAAAATCTCATTTAGTATGCATGTGTAGCCCCAGCAGCTACAAAAGGGAGTTTGGGTTTATATCTATTCCTCTACAAAATGTGTGTTCTATTAAAATATTTTTAAAGTATACTTAAGCTTAACTAGGTCTAATCGCATGATTAACAAAGAAATTGAAGTATTGTTATAAATATAGCTATTAAAATACCAGCACAGGAAGAACCGTCATTGCTGAATGGTGATTCTTCTCACATCAGCAAATTCGGGGTGGTCACGGGCAGCCTGTGTATATGTCAATGCTCAGTATGCCGTTTCTAAAATGTGTACGTCTTTCTGAATTACTCTGGCTTCAGCTTTTCCTTTAATAATAGTGATCCAGTGTCATCAATCAGCTCCAAGAGACAAATGCTACATTCCAGCCCCCAGACTTACAGACACGAGAGGCATGTGACTTTGATCCTGAGAGAAAATTTTCCTATCCTAAATCCAAGGTACTGGAATGCAGGAGGGATGTGAACAGCTCCAAAGCCACAGGAGAGACTTGTGTATAAAAATCTCACTTACCTGTTTTTTTCCCTTTGGGTTAATGTTGTGTGGCAAGAAGCAGCCCGCAAAGAGGTTTTATCAATAGATTGCTGCTGCTAACAGAAGCCACCAGCAGCCTCCCCCTCCCCTTACAGCTACAGCTAAAGGGAGCAGCAAATGGCAAACTAATAATAATAAATAAACATTAACATCGAACCACGGCTTCCTCTCCGTAGAAAGCCAAGTGAACAATAAATAAAGAAATAAAAACAAAAGGCTAAGGCCTGTGTTGTCACTGAACGGCGATACTGCTAGCAAACAGCAAACGGGCTCCAGAAAAATACCTATGAAGGGAACACAGGCAAATAGCAAAGTCTTATAAAGTACATGATTCCTTGAAGTAAATAAACACATGGGAAGAGAATAAATATAAAGACAGTCAACAAATCATTCACAATCCTTTGTTTTCTCTGAGGCAGGATTATATGTGTTTGGGGCAGACTTTTTTATTTTCTAAAAATACAGTAGTAAGCATGAATTACTTTCATAAAAAATAATTTTGAATCAAAGCTGCATACAAATTAAATGCACTATTTGACATAAAACATTCTCAAGAAAGAAAGAACAAAAACAGTTCCCTAAAGTTCAACTTTTTTTTTTAATAGAGACAGACAGAAAGACAGACAGATAGACAGAGAAAAGACTTTCTACCCTTTCACTTCACCTCTTTCCTTCCTTACCAGCAGGAAGGAACAAAACCAAACAAAAAGATAAAAGCCGTTTCCATGCTCAGCTTCAATATGGATTCCCACTAACCTGCCTTTTCCATTGCAACAATCATGGAGGGCAAAGCAGTGGAAATAAGTTATGTAAAAGGTTTCTGCCTAGTTGTTGTTTTAATTAATCTGGGTCCCTGAATGACACACAGACTTAATCAGGTGGTATGGAACCTGTAGCTGTTAAGTAATTGGTTTGAACCCGAGCACAGGTTGTGATCAGAAGTGGTCACCGTCCAATGGCTACTCATCGGCCCATGTTGAAACGGGCTGGTGGTCTCACTCTAATTCCTTGTGGACCAACGTCAGTTTCATGAAAAGCATTTCCTAAAGTAGTACTAATTGGTTGACATTCTCAGCATGAACGAGTGAATAACGAGATTGAAATCTAAAATAGCATTCAAACTTAGGCTACAGATAACAATGCCCAGTATGGCACTTGGGGGCTTATTTCTGTCACTAGCCACTGTGGGAAGACAGGAGTCCCAGGAAACTTAACCCAATCCCTGAGTTCATAAACAGTCGAAGCTGAACCTAAGAAAATGGAAACTTTTGTGGACTTCTAAAAATCTTTGACTCATCCTTCACAATCCTGCTTTTTACTTCGACGTCCCGAGGGAAATTTGAGCAAAGATATTTTACCAAAGGCAACAGGCTGAAACTGACTCTTGCAAACCTTTAAGAAATTCTCAAATGGAGATCTAGCTTCATTATTACCAAACAGTGTGTGTTCATCACTTTAATTATAGGAAAAATCGATAGGGCATAGAAAAGAACATGGCATATTTTGCCTGACATTTGTGCTTGTTCACTTTATTAAGCATGCCTTTCTGAGCAGAAATAACAGGGTAGAATTTACCAAAGGACGCAGGCTCGGGGAGCAGAGATTTCTCTTGGATTCAGTTGATCCCTTCTATGATGGCTTTGGCATCTCAAACAGCGTGTTTTTAGTAAACGAACATGAAAACAAATTAAAAAGGCAATAATGGATGCATTCTCCCATTAGTGCAACCAGGCAGATTACTAATTCACAAATATTGAAACTAGCACTGATTGAGATGAATGAATTTCTCATAACTTAATAATGCAAATTGCACAAACAGCAGAGACCTCTGGAAAACCAGTAGAACTGGAGAAAAGCCTGTGAATGTTGACTGATGGACGGAATGCCAGTAGGACCATTTATCTTGTTGCTTTTACCAGAATCCTTTCTGCTTTTATGATATTTATTCTTTACTCCTCATCTCTTCCTTTTATATATTTTAAGTAAATGCTCGTTTCTTTAAAACTCAGCCTACCTAGAATTGTGACAGCCAGAAATTGCAAGTTAACAATTTCATTTTTCAATAAAGTATATTTTGATCAGTGACACACTGAGAGAGACATTAGCTCCTCTAAATGTAGTAAACATTACTAGAAACAGTTTCCAAAATTTATCACACAAAAATAATCCCTGGTATTATCACTTTGTCTCACACCAAAAATGAGGGAAACATAAACCTCTTTTCAAAAAAAAATAATAATCAATGAAATGCAAATGTCCTTATATCTAGGACTTGTTGTCAGATAAAATATACTACTTAAGACATAGTTTAAGTGGCTCTATAACTCTGAACTTCTACAATGAAGCTTCATTAAAGTATATAAATTAATACCACTGTCAGAGATGGCATTAAGTATTCAACAAGAGTAGACCTAATGCAATTAATAGCAATTAAAATTATACTTTTATGATGTCAGCCACCAGCATTGTAAAGACATAATTGCCTGTAAGGACTTTTATACCATATTTATCCTCTAAAACTGTCCAATTTATATGAAAAATGCCAAAAACAGATCCCATATGGGTACCATTATCTTCTCGGATTTTTAGAAGTAATCTGTCTTATCCAGCATGTGCACATTAGGCTAATTTGCTTTAATTAGTTTTTTCTCATTTTGTTAATAGGCGTGTTGATGTTAAGTTTTTATTTCCGAGGTACAGATGCTAACTTCACTCGTTATGTCCCTATTAAGGGGTCAGTATACTGTGTGAGAAGCAAGACCCACCCCCTTAAATAGCACCGTTCTTTGAAATATTAAATGATACAGCTTGCTGAACATAAAAACTCCATTGCTCGAATGGTAATCGTGAGCAACTAGAATTCTAGCTAATTAATTAGCAGTTAAATACGAGAGAAGAGTTTCGCTCTTTCTGCTGTGGCAAGGCATTTTGGTGTGGACATTATAAATTAGGTAAACTAATGAACTGATCTCAGAAACAGCCATTTGTGATTCCTCAAAGCATTCGTAAGTATTACAAGTCTAGTCCACTGTTTTGTGTTTGATTCAGGAGGCATGTAAAAGAAGAAACTCTTTTACATCCCAAAGCCCATCTTCAACCTTACCTCAAACCTTAAAAATATTTTGCTAAAGCAGATACATTGAAATAATTTTATTAATTATTATTAATCATCTCATCTGTAAAATTTTCTAATGCTGAACTCCCATAAAGAAAATAATTATATATATATATATATATATATATATATATATATACACACACACACACACACATATATGTATGTGTATGCAAAGACAAAAACGAATAATTAAAAACTGGCCCATCAGTTCTCTGGAGACAGAAATTTTTATGCAAGTAATTTAGAAGATTGAGCAGAGCCTCCTGATGACACTTAGAAGCCTTAGGGGAAATATTAGGAGTAGGTTTGCTTTTCTGGACTTAGTATATACATCCATGTCATAAAATATGTCCCTGATGTTCTTACAATTATTTTCTCGTCTTGGTTTATTTTCAGGGTTTCACTGTGTTTGTGTTCTCGTAGTGAAATAGAGTACATAAAACGTGCAATTTTTTAATTGCAAAAGTAATGAAATCAGAGTCACTTCAAGGTGTGGAAGCATTATATACTAAGAGTGAATGTTTATCCAATACGCAAAATAAATCAAGTGAGTTCAAATTAGCACCTTCTGGGGAATTTCACAAGAGTTCAAATTGTGGGAGGAAGTGAATGCGTTAAGAAACTGAAAACTAGATGATTTGGAGATCTTAAATAGGAAAGAGACATAGTAAAAATGTTACTAAAACACAATTATTTTACATAAATCATGTTGTGCATATGTGATTTTGTTCTTCATATACCTCTGTCTGTCTACAAAAAAATATTGTTTAGATAATAATGCAAATCAATGCTATTTTCTTAAACACCGGCTTTATTCCTTTTACTTTTTTGCTTTATTTTCTGATAACCTTAATTCGCATTCTCCTAAAAGAGGTCTAAATTGTTTTCTTCCGGCAGCCAATATTTGTATTGATAATATCTATAAATTGAACATCTTCACATAACTAACTGAAATAATTAAGAAGTCAACAAAATCGAAAGCAACAAAAAACTCCATTGCATAACTCATTCTCTTTAATGATTAGTTTGCAAGATTGAAGCAGTTTCCACTAGCAAGGATGTTTCACTCACACAAGAAAAGGAAAGTAAATAATAGAAAGTGAAATAAATTAGTATGTAACAGTCCTTCACAGCCTATTACGTAAGCCTTTCAGATACAATTTGAATAACAAGTTCTTCTCTATTTCTTTTGTCTCAGCTGTATTATAAAGCATAGTGATTACTATTCACTGGGATTGAATTACTCTTGTTTATATTTAGTTTCTTGTTTCGAAGAAGAAAACAGAATGAATTATACATCTGCCTCTGTCCAATTTGTACAGTGAGCATACACTCTAAGTCAATTGTTCAGCAACAATGGGATGAGTTCAGGAAAAAACAAGACTGTGAGAAAATGTATATGAGAACACAGCTTGGTAACAGAATGCAAGCACAAATATTTTGCATTACAAATAATTCTGAAATTGCAACCAGGTTGTACTCAGAAAAGGAATTTATATGGAAGTTGGTTGTTTAGGTATACAATTTCCCATAGAAATTACCTTAGATGATTGTCCGAAACTTAATTAACCATGAATATAAATGGATTCTGAAGCATTCATCTGTGTTTTGTGTGGAGAGTAGGCACGTGTATGTGTGTGTTGGGGGGGAGGCATCTTTTCTGAACAGGTCTCTTGCTATAGATTCATTTTTGTGTTTCATATTTTAAGCACATTTGAAATCTAATAAGACAGATATCATCACCATGTTCCTTCATAGATGACAAAATCATTATGCATTTCAAGATTCAAAATTAGGTCCTTTGTTTCCTACTCAGATGTGGCATATATCCAGACTGAGAAAGATCAGCAGGCAAGAGCAACTATCTCTTTTTATGGTCCCCAAAATGTCTCTCAGTAGACAAATGCAATGTTCTAGTCCCCTGTCTTAGGTTTTTCTATTGCTGTGCTGAAACACCAAGATCAAAAGCAACTTGGAGAGGAATGGATTTGTTTCAACTTACAACTCTCAGGTCACACTCTATCACTGAGGGAAGTCAGGGCAAGAATTCAAGGCAGGATCCTAGAGGTATGAACAAAGAAGAGGACATGAAGGAATGCTGCTTACTGGCTTGCTCCCCATGGCTTGCTCAGCCTGCTTTCTGATACACCTCAGGGCCACCTGTTCAGGAATGGCACTGCCCACAGTGAGTGGGACCTCCCACATCAATCATTACTCAAAAAAAAAAAAAAAAAAAATGCCCTGCAGGCTTGCTTACAAGCCATTCTGGTGGAAGCATTTTCTCAGTGTAGATTCTCTCTTCACAAAGGACTCTAGCTTGTGTCAGGTTGAAAACAAAATGCCTCCCCTCCCACAAAGTTCCTGACTTTAGAATGGACTAGCATTGTCTTTCAACAAACTGCCTTACCTAGAGCAGCTGGCTAGTGTTGGTTTAAAGGAAACTGTTCTGAAGGTAGAAGATGCTATTGATCGAGAGTCTATAATAGTCCCGACTCCATTAGCAAAATCAGGGAAACGACAGTAAAATCTCATTATTTTTGTCTTTAAGCTTACCTTCTCTTTTGGGAAAAAGGACAATTTTTAAAACAAATGAACAGAAAATGAGCACAACTATCAAACGCTACAAGGGCGGCGTAACCAGTGGAGAGAGGGAGGTAGTGAGAGAATGAATCCACTTTAGCTAGGGAGGTAAGAGAGAATTTCCTGGAGCAGATAGCTTTTTCGCTAGAGACAGAAAGATGGACAGACCTCAGGGGGATGGCCTACATACTGGAAGAATCTAACCTAGGAGTTTGAAGAAACAAAAAGAGAGAAGGATGGGAAGATAGGTGGAGAGAGCCAAGCACAGGTAGCAGCGTTGATTTGTTATACTAGCTGCTTTTGTGGCGTTTGGATGGACTATCCCCTCGAAATGACTGACAAGAGCAGAGGTTTGTTTTTGACAGATTTTTTTTTAGAGAGTTTTGGTTTATTCTAAGGACAAGCAATGTGCAGGAGCTAATCCACGGTGGAAGAGTAGATGGCAGGGTTCACTTATTGGCTGGCCAGGAAAGAAAGAGGACATCAGGTCCAGAGGCCAGACTGTAACCATCAAAAATCTACTACTAGTTAGTGACTTCCTTCTACCAGTGAGAGCCACCTCCTAAAGTTTCCATAGCCTTCCCCAAATAGTACTAGTGGTTGGGGATATTCAAAACATGAGTCTGAGGGGGGAAGTTTCTGACTCAAACCGTAACAGTTATCCAAGGAACATTACTAGAGATGTTGTGAGGTGAGGACCGGTTTTGATCTCTCTTTTCCCCATCCTTCTGTCTGCCGATGGAGAATACACCAGGGGGCACAGTGAAAAAAGGGACGGATATGAGAAGCTGAGAGACGATTGTGGGCACTTAAAAGTTATTCCAGCAGAACTCAAGAGAGATGCTCAGGTTCGGGAATATTTCAAAACAAAGCAAACAAAAAGCAAAGGAGGTTGGTGGCTTGTGACCCTGACTTTAGGAAGGTGACATTCCCTGGGAAAAGGATTCTCTCTGGGAGAAGGCTGCTTTGGATTGGCCTATTGTTCAGAATGGACCGTGATGGAAAAAGCCAAAATTAACGCACAGTTTTGATATAAAGAAATATAATTTGATGAGATCTTAACCATTCCAATAGTAAGTTAATAGGGTTGTACATAGATTTTTGAGACAAGCTGTAAAATAAATCATAATTACTATATACATCATTTCTATCTAATATCTATTTCTATTTAATTTTTAGATTCTTTTCACTTATCTGCTTCAACATGAGTTGTCTGATACCTCTAGCTAATTTCTAAATACCTCAGCTGTACTGGTATCTCTTCCTCCTCATACCCTCTTCCTTATCCTCATCTGCTTTCTTCTCTTTCTCTTCCTCCTCTTCTTCTGCCTCTTTGAAACAGTCTCACACTGCACCTAGCCATGTTGCTGTTTCTAGAATACTGAACTTACAAGTGTGTACCACCATACCCAGGCTGTTCTTTTAATTTAATGAATTACTTTTGAGAACGATCTTTGGTAATACAGTATTAGGCTACCCATCATGAATGGTGCCTTTCAACACAGAAGAAAGACATGGGCCTCTTCAACGGATGAGGGTATGTGTACATATGTTCATGTCTGATGTTCCTAGATTGCTGTCCAGAGTCAGGTTGATATTTAATATGATGAGATCATTCTTGGCCTTGTATTCTCTCAAGGGAGACATACATGCCTAGGGCTCTCTGATACCAATATGTTCCATTCCTCAAAGGACTCTGTCAAAACACCAGGCACAAAGGAAATAATGATGATGCAGGTTTACTGAAAACACGATGGTAAAGGTAAAGTTGTGACTAATACATGGTCTCACTGAGATAATCCACAGTCTGAGAATGCATTGCTGGGAAGTTTAGAATAAACTCTAGTGCACTACATCATGGTATACAACATAGGCCAGTGGCTCAGTTTTCCCGGATATATATATGTTTTGTATTACACAATGTTTTATATTACACAATGAAGATAGTCATATCTACTCCATAAGACATTGTTTTTAAGAATCCTTTGTGCTAATCCTTTTTAACACAAAAAATATTTTGTTGCTACAACAGCATTTATAACCTTGCTTGAACAGATTAATTTACTATAAAATTATTCAGATTTTTAAAGTCTCACTAAGGCCAGAAGATTCTTATAGATGGTTTCAGTTGCAGAAACTGGTAACAAAATAACAAATTTCTGCAACAGTTCTTTATATAATGCTGCTGTCCCTCACAATGCTTCTCTGGACTACTGGGAATCTATGTAACACATGATGAGGGCTGTGTTCTTAAAAGCACCTAATGAGAGACATTGTCACCCCTTGATCAATGGCCTTTTTGAAAGTCATGCACAGAATGAAGAACATTCTATTACCTGATGGTCATCTACAGACCCATGTTTTAACTAAGAGTGATCACACTCACAAGAAAGATTCACATAGACATCATCTGTAGAGGACACTGAAGAATAGTACAATAAGTACATGAAGAATAATGAATGAGGAGCTCGCAATGATAAGGCATTACACTTTGTTAGGTCCCATCCTTGAGTTCATCTCTGATTCTGAGATATTCTATGAAAGAAGCATTATTTTCTATAGACCCTAGCCATGTATCCTGACCAAACAGCATCTAAATAGCCTTATTGGCTAATTTTTGTTCAATTTGCAGTATGCAGTTAGCTACCTTACTCCCTAATAACTATTTCCTCAATTGCTAGTTTTCCTGAAGACTACTTAAGCCAGATCCACCAGTGAAAGTTCCACCCAGGATGTTAGAATCCATTCTCCCACACCCTTCAGAAGAATAGATTAGAACTCACCAGACAGTCAGTTATCATTAATCTTCTCCAGGTAGAAGTACCCATTGGTTCCACCAACCACATTTGCTTTGGATGCTGTGAGACAGTCTTGGACCCTCTACAGGTATATCGAAACAGTCCAAGATAGTGCTTGGGACATTCTTTTTTTTTTTTTCAAGACTAGAAATAGCTCTGTGAGTTTGGGCGAAATAACTGGACTCTGAATTTCAGTTTCACCCTGTGTAACATGGTCATAATAATACATCATTTGCTGTGGAGAAAATTTGAAACCGTACGTGAAAAGAAGCAGAGTCCCAGGCTTGTGGTTAAGTCAGTTCTGGTTGCTCTTCCAGGTTTATCCCAAGTCTTTCCATCTAATCCCAGATTTTGAGGAACTGTAACAATTGCCCGCCATTCCTAGCAGCAGCCATCCTGTCTCTCTCATCCTGCTACAGGGTATGTCCAATCTTGTTAGCTGTTTCCTATGTCTTACTAAAAAGGAAACCAAATTTGGAGTTGATTGTGAGAGGAAAGATCAAGACCAGACAGGTGATTCACTGAAGGCAGGTTGTCCTAGCATGACCAATGTGCCGAAGGAACAAGGACCCACAGCAGACACGCGGAGTGAGGAGGTGGCTCAAATGGACTGTCTAGCCTGATGCATTTGCAACTGGCATTTCCTGGATGTGACAGGAGACTCTGCTTTGCCATTGATTCTAGGTGACTTGGTGGGGATAATGAGGAAGGTAACACACACAAAAAACTGAGGAAGCAATGAGAAGACAGTGTTACCATGAAGCATGAACGTCATAGCATTCCTGTAATAATACGACTCGATATCACCACTGGCATTTGAGAGTGAATGTGCAGCATGAGCTCCCAAATGTCATACAAAACATCAAAAGTACAAAGGAAAACTTCTAGAATTTTTTGGTATTAAAAATAGGCTGCATCTCTTTTCAAAATATAATCCATCTGTGAGTCTGTATCACCATAAAATCTAGTAAATATACTTGTTTTTATTGAAATACTAACAGAGCAATGATTTGTTCAAGATTAGAAACAGGAAATATAATTTTTCCACCTCAGAGTAAGTCCTTCAATTTTGGTTCAAATTCATTGTGGAAAAGAATGGCAGTTCATTAACTCCTAGAAAATTTATGCTTATTAAGTATTTAATGAGTTTAACCTTTATGCTAAATATAAAATAGTAAGAAACCCCGTAGTTTCCAAACTTTTTGTCTACGGCTAAAATCATCATCTATAGACTTCAGAATTTTTAATTTAGTGAAGTTTAGTGGATGTGTTAGCTTTGAATTATCCAGCTCCCAACAACTGGTTTTCAGGTTTCTCTTTCCATGCACTCACTTACATGGGATTATTTCATTTCCAAAGACTATTTTTATACAAACCGAGTAGCTGTTCAGTGAAATATAATCCAACTCTACCCCTTCCGCAGCCAGTAAAATCGTCAGTCAGTGTTGGGGGAGCCATCATTGAAATGATGAAATAGCAGGCGTGCTGAAAATAAGCAATGGAAAGTTCTACAAAGGCTAAAATTATACCACCGGGACTTCCTTGATCCCCACAACCCTTCTCTGGCTGAGATTCAGGTCTCCCTGAGCATGGAGAACCTGTTCTTTGAAAGAAAACCATTCTCACATGGCAAAATCACCTTCCAAGGGAGCCCTGGCCTTTGGATGGCTGCCGGATATTTATAAGGTGCTGACCATTTACCCCTTTCATGTTACCAAGCATCTTGCCTTGATTCCAGGTGATCTGCCATCAGAGCTATCCTATTACACTGATATATTAACATACAGGGTCTAGGCACTAGTGCAAGGTGACTCTTAAAATATCTAATCCAAAACAATATAAGCACGAAAATAACTTCATGAGAAATAACACACTGTAAAAGTTTATAGGGCGTATTATATCCTCTGTGAAAATAGGAGTCTGTAGTTGACTTGGGAGGCCTGGGGAGGTTATCATTTGCTGAACTGAAAAAAAAAAAAAATGAAAGCACAAGAGGAAAATTGGTGATAAGTTAAAATTCTTCAGAGTTAACTGTTAAATCCAAAACACATTAGCTTGAGTTTCTCAGAAGGAAAAGGTTGATTATCTAATAAAGAAATCCAAACTCATCATGTTGAACAGGAAAATTTAAAAAGAAGCTCAATGTTGGGAATGTTTTGAAGAATTAAATCAAAGTGAGCCAAGGAGTGACTGGAGCAAAGAAAAGCAGTTTTCTTCTTTTCTCTTTAAAAAAATAATAATTCATGTAATATAGAACAAACCAAAAAAATCTTATTTGTTCCTAAGCTTCAGAACTAACACCACCAACAGCGCCCACAAAGGCTGTTTATGTTCCAAGTGCGCTCTGCAATGTCTCACTTTCATCCTGTTACAGAACCTGCTTGCGGTCAATCCGTTCAGCATTAGGTAGTTTCTATAAAATATTTTTCTTAGCTTAATGGATCCTGGTGTTTTTAAATATGAAAAAGAAAAATAATGTGCAAAACCGGCTGGCCAGTGAAGAAGCAAAGAAACATGGTTAGCAAGTATGGGTGGTCGTATGAAGCTATCATTTGTCTTGGCAGGGCCGGAAGTGGTCCCTGTCCCTTATTTCCTACGTATGCACAGTTGCTGAATGGGAATGGGGTTTCTCAGCCTGGGTTTCTCGATGTGGGTAGTTTATTGCCACTGTTAGCCTCATGGGATTATAGTAAGCATTGAGAGCATTAATGAAGAGGACTTTGGGGATGTGTCTGGGAGGGGGTTTCCAGAGAGGATCAACTGAGCTGAGAAGACCTACCCTGAATATGCACTTCATCATGAGATGTGCAGGGATCCCAGACTGTATAAAAAGGGGAAGATGAAAGACGGACTGAGCACCAGTGTTCAAACCTCTTCCCGACCCATCCAAATCTGAGCAAGCAGCCTCGTGAGCCTGCTGCCATACTCTCTCTTCTGTGATGGATTGGACACTCTCAAAATGGTGTTGGAAAATGAATTCTTCTTCCCATAAATTGATTTCTGTCCAATGTTTTGTTAGTGAAATAAAAAAAAGGAGCTGATGCGCCATCTACTAAACAGAGCCTGCTTATATATTCCAAGTTCTTGTCTGGTATCTACCCAGGAAGATGGAGAACCAAAATTTCTTATACGGTCCTTTTCTATCGGAGCCAAAGATACTCTTTTCCAATATAACACCACTTAGTAAATTATACCTTCCATTAACTACTACTTTTAGTACTTGTTTATCCTAAAAAGAAAGAAGTGGTTGTCATAATAAGCACTGATGAACAGCTTAAAGACTGTAGTTGCATGTTTCAAAAGCACACTGAGTTCCTTAAAAGAATGTGGGCAACTATTGCTATCCACGTGAGAAATTCAGAGAAGCAAGAAACACCAAAAGCAAAAAACAGCTTTTCCTAAAAACTTCTTAAGTATATTTAATTCAGTCTGAAAATTATAAAGTATTTCTAAAATGAAGAAAAAGAGAAGCTGGATCAAAATGATTAGCTCAACAATTATACCATGAGATTCCATTGATGTTTCATCACAGAAGCCTGGAGTAAATGTATCAAGCTCTTAAAACCACACCTCATTGAAAAAGGCTTTTCACATCATTGTCAGTTTCCCAAACTCCAAATGAACTTCTCATCTTCCCTGCTCTGGTTTTCAACCTGTTGGAGGGAAATATTCATTATGCTTCATTTAGATTAGGAGTGACATAAAAATCCCTTCACACGTGACCGGACCCTTTTCAGATGAGATCTTTACCGGAAATAGAACACTTACAGATAGAGGAGACTCTTTACTGGGGCAGAAAGCATGTTTATTTCACTCCCCTCACTGGTCGTTCACAGGAAGCTGCTGATGTTCAAGGGTTCAGGTGGTCAGTGGAGACTGGGGGAGATGGTACTTCTCCACCTACTCATGGTTTTGATGACTGTGTTACCTCTGTTTCTCTCGCTTTCTGATTGAATTAGGTCTTACCTATCTCCAGACTCTTCCTTAAGCCTGTTCTGGGGTTGGGGGTACCAGGAGGTGTAGCATGACTCTTAAAAGATCTTATTAATAAAAACAAGCCCGGAGCCAGGTATTGGGGTGAACGCTGAAAGATCAGAGAAACAGAGCAAGCCAGCCAACCCCACCTCGCCAGTTTCTCAGCTGATCTTGTTTCCTCAAACTGGAAGCCTCTCAATCCTCATCCGAATGGATCCGATTGAGCAGCTGAACTGCTGCTCAAAAGCCTAAATGCTTAACAAGGCTCTAGTTCCTGGTCCTCACAACTTACATACCTTTCTGCTTCCTGCCATCACTTCCTGGGATTAAAGGCATGTGTCATCATGCCTGGCTGTTTCCAGTGTGGCTTTGAACTCATAGAGATCTGTATGGATCTCTGCCTCCAAAATGCTAGGATTAAAGGTATGTGTGTGCCACCATTTTCTGACCTCTATGTCTCTCTAGTGGCTGTTCTGTTCTCCGACACCAGATAAGTTTATTAAGGTGCACAATATATTGGGGGACACAATATCACCACAAGGAGGCTTGCCTTGGTTGTAAAGCCAACATTCTGAATTGGCTTCTCTATGTCATTAGTACAGTTTTTCTCCAGGGTGGGGTCCTGTCTTATTCCCCTGTGACCAAGTTCATAGCTGTTGTTCCAATTAATGATTCTAGGTTTAACTTGGATTTTCCTCTTGAGTCTTCAGATCATGGATGAGCGTATTAAAAGCAACAAATTGACACTTGGGCCAACAATGCTAGTCATAAATCATTGAAGTGGGGACTTGGGGTGTTCGTTTCTGTGGGCAAGGCCCCATGTCCTTTCTGAGGTCTCTGCCTTGACATCCATGCTGCTGGAAATTTTTCACTCTAACAGCCTGCACCTGATGACATGTTTTAATTCTCAGATGTGGTAGAAAATCTCACGTTGCCCTTGACTTTTCCTTTGATTGTCTCTTCTTGTGTAATAGAACATTAGATTCAGGCTGACACCAATATTGACACACCTGAACATTTATAGAAATTGTCTCTTGATCGACTGCCATATTGTACTTGTTCAAATGAGATATGCTGGTTACTTGTTTAATTGGAGGGCCACTGGTGATTTGAGTAATGGGTATTTCTGGAAGTACAAATACTATATGCACAGCATGCAGGTAAGTTAAGTACCAACTCTACCTGGGAGCCAGCAGGTATTCTTGATGACTAATTACCACATTTACTTGCTTGTAGTTCAGCACCTTCCTAATTACAATTATATTTCATGCCCATCCTATCAGGGTCCTTGAAGAGAATAAAATATAAATCAGTCTATGCAAGTAGACTCGCAACATTTTTTACAATTTGAAATATTGTTGTCTAAGCATATAGCCAATTATTCCTTCCAATGACCTGAAGTTAGATAACATTATATACAGGTTGAGAGTGAAAAATAGGCCTAATAGAATCCATGGATCATCATCTTAAAATGAATTAAATATAGGTGCATCTTTTCATTGTAAAACAGCTCATAACTATGTATCTTAAACTAAGTAAATTTTAGACAGCGCTACAGGTTCTTCCATCATTTAATTTTTTTTCTAGATGCTTTAAGTAGATCTGTTACTGTTAAATGCACAATTAACATAATACTGACTTTGTTTTCTTATTATTCAGTCATTGTGCAATTGTGGTTGACAAGGACATTTATAGCTTGCTAATGTTTGTCCATTGGTACAAATGTCAAGTGCTATAACTTTTTGTACAGGGAAGAAGAGATTCTCGGCCCAGCCCGCATTCTCTTATTTCTATGTTGTACCTTCCTCCTCATGAGCTTGCTTTTCATTTTATGGGTCTTTGAAATATCTGAAAACCATTGCCCATGTCTAAGATTTATGTTTCATCTTAGATATTTCACATGTCTTTATATTTAAATTCTTCAAGAATATTGAGAAATAATTGTAAGGTGTTTTAAGTGTTAATCTGCTTTCTTAGTCTTGTTATTTTAATATTATTGAAAAGAAGATTCATTTTTATAAGTGAAAAAATATGAAAACTACTGGATCAATAATCATAAGGTGGGTTGCTCAAGTCAAAAAGTCTTGATAAAATAGTTCTTTATAGAAGTATAATGAAGTATTACTTTATTCTTCTAAGCATAATATCAAATTAAATTTTATTATGAAAAAGAAAAATTCATATTATGCTTAATACTTCTTCTGAATACATATGCGTGTACATCTATCCATATATTTACATATAAATGATAAAATGAAAAATTAGAAGTAGAAATGAGTCTTAGAGAAATGATTAAAATATAAGTGATGAACACTTGACATTTTTATATACAGATCATGTAAATATACATATTCTAATACATAGAGAATTAAATAACTTCTGACTAAAAAAATAAATCATTCAAGTTCATATAATTTTTTAAAATGCTGCACTTTAAAATAAGCTAATCCAAATATGACTTTGCAACCAAAAAGTAGTATTAGTATAGATTATTATCCTAAGCTCAGCAATATATTAAATATTTTTCCTTTGTTTTCTAATGCTTTTAGCAGAGTAAATAATATCAAAATTCATAGGCACAGTATTATATTATGCTTTATTAAAATCATACTTTATTTGCAGTGTAAAGTATAGGAAGCTAAAATAGGAACAAAACCTTTTAGTTGCTTAGTAAATTCCTGTATGGACGTCCTGGTAAGAAGAGGAGACTTTAAACCTGAAGATATTAAAACCAATTAACATGTTTTGCATTCATGTGACTCCTCGCGGCCGTTAACATGTCTGCCTTGGCTTCTGCAAGACCACTGCCTTCAACATCACACCTCTCAGTGGCATCTTCTCCAGTCACTTCACAGAATTCTTCTTCTGTACTCGACTGACATGGTATTTTAAATGTCTTCGTGCTCCCAAGAAAATTGCACCTATGCCAGGGGCTATAATTACCACCTAAACTATATCTGAAATACATACTTATAACCTTGACATCTCCTTGGAAGTCCAATTACACACTTGAAAATGTCCAGTTGTATCTCGATGAAGATGAAAACTGAGCACATATTCTTGCGTCCTCAAACACGGATGCTCCTCCAAGCTCCCCTTCTTGGCTGACAGACACCACACACACTTGCAGTTGCACAGCCTGGAAGTGGAGGCCATTCTCAGCACCTCCCTTCTCATATCCTGACTCACTTATTTTACTTCCTATTGGTTCCTTAGATTCAGTCACCTTCCCTATATCTTGCCATTGTCCTCTTCCTCTTGCCCTATTTGTCACCTAGATTTTCTGACTGGATTCCTCACATCCAGCTTTGCATCTCTCCAGTCTGTTATCTGTGCTTTAACATATGCTAGTTTGATAGTCCCACGTGCACACTTCTTCATCACTTTTCGTAAAAATCAAAATTGTCGCATGAAATACAGTGTTCTGTACCCTGTGTTACCTGCCCACCTCACCAGCTTTATTTTGAGCTATACTTCCATTGGCTTTTACATGTCAACTATGACCGCATTGTGGTTTCCAAAACTGGTCAGGTGTGTGTATACATGATGGGGGACACTCATGACACTGTGCTCATGCGGAAGTCAGAAGACCACTTCATGACGTCAGTTGCTTCCTTCCACCATGGATTCCGGGGATCTAACTCAGGTCTCACCAGACTTGCGCAGTAAATACCTTCACCTGCTGAGCAACCTCATCAGCCCTCACCATCATCTCATTTCCCAGTATTTTAGACCCTCAGCCTCTCTAATAAACTTCCCATCAATGTGCTGTCCATAATGTCAGTTCTTCACATCTCCTTTTCAGTGGATAGCAGACCTTCTAAGAAACAAACAGAGATGTCGTCAGTCTTATGTCACACTGGTGTTCTGTAAAACTTAAGTTCACAGGGGGTTGAGGGGGCTGTTTGAACTCTTTGAAATAGTGTCTAAGGATCCCACTCATGACTCCAATACTGACACTGATTTTTCTTTATCTAGAGCTTATAAAACCAAATTAAATGCCTTCCTCCAAGCTACGTCTCATGGGGCATCCTCTGTTGTGCATCCAGGTTGCTTTGTTCAAGGTATATTTCAACTGCCTCAAGAAGCTTCAGTTCTGGAACAGCATCATCTCTGTTGTTTTGAATGCACTGGACGTTTGCCCTCGTCCTGGTGTCTGTTTCCTTTCTGACCATTGCACGCTCTTCCTTTGGTTCTGCTTTATTCCAAGGCTCTTTATCTCCTTCCAATGTTAATGTCAACAGCTTGATGATTTCTAATGCTCAAGCCAGAACTTAGAGAAACTTCCATGCGAGGTAAAGCTATGAGTATCAGAGAAAATCTTGTAGGCTCGGCATCCTCAAACAGCATGGATACAACGATCTCATCAGTATAGGCCATATTTTTTTTCTGTGATTATGTTTTGATTTTATTGAAGAGCTTCACCAATCTCCATGAGTGATATATTCTATACACATAATTTTTAAGATTCTGGCACTCTAAAATTAGTAAAAAAAAAAATCATCACCTTATATAACTAACAAATTGGTGTCTATTTTCCATTAGCCTACTGTCCTATCAAATAGAGCATGGATAGCAGATATAGGGCCTTCATTAGTGGGCCCATAGTAGCATCACTAATCAGTCATTTCCAAAAAATTCTAGATAACATTTGATGATCCTTATTTACCATAGACATATAAGTAGGCATGATTAGTCAGTCGAGGCTGGCTCAAAAAGAACTGAGATTTATTTTCCATTTTAAAAATAGAAGTGAGCCCATTTCCTCCAAAGAGTGTATTATTAAAGTGTAGATTTTGTGAGAAAAGAGAAAGGAAGACCCAGAGGCAGTGGCAGGGCCCCTCTCACAGCTCTCTCACAGCAGCACATCAGACTCAATTAGATTTATTAAATTAGCTAATTGTCATGTTGGAAGGCACAGGCAAGCTGGTCCTGAGATGAGAAACAAAACAAATAGGTTGCAGCGGAATGGATAGTGCACTGGGGAAGCGTTTAGCCTCACTAAACTCTAGGAAGCCCATCCTAATGAGGTGCACCAGGGGCAGTAGAGTCTGCAGAAGTCTCCAAGCTCAGCGAGCATGCTGGGGGACCAAAGGCCTGGCGAGGAGGGATCAACTGCTCCAACTGACATTCAGGGAAAATAAGGAGATGTTTAATTAATGGTAAAGTTTATCGAACCAAGCATGCCAAGCTTTGGCTGTATTTGCTATGAACACAAAGTCCAGAATGAGGAGAAATATTCTGTGCAACAGACAAAATGTGACTTGAGATGTTTAAATTAAGCAACATAAAACCCCTAGCAGTACATTTGCTTACACATTTCCCTTGTCAAAGTACTTGATTTTCAAAAGGAGGTAA
Organism: Peromyscus californicus insignis; assembly: GCF_007827085.1. NCBI lineage: Eukaryota > Metazoa > Chordata > Mammalia > Rodentia > Cricetidae > Peromyscus > Peromyscus californicus. Next base: position 39,869,798 of record NW_026294534.1, on the reverse strand, counting down.
GAGGATCTCTCTCTCTCTCTCTCTCTCTCTCTCTCTCTCTCTCTCTCTCTCTCTCTCTCTCTCTCTCCTTTTCCTTTCTACTTTGTCAGAATGACTGTTCATGGAAACCTTTATCCTGTTAACTAATGCCAGGAACCAATGCTGGTGGTTGTATATGTGCCCAGGCCTCCTTGGGGACCACCACCAGCTGCCCTCCACCCTCTTAAAAAGACTGTTTAGTTGTCAGTGATGACTGAGGACCCAGCTATGCATAATGGCAGCCAGGTGGTCTTATAGTTCCTCAAATCCCCTTTTGTCTTGTTAGAATGTTAATATCAAGGGGGGAAATAAAAGTCACACTTAAAAATAGCATCATGAACATCTTTGTTTTTCTCCATTTGGACTTCCTACTGGATTTCATAAAATGGCAGCCATCACCAAGCATAGTCATTTCCTTTGCAGGTGTTCAAAAACCTTGGAAATTTTAGAGTTCTGCATTCTTTAATTCATAATTTTAAATTTTAAAGATGACCATATTTATCATCTTTTGTATCCAGTACCTTAGATAAAACCATGGATATTTGCAGAAAAAAAAAAAATCTCTTAACCTAATCCTGCACGTATTTGGCTTATATTGGAAAACACTTTAACAAGTCAATCACTGTTGATTCCTTGGGAAGCTGATATCAATTTCAGCCAGGTAACAGACCTGAGTGGTGAAGATCACTCTCTGATGATCACTTTAATATGGCCCATGTTGAGCTTTCTTCTGTTAGAGAAACCTTCACGTCGCCATGCTGAGCGAATATAGATGACTGAAGTATGATGTGGGACCATGCCACGCAACAAAAATATTATGTGTCTCTAGTCTTTCTTCACAACCCGAATTTCTCCAGTTTTTAGTACAACAACGAGGCACTAGAAATTTCCTGGCTCACAGGTATCACAGTCGGATGTTTTTCTCCATTTACAAAATTTTACTTAGTTCTAAATGATCTCATGCGAACACAGCACTGCTTCTGAATCTTTGTGAGCAGGGCAAGCTTTGATGCTCAGAAAATGTCTGTAGAGGTGGTTTCCACCGCCACTTTGTGCAACTCATCATCTCCACTGACACCCCCGACTAAGGGCCTTGAGTTGATGCCGTAGGTATACTGCCAATTGACTTCTTTGGGAATTTTGAGAAGAGAAAAATTCAGGATTGGGTTGTTATATAGAGAATGTGGCAAGATCCACCATCAACATGCATGCCTTCAGTATTCTTCTTAGGACCCCTTGATTTGCTTAGCAAAGCATTAGAAATACCTGAGTGAGTCCAAAGTGCCCACCACATTATTCAGTACAAGCATCAGAAACTACAAGTAATTCCTTCCTTTGCCAATAATATGCCATTCACATATGTAAATTTAATGTTTTGTTTTGTTTTCTGGGGAACTTTTGGGTTTTTTTTTTAAGTGGTGTGTTTTTGTCTTATTTCTTTTGTTTTTTTAAGCTTTTTAATATGATTTTATTCTTGAAATTGACATTCTCAATGGCAACCCAAAGGTTTTAAAAATTATTTCTTTTATTTTTTGAGATTATAAGATAATTCATAACTTCTCTCTTCTCTTTCCTACCTTAAGTCCTCCCATAGACCCCCCTTTTTTTCTTTTTCAAATTCATGGTCTCTTTTTTCATTAATTGTTGTTACATACATATTTCTAAATACATAAACACAACCTGCTCAGTCTGTGCTACGTTACTCGTTATATATGTTTCCAGGGCTGATGATCTGGTAATCACCATGGTAACGGATCGGTGAGCTCTTCCCTGAGGAAGACTGTTTCTTCTGCTCTCACCATTGCTTGATTCCCTGTAATCAGAGGCAGCATCACAAAGCCTCGCCAATGCAGCTGCCTAAATTTGAGCTGAACAAAGACAACAGCAAATAGTCATGCTGACAGCGACTAGGAAAGCCCACCAGGCCTCAGTCCTACACAAAGAACTACAGGCAGCTAAGGAATGTTTGCTTGTTGTTGTTGTTTTGATTTTTTTGTTAGTTTGTTTGGTTTTGGTGGCACCAGGGATTTAATTCCAAAACAAGCTAGGCAAGCACTCTACCATCAAGTTACCCTGGCTCACTCTTTCCTTTTGAAAGAATTCCCTTCAAATCTGGTATTTACTTCAGATTGTTTTCCCAACATTAATCTATTTTATGTAATAATAATAAAGAACAACTGCTTTTAATGTCAGTATATTAGTACAAATTACAATGCTAATAATTTAAGGTCTCTAAAACAGCATTAATGGTTTGGTCCATTTCAGATTTTTCTAGATTTCACTTATAGAAGCCATAAAAACATCCCCCCCACACACAATGTTCTGGGATTTTTCTTTATAATTAACACACATTCCAAACACAGACCATGCACATGTGGGCCCTTTGCTGGTTTTAGATCTGGAACACAGGGCAAGTTTGGACTGAGCTCCGTTTGCTCGCCCTGAGAGCCACCCGTCCCCCACTCTGCTTTTGCTCTGCCCTGCCATTCTTCCTGGGACCCCCTCACTGCCACCCAGGCTATCTGTCCTGCAGGCCTCCCTGTGCTCACCCAGTCCTGCCACCAAGTGGACTCCCAGCTATGAGCAAGGGGCTCCCAGCTACGAGCAAGGGAAGGTTGAGAACTTGTTTTGAGTTTTCTACTCTATCTAGTAGAAATCAGCTTGCTGTTATACATACGAAAATGGACTTTTTCCTGAACCAGAAGAAAAGCATTGTATTTTACATGCATATAATACTTAGTTTGGTTAGAGAAGAGAATATGATTTCCATGAATCATTTCTTCACAATAAAAACATTGGTCCAATTGTGCAAAATACATATGCAACACACAAACATACACTTAGCACAGACATGTACACACATACACATACACACATGCACACATGTTCATACATACATAAACACAAACATACACACAGGCACGTATACATATACGCAAGCACACATTCACATCGCAGCCTTACATAGAAGCCTACAATGGAATAAAGTATAATAGGATAGAATAAAGCAACATCAGCTTTTGAAGGAATTTTTAGCATGGTTTTTACCTTGTATAATACCCATGTGAAAGGGGTTTTTAAATCCTATAATTTGTCATAGTATTGATTTGCATAACAAACGTACATGAACATTCAAACTGGGACGTCTTATGAGGCCACCAGCATTCTCAGAGAGACTGACTAAGACAATTTCCTTTTGCTACTTCATAAATTAAATCACACTTTAGGATTTATTTGGGATGTCTTTAAAAGGAAAGAAAACAGAACAGAGGTCTTAGAGCTACTGAGCAAGGTAAGGAGCTTATGCTATTATATCAAACGATAATGCAAACCACAGAAATCTATGGTGAGGCCAGAAAATACATTGTATATTTCCCTGGAGCAGAAAGTGCCGCCACAATCATTTGAAGCTAGGAAATATCTAATTCTAAGTGAGTGCTTATTTGTATAACCAGATAAAGTACTATTTATGTCTAGTCTAGTAAGGGATGCTTCTTGGGATTTTTCGATATTAATTAATTTATGTGCTATGATATTGAATTGGTAACTTTCTCTCCTTTATGTAGTAGATTTCTGCTAAGAGAATTCTTTGCCATCCATCCTCTGAAGCTGTCTCCTCTGATTAGCCAATACCACTATCTCAGAAAGCTGTAGTATTTTGTTTTGTTAATTACTTGCTTAACTCAGGAATGTGAGCTGAATGGGAGAGAGGGGAATTGGCTGAATTGTGATCATTTGGCCTGTCTGAACTGATTTGAATGGATAAGGACTATTTGCTCCTGAGAGCCTTGTCCAGCAAAACACCTAGGAACCACAGAAAGGCAACATGCTAATCTGAACCTCTGCTATTCTTTGACAAGTGACTTTGGTTCCACGTTTCCCTCTGACCTTTACATAATGAAGGTAATCATATTTGTCCAGCGTAGATGCAATCTCCCATTCTGTTGCTAGCAATTCTTCCCATTGATGAAGTAGTTCGTGCTTTAAGACTCCTGTGCTCTGTAAGTAAGATTTACTTAACGGTTTGATTCTTCCTCCCAACACGTGCATAAATGAAGGGATGTAGAAACCACAAGGTACCATAGATCTGGGGATACAATAATAGCTAATGTTTGCGGGCAGTTTCCTCATGCCAGGCATTGTGGAATATCTCATTTAATGCTATGGCATCTCTGTAAATATTATATTCTCTTTAAGTTAGAAAAGAAATAGAAGCATTGCAAGATTAAGACAGTTTCCCAAATAATCCAGTATGGACCAAAATATGATATAAACATCTAGGACTGTGAAAATTAACCCATGCTGAAGCTGTGTCTGAGTATGTAATGGAGTGTTCTTACTCAGATTTAATTTTGATGTAGGATAGAGTTAACTATCTGGTTAGTGATATTACTCCGTTTCTGAAACTGCTCTCATATAATCCTTTAATGGATAGTTGGTTTGTAGTGACAGCAGTCTGGTATCCTACTTATGGTAGTAACTCCACCCTTTGGAGGTCTAGACTCCTACTCTCTAAAATCCTGGGAAAGTAAATAAAAATCCTCTGAGTCAGATAGCCATGTTTGTTGTGTTTTGGTGGCCTAGTTCTTTGCAAACTGTGCCATTGACAAGTCTTCAGTGATCCAATGCTCGCTGAAGCCTACACTGTGGGAAGTGATGAGACGCTATGCACAGTCTCTCCTTTACTGTTTAGGTCTGTAAATGCAATGCCCATGTCATGGCTACAGCCACAATGACCAGGCTCTGTGGTGTTTTCCACGGAAACTCCTTACTTGCATTCACCAGTCCTCTTAGGAAAAGATGAGATTAGAACAAGCCTTGAAAAACCAAGTGGACATTTCACCTCTAGTCTTGACCTCGTTTCCCTTGGAAAAAATTATAGTAGAAAAAGATATTTACTTGAGTTTTTCAGGTTGGTTGCATGAGACTGGGATGCCTAAAATGAGCCAGCAAATTAGATAGGCTCATTGTTACACATAGCTAAGTATCACTAACCAGCTCTGCTCAAAAATGTCCTTAGCTTCCCGTTTCCATGAAACATGCATCTTGTGGAGCCTTGGAAACAACTGGAACATGCTTAGCTGTGTTTTAAAAGCAAATCCCCGATGTTGTCACTTGTTGCCAATCACGGGACTCCCCAGGATTCTATCTGCCAATGGTTTTTTCATCACTTCCAATGTAAGAGTCGAAAATCAGTTTCACATTGACTTTTCAGGTTCTATCCACCATCTCTCCCACCCCCAGCCCTGCCTGAGACTGCACCCTGTTCACCAATGAGTCCTGAGAGTTCTTTCCACACCAGCACAATCCATGCAGGGCCTTAGCTCATGATGGACCTTCCTCTTCACTGGCCCACTTGCCCTAGTATTTCTACTTATTTATCATTTCCCACACACACCTAACAAAAAAAAAAATAGAAATGCACCCAAATTCACAAAAGTTCTCTGTTATACTCTCCAAAGAATATCATTTTTTTCTATCAAAGTGGTTATCAAACTTTGTAGTATGTGTGTGTGTGTGTGTGTGTGTGTGTATGTATGTGTTGTATGTCTATAGTATATGCATGCTAGTGTGTAAATGTGCACACAGATACAATGGAGGCCAGATCAGGACATCAGCTGTCTTCTATTACTCTCACTTTAAGAGGTAGAGTCTTTCACAGAACCAGAAGCTCTCTCTCTCTCTCACACACACACACACACACACTTCTCTCTCTCTCTCTCTCTCTCTCTCTCTCTCTCTCTCTCTCTCTCTCTCTCTCTCTCTCTCTCTCTCTAGCTGTGCTGAATTTGGGATCCATCTATCCCTGCCCTCTGTCCTCTACCCTCCAAGTCTGGGATTACAGGCACATCCAACCACGCTTGGCACTTGGCTTTTTCCATAGTGCTAGGAAACTAAACTCAGGTCTTTGTGATTTCAGAACAAGCACTCTTATTTATTCGGCCATTTCTCAAGCTCCATTTAATTCATTTCTCTTCTGGCCTAAAAGTCATCTAGACTTTTTCTGCTATAAAAACAAGAATGGAGTTTCCCTTGCTAATCACTCTGTCCATGTTACCTAAGAATGTTCAGGGTAGCTAGCTTTCATAGAATTAGAAGGAGCTGTACACGCCACTGGAGGAGAAAAGTTATCCACAGTCCTACCCAGTGATGAATCCTGAGAATTACAATAAGAACTGACAAGCAAGGTATGTATAATATGTGATAGTGGCAGTAGTGTCTTGGAGGTAACCAACAGTTTAAGGACAACTCCAGAGAAGGGAACTCAATGCCTGGGTCTATAAACCTCACCAAGGACCTGGAGATGGAACAGGAACAGACCCTGGAGGAGAATTTACCACTACCATTTTGCTAAACTGATACTATATCCAACTACTTTCTAAACACTCATTCTGACACCCATGGATGACCACAGCTTTAACTCATCATCATGGAAGCTTCTTTTTTTGCAGCAGATAGGGGCTGCTACAGAGAACCATATCAGGTCAAAGTGTGGAGAACAACTCACTGTGGAAAGCCCATCACCACATGGGATCTACAACACAATCTCTACACCCAAGGCTCAGGGAACATTGTGAAGGCATGGTCAGAAAGTTGAGAGAGCCAGAGGACCAATAGCATAGCTGCAGAGTATTGTCTTCCAGACATGACAGGGATGTTGCCCTCATCATCTCTTAATGATGTGGTGGCCTTCCTAAGACCACATCAATCAGCATTCTACCATGGACATGAGGAAGGGGATATACATTTGAGAGGGAGATGTAGAGAAAACATGGGAGCAACTGTTGTGAGTGAGAGGGGATATATTAAAAATATATTGTACTCTTGTATGAAAGTCTCAAAAAGAAACTCCAACATTTTAATTTAAAAAGAGTGTTCGGAGTGTCAAGAGTGAGTATTTGATGAATAAATTGTGAGTAAATAAATATAAGGGGAGAAAATAAAATGCTCATAATTGCCTACCTTTCACTCTTTCTTTTAAATTCTTACTTACTATAAAAGCATTGGAGCGTCTTTCTGATAAAGAAAACAGGAAGATCATTTACGGCCTCACTAATCACCTAGAATGACAGGAGACACAGATGACTAGAAAAAGGCATTTAGGCTAACAAACTACAAAGTCATGCTCTAATGTAAACATCCATGTCCTGGGTTTCCAGTTCACTGTTTTCCTTTGTATTTTCAAAGTCAAGCTTCCTTACAAAGCATTCCAGAGAAAGAGAAAGATTCACTCCCTTCCTAACCAGTTTTTAAATATCAAACATCATGCACTGTAAGGTTTGGGGCTCCAAATACAAGTCAGAAAACAGGGTTAAAACACCAGTGAAAGAAAATCATAATTGATAGTGAGTGTGGAAATGCAACGTGCGGCTCCACATCTTCAGAATGGCTATTCTAACTGCACAAAAGTTGTCGAGATGTATAGACATAACGGCGTGGCTAATCTCACTGCCCAGTGTTTTCTATTTGCAGGTTATTTACAATAAGGTTTTGATAATAAAAAAAAAAAGAAAGAAAGAAACATACTTTAAGACTGTGTTGCAGTCATAATAACAACCGCCCACCCAAATAAGTTGAAAATTGTAAATACCATTCCTTGCCCTCGGTGGAGAGTGGCTAAGCTGCAAAAGAAAACAGAAGGACCACTAAAGGAAGGAACACCCTTTTGTTTGTTGTTTTCTCAAGTATAAAAGCATGCCCTCAGCAGATGCACTTCTCAGCACTGTCAGCAGCAGGCCTAATTGCCTTTCATGTAAATTAGGAATGGGTACCTTTGTTAAAGCAATAATTTAGGTCAAGATGAGGGGTCAGTTTATTTATTCTAGCTTATTTGGGGCTTTGAAATGGCACTTAAAGCATCGTATAAAAGTTATTCCCCGGGCCCATTTATTTAAGAAAATGTGCTCTTTACTCTTTAAAAATAGTTTTTGTTTGGTTTTGTTTTCCTTTGTCTTTTTTGTTTGTTTTATCTTTTTTAAACTACCGAATCTCCACTTACCGCTAACAACACTTGACTCCACACATCATGAAGGAATACAAAGATGCATCACAGCTTTATTGTAAGACACTTGAGATTGGGGGCGGGGAGGGGTTGGGGGAGGTGCTGCTACAAGTTTGGAGATCTTTTATGCTGATGGAAGCTTGCAGAATCCCAGACTAGGTCGAGAAGGGATCTGGGGCCATTTACTGCAGCTACCTACATGCAATTCCTGCAGGTTTTGCTTCCCCCGAAGCATTGGAAGTTGGGTATCCAGAAGGGAAAAAAAAAGTTATTAGAACTACCCTGTTTGCCAGGGAAATTTTGGACATAGATTATGTCCCAGGGAGGCACTTCTGACTGACCCTTCTGCTTTATGACACCGGTGAGCTTAAGTGCCTGTGACTGATCGCCGGCGCCCTGCGCACGGAAAATTGTATCTCAGCAGGTTCTAGCTGGAATCGGGTAAAGAGGTTTGTTCATTTGTCTGCGTGTGTTTTAAGCATTTCATGCCAAATGGATATTTTGTGGACAATGCACCACAAAGAAAGTGTGTTTGTTTTTTCTTAAGATCAAAGAACAATTTTTCTTGTTTGTATAATTCCCAGGTCCAAATTTGATTGTAATTGTCATCTATCGGTTTGTCCAACTCTCGTGAATGTGATGTGTTATGAATAAAAGAATTCAGAGTCATTCCAGGGCCACAGACATAATGGAGTTACATGGGTCTCACATACAGGCTCTTTCTATCAATGGAACTAATTTTTTCGCTATTGTACTATTAAGTTGTTGTATTCTACTATAAGAGAGAATTTTACAGTAATATACTCATGAGTGTATGTTTTACTTTTAAGTGTTTTATTAACAATGAAGAAAATATTGAATAAAAAAATACAAATTTGGGCCAAAAAGCTAAAGAAGTACCTCAAAGGTCAGAAAGAAAACATTAAATGAAGATCTCTAAGAGGAATAGTTTTCTGTAAGAAGCTAAAATACTCTTTACCAAAAGAAATGTTAAAGCCATGCATTGTTTTGTTTTATGCCTGTTTTGCTTATAAGAAACTAAATTTTGGTGGCTGGGGAGAGTGCTAAAGTGGGCTAAATCCTTGTTATACAGGCACAAAGACATGAATCAGGATTCCTAGCATCCATGTAAAAGTCAAGTAACACACATCTATAAGTCCAGTTCTGGGGAATAATGACTTAGATCCTAGGACTTTTCTTATTCAGTACTGGGACCTTCCTGAGAAAGTCTGCAATCATGTTTTTCAAAGCCTCCAATATCGTGGTAAAAACTTGTTTCCACCATAAATGATTTGAAGTTTGATCTCTTCTTTATTTTGTTTGTGCATGATATCCAAACTTTCCATTTTCATCCCTACTGCTTTCACACGTGATTGAAAAGATGAGAACAGAACCCAAATCAGCAAACTGAGCTTGTTATTAAAAATAACAGCAGGGCAAACAAATTAGTTCCATGAAGTTTGGGCTGAGAAATATTTAAGTAATGTCATTTCAACCAGCAAAATTAATAGCATTTTCTCGTCTCATTTACTAGTTTAATTGTAGTGTTTATCTTTGGGGTAGCCAATAAACTTTAGCATTTTAAAACTTTAGAATGTATAGAAAAAAATTCTGGAGCTCACTGCCCACAGAATTAACAGAACTCTGTAAGTTCTACACGCTAGATATGAACATGACATTGTGGACTACTGCCACTAACCTCGTCACTCAGATCATCTTTCTCTCTACTTCATGGCTGTATCCTGTTTCTCTGGCTCTCTTGCTTCTTCTTTGTTGAGAGCAGTCATTTCCAGTGAACTGCCTGCTCTTGCAAGCTGTGTTCTGGGTAATGATCTCAAAATACAAATGCAATCAAGACTTCTCCAGCTTCAGTCCTTCCGATGGACTCCATTGGTCTGAGGGCAAAAGTTTAAATCTTTATCATGCCCCAACACTACTAATCTATGCTCAACCCTTCATAACTCATCACTGAGCTCCCAAACACTTTCAGTTCTCCAAACTCAATATGTTCCCACATACCCCCACAGCCTTGTGTGCTTGAAAACTAACCCCAAATGGCTGTGCTGTTAGGGGAGGTTGTAGACACTTGTGGCCTCAGTAACAGAGGTGGAACATTGGAAGTAGGTCTTTGTAGCTGAAAGTTTTCCTGTGTCCTGCCCAGTCCTGCAACCGCTCAGACCCAAATAAACAAAAAGAGGTTTATATTTATTTTTAAACTATGGACATGGCAGGCTTCTTGCTAGCTAACTCTTATACTTTAAATTAACCCATTTCTATAAATCTATACCTTCCCACGTGGCTTGTGGCTTATCAGTACTTTATATCTTGCTTCTCCTGGTGGCATCTGGCAGCATCTCTCTCCCTTCTACAGGTCTTGATACAACCCTATCTTCTCTAAGTCCAGTTCTGTTGATCTGCCCAGATGTGCAGGAATACCACCTCATTCTCCAGCTACTGCAAGAATTCACTGCCATGGTAGAAGCTACAAAACAATAAAACATTGTTTTCCGACTCCCCTAAACTCTGCAACTATAAGCCAAAAATAAATCATTCCTCTCTTATATTGCTTCTGTTGAATATATTGTTACAGTACTATGTAAAATAAGTACTATACCTTTGGGCTCCTCGTTCATAAGCCAAGGTTCTTTACCCATTTTCCACTCTTGCTCCACTGGACCTACATAAGCCCTACCGCACTTCCAGCTTCCTATTGGAAATACCTCTTCCCCCATAGAAGCTTCCCAGGGCTTCTTGTGTTTTTCTGCCTGATGGTCTTACATCATTTATCTTTACTACATGTACTGTGTGTGCATAAGTGTGAAAATGTGATTAGCATCTGTCTCTGCTCCCTGAAGACAAATGCTGTGTCTGACTTTGCTTACCTTCATCCCTCATAAACCTGCAATAGTACCTGACATGATAGGCCCACCATAGGTTTGCAGAATGAAAGAAAGGAATAAGTAAATACTAACAGCTTTCAAAGAACCTGCCATTCCACTGCTCTCCTCTCATCTCTGCAGCAAGACTGCTTGAGCAAATTTTGAAAACAGAAATCGCATTCTTTCTTCGTGTATTAGCTCATATTAAAATGGCAAGTGAGTCCCACAAATGTGAACTTTGCCGACTGAGAAAATGTCTTAAACGTGTAATAAAAATTACACATATTTATTGAGCCATTTTGTTTGTTCTATGTGTCAAGATCAATTTGTGGTTTGAAATGGTTTTAACAGTCAACAGAGCTCCAAGTGCTCTGTGGGCTTAGCTGATGTTTCGTTAAGGTACTTTTTTAGTCTCCTGAAATGTTGTCTCTTCCTCTTGTGCGTTATGTGCTTTTAATAGAGTAATGGATCGTTCTCATGTTTGTCTACAGTAAATAGAATGGGAAAAATAAAAACAGCAGATATATGTATGAGTATATATGTATATAATCTCAAATATACTCTCACTTGTTAAACTGTAAATAATGCATATAGTTTCCACCTCTAAACTTCTCTATAAAATGTGCTGTAAGTAGAGTTTGGGATCCTTTTGTGAGCCACATTACTATACTTCAGCAGCAGCTGTATAGCCACAGAGATGATTGTCTGGTATCAGAACAGTTCAGTTCAATGGTGTCAGTGCAAAACTGAACCCTCACTCCAAAGCAATAATACTATTTGTCTGCTTTCATTAGCATCTTTAAATTCTGAGTGCATACAGTGTTTGTTTACTGTGTTAGGCTAGTCAATTTGCCCAGAAACAAACAATTGGCATCTTATTGTTGAGATTACCAGGGTTTGTTGCATGACAAAACTGAACCCTGGTGTGGACAACTGAAAGATGCTAAGGATCTGGGAAGAATTTAATTGTCCTAAAGGCAAAAAAAAAAAAAAAAAAAAAAAAAAACCCAACTCCTGTTTTACTTTCTACTTTGTCTGATTTTGCACTTTCTCAGTACACTTGTTCTGTATTTCATCATATGTCTCAAGATAGCCTATGCTAATTGAGAAGATAGTTGGCGCTAAAGACTATGAATCCAATCAATCTCAAGCATCCATTGACCAAGATTCATCCAAAATTCTCTCACACCAATCAAGATTCTGATTCTGGTCTTTAAAAAGATATATCTTTTTAAGACTTGAGCTGACTAGGACACAATGAAGTATGATTTAGAATTTTAAATTGTTTTAAATTTGGCTATGGTTATTTTTAATCTAGCATTCCAATTTTATTGTAAGTGTAAGTAATATTTATAATTATTTAAGGTTTTGTTGTGTTTATTTGTTGAAACAAGGTCATACTATGTAACCTACCTTCACCATGAATCCATGGTCTTCCTGCCTCAGCATCCCCTAAGCCATGTCCAGACAGTCACCATTAGGACACATGAGTCCCAGGATAGCTATGAATAGAGACCAGCATGTTTGTATATGACAACATCACAGTGCAATGCTTAAAGTCTGGCCACCCCTTAATCACCCCTATGAGTATTTGCAAGTATGCTAAATATATCTTTAGATTTTTTTTCAGCCCTCTGCTGAGTGTTTCACTTTACCTTTCTCATGCAACCTCACTTTATCCTTCTCATGGCAAACCCATGGGAAGGTATCATTTCATCCCATTTTGTAGAGGAGCCCATTAAGGCATAGACACTTTAACCTGACTTCCAGGTCACAAGGACCCGGCTGTCATAGGGAAGGAAGGGCTACAATTTTCAGTTTAGGGGCAACACTGAGCTATGAACTTCCTGAATTTCCACAAGAAGCTCTAAAATATACATTTTAAAAGGTGAAATTCAAATCTAGCTTGGTAGAAATTATGTAATATCTCTCCAAGTCTAGAGTTCCAGGAGCTGCCAGGAGATTTAAGTACAGAGCTGGGCCATTTACCTACTTTCCCAAGCATGGTGATGCCAATATGAGTGTCCAGATATGTTTGAATCCTATTTTCTTGGTTAAAAGATGACTTTCTTGATTGCTTGCTTCCTTTCTTTCTATCTTCCTTCCTTTCTTCCTTCTGTGCTTACAGAATGCCGTATATGCAGCAATCTAGGAGTTGACTTACTTTTTTCTGCTCAAGAATCCATTTTAAATATCAGGGTGCCTCATCCATTCTCCCCCATGCCCTGAATATTTTTTAGGACTCTCCCTCACCTAGCTTCATGAATAGTTATAGGCTATTTTGTAGCAGCACTGCTGAGTACACAGCCATCAGCATGAAGAGTACAAAGGTTTTAAAATAAAACACACACACATGCACACACACACACACACACACACACACACACACACACACACTTACAGAGCACCCTACTCCACTACCTACTATGTGGGAAGAAAATTCTATTAATCAATGTGAGTGGCAAACGGATGATATTATAACATAGATGACTATATAGATATAAATCCTCACACAAATGCACATCCAGTTTTGATACATATAGAAGAAGCCTGAGAAAGCCAAGTATCTATGGTAACAGAGTATAGGAAAGTGTCAGGAAGTAAGCTTATCTTGATCTCAAGTCACTTTCCCTTCCCCATGTGATACCTTGCAAAATACCTAAGATAATAAAACCATCCAGTAAGTATTGCTAAATAAAGCAATAGGTGAAAAAACAAAGAGAGGGAGAAAGAGAAAGAGATGAGAGAGAAAGAGAAGGAGAGAGGGAAAGTGGGGAGACGGGGGGCTTAATTAATCAGTAATTCAACTGACAATAATTTAATGCAGACCCCACAGTCTCGGTTCTCTGCTCTCTTCTGTAGTTTTATGTGCCTCCTGCTGCTCTTGTATTTCTCAAAGCAAATCCCCATCTTGGGTTCCTCTAATCTTTTATTTTCTCAACTGCTGGCTGATAAAGAACTTCCTGAGGCAATCATGAAAGATTCCCCAAGTCAGCTCCAGATTCATCCCTAATGGTCTGTGTCCTGTGTCTGTAACTCCTAACCACGTGGCATGGTCACTCTCCTTGGCCTCCTCCAGACGGCTCACTTTGTCTGGCCACATATTCTACCCAGGCCTACCTTCAAAACAACTTTCTACCACCTCAAAGATAAATGACATTTCTCTTCCTTTCCCAGTCAAATTTCCCACCTGCCATTGGTCCTTGTCACCCTGTCCACCCCTTCCTTTGACCTCTGCAGCCTGCCCCTTGCTGCTGGCCTCATGTTCCAATCTTGTGGTGTGCTCACATTGACTGACTCATATGCACTCAGAAGCTTTCACACCCACCCTAGGGAGAACATTTCCCTCTACTCTGAAATTACCACTCCCTCACCCCGTAATCTGACCTCCTCCTCTTTCTTCTTCTTCTTCTTCTTCTTCTTCTTCTTCTTCTTCTCCTCCTCCTCCTCCTCCTCCTCCTCCTCCTCCTCCTTCTTCTTCCTCTTCTTCCTCTTCTTCTTCTGTAATCTCTTTTCCCAGCCACCATCTGAAAACAAGCTATGTCTGATGTTAGAGATGTTCTAGAACATCAGATCTTGTGGTTTCCCACCAACTCCTATCTTTCCAAACTTTCCTGCCGCGTTGGACTTGGTCAGCCAATTCTGCCTTCTTGAATACTCTCTCCAACACTTCCAAGTGACTCCTTGTCCCTGATTCCCATCCTTCCCAGACTTACTACTTCCTGCCTCTTTTACTTCCTCCTTTTTATCCCCCAAATCCCTTCCAGGCAGGTATTTCCTCAAACTGTAAGCCATCCTTTCCCCATCTCCTGCAGGGTTACACCCATTTTGGCTGGGGAGATGGCTCAGTGGGTAAAGTGTTTCCCATATAAGTATGTGAGACTGAATTCAGATATCCAGAATTCATGCAAAGCTGGGAAAAGCCTGGTGGAAGAGTGTGCTTGTGGATTACCAAGGAGCCCTACCATGTAATGGAAAGTTCACAGGCCACTCTGTCCATCGTACAAAGCACAGGGACAACATACCCTGCATCTCAAACAAACTGGAAGGACCAACACCTATGGCTGCCCTATATTCATCACACACATGTTATACTGGCATGTGTGCACCTGAACTCACACATACCAACTCATGCATAAACATACACAAGAAAAAGTTTTTATAAAAATAATGATACCCATTTTATAACTCCCAACCTCATAATTCAACGTTTTCAACTAACATATGAGCCAGACACAAATCTGATATCTCAACTTGTGTTTGAAAACTGTGCCTGCTTTCTGAAACAGGAGTTGCTCCTAATTCCTCTTTTTCTGATAATTACATCAATGATAGGCAGACCTAAACACTATTTTTAATTTTTTAAAATGTATTCTTTGACAAAGCCATGCATGAATATAATGCATATAGATCATATCTGCCACCACCCACTCCCCAAATTTCTGACAGGTGCCCC
Source organism: Peromyscus californicus insignis (assembly GCF_007827085.1). Lineage (NCBI taxonomy): Eukaryota > Metazoa > Chordata > Mammalia > Rodentia > Cricetidae > Peromyscus > Peromyscus californicus. The sequence continues at coordinate 39,854,443 of NW_026294534.1, read as the reverse complement.
CATCTTCCTCCCAACTTTATGTCTTCTTCTTCTTCTCCCTCTTTCTCCCCTTCCCTCCTCCTCTTCTTTTTCTATAAGCCATTTCTATAAAGCCATCCACTGGAACATGAGGGAACCTACCATGTGTCATACCACCGAAGGAAACTGATCCTCAGCAGCTATCAGCTTTCAAAAGCTGCTGGTCCAGGTATAGAAGAAACTCATAATCTCTGTGTGCCAGGAAGAGGTATCAACTGGCTTGATCTTACGCTGATCTTGCGCGGGCAACCAAAGCTGTTGTGGATAACATGCATGCAATGGCCCTATCATGTCTGGAAGGCATTGCCATTTGTGTCAGTCTCTCCAACCCCTTTCACAGTCTTTCTACCCTGTTTCCATGGAGGTGTGTTATAGCTGTCCCCAGTTACGGATGAGCACTCCCAAGTTCTCTGTGCTTTGAGTCTCCGAATGAAAACCATCCTCTCCATAAAGAAGTTTCCCTGATGAAGAGGAAGAGTTGCCTCTGACTTGTCTTTATGACTCTTGAGCCCTCCACATTTTTTGTTTGTTTGCTGATACTGTTTGGTTAGTTGGTCCTTAGTGTTTGGTGACAGAACAGAACAAAAGGAGCACAGAGATTTCAACTCACTATTTGACACATGGAAATAACTCCAAGGGGCTAATTGTTAAAACAAGAAACTCGGGGAATTGGTTTGTTTTAGGTGTGGTTATGGTTTAAATGATTAAATGGCATGTAAAAAGAAAAAAAAAAAAGCAGCTCCTACAATTCATTTTTCATTGACCTTACCCAAAAAACAACACTTTAAGTTCGAGCTATAGGGAATGTACTCCTGGCTCCTGAGAACACAAATATAATCTGAGGTGTCTCTGGTCCTTGGTCTAACCCACATCCTGGTCCTACATAACTGGGGATGTGGGGGAGGAAAGGCTTTAAACAAGATGAGAAGGTGGCCTGTCTTAGGTAAACCCCACAACACCTCACTTTTTGTAAAGGTAAATAAATCATGCAAAATTCTTCCTTTTAAACTGTAGGGAAAATGCCAAGTGACTCTGCATGTGTAGGTTTATGAAATCAAACTTCACTTAGCACACTGCTCAGGTAGCTTTTCTTCTTTTTTCTCTTTCTTTCTTTTTATTCGTTATAGCCCTGGAGACTAACCCCAGGCCCTCATGAACATGCTAGGCAAGTGCTCTGCCACCCAGCTAGATCCCGGGTCCTCTTTTAAATGTTAATGTTGAAATAAGTTCTCACTGGGTCTCCCAGTAAGGCCCTGAACTCCCTCTGTAGCTCATCCTAGCCTTAAATTTATCTCCCTGCCTCTACCTCCCAAACTGCTGGGTTTACAGGCCCTGGCTGACAGTCATGGTTTTGTTTTTATTTTTTAATAACTGCTAATCATTTTTTCCTGTTCCACTGCTAGAACCCAGCAATAGACCTTGTTATAATTCAGCTTTTACTTTTGAGGAGTTGGAATCTTACATTTCCACAGAGAATATCAATAACCCTTTGATCTAGTTTACATCTTTCGGTGTCCTCTGTTCCAGATCCACAGCTTCTCCAAGACAGAGAGATTTGGAATTTCAACGGAAGGGCAGGAGCTGAGGACCTCTTTGCAGAAGAGAAGGTAAGTGGACTGGGGACCGAAATGTCCTCAGAGCGGAGGCTTTCTACAGAACACAAGTTGTTTGTGGGAACAAAGCAAGTTACTTTGGCAGCGCTGTGGTTGATTCACCGCCCCTGAGCCTGGTTCTCAACCACCCGCAACCATTCATGTCAGGGATTCTGTAAAAAGCGCCTTTGGTCGGATTTGCATGGTTGTGATTGGTTTGTTTGTTTGTTTGTTTGTTTGTTTGTTTTGATTCCACAAAAACCATTATGCTTCTATAGCCTTTTTTTCCCCTAGAAGATTAAATGAATGAGGACATTCTAAAATACAGAATCTCAGAGTGAATTGGTTACCAGCATAAAGTTGGCCAAGCACAAGGAATCGCAAAGCGTGCATGTTTCCCACTCTCGGAAGTGAGTTGTTTGGGAACTTTCTTGTTCAGGGAAAGTCTTAATCCTTTCCGAGAAGCACTTACACGGCGACCTTAGAAAATTCATCTTGTACCTGGTTATGTTTGCTTGCTCTTCTTGATATTGCTTGGTGCGTTTTCTCAATGGTAACCGTGGTCTAGTAATTTAAGGCTTTTGAACCTTGTGAACGGATTCATTGAAAATCACATTCCGAAGGGTTGCCACAAAATGGGAAGTGTCTTCTACCAAGATGCTACAAAAGAATTTACAACAGGGAAAGCTGACACGCGTTCTGCTCAGGATGTGCGCACAGCAGTATTTCTAGGAGATCCAGGTTCTCCGCGCAAATCATTCAAAAGTCCCCGACTCATTGGGCTTAATGAGTTGAGTTCTGAGTTTCTTGTTTTCTCTCAATTGACAGTATCTTTTTTTTTTTAAATACGATTCAACATTAAGTTCCCACCAATCAGAGAGCTTTCTAAAGTGTGTAATCAGTGCACAATGCCAGTACATGGGAACAGTAAGATTTTACATGGGGAAAAAAATAAGTTGCTTACACAGATTTCTTTTCTCTATTCTTCAATATCCAAGCATATCATTCCATTTAATGTAGAAATCACCACAGAGGTTTAGGGATGAGAAACAGCTTAAAACTCAATGGCAATAGACAACCAGTGTGGTTTGGTCAGTAGTATTATTTTATATTCAAGTTACTAGATTTAAATTAACTTTGTATCCAAAACAAGAGACTTCCTTTTTAAATGTGTGAATTTGACATAAATTTAGGACTTGTAACAAGAATTCTTTTGCTTTTCCTCCTGTGAAAAGGGACAGGATAGATTTTTTTTATTCTTTTAATAATAAAATTGTGGTTTGTTTGTTACATAAAATAACAGTGCCTACTGGTGTTTCTTTTTAATATCCCGCCCAGGCACTGATTTTTACTTTTCCCCTAAGGGTGTCTCAGAAAAAGTGAGAAGAGAATACTTTAATAAGTGCTCTTGTGGGCCCACACATAAATTCTTATATGCTTGGTGGGTAATTAATCAAAACTGTGTACTGTGTGCCATATCCTTTACACAGGGTATCTCTCATCCCTTGACCTCAGTTTAGGAAATGGTGAGGTTTTTGTTTTTCTACTAACATGCAAGCAGTTAACAGAAGGTAGATTTTAATGATTTACTGTCATGTAGGTCCTCAATAACTGTTCTTGTAAGGTCCTTGCAAAGAGTTGTAACATTACCTTTTACACACCACATACAGAGCAATGGTCCCGGAAGTGTACATGCAGTGTTTACTGGTCGACGGCATAAGGAACGACTTGTCTAATTTGCTTTGCTGAATTCTTTTTTCTGACTTCCCTTTTTTTTCGTTCACATGTGAGTTATGACAAATCATACTCTGTAAAAGACCGTCTGCCGAGCTTTCTAATAGGCATCAAGTAAATGACATTTTTAGAATAAGTTATCATTGTAAATGATAAATTATCATTCCTGGAGAAAGTAGGTGCAGGGCTCCTCTTATGACTGACGGGAGTCAGACACTTCAGGCTCGAATGTGAGTACCTGTGTGTTTTCTGCTGTAATGATACAGCTTACACTTCCCTGCCAGCACAATACCGGGCTCTCTAAAGACTGTCGCTGGTGAAACTCCTCTGAGTCTCTAGCATCTCACCTCAGAAAACACTTTCCTCTGAATGCCACTCTAATAAAATCTGTCAACTCCCCTTGTCTTTTAAGTACCCTCTCTTCAAACCCTTCTCTTGTCTATTCATGGAAACCACTCTCCCTATACTGGGAGGTTCTCTAGGACAAGCATTTAGTCTGTAATAGCTAATATATAAACTTGAATGGCTTAGTGGTCCTCTGAGATGCGCACTGAAGGAGAACATTTCATGGGCTGTAACGTAGGTCAGCTGCTGCCTATAAAGTACACTCATAAGCATATATTCTGATGAGGAGGCAAAGGTAACATCCACAGATCTCCAAACTTTCCCCAAATCAGGCAGGACAGCAATGCACTGTCCAGCCTAGGTAAAGCACAAATATGCTTTAAGGAGGCTTATTGGCGTTCACCTGTTCTGATTTAGATCCGTGAGAAAAGCGTTCATATACATTACATATATAATATATATACATATAGATATATTGGTTTTTCAAGACTGTAGCACAAATTCTAATTGGTCTTAATAAAAACCAGAGTCATATATCAGGGTAAATGTTGAAAGATCAGAGAGACAAAGGAACAAGCCAGAGCCGCCTTTTACCTCATCAACTCCTCAGCAGAAAGGACTAAGCTCCTGTGTCTTCCTGCCTTATATTCCTTTTCTCTGCCCAGCCATATCACTTCCTGTCTCCACCTCCCGAGTGCTGCGATTAAAGGTGTGTGATCCCACTGCCTGGCCTCTATGGCTAACTAGTGGCTAGCTTTGCCCTCTGATCTTCAGCCTAGCTTTATTTGATGGAGCAGATACAAAATATCATCACACAAGACAGGATATTTCTGAGTAGCCCTGGCTGTCCTGGAACTCACTCTGTAGACCAGGCTGGCCTCACACTCAGAGAAGCACCGGACCCTGCCTCCCCAGTGCTGGGATCAAAGGCGTGTATCACCACCACCCAGCTGAGAAAAAAAAATGTTCTTAAGGCCTATGTTTTAAACAAAACGCCTCAATTTGATGGTCATGTACTCTATATTTTGTAAGGATACTCAGATAATTTAACTAAGCCTAACAAATATCAATGAACAAACTAGGTAGGAGATTCTTACTCATGATCCCAGCCCCTTGGAGGAAGAGGCAGGGGAATCAGGAGTTCGAGGACAGCCATGGTCACATAGTGAGTTTGAGGCCACCCTGGACTCTGTAACAAACGGAATACGACCAACACTAGTCAGAAACATTTCCTAAATTTAAAAACTAAAGAATGGGGTTTGACAAAAATGGCACCCACTAACAACTGAATAATCACACAATTTTCCTGGCATGGGGTTTGCTCTTTTTAAAGGCCAGTGGGAAAATGAAAAAAATAAAATAAAATATTGTGCAGACTCTTTCATAAATGGGTTATAAGGACACTATAAACTATTGAAAGTCACAAGTTAGCCAAGGGTGTCCTTTTCAGTCAGCGAGGGCTACCTAGTTCTAGGTGAAAATTAAATTAAGCTCAGCATTGCAAAACCTTTGACTTGCACACACCCTTGTCATTTTTTTCCTGCTGTATTGACCAAAAGAAAAAGGGTATACAAAAATGCCCACATAGAGCTCAAACTGAGTATTCCCTCCCTTCCTCCCTCCCTCCCTCCCTCCCTCCCTCCCTCCCTCCCCGGGGATGCTGAGCTGATTATATCACTAGTTGGTGGATAATCAGAGAATTGGATGAGATGAAAGAAACAGCATAAATTAACAATGTCAGAAAACATCGCAAGCCATTCCCGATGATTGTAAGTAGTTCTCTGTTTGTTGTTGTGCAGAACAAAAATCAGAATGGCTGACTGCAGAGCTTACTTTTCATCTGGATGTTTTGGTGTTTTGCAGACACAGCATTTGGAGCGAAGGGAAAGTTTCAAATTTGTGAGATACGGTGGCAATGTTTCACCGCACTGCTTAGTTGAATCCTCAGAATGAATGGGGTTGTTGCAGAGCCCGTGTGAGAGGTGTGATCTAGTGTCTTCTTGTTGGGCCTGCCTGAGACATGGGGAGAAAAAGGCTGCAGCTCTCAGAAGCTTCTGACGTGATGTCAGAGAGTCTCCAGGGGCCTGAATCCAAGATAGTGTTCAGGCTTTGGCTGTTTATGTTTGCATCCTACTCTGTAGGAGCCCTCCCTTATGACCTCTCTGCCTGGCTTCTGTCTAGCCATAATGGCATTCAGTCTCCATTGCCAAAATCAAAAACAAACAATGAAGGCTCTAAACAGATTGTTTTATGAAAATACTTAACTTATGGCGGAATAGGGATGAAAGAAAGAAGTTTTAATATACATATATTAAATATATATTATATATCATGTATCATATTATATTATATATATAATAGTACATTAGATACATAATATATAATATATATCCACAGCCAAGGAGATAGTTCAGTCACTAAAGTGCTTGCCTTGCAAGCATGAAAAACCTGAGTCTGATCTCCAAAATCTATGTAAAAATCTGGGTGCAGTGCCATGCATCTGTTAGTACTAGGGAACAGAGAGAGACTGAATCTTGGGGCTCAGTTGTCAGCCAGCCTAGCCTGCTTGGCAGGCTCCAGGTCCTTGAGAGACTGTCATGAAGATGGTGAATGACTCCTGAGGAATGACATGCAAGGGTGGCCTCTGACCCCTCGCAACTTTCTCCCCCATGCTCCTGCACACAATAAGCATGCACGTCCAAAAAAATAGTATCCGTGCTTAGGCCACTGGCTATTTTTAAATAGTCAATTAAATTTGAATAGCAGTTTAGCTATGGGAAGTTATAGGTGAATAAAATGGAGTTAGGGGTAGGTTGTCTCAAAGATAAAGAATACCTAGTTAATCCTGCAGGGCTATTGCAGACTCACTTCAAAGCATGTTACAAAACACCATTGGGAAGTTTGTGGGTTTTTTTTTTTTCAGTTTTGTCTAGGACCAGATATGAATTGGTCTAGAGATGTTCACAGCCCTTGATCACTATAATGTAATCTTTCTTTGTGTTAGATGAGACTCAGATTGTAAGATGGCATTATGAAGAGTTTTCAGCATAGGTTCCTGACCTGGTGCTCAGTTCTGAATGCCTGTGGAGGTGAATTTCCAGATGTGGAAAACAAGAGCCTTGTAGAATGCCATGGAGTGGCTATATATACTCAGATATCACCTGCCTTCCAAGGGCTATGTTCTTGTCCCAGTGTCTTCTGCGACCAAGCTCTCCAAACCAGGCCCACCACATATTCTCTGTGCTGTGGCAAGAGACATCACCACTGTAGAAGGCTGCCACCTGGAGTACAAGATGACTCCAAGCCTTCCCAGTCGCTTCTGCAAACCAAAATGCTCAGTTTGACAGCAAACGGCCCACATCAGGGATGGCTAACTAAGAAACAACTTCTCAACATGCCATCACCAGAGAAAAATCAGGACAGAGGTAACCAAGGCAAGCAAGCCTAAGACTTGGAGGAAGTTCTTCTCCAGAGATGAGATGGATAGGTACCCCTTTTTGCTTTTAGTTTTCTAATCAATAAACAATGAGTAAATAAATGCAAAATAGCTTTGCATTCTTAGTCCATCACTTTCCAATCCCAACTGCTGTCAATCTTAATTCATTGCCCTCTCTCAGTTCCTTAATCTGTAAAACTGGAATTATATATCTCCCTAGTACAATTTCATGAACACAAAATTTGGTTACTATTTTAAGGTACCTATGTATCAGTTCAAAGTGAGGATGCCAGTACATGGCATACACAGCAATTTGTACCTACTATTTCATTTGGGATAATGGTTTTATAAGAACTCCATGTTCTATCAGGATTCCATTCTCTGGACTCTTCGAATGCAGTGCAGATATCAGCCACGGTCTTCTATTCTATCCTATCTCATTAAGCAATGTTGAAACCCTGAACTTGGTGAGTAGAAGACAAGATGATAATATGCAACACTAGTGACTTTTTTTAATGGAGCGGGCAGAACTCAAGATTCTACCTCCGACGACAATGCAACGAGACGGTTGAGCCATGGGCAATAAGGACTGAACAGTTTTACCTCCAGGAAATGTGGCCAATTGCCAGTCTTCGTGCAAAGTCATCTTTCTTGTTAGGTTCTGAATAAAAAGGTCTGCTACAGGGAAGATACCAGAAGTAAGTAACCCTGGTAAGTCGGCAGGCTAAAATGGAGAGCAAGAAAGCTAAGGGCCCATGTCTCACGTCAGAGAACTCTACCAATTAAAAAGACTATGGTTGCTCTCTTCCCTCATTCCTCCGTAGCACATATAAAATACTTCAATACTACATGTCTAGCATGTAGGAAAAGATTCATCAATGTCTGCAAAAATGCATGAAAATGGACTATTTCCCTGGAAAATGCCACCCTAGGCGGTGCTCCTTCTAGTAGCGAAGAAATGGCTTCTAATATCAAGACTGACACTCTTAAGCTTGTGTGGAGGCAGCGAGTCTTCTTTCTTTGACCTTGACTGGATTGGATTTCAATACTGTATTCACACTCTCCCCTGTCCATCTACTTTTTGTATCTCTCTGTCATGTGCGATTAGATGAACACAGGAATTGAGAGCTCTTGCTTGAAATCCTTTATTGTGAAGCTACTTGTACTGTATTGTTTTTTGGGCACTAACTTGTTCATTGCTTTGTGAACCTGATCACATAAGAAATATCATAGCAAATGAACTCCATGACCTATGTAACCTGGTCTGCTCCAGGAAGTGGCTCCAAGGAATGTTCTATGAGGAAGTGTAGTTACCATGCAGATATTACCTAAATAAACTTCACCAACATCATCTCTCCTTACTAACAGTCTTTCATATAGAAATTCATTTTTTTCAGTTTTCATATATTCCCCAAATTTTTTTTTTTTTTTTTTTGGTTTTTCGAGACAGGGTTTCTCTGTGTAGCTTTGCGCCTCTCCTGGAACTCACTTGGTAGCCCAGGCTGGCCTCGAACTCACAGAGATCCGCCTGGCTCTGCCTCCCGAGTGCTGGGATTAAAGGCGTGCGCCACCACCGCCCGGCCATTCCCCAAATTTTATCTAAACTCTTCATTATACAATTTTAAGTATTCCATAATTTGAATGATGATAGACAGATAAGTATAAATGAATATGATTAGCCAGAAAGTAATGCTTACTTAGTAATAAATAATTTTAATTAGAATTATGTATATAAATAACTATCAGAGGAAAAGTTTGGCTTCATGACTTTCAATACATTTTTCTTTCTTTCTTCCTTCTTCCCCATTGCCCTGAGAAAGCTATTTCCTTACATTACAAATTCTGTGATGCTTACTTCACCCAACCCAGAATTATCACCGGAGAATGCTCCTTGCTGCTTTGAAGCATCTAGATGAGGCTAATAGTGATCAATGGTTCCACCATAGCAAGTTTTAGAAGAGTCGGGTGTCCAAAAAAAATTCAATTTGTGAACGTAACAAAGCCCCACTGAATTAACAAAGGCGACTTCAACTGAATGGCGCGTTCAGAGTAAAAGAATTTTTTTTTTGTACTTCTCTAAAGGCAACTTTTTTCTTTTTAAACATATAACATTCAAGTACCAAAAAAGTCCCTCTCCAACACTGTTTATTGAAAAAAAAAAAATCCTGGGAGCCAATCTGCCTTCTCCAGCAGAGCAGCAGCCCACCTTTCTAAAAGGGGAGCAGATGAGGCTTTTGAAAACTCTGCCTGCATGTTGCAACACATTTATTTAAAAATACTGTCCCTATTATTCTGGAGCACTCAGAGTAAACCCTTGCTACAAATGGTCTGATCACCAGGAACGCCAAGTTGTTTTCATGCAAGAAGTTCAAAAAATCTCCTCTGATGTGGTCAATTAGAGGCGCTTTATATAACTCCTTAGGACCAACTAAGGGGACATTTTGTTGTGATTTTTTTTATCGTGTGGGTTCTCGTATCGTCCTGACCTACATAGCATGGGGGAGTCAGCCAGCAGTTGGCACTTCTCAGAGTTGCTCAAGAAGAGAGTGGCAATTTGTGTGGTGGATTCTGTGTGCGTCTATTTATATGTCTGGCTACAGATCTACCTACCACCCTTTCTCTCTGTTCAATTACTTACCATTGACACACTTCATGAACAAAAGGTCTTTGGTGGGAGCGTGATCTTAGAGTAGATTTATACAGAGTGCAATCGGCCTTTATCCAAAGAATGAGGTGTGCAAAGAAAACCCTGGATCAGTACTCCCTCTTCTGTGTCAGATTTTGACCTCAAGACCCGTCTTAGTGCAGTTGATAGCCAGTTTGAAGAGTTCCTTTCCTCTATCCTGGAAAGGGACAGTGGGAGGTGGGCGGAGAAAGCGCCCCAGCTATTCTTCTCTTCAGAGTGGCCAGCAACCTACTGTCACCTCCCGGGTCCTATATGCCCATTCAAACGCCACCAGTTAGAGTCAGCTGGGAAGTTCATTCTGCAAAGCAGTCGAGAGAATGTCTTTCACTGACGTGAACCATGTTCCTGCTCTTTATAGATTTTTTAAGATCACAATTACATTAAATGCCAAGCTTCAAAATCAAGGGAAAGTGGCACTCTAACAGAGATCTGATGACTACTTAAGAGGAAAGGGAAACTCTAGGAAGGATTTGAGTAGCAGTAATAGATCATTGTGCCCTGGAGATGGCTTAAATAATGTTTATCTTTAATATATGTGAGATCTGTGGTTACACAGACCTATTCTTGAAGAATATCATGGTGTCGATCAAGGGCGAAGGGCTTTGGCATTAGGTCTCTCAGCCTTAAAATATTAACTCATACATGGAAATGGCAGATTTTGTCCAACCTGTATTTTAGGGGAAAAAAAATTGGCTTAGAGGAGAAGTTGAGACCTTGAAGGCAGGAGCACTTCCTCACATATGCATTTATTCAATATGTGTAGGCTTGTTATAGGCTCTTCAAAGATTACATAAGCTGAAGCAAACACACATATGACTCACAAAGAGTTCTCAGTGTGGTAAGAGGAAAGAGTCCAAAACAAAACACACCAAATCAAGTCGTTGGTAATTCAGCCGAGGTCTCTACAGCTTGCTCTTGCCAAGACTGGTGGAGGAAAGCTTAAAGAAAATTCTCCTCTTCAGACTACTGTCGTGGGGATTTCAAATGGTCTCCAGAGCTCAATAGAGGCATGAGAGAGTCTATCTGCCAGAGCAATGTACAATGCTCGCATTCTGTTAACCACATAGGTCATAGTGTTCTTGGTACACTAAGTCATTGATAGAAAGAAGACTCACTATGCCTGAGGTAACAGCAAGTAGAATATTTTCCTTTTCTTGAGACCTATCATTCATTCACTTAGCAAATTTCCTGGGTTAATATTGCTATGAAGGAAATGTGATACTGTCTAGGCATATAATTCATGATTATTTAAAAAAAAATCCCTGTATCACATAATTAGATGCTTCAAAACTTTGAGATATTAAATACTTTGTTTTTATTTGCTTTTTTTTCCAGAAAGGGTTTCTCTGTGCAACCCTGGTTGTCCTAGAACTCACTCTGTAGACCAGACTGGCCTCAGTCTCAGAGATCTGCCTACCTCTGCCTCCCAAGTACTGGGATTAAAGGCATGTGCCAACATTCCTGGCTGAGATTTTAAATACTTTGAACACTTATGATCATTGTGGCAATATAGGTCTTTCATCAGAAAGTTGTGTTAGACATAAAGCATGAAAGGTTAGCTTAAAGGGGGAGTTTGAAGTGTCACTTAGGTCCAAGCTATCAAGAAGGGCAGTATCACCACTTAGGGGGACAGTTGGCAATAGCAGGAATCCTTTTCGCTTGCCACACTTCTGAGAAAAGTGGCATCTTCCCCCGGGAAGTAGAGGCTGAAGACGCCACTAAAGGCTCTACAATACACATACTGACTCACTAGAACAAAGACTTACCCACCCCACGTGTTGTCAGCACCAGGAAAGGTTGAAAAAACCCTCCTGATGCTACCAACTGCAAGCCCCGTCTTAAGGAAAAGTCTGCATGGAAAAGCCTGATATGCACATATCCTTAGCAAGGAAGGCACCTCCTCTGCGTCATCAGCAAACCCAGCTAGGTCTTGATCATGTCATCACAAGCAAGAGCATAGGGTCAAGGAGATAAAAGTGGAGAAAGCATAGACAGCACACTCTTCTGGCCTGAGAAGCCTGTAGACAGAAGCCCGCATGGAAAGTCACACCGGGCGGCATCAGTTCTCAGCGGTTTGCTGTGCTGTTGAAGGCTGACTTACTGATGCCCATTTATTGGCAACAAGGATCTAGCTGTCTTCTCATTTCCATACCCACCAACCGTGCTTCTTACTCTTCAGTGGTTTTCTTCAGATTTCACCATACCTCACCACCCTCTTCAGCCTTCCCTCGGTTGGGTTCTTTACTAGGCTACCAAGTCAGCATATGTATGGGTAGTGGGCCTGAAAGACCTGCTTTTGTAGACACAGGGGCATTAGGAGCAGTGTATTTTAACAAATTCCATATGGGGATATAAACTCATTTCCCCCAAATAAATATTTTTACACCCAGGAATTAAATTCTGAGTTTCCAGTTTAATAATGTGTCCTAAAACTCTGATGACCCTTTACATTAATGCATTTCATTGCATTTTGGATTTGAAACACTTGATTTTTATTACACTTCAGTCATACTTCTTTTTATGACCAACTGATACATAACACTTCCAGGATACTTCAGGCAGTTTTGCAAACTCCTCTGCAAGCCTCAAATAATCTGCACAGAAATTGGCAGTTGCAGTACAAATTCCCACCCTTCTCTCATTGGTTTCTCACATGAGCCAAGAAAAATCGGGATTCTTTTAGCACAATGCTTAGCATTTAGTGGATACACAATAAATAGTTGATCGATGCGCTGTACCCAAACTGTCACCATGATTAAAAGCCCGTTTTGATCATTAAAACATCTTGCCCAGGGAAACATGGTTTCTTGGTGTCAGAAGAACATTGGATGACCCACTGATCATCCAGGGCTCCTTCAGGATTTGTCTAGACTAGGATAGACACACAGCCAAGAGGGTCTACAGTAGCATCTGGGTATTCTCCAGATCCTAGCATGGCAGTTCACCTCATGAAGAGGACACTTGATGAGGGGGGTCTGGACATGTGAGTCTTGCCTGACTCCCTTATACCTCTCCAGGAAGGGAGGGCACTTGGAGTAATTCTATCAGAGACAGATCTCTGCTGTTCTGTGAGAACAGGGAATCCTGCTTTTGATTTATTTTGTGTTTTGCCACAGGGCTGAGCACACCCTAGAGGCATTTAATCTGTTGGCTTGAATTGATCTCAGATGTTGGGCTTGGCCTGATATGAACCTTCACACTGTAGAACTCAGCAGATCCCTGAAACTCCTTTAACTTTAGATTTGAGGCCCCTGACAGCTCCAACCAACTCTCTCTAAGGTCCATGGGTCCAGCCCAAGGATATTAGGTCTGACAGTAGATGCACTCAAAACAAAGATATGTCCTTCCTTCTAGGTCTGTAGGTTGAAGATATAAGAGCTTAAAGGGGCAAGAATGTCCATCTCCAGTTCAACAACTATCACTTAAAAGCAGAAAATCCACAGTCCAGCATTCACTCCTAATTTACCCTTCCATGTTATTCCTTATTACTTATTTTCACCTTCCCTGTGCTCCCCCAGGCCAAACTATTTTTTTTTAGTCCAAACAAGAGATTCATACTATTTCTCCATAACAAGGGCCTCCCCCTGCATCTCTCTCCCTGATGGCTGCCCTTCTCCTGTCACCCAGTCTGTCTGATTCATTCACTCTTTTGATCAACAAACTTATAATATATGTCTACTAGATGCTGGGCAATATGCTAAGTAAGCGCTTGGAACTCAGAAGTGGCAAGAGTCACAGGGTCATTTGTGGAGCTTAATTTAACAATGGTGTGCATGAAACAAGCATGTTGGTTGGTTACCAGTTGTGATGCATTGTTAGCGGAGAAATTAATCAGGTCTTTAGACAGAAAATAGCAGGAGACTGATACTCAGAACAGGGAATCATGGGAGTCAGCAAAGAGGTACCACTCAAGCTGAACATCAAAGACCCATGACAGTTGGAGAAAGAGCATTCCAGGATAAGGAACAGCCAGTGCAACTCTGAGGCAGGAAAGTCCCACCTACAAACCTGTTCCCATGATACTTCCCTTATCACCAACCTGCCATGCTGGTCCAGAACCAGAAATAGCCGTTACTTCCTTCTGCTCCCGTGTACCCCATATGTTCCTCTTTTGTGATGAATCTCACTCTCTGTCTCAGAATAAAGTCATTTATCTCTCCTTGCTTGAGGGAACTATGTATGCTGAAGACATTTTTTTTTTTTGAAGTCCCCTGGAGTGGAACAATGGCAATCCTTGCCTCTTTGTTTGTTTGTTTGTTTGTTTGTTTGTTTAAGGTTTATTTTGTGGGGGTCTGTGATTGTGTCTTTGTGTGCATTTGCATCTGTGCCACAGGTGTGCAGATCTAATCAGAGGCCAGAAGAGAGTGTCAGATCTCCTAAAGCTATAGTTACAAGTAGTTGGGAATGGTCCAATGTGGGTGCTGGGAACTGAACTCTGGTCCTCTGGAAAAGCAACAAGTACTCTTAACCGCTGAGCCTTCTCTCCAGCTCCCCAGACCTCTTTCTGTTGGCTTTTCAAATTACCAGCCTAACAAAGGTAGGCCTGTAGGGTAAACTCTGGTGACCCAACAGAGGCAGGCAACTTTCTTGACATCACCAAGAAGTTACCAAGTTCCCTGTTGAACCCTTTCCTTGCTTCACAGTGCTGAATAGCTGATCATTTACACAAATGTCTATACTGACTATAGAAGGAGCCGGCACTGGGATATCTTTCAGGATTCCAAAGTAATTTGCTAGTAGTCATTATGTTGATTGAAACTCTACAAACACACATGACTCAAGCTGTAATGCTGAATTGGGACATGCGTCACATTTTACCTGAAGGACTCCATCTACATGTCACAGATGTACTCGCCCTCCAGTACTTATTACAGCACTATTCACAGTAGCTGAGTGTCTTAGTTAGTGTTCCTATTGCTTCGATGAAACACCATGACCAAGAAACAAGTTGGGAGTGGAAAGGGTTTATTAGGCTTGCACTTCAGCATCGCTGTTTATCATTGAAGGAATTAGGACAGAAACTCAAGCAGGGCAGGATCATGAAGACAGGAGCTGGTGCAGAGGCCATGGAGGGGAGCTGCTTACTGGCTTGCTTCCCATGGCTTGCTCAGTCTGCCTTCTTATAGAACCCAGGAGCAGCAGCCCAGGGATGGCACCACCCACCATGGGCTGGGCCCTCCCCTATTGATCACTGAGAAAATGCCTTACTGTTGGTTCCCGGCCAGGCATTTCCTTAACTGAGTCTCCTTCTTCTGATGACTCTAGCTTATGTCAAGTTGACACACAAAACCAGCCAGCACACTGGGTCATAGAAGCAACCTAGGTATCCATCAAGAGGAGAATGGATAAAGAAACAGAAAATGAAATATATATGCACAATAGAGTGTTTTCAGCTATAAGAAAAAATAAGGGGCTATGTAGATGTCTCAGAGGGTAAAGCATTTACCCATGTAAGTGTGAAGAATAGAATTCAGGTTCCCAGCACCAACAATAATGCTGGGTAGATACAACAGCCTGCCTATAATTCTAGCCCTATGGAAAGACGAGATTCCCCAAGCTACCCAGCTAGATTCAATCCCTGAGTTCTGAGTTCATCCAAGAGACCCCACCTCAACATAGAAAGTGCAAAGCAATTGAAGAGGACTTGCAGTGTTGATCTCAGGCCTCCATGTACACAAACAAGGATTCCACCCAAACATACATGTGTGCCCACACAGATGCAAACACCAATGTTCACATATCACACACACACACACACACACATACCAACATGAAGGAAAATGGATGCAAATGGAAATAATATCATTAAGTGATTTAAGTCCATCTCAAAAAGAAAAATACCACTTTTTTTCTCATTTGTGGGTCCTACATCTTATATAGACACATAAATCATATTTGTACATATAACATGAGAGTTGAAGTAACACTGTCTGTGGGAACAAAGGGGCCTAAAAGAAGGTGTTAAAAAGGAATAAGGGGAAGGTAGCAGGGTATGATGGATATGCATGAAGTATATTATATATTGGATATTGTTTAAACAAATGTGTGCCTATTATATATGGTGATAGCAGAGAATATTGAAAGAGAACAGACCAATTATATAATATTCTCACATGCAAGATAAGAATCCAGACTTGGTAAGCAATTTCAAGTCAGCGACCAATAGAAGAGTTAAAAATCAGAGCACACACACACAAAAAAAAATAGTTTGACAAAAGAAAACCAGTGTTCTTCAATTGCGTTGTTATGGTATTGAATTCTGCCCGAGTAAATTAGGAGTGGTGTTCTCTTGTTTAGTTGTCATTAAAGAACTCAGTGGTACATGTCAGTATCCCTACTAGGACCCCACTGAGTTTTGTGAAATTCTCCAAAACCCTGTCTGAGTGGAGAATTTATAAACTCTGCATGTTGAACCGTCTCAACGTGCAGAACTGACGGAGAGATCTAAGACTAACTGTACACAGCTCAATTCCAATTTGTATTTTAGCAATGACTCTGACATGTTGTACATTATGTCACGGTACAATTTGGTGAGAAACGACTTCCTGTGTCCAACAAGAAATACATTTTAAGAAGCATGCCAACAGCCCTGTTATTTTCCTTGCTGTTTTCAATGGCAGGTGTTTTACCACATCTTCTTTCTTCAGAAGTTCAGTTACCAGCAACAGAATTCATTCCTGGGGTGGGGTAAGGGGGTGGGGGGCGGCCATCTAATTTAAATGACAGTCTTTCTGTCCACTTCCGAGAGCAAACTGAAATAATCATGGACACAGACTAAGTCAGTGGCAGAGGTTCCAGGAGTAACACCGGAAAATTTTGCAAAAATTCTTCTACAGTTTAATAAGAATGAAGCGCTAAGGGTGTATCTCAGTCGGAGAGCAGGTACTTCAAGGGGTAAAGTCCTGTGTTCCATCCTCGGAAAAGAAAGAAATATGAGAAAGGGGAAGAAGGCAGAGAGGGAAGAAGAGAGAGATGACCCTAATTGGAGCTAAATACAGCTACTTGCATAGCACATTCTTTGAACATAGCAAATATCCTTTACTTTATCTTTTGACTGCTTGGTGTTATCCACAATCCCTGCTCACTATCACAGAGCAACCCTTAGAGAGGCAGAGAAACGTTCATACAGCCGGAGACCTGAGAGTAGAGGGATGTGGGAGGGGCGGGGTGGGCAAGGAGAGCCGGGGCGGTGGAAGAACAGGAATTCTTACAAAAGTTTGGTATTATCTCAAACTGAGTTAGGGGGGTCCTCGTGGAATTCCTCCCCCCTTTTAACAACAAAGTACAGAGTGAAAGAATATGCCCGGCTTACTTTGTCTTCCTTCTTCGTTTGATCTGAAAGAACAATCAGATACGGCTGATTTCTGAAGAGTGTTCAGAACAGAGCAATCTCCAATGCCTGGTGATAGCTATCATTGTCAACAGGAGGCTTCTTCGCGGGTACTGACACCAGCACCTGACAACCCTCAGATGCTCAACACTTTATCTTTCCTTTCAAAACCGACTGCTGGGAATTCTCTTTATCCAACACACTAGATGATAAGTGTTTAGAGGAGAAACGGATCCTGGAGGAGAATAAAGCGTGGACCTCAGACACCGCCAACGAGCACGAGAGGAGTCCGACGTTTTAACGCAGAAGCGGGGAGCTGGCTGGGGGGCAGAGTGAGACAAAGAAACTGAAATTGAGAGTTGCAGAAAGAAGAAAAAGAAATAACTACCTAGATCCACACTTCTCTTTTGACCTCTCCCAGGTCACATGGCTCTTTCCCCACCTGCATACCGAGTACCCTCATTAAGTAATCAGACGGGTTGACATAGCATCTAATTTAATGAGAAGCCTTTTTACCACAAAAACCGGCTAGCAATCCCCTTGGAGAATTTCTGCCAAGAAATTCAGCACCCTTGTATCCCAGATAAAGACCTTAAGTTTTAAGGGATGAAGCAGGCTAATCACTTTTTTTTTAAATCAGTTTTATAAGACACAGATGTCATGGGCTATGCTAAATATATAAAATAACTATTTTAACTGAATTACAGGATGGGGTTGCCTGTATTCACAAAGTTACAGGGCAGAACTTCAGGCCTTGCTAATTCTGTTATTGTTTAAATATTTTTATTAATTCTTTGAGACTTTCATACAGTGTATTTTTAAAATCAAATCCTTAAACTAATACTTCTCAAAACTATCTACTATATGCCTTTTTTAACTGTAAAATTCAGGAGATATTTAGATACTTTTCAAGTAAGAACACAATTAGACTGGGATACACTTGATTTTTTTTTTTTTTACCTCTGTCTAAACTACATTTTAGGGGTATAGATCATTCTATGGCTACCAGTTGATGACATATGAGGACCAGGAGCAGGACATGGAGCTAGGCTAAGAAATGTCAAGGTCCCCTGACCCAGTGGCCCACTGGTCCTCAAGACCTGCCCCCATCTGGGACACAGTAGCCCACACAGAGCATTCTGTAATCAATCCACAACAGCAGAAAACTAGATATAGTTTTTGAAATGTAAAACATAGCAAGAAAAATGAGTGTACATAAGGGACCTATGTTTACTCTGCTTTATTTCACACACTTAATAACTTGTTAAACATACTTAATGAAATTCATGTTTAGATTTTTAGATTCTGGTGATTAATACAGTAAAAATGGTTACAGAGATGAATGTTAACAGAGCTGCTTCTCCTGAAACAGCAAGTTCACTACCAAGTGTACTCTTTTTACCTTTCCACTTAAGGAAGAGAACTATAGTAAAAAACAAGACAAAACGATAAATACCCTACTGTGAATATCTTTACATCTCTCTGATGCAACTCTTCAATTGCACGTAAAACTCTAAGAAATAAATAATTTTTTATCAAACTGGTTTTTAGTTAGCATTTTATTCCCCAAGAAATTATTTGAAGTTCCTAATCTATGATTATTAAAATGTTTCCCTTCTACTTAGGAAGGAAAAACATTTTAATCTTTGAAGAAACGAAATAATTGGCAAGGTGCTCCAGCGTATAATGAGAGCAGATGAAAGAAATTTGAAATCATTTTTTTTTTTTTTTTACTATTTTTGAAAAAAGCCGAAACTTCTGAGGGGGAACTCACAGCCCTTCATGCCTTTTTCTAAGTGAGTAAGGAAGAGAAAGGTCAGTCCTGGTACCCAAAGCCCCAGTGAGCATCTGGGACAAGATGAAGGCGAGGTAAGGGTAAGGGTGAGGACATGGGCAGTGAATGCTGGGAGAGGTACACAGCATCCACAATGCAATGGAGCAAGGATGAGAACCAAAATGTGCCATTTCATAAGCAGACATGACGCAGTCTTCTTCTACATCTACAGCGCCGGTTTTAACGGGCATGCCTACACTTGCTTTTCAAAAACACTAGATTTAATATCCATTATCAGCTTCCTTGAGCTTTGTCTTGCCTTTAAAAAAAACCCACATTTTAATTTTTACTGTATCTGAAAGGAATTCTTTTGACTAAAAGATATCAAGATCAAAATTTCTAATCACTTCACCAAAATGCACATTCCAACTGTATCACAAATTCATTTTCCTGATGTGACTTTCAAGTTTCCACAACATTCCTAAGACAAATTATATATAGTCATTTTGCATACAATAAGGACAGTTTTGGTGCTCTATTACAGGGAAGGTCCCCTAAAATGATAAAAGATAGTGTGTATAAATATATGTGTGTGTGTGTGTGTGTGTGTATATATATATATATATATATATATATATATATATATATATATATTTCTTTTGAATAAAATATCTCCAGTACAGGGACTGTGGCACTTTCTTAAGAATTATTTAAACTTATGTAGAAACATAACATAAACAAATTCTACGGCAAGGTTTAAAGGCCAGATTGTAATGCACACAAGCACACACGTGCACACACAAAAAGAAACAGGGGGACTCTGGATGAACTTAAAATATCACAAAGCTAACAGTGATAATTATACAGTTGATGAGCTAAGCCACATGAATATTTCTAAGACTTACTTGCTCTAGAATTAAAATTCCCAAAGACTTGAACTATCAAAGGACACATATATGTAGAAATTAGTAAACCCATTGGTTAGTCAGGCAAGTGCATTTCCTCAGGTCTATAGTTCTTGTAATAGTATATGAAGTTGAAACTCATTTTAGATAGTTCTCTGTTTGGGGTTAAATCTATTTGTAGTATATCAATATGTTGCCTGTCTACAAGTTCGGGATTTACTTCATATTTGGTCTATTAGGTGAAGTGTACCAGATCACCCTACACAGGCATCAGTATGCGTGCTATTTTCTGTGAGATGATTATGTCTACGAAGCAGTTGAGGGAGCACTCGGGAGGCAAAGGCAGGCAGATCTCTGTGAGTTCAAGGCCAGCCTGGTGTCCAAAGTGAGTTCCAGGAAAGGCGCAAAGCTACACAGAGAAACCCTGTCTTGGAAAAAAAATGAAAGAAGCAGTTGAGGAAGACACTGAAGCTTGCTCACCTTCGGCCTTTGACTTACCTCAACCACTTCTATCTCCCTGCACATATTCTGGATTGCAACTGATGGAGAAGTGGGTTCCCAGTGGAAAGTGACCTGGGGATGGAAGATCGTCATCACGGAGATAAGTGGGTGCAAGGCTGTGTCGGCACAGACATAGCCTTAGGGTCAGGTAGTATCTGGTCCGTGGCACAGACATATTCTCCTGTCAAGTGGTATCCCATAGGCATAGCTGCTCATTTTCTTATAAGACACAAACAGACAAAAATACCAGAAAGACATTAAGTGCGTGTGTGTGTGTGTGTGTGTGTGTGTGTGTGTGTGTGTGTGTGTGTATGGTTTATGGCCTCATAGAACTTGTGGGAATTTCAGTCCTATCCAAATAAGCTCTGTTGTCAAAAAGAGAGTTGAATAAAGGACTAGAGAGGCGGCTCAACAGTTAAGAGCATTGCCCCCCACCCCACCCCACGCACACACAGAGTATCAGATTCCTTTCCCAGCATCCACACTGCTGCTCACAACCCCCTGTAATTCCAGTTCCAGGGGATCTGTCACCCTCGTCTGGCCTCTGTGGGCAAAGCACCCATCTGGTGCACACACATAAATGCAAGTAAAATACTCATACACATAAAAGTAAACAAAACTTGTTTTTTTTTTTTTTTCAAAAAAAGAAAGAGTTGAATAAAATGTTCACAAAGTGTCCAACACATTTGTGTTTACTTAGCACTGTGGTAGGCATCTCTCTTACCTGTTATATTTATGTGTGACTTTTAAAGTAAAAAAATTAAATATCTATACTGTTGGAGCTTCAGTAAATAAATAGCAGACGTTAATAATAAATTCTGAAAAGTTTATACACATCCTAGGTGGACATTTCAGATGTTACCTCTCCACTCCTCTTCATTGATGCTGCTAGCAAGTGTTTGGCGAGTCTCATTCAAGCCTGACTTCCAGGCTAGATGTCGAATGTCTTGCATAATTTATGAAATAATGACTCAAAGGTCAGCCCAACATTAGAATATCTGGACACCTATGAAGAGGACAATGAGTCTCTTTTACGATTTAGTACTTGTTTGCTCAAGATAACGATATGGCCAGTAGCATCCGTGTCCAAATAGAATAAATATAGGGTTATTACAAACTCTGGCCACAAAATCAGGAGGTGTCTCTCCGTGTTGATTCTTGGTGAATTATGTTGATGGAATATTATTTTTACTTTTCATGCGGTGGCCGCAACACCTATGCCTAGTATTGTTTTTTGTACATACAGTTGTACTGTGTTGATGGATTTTGTAGCCTTTTTTATGACAGGACAATAAGAACAACAGCAACAAAAACTTTCTCTCCGCAACCACCAAAGAAAGCACTGGGGTTAGATGGTGGGGCTCCCCGGGCTATTTGTCTGTCACGGACAACAGTAAATTGCGGCCTGTCTCAGAGTTGGTGTTTAGACACATTCTGAGATTGATGGTCTTGCATAAGACACTTTGGACTCTGAGAGATTTTGAGATGAGCACACAAAGAATACCATCAACTCTAAACTAAACAGAAGGGCTTTGAAGTGTGGTGTTAGGAGCTCCCCATGAATAAGATCATATTGAAAAATGAACTATTTTAATATTTAAAAGTATAGGGCCTTCATTGTGCCCCCCCCCCCAAATAAAGAAGCAATGTTTTTAGCTAAATCCATAGCGCCTCCTCTTTCATTTGTAACCAGATCATAGAGCGATGTTGCTAGGGATTTGTTTTGCTTTCTAGTCCTGGAAATAAAACCTAGGGCCTTGAGCATACAAGACAAGCACTCTCCCCCTGAGCTGTATATCCAATCCTCTTTTAAGGTTTTAATTTGAGACAAGAGTCTCTCTGAGTTTCCCAGGCTGGCCTTGAACTCACTATAGCTCAGTCAGCCATTGTACTTGCTTCAGTCTCCGAGGTAACTTGGATTCCAGGCCTGTACTATCCTCAGAAGAAGTTATTTTATTTCTACCAGATCTTTTCGAACAAGACCCCGCTTTTGTTTGTGAAGATGCAGATGTCCAAAGCAACTCAGATATGATAAATGAACAATCTCAAAGAAAAAGTTAGTTAAGTAGTATGTGTCGCATGAGAAAACAATTTAGCTAAGAATATGCTTACTCATTTATTTTCAATAGCATCAGTTTATTCTTAGTGCTGTGGGAGAATCTGATACGTAGTCTTCCAGCTGGTGAATTTGAAAACCTTAAAGGTGATGAACTGAATATTGAAATATGCAGAAGTCACACAAAGGAATAAGTGCATAGTGATTTAAGCTTGCATTTTTTAGCAGTTATGCTGACTACTTCTGTAAATTAATTTCTCTATATGGACCTATCAAGAAGCTCATGAGAATAAGAAGTTTAAAGTAACAGATTCACATACGGTAATTTCTTTTCCCTTTAGTCTCAATGTTGGTTCAAGTAAGCAGTAGGATAAAAATAAGTTTTAGCACCTAGTATTTTAAGCACTTTAGTCATATGTTAAAATGAAGAATTATTTTTCTAATGTTCAATCTATTTGCTTAAATGCTCCCACGACATCAAGAAAGTACATTTAGTCAAAGATTGAAGAGAGAAAACTGGCTCTTATGAAGAATGTTAACAAATGAATCTATATAACAATATTATATTTCCTGGCAGGTAATCTATAAGAAAGATTGAACAAATAATTATTGAATAACTATTGTGAACAAGATACTGTGCTAAACAAGGTCATAGATCCAACATCTATTAGGCAGGGTCCCTGCCCTCCTCAGCAGGGTGATCTTATTGGTCATATGTGTGGTAATGAGGAGTGTGCAAAGACACATGCCTACTTCAGCCAGAAAACCTGTGCTCTCTTATAAGACTTCAAACGAGTATGATTCTGACATTCCCAGAGGGTTGGGAATGTGAGAGAAAAGCAAAAGCCAGTGAAGGAGCCATTTTTGGAGGTAGAATCAGGGATTACATGCAGGTGTAGATGATACAAAGTAAGACTTGTACCCAAATGCCCAAGTTTGAACACCCAATATGCTTGGATCCAAGTCCCACCTACAACCTTCATAAGTTATATGTTTTATTTGCTACCCATCTCTAATCTCTCCGCTTGAATATTTTCATTGTTGAACACTGTAAGAAATTTAAATGAGATACCTAAAGTAGCTGCTATTATCTGACATTATTTTTGAGGCAGAAGCCGGGTGGTGATGGCTCATGCCTTTAACCCCTGCACTTGAGAGGCAGAGGCAGGAGGATCTCTGTGAGTTCAAGGCCAGTCTGGTCTACAAATTAAGTTCCAGGATAGCTAGGGCTACACAGAGGGACCCTATCGCAAAAAAAAAAAAAAAAAAAAAAAAAAAAAAAAAAAAAAAAAAAAAAAAAAAAAAAAAAAAGTAAAATTTTTGAGGCAGACAAAAAAAAAACATCCAGTTTAACCTCACATGGTCACAGACAATATGTCTGAACAGGTGCAGACAACTCTGAGTGAGGTCAGATGCATGACCTCATTGAGAAACCATGAGGAACTCATTCAAAATGTTTTGGCGAAGAAGAAACCATTAAAGTTGTGTTTAAAAAGCCTAGTGGTCTAACTGGCCCACAACCAGAAGTCAGACATCGGGTGGGACTAGAATGGGAAGGACTGTTTGGAAAAGGAAGCAGTGTCCTCATTTTTTGGTTACAGGACATGCTCAGAAAATGCTTTCTGCTCACTAAAGGCTTTCTGTACTTTACACTGACGTACCGGTCGCTGTAGAAAGCAGAGGCCATGGCAAGCGTTTATTTCCTTTCGTCCTGTTTGTTCGGATTTCTTTGCCTTTGTCCAGATGCTTGCTTGCACACAAGGGCAAGCTAAGAAAGCTAGGCTGCAGCTGCATCCTTTACACCAGTTCGTTCGAGATTTTCCCTCCACTTTCCTTCCCTGGGTTATTTCTTCCTTTATCAAACACAGTCAGTGGCCCTCTGAAACAATACAGGATGGGACTATTCTGTGGCAGAGGGGAGGATGAAGCAGGCACGTTGTAGTTTTGTTTTGTTTTGTTTTTTTCCTGTCCTGACTCTGTTACCAAAACATTTTTTTTAGTGGCTTATTCACTGTCACAGAAATAGAGAGAGTGGGATTCGGCTTATTTTAGTGAGAGTAGGAGTCCGACCCTGTGCTTTGGGCTCTCATTAGTGGAACTGGAATCAACATTTGTATACAAATATTTCAGTAGGTGTTTTCAGTTTTGAGATTCTGTGCCAAGAGGTTACTGGTTCATGTGGGAACTGCAGTTAGCGTTTTTAGAACGAACTGTTTTCTCAGTGACTTACATTTTAAATTCTCATCGGCAAGGTCCATGTGTTTCCATTTCTGCATGTGCACGCACACACATCACACACACACACACACACACACACACGCACACGCACACGCACACGCACACGCACACGCGCGCGCGCACACACACACCATTTGCTTTTGAGACAGGGTCTCACCCTGTAGCCTGGGCTTGCCTTGAACTGACTTTGTAGTTGAGGCTGGCCTTGAACTCAGCCCTCTTGCCTCAGCCTCCCACGTGCTTGTAAACGTGCTGGGTTCACAAGCATGAGGCACCACACTGGCAGCCGCTTTTTGTATGACACCCCGTGAGGTCCGTTATATTAGACTAGTCAGCTGCCTTGTGCTCTATGAAGTCGCTGAGGAGCT
The DNA here is from genome assembly GCF_007827085.1 of Peromyscus californicus insignis. Taxonomy (NCBI): domain Eukaryota; kingdom Metazoa; phylum Chordata; class Mammalia; order Rodentia; family Cricetidae; genus Peromyscus; species Peromyscus californicus. The sequence continues at coordinate 39,829,460 of NW_026294534.1, read as the reverse complement.
AGCTCTAGAAGTGAGCTTGCTCCCCTGCACTTCTAATCAAGTGTGCAATCAATGCAAGCTTCTTGCGGGGAGCGGGGAATGGGGGTGTGCTCCGCCACCCCTGTAGTGTGCCCTTGAGAAGAGCTAGAAGACAAAGTCTGTCCAACCAACATTACTGTTGCGTACCCCCACGGTATTAATACCTGCAGCAGGAAGGAGAAGCTGGACACGGGGCCATGGGAAGCTCAGCCATGGACAGAACACTACTGGGAACCGCAGCTGACTGCTTCCACTGCCCCAGTCAGTTTCTGCTGGAGGTTGTGCAGCCCGGGTTTGATGAGGGGATCTCTATCTGTTGCTATTTGTTCTTTACTTGGAAGACTCACCAGAGGAGACACTGTGCTGCCCAGGACTCCGCTGGGAATTCCAGCTGACTGCCCAACAGGACTTTGTTAGTCAATTTTTGCTGGATGTTTTGAATGCCCAGTTTAATCATAGTCTCTCTCTCCCTTTCTCTCTGCCTCCTCCCTCCCCCCTCCACTCATTCTCCCTTTCTCTTTCCTTGTTCCCATTCTGTATCTGTCTTATTATTTATTCTTTTACTTTGGCTTGCTATATACTTAATACATTCACTCATCCAAAGCTGAAAATTTGGATTTTGTTCCTCATTTCCCACACCATATAGCACACAGTCAGTCTGGCAAGCATTAAATGATTTTTTAATCATGATGTTCTTATACATTTCCCTAGTACATGATAATATTAAGCATCCTTTTCTATGCACATTGACCATCTACAGATCATTTTTGGCAAAATGTGTATTCAAGTCAACTTTTAATGTGATTGTGTTTATAAAATACTTTATAGAAAACAATGAATTATTTTTCAATAGTAACTAGTGATAACAGCATCAATAATTATAATAATCACAAGGAGATTGGGGTTCTGGTCTGTGCTGCACCTCACTCTACATTTGTGCCTTAAATTAAGTTCATAATAAATTAGCTTAAGAGCAGAAGTTAGGCAAGTCCCGATTCTCTTTCCTAGGTCCTTTCAATCATCTGTTCATTTCTATATGTGCTTGCTATTATTAAAATTAGAGTTCTTTCAACTATTTTACTTATTTGCACATAAAAATAGGGTTCTCAAATAAGTTAGCACATAGGGGGCCCATTGACGTGAATCCACACCACACCTTTTGAATGGCACCTCCTTTCGCTATACTGGGGCCTTAGTGGGTATCTGCTCTGGGAGCCTCCTTATTTTATCAGTCCAAATGTCTTCTGTCTTTCTTCCTCTGTGCGCCACTCCCTATTTTACACTGTAGCCCTTTGGATCTGAACAGAAAAGTGTAAGACCACTATACGGAGAGACATGCAGCCTGCCTTTCAAGAACTTTGAGATATTAACCTTATCTGCCCTGGTTGAGTGATGCTGAAACACAGCTGCAGGAGCTAGATATGACATCTTTGGCCAGGACACATCTTAGATGGATGGAGTGTTCATGAAAGGACCCGATGGTGCTGGGCTGTAGCTAACATCAGCAGCTTATTCATGCCACAAATGAGTTCCTCCCCAGCCTGACTTGGACTTCAGCATCTCTCAGTGAAGGCTGCGAGGGCATTTGGTATGTTTAGTTTGAGTTGGAGACCTAAATAAAAAGTCAGCCCGGCACTATCAACGGATGACGTGCCTGACCAAGGCTTCAAGAGATAGGACCCAAAGCAATAATTAAAACTAGTCTTCCAGAATGTATCAAATCCCGGGAGCAGCAAAGGATAAAGAAAGCCCTGGGTGGGCTTTGAAGAGTTCTCTGTTTCCTGCAGAAGCTGAGTGCTGCCTCCTGAGATACGAGTCGACTCAGTTGCAGGAGGAGTAGTGATTTCTCCAAGGCCATTCCAATGTGGAGGGATTCCCCGCTCTGTGCGGGACTACTACCCATCCCGGGTCTCAACAGATTTTAATCTCCTAACTCTGAAACACTTTTTAATTATGTTTTAAAAGTTTGTGTTATCATTGACTGACAGTCTGATTTCTCTATTGAGTTCTTTTTTTAAAGACCATTTTTTTCCCTGTGTAGTTACATTATTGTGAGCTTGGTTGTAATTATTTACACTGTTTTCACTGTGTTGGTGGATGGTGCTTTCACACACACACACACACACACACACACACACACACACACACACAGAGAGAGAGGAATTTCTAGAATGCCCTGTACATCATGGACCATATTGGGTATAATGTGCATGAGACATTCCTTGAGACAGACAGGGATATTTTCCACAATATGTATAGAAACTGAAGCTCAGAGAATTCCAGAAGCTAGCTTACGGAGGCACAATTTGAATATACCTGCATGTAACCCAGAAACCAGGTTCTTTCTTAGAAAGTCTTCTGGCACTTGTAGTAAATCACCTTCATAATGGAGTTGGAGGAGAGTGAGCCAGACAAAGACGGCTGTGGTCTGAATGATAAGTGTCCTCCATCAACTCATGTACTTGAATATTTGGTCCTTGGTTAGTGGTGCTGTTTCGGGAGGTTGTAGAATGTTTAGGGGGTGGAACTTTTGCAAGAGAAACTATGTCAATTGAGGCAAGCATTGATAGTTCATACCCTGACCCCAATTCCAATTCTGTGCTTCCTGTTTGTGGCTGAAGAGATGGTGTCTCACCTTCTTGCCTTGGCCATCTGCTGCCATGCTCCCCACCATTTTGAACTGTCCCTCTGAAACTGCAAGCTCAAAGAAATGCTTTCTTCATGAAATTGATTTTGTTTGTGGTATTTTTTTATCCCAACAACAGAAAAGTAACTAATTCAACAGGCATGTTTGGGCTCATGTTTTTGTAAAGAACTACAAAAATAAGGGGTGTGACAGGGAAGACTGGAAGATGTTCCCCATTCTTATGAATAATAACAACAAAAGTTCAATTACTTCAACTTAAGATAGGAGTTGTGGTGCATATCTATAGTCCCAGCACCCAGGAGTCTAAGGCAGGGGGATTACAAGTTGAGCGCAGCCTAGGATATATAACAAGACCTGGCTTGAAAAACCAAACCAAAACCAAAAGTAAATGAATAAGTAAACTTAAAAAAATACCTCTATGCAAAATTTCATTATGAATCACATTTTTTAAAACCCAATTGCTTTTACTAAACAATAAACAGGTTTTGGTCCCCTAGATAATAATTAAGAAAATTTTCATTTTAAGAGCTAACATGTACTACTGAAGCTGAAATATTGGGGGGAGGGGGTTAGTGTGATTTTTTTTTTCTCTGCTTGATAGAAGCAGCTTTCAACATTATATTTTCCAAAGAATATTTAATTGGCTTTTAAGTAATAGTAAGAAACTTCCTTTCATTTTATTGCAAGTTTTCCTAAAATATCTTAGTAACATGTCTTGCTCACATATGTGCAAAGATGTCACAAATAATATTTTTGGGTGATGGATTTTAATGAATCCTACCAAATATTCGAGTTATAGGCTGTAAACATGAAGGATTTGGGTAGTGAACGATGAATAAATATGTTAATTATTTATATTAAAACTTGATACTATGCATTATCTATGAGTGTGAACATTAAAAATGAACATTTCACATTATACTGAAATGCTTGCTGTAAATTGATACAAATTAATAGGCACTAGACATTATACAAACTTCCACATGGAAAGGGGATTTTAAAAAATTAAGAGAGTATGATGGGGTAAAAATGATACAAATTAAAGTATGTTTAGAAAGGCTTGTCAATTTGCGGGTCACTGACTGAAGAAAGAGATTTGTGAGTGAGGTTTCGAATAATGAAAACTAGCTTGTGTCAACAGTAGAGCCAGACAAAAGCAGCAGGAAAAAAAAACTGAATTTAAGGAATTTGTAGAGGGAACTTTGAAAAAAAAAGAGCATAATAAATGAGATAGAAAAACTGTAATTTCTGCCACAGGGAGCCAAATACTCCTATTAGGCTTCCAACATGAAATGATCGAACATTTCACTCTAAGGTGTTTTAATATTCTATCACATTGCTTTGTGTCCCATGAAATAAAACCATCATTTTCAATATCCTCCTCCTCTGGCCTTATCTTGCTCACTGAAACTAGAAGAGACTGACAGGGAAGGCCTGATTAGAGCCATACTTGCCGCAATTTCAACCAGTTCCTGTCTGCTATACATCACTAACACCTTCTTTGTGGGCCCGTCAACTTCAACATGTACCCTGTATTTGCCTGCCCTGGGTTAGGCCTAATCTAGTGGGCAAACCCTTTAAATTCAGAATCTTCCAGATACGTTATAAACTAGACAAGTGTTAATTGTTTCTTCTCCTTACAAAAACCAGGAACACTCACCAGAAACACATATAAATGGATGCTCATGTGTACATACACACATACTAGCACACATAGGGGATAAAGGAATAAGATTCCCGTTATACAAGTTTTTCACCCCTCTTCATCAAGGTCAAGATGGCCAGTTAAATAGACCATGTAACACAAGGCACTTTAATGACATGGCATGATATTGGTGATCATTGGCATATGACTAGGAAGGCAGGAAAAGCTTCCCAGGGTCGTAGTTGAGATGAGTGTTAGATATGACTTTTTAAGGGAAGAAGAAAGCAAAGAGTGTGTCTGAGCAGGCACCACAGGCTTGGTGGAGACAATGAAGCATGACATGGCCAGTAGGTGTAGACTTGGTCTTCCAAGGAATTCCATGTGATTGAATTTCAGAGGGAAGCAGTAATGCATAGACACAGTACATCATTACTGTGATCATGTTCATCCCCCTTGACTGTCTACCTCCTTTAAGGGTAGATCAAGCATTTGTTTGTTCTTGCATAGTTACACAGTCTCTAATAACAGCACACACACACACACACACACACACACACACACACACACACACACACACACACACACACAGAATGGAAGAGTAAAAAAAGTGAACCAGGAAAACACAAAATCGGTCATACATAAATCAGAAATGTACAAATGAAATTGAAGCCAGGTTCATGAAATGAAGTTGATTTTCAGTTGCTTTCTGAGGGATGAGGCTTGTTCCTTTCGATTACAATGGAGAAATGACCGTCCGAAAGATCGTATCCCGTGACAAAGATGAAGCTGTCGGAAGCCATCTTCTCCTTCCATAATTTGAGAGTCCCATTGTGCTTTCTCTGTTCACCACATCCTGAGTCTGCTTCCCGCTTTTCCGAGGGAGAGTTCACTGACTGCCCCTCCTGATGGAACAGCTCATGCTCTGCCTCCCCAACTTGATCCACCAACTCCTTCTCATTTGTATCCAACTAGTCCTCTAGCTTTGCCATTGATGGTGAATCTAGAAAATCCGGGGCCTGTTTCCCAAAGCCATCTCTGGCTCCTGAAACTTTAGTACACAGAGCACTGGTCCCTTTTCCCATGAGAAGGGGTGAAAAAAACATCATTATAAACACAAATTCAGGAAAGCCATTCTATTTAAATGTTATCAATGTATCAATGTAGGTGCTTTTTTTTTTTTTTTTTTTTTCAAAATATGTCCTCATTTCTCCCCAGGTTCCTGAGACATGGCTTGGAGAAAACAAATGTCCTCTGAAGGCTGGGTTTTCTGGGTCATCTCTTTGATAGTGCCTTCAAATGTAAACAACTGCCACCATTCCTCCCTGCTGGGCTACCTGCAGGATGCTGTATAATCATGCAATTCCTTTTAGACTCAAAGTTTGACTGAATCTCCTCTCTCTCCATTTGTATTATCCTAGACAGACATAATGGTACTTCTCATCATTTATCACACCCTTCATATTTCTTCTTAATCATTTCTCCTTCTGGCAACTACTATATTTCAGAGATTTTTTTAAGTCTTGTAATTGCTACAGAAACCTAAAATCATATTCAAAGGATATCTAAAAGTTCAGTAGCCAAATAAAGAGGAAAAAGGGAACTGTCTTTGAGGAGTGCCAATGCACTGAGGAGAAGCTTGTTTGGGTAAAGTAAAAGATTAGACTGTGTCTGAATAAACATACATAATGTGTTAGTTACTCTTTGAATTATTGTGGCCAAATATACGAAGGAAATGATTTAAAGGAGGAGGGATTTATTGAGGCTCATGGTTTCAAAGGTATCTGTCCATCCATCGTGGTGTGAAGAGCATAGCTGGGCAGAGCTATGGTTGACAACAGAGAAAAGGATGCCGCCATTCAGATGGCATTCTCCTTTGTATTCTGTCTGGGTGCCCAGCCCGTGGTATGGTTCCTCCCATAGCCCTAATGGATCTTCCCCCTTCAATCAATCTCTGGAAATACCATCACCAACACACCTAGAGTCTCCTAGATGGTTATCAGTCAAGTCCAGGTAGTAATGAAGATTAGCATCACACACAGATCAAAGCTGTTTCAAGCAATCCAACTGTTTTGTCCTCATGCCCTCTTTCCATGAATATATTTCTACTGTTCAACTGCCTTTAAAGGACTTGGAAATATCAAGTACTTTATTAGAAACTCAGGAGTGGTGTAGCTGAGCTCTTTCTCTGTCCCACCAGCCAGCTCCCAAACAATGACACAGAGACTTCTTATTAGGCTTGTCCCACCAGCTCTTTTAAATTAACATTTTCCTTGGGACATTTTAGCTTTCTTTCATTCTACATGTCCAACTTTCCTGCTTCCCCCAAGTCTGGCTGTCCGGCCCCTGGCGTCTCCCTGGTATCTCGTTTTCTTTCTTCCTCAAGCCAAATTTCCTCCTCTCACTTACTCTCCCCAGAAGTCCCACCTATACCTTCTCCCTCAGTATTGACTGTTGAGCTTTTTATTAGATCAACCAGGTGCCTCAGACAGGCAACACATCTTTATATAGTTAAACAAATATTCCATAACATAAACAAATGCAACACATCTTTATGCAGTTAAACAAATGCAACACATCTTTGCGTAGTTAAATATTCCACAACACTTCCCCCTTTTTGTCTAAATAAAAAGAAAGGTTTTAGCTTTAACATAGTAAGACTATATACAATAAGAATAATTATCAAGTAAGAATTACATTTATAATATCCAGTCCGTTTGTATTTGGCAAATTAAGAGAAATACTCCATTATCTATCCTATCTTGGTGAGTCCAAAGTTTTGTACCTAATTTACTTTTTATTCTAACTTGTCTTACCAACCCAAAATTATCTTTTTAGACCTCAAAACATGTTTTTAGATAAACAATCCAAGTTTTTATGTGTCTCAACCTTATAAACTTTGCATCTCTTATGTAAATTTTTTCTGAATCTGGTAACAAGGAAAACTATAACTAAAACTTTCTCATCTTCAACTCTATCAGAGTCTGAGGATACAACATTACCTGAGTAAACAGGAAGTGCAGTGCAAGCAGCATCCAAAACTATAGAAATGACAGAAACATCCTACTGCTTGAACAGTCACCCAAGGTTCCTCTGCAATGTTGGAGCATCCATCTTCAGCCTACAGGCTTAGAGTATCTGACAGACTTTTCTCTGAAGCAGGAATTTTGAAGGATTGTCCTATCTTGTCTTGGTAAAGTTAGATAATCTTTTTCCTTGGGTAGTTTGTGCCAAATACTGTCAGGAGTCAAGGCAAGGATTTTCTTATCCAAATAGCTAGCTTTGCTACATAGAAAGCAAACTCCATATTGAGGTTCTTCAATGGCCATCATCTCTGAAGTAGATTGGTGATGCCAGGAGCAGACATGTTGCACTGCCATGAAAAAAACCTTATGTTATTAAAACATCTTAATTGCCATATTCTGTAGGTCTCTGAAGTATTTTTAAGATCATCTATCTTTCTAAAATATATCTGTTTAACCTTGAAAATGCACCCAATATGACTACATCTATGATTATTATAGATGTCTAACTACTAATCTGTATTTCTTAATTATACATTACATTTTTCAATGAGCTACATAGGTACAATATCTTAAACAAGAGTAGAAACATATATACAATATATCAAAAATATCTTTAAATTTGGATCACTATACTAAAATCCATACCACTGTAAAATATTTGAGATTAATAGTTGTCTTTTTATCCTATATTCTTACATCTCCCCCTAAATGATGACAGACATCCACAACCCACCAAACGACCAAATACCACCCACCCCACATCGTGGGAATGTGGATATTGTGTTCTCTAGACTGCTTCCTATTATCTGGGGGTTACAGCATCTTTAGAGGATTCTGAGAAAATTGAGATAATGGTCAAGTCCTGGAAAAACTAGTTGTAACATTTGTTGTTCAGTCACAGAACTGTCCCCATGCCAAGGGATCCATATATATGTCACCTGTCTTGTAGTTTTACTTGGTTTATTTCTTTATGTCTGTAGCCAAGATTTTCAGGAGGTCTCCTCTGATCAAATCTGATCTCTATCAACTTTGAAGGCATTCACAGCCTTTTGTTTCCACAGGATTCCTCTCCCCAAGTGCAATACATTTTCTGACTTCAATTTTAAAGTTAAGACATCCCTAAAGTATCAGTTCCTTTTAATTTATCAGTTCCTTTTACAATCCCATGTCTCTCAGCAGCTACCATTCTCTTATCAGCATTCAAAAAATTCAAAGTCAACACGAAAGTATAGACGATCCAGACTCCCTGTATACTTCCCATCTTCACATGGCTTATTCTTTTTCTATTACTTTACTTTCTTTAAAGACTTTACTTAATTATTTTTAAACTATTTATTTTTTCCTATGACTATCTATACCCATTTTCTTTTCTTTCTTTAGCACCTTCCACACACTGTAACCTGCTTAAAGTTTTTTTTTTTGGGGGGGGGAGGAGGTGGCTTAAACCTGTTTTACTGTGTACCTATAGCATTCTCTGACCACATGAGCCAAACCTGAAACTGCTAAGTAGCATCTAGGCCCTCCACCATGTGGCTCTGGCAGCTTGTTCTCCCCCCTCCTTGGGTCCCTGAGAGCCGAGCCTGAAGCCTGCAGGCCTAGCCAAGAGCTGTGGTTAACCAGCAACTGTGTTCAACCAAGAGCTACATTTGACCCTCCCAGTTCTAGGAAGTTGGTGCCCACACTGTGGCAGGAGTTTTTACTTACCTTGCTGTTTCTACTTAGTGTGCTGGCTGCTCCAGTGCCCTGGTGCTCCGCAGCGCCTCCTAAAGAAGCCACATTCATTGTTTTTTGTTTTGCTTCAGTTTTCAGTTTTCTCAGGTCCTATGTGGACCTTCAAGCCCCACATTGGGCATCAAATGTAGCTGAGCTCTTTCTCTGTCCCATCAGCCAGTTCCCAAACAATGACACAGAGACTTCTTATGACTTATGGAAGCTCGGTCTTAGCTTAGGCTTGTCTCACTAGCTCTTTCAACTTAATTTAACCTGTTTCTAATCATCTACTTTTGCCTCAGGGCTTTTTAGCTCTCTTTCATTCTTTATGTCCTACTTTCCTGCTTCCTCCATGTCTGGCTGGCTAGACCCTGGTGTCTCTTTTTCTCTCTTCTCCCAAGCCTAAATTCCTCCTCCTACTTACTCTCCCTGCCCAGAAGTCCCGCCTATACCTCCTCCCTCACTATTGGCCATTCAACTTTTTATTAGATCAATCAGATGCCGTAGGCAGACAAGGTAAAACATCATAATTACATAATTAAACAAATTCAACACATCTTTACATAGTTAAACAAATGCAACACATCTTTGCATAGGTAAACAAATATTCTGCAACAAAGTGTACCTCAGTGTCACAGCACTTGTCTAGCATAGGCAAGGCCCTGAATTTGATTTCTCAGCACCACCAAATAAAAATCATAGCTAACTACCATCTGTAGTCCTTTTCAACTATCAACCATCAATCCACTGGCTCTCCATTTTGTCTCCTGAGAAAAGATAGAATGAGTTCCCTATAAAGCAAGTACTAGGCTTAAGATGTGCTGATAATCTTCCTATGGGTTTCAGTGGATCGACAACAATCCATCAGCCATGAACTTATTGTTTGTGTTCATAAAGATACTCAACCACTGAGCTACAACCTCAGTCCAGTCAAGTATTTCTTTGGGTTGTAGGGCTTGGATTCTAAGTGATAGCCTAATTCATGCTAGGTAAGGGTTGTATCACTGAGATATACTCTGAACCCAGCTTGATCATGTTACTGTTGTTGTTTATTGGTTCGGTTGGTTGGATTTTGTGGAACTGAAAAGGCCTCACACACGCTAGACAAGCCCACATCCCAGGTCATAGTGTTCTAGCTGTCAAAGTAAGTGATGCCTACTGCAGAGAGATGGGAGTAGGTAGATTCAGTTTTTCTAGACCAGAAAAAAAAAAACTAAATATAATACTCAAATTTCTACCAATAAAAATGAAAACAAATACTTGCAATAGTAAAGAAATGTATGTTTTCCTGCTATAGCCATAATTAGATGGCTTACAGAGTAAACTCTGAAACAACCAGTTGTTCTTCATCCTTTTTCTTGTCTTAAATACTTTATGCTCCCTGCACTCTTTCTTCCAGCAACAATCTTTACATTGTTTGTTGTGGTTTTAGACAGGATTCCCTAGTGGCTCAGGAGTTTGATGAGGTACTTTGCATATGTTATCTCATTTTACTCTGTCCATTTCATATCAGCCCTCTGAGATAAATAGGATGGGCAGAACTGTGTTCTAAAATCCCTGTGTTTCAATCCTTAACTGCAACCTGACCTGACTGGATTTGGAGATAGTGAGTTTACAAAAGTAATTAAAGTGAATGAGAGCATAAGGGTGTGGCCCTAATCCAATATGACTGGTGACTATAAGATGAAGAAGTACCAGAGAGCTGGCTCTCTGTGCACACACAGAAGAAAGAAAAGGATAATACAGTGAGATGAAAGCAGAGCCCTCACAAGAAACCAAGCCTGACTATCATCGCCTTGGCTTTGGACTTGAAGTTATCAAAAGTATGAGAATCTAGTTTTCTGCTGCTCAATCCACTCCGTCTACGGTATTTCTTATGGTCAACACCACATGGCAAAATTGACTAATCCAGGAAGCAGGAGAGGGACCAAAAGGTACAAAAGTCAAGCTGCAACCATGAAGTTGAAGAGATTAAAGGGGGTGAGGGGCTCAGACCTTGGAAGTCATAGCCTGGACTCTGCATAACCCTTCAGTCTTACCCATATCTCAGTCCTTGCCCTGGGGAAAAATTGGGGCTTTCAGCAACTTCTTGATCCAGGCAACTGGGCTCAGAAAGAAGCTGGATGAAAACCAATATTCCCTGTGGACAAGCACAGCTCCACCATCCCCCTCTTCATTCACAGCTTTGGCACACTGCCCCTCAGGACCGTCTACTTTGGCCCTTTTTCTTCGAGGACAAGGCAGGAAGACATTAACAGCATGGGATTAAGCTCATGGCTGACCTTTTCTGATCAGGATAAGGTTTTCAACACAATTTTTGATACCAACCAGTTCCAAAATGCTGTAGCATGCATTTTTTAATTTAATAAAATGCTAAATATTAGTTATTAAGTCTCCTGGCAGAGTTCCCACTCCTGCCTTGGACACAAGATTCTGGTCTAAACTACTTTTCAGAAGCCAGACCATTTTTTTTTTCTCTCCAAACATAAAATTTGTGTAACTGGATCACACCTTGGCCCTGTCTCTACCATAGGCTCAGCAGCACCCATGGTAGGGGCTGCACTGTTTATGGAGCAGGTTATCAGCAGCAAGATGGACATCCCATGCAGGGATGGTAGGGAAGACCCCCAGATCAACAAGAGCGGCCACAGATTAAAGACCATTCCATGGACTTTACCGCCCCTCTAAGTTAGATATTGCCATGAGTATATGGAAGAAAGGATGCAGTCATCTATTTTCAACAGCCAGGGAAAGAAAGAAAAACACTCTATGAAGGAGTCCAAAGAACCCTGTTGGGAATATAACTCAAGCTACCCTCAAAAAAACCTTTCTTCAGAGCAACAGTTTTTTGTTTGAGGAAGAATTAAAAATAAAACTGTGCTGAGAAGCAGCAACAAAAGCTGTTGTGGCTGCAAGGCATAGGGAAGAGAGATGGAAACCAAAGTCCTGGGGAACGGGGCAGCGCGGGGCTGGAGTGGTGGCTTTGCAGGTACGATGTGCTGTGAGACATTAGTGAGAGAAAAAGGTGAAAGGTATAACTGAAAAGGAATTAAAACAGAGATCGTGACCTCCAGGCAGGCGTTCATCTATGAGCTCCACTCTCTCTGATCAAAGGTATGTGCGTGCGTGAGCGCGCAGAGAGAGAGAGACAGAGACAGAGACAGAGACAGAGAGACAGAGAGAGAGAGAGAGAGAAGGAAGGAGGGAGGGAGGAAGAGAGGGAGAGAGGGTGGGGAGGCTCCCTTGTTTATTATTGGAAGAGGTGATTTCTCAGACAGCTTCTGAAGAGCGGGAGATGAGGGTGAGGGTTCAGGGCAGGTAGGAAAGGTGAATGTGTGGACTCTTTTCCAAATTAGCCACCTCTTCAAACTTCGTGTCCATCTGACTCGTGACATAGCAGGTCACCAATCCCTACAGCCACGGATTACGCTGCATGATTAAAGATGGCCAAAATGGAGGCCCTGGCTCTGCTAACTCCACCCAGTGTGACTCGGCCTGTACCTGCCAACCATCACCCAAGAATGCATCCCATATTGCCATACATGGTGATTTTTAAAGACCCATCAGAAATAAATATTTGTCCTTTTTATAGCTGTAACACTTCATTTTTTTTCATATTCAAGCACTTTATGAGCAAATTAAGTCCTATCTGTGAGCTGAATTTGCTTTCCCTATCACTAGTCTTTTTCAATAGACCACCTCTAGGGTTCCCCAATCCTCTTCACCCCAAGCCAATGAGACCCCAGTCCGTTCCCTTCTGTCTTATCATTGCCCTGGACAAGAGCTTTCAAATCTCACATGCGCATTGCCTAGCTGGAGAATTTCAGATGGTTCAGCCCTACACTCCTGGTTTTCTGCACTCTTTCCTGGGCTTCATTTGATATAGACTTCACCCTTCACTTCCAATGAGAAGCTTCAGCCCAGGCTAGAAAAAGCCTATGTATTTCTCCACCAATAAAATGTGTTCACCTCTTCATTCTCATCTCAGTTCTAAGTGTAGTCCTGCCCTTCTTCCTTGTCACCAAATTCCTGATCTTCAGATCCCTCAAAAACGTCCCGCACAGGCTGATGAGATGGCCCAGCTGGCAAGAGCACTTGCTGCCAAGGCTGATGACCTGAGTTCAACCCTCAGCGCTCTACCGTGAAAGGAGAGAACTGACTCCATAGAGTTGCCCTCCAATCTCCACATATAAGCCATCAAACACACACACACACACACACACACACACACACACACACACACATCAATGTTTTTAAACAAAAAAATCACTCATACATCCTTTATTTGGGGGAGGTCCCTTTCATGCATAATTAAATACACCTGTTCCTCCATACCCATGGGGATGAGTTCCAGGACCCCTTGCAGACAGGACAGTCTTCAGTCCTTTGCACACAAGCTGCATAAATCCCCCCCCCCCATATACTTCAAATCATCCCTATGTTATTTATAATACCCAATACAATCTTAAAGTTATAGAAATAATTGTTCAGGGAATAACAGCAAGAAAAAAATTGTGTGTGCATGTGTGTGTGTGTGTGTGTGTGTGTGTGTGTGTGTGTGTGTGTGTTCAGCACAAAAGCAAGCCCCCAATATGTTGCTCAGTTGTTTGCATCCACAGATGCAGAACCCATCGTCACAGAGGGCTGACTGAACCTTCAAGGGCTCCCCCATGAATCTTCCAGCATGTCTTTTCCAAGCGACAGCTCATACGATTTTATTTTATTTATTTTTTTTTTGTTTTACAGCGGTTTCTCCCACTCAACCCTGAAAGTTTAACTCAGAGACTAACAAATCCTTTCTGAAAAGGGCCAAACAGTAAATATTTTTGACTGTATGGGCCTTATGATCTCTGCGATAACCACCCAGCTCTGCTCTTGTACTATGACAGCAACCAGCCATGGACAGGATGTGAGCACCCTGGGAAAGCCCTGTGCTCATAAAACTCTATTTACAAAAACCATGGCCAGCTTGGTTCAGAGGCTGAGGTTTACCAGCTCCAAATCTGCATAGACAAGGAGGGCTGTATTCTTGCAATTAATAATAGAAAATTGATGCTTGACTAAAATTTAACCTCTCAGAACTCAATTCCAGCTTCTTCCATACACTTTCCTTGAACTCAAGGATACAACAGGATTTTTTTTCTTTGTGGGTGTGTGTATGTGTGGTCATGCATGAGGGTATACAAGCACATGTGTGTGAATGTCGAGGCCAAAGGATAACTTTGGGTGTCATTCCTCAGGCCCTGTGTACCTTTATTTTTGAGATATGGCCTCTACCTGTCCTGGAGATTAGCTCACAGTCTGGGTGGCCAGTGATCCTCAGGGATCTGTCCATCTCTTCCTCCTCTGCACTGTGACTACAAGCATGTACCACCATACCCTGATTTTCCATGTGTGTTCTAGGTTGAAATCAGCTCCCTACGCTTGCAAGGCAAACACTTTACCTATGGAGTCCTCTCCTCAGCCCACAACAGATTTTTCAGCTCTGGCCGTCTACAAGTACATGTTGTCTAGGTACCTCACGTGATCATCACTATCATTGAATGACAATCACTCAAAACTTCTAGGTCAAGTTACGGCTGACGAACATAGTTTGTAGAGCCCCTTGTTCTGAAATGCTGGGGGTTAATTGTCTATCACTTTGCACCACTATCTACTTGAAGGTTTTGGTCCCCTGCCCCTTAGGTAATTATAAGGTTCTGGAGAATATGAGCAAGTCCAGTTTCCTTAGATCACTAAAATGCCTAACGTAGCATTATTGCCATGGTGTTTATTCATCTCTTCATTCAGTACATAGCTTTAGGTAGACGTGATAACTGGCACATACCAAGTAGTGGTGGCTCTGTTGTCCTCAAAGAGTCTGGTTAACTAATGATTGTACTACCGTAGCCTGAGATGTGTGCTCTAGTACAAAGTACATGGGCGATAACCACATCTCATAAAGAAAGCAAACAAATTCTGGAGTAGAGCAAGGCACGAACGGCTTTGTTGTGGGAATCATGCTGCAGTGAATTCATTATCCATCCAGCGTTTACTCAGTACCTATTACTTGTCGGGCATGAGTTTAAGCACTTGTATACCGTAGTGATCAGAACAAATACGAGTTCCTGTGTTCCTGTACTTGTTTCCTGGAGAGCAAAGCAGAATGAGTAAATAATAGATGAAGAAGAAGAGTTTTAGTGACACTCCAGAAAGGGCAGGGAACAGCGTAAATAAGGGTCCTAAGCAGATGGGAACATGGTACCTGTGCAAGCGGACTGTGGTTCTGACATAAAGAGCCAGCTAGTGAAAGTATACGTGGCAGAGTTAGATGGTGATCATAAATGACCTGTATGGCCCCATCTTTCACCCCTTAATGCATAATGTTCTTGAGACTGAAAGACTAATTGTTAATGACTACAATAAGCAAAAACCCGGGGAGGACCAACAAACTTGCATAATGTGTATCCTATCCACAAACTACACCGGAACTCTAGCATGACCACATTTTCAGTTGTTGAAATGATCCTCTAAACGACTGAAAGGCTGACTGAAGGGGAGCTGGAGTGTGAGGGGATACACGGCAGGAGTATCACCTACTAACTATTATTTGATATTAGTTGCATTTTGATGATGAGCTATTGTCGAAATGAAAGGAAGAAAGGGAGAACGGGGATGGGGTAGAATGGGAAGCTTTTGCTGGAAGGAAGAATAGAGTGAACGGAGAGATCCAGACGCCAAGACCTCCTCTTGGCACCAGCAGCACAGGCCCTGGGGAGTCTTTCAAGCTCTGGTCTTGATGAATCTGAAGATTGCCGTGAGCAGCACCGCTTCCATTAGCGATTATTAGCGAGAGTATAATAGAGGCTTTGATACTGGAGAAAGGCTGGTAGAGCTAAGTGTTCCCCACTGGACAATGAGTAACAATTTGTGCTCTCGTCAAAATTGCAGACAGATTTCATGTACTCTGAGGACATTAAATGGGAGATCTTGGTGCTTTTCATGACTCAAGACACAGAGTGAAGAGCAAGGAGGTGGAAGGTGGTTTAATATTGAGGGTTCGATATTGGGCACTAGAATGCCAGCGTCAACAGTGAAAAGTTATAGGAAGTGACAACCAGAACAGCAAATAAGGGGGTGAGAGCTGTGATTTGTAGGATTGATGTTTCGTGGACATTTAGCTGAGATTCTCAGCCAAGGCTATATTTGGAAGCTAGGTTTAATACATAATTCAGAACCGGCCTCGACTCCTTGCAGTTTTAAATGAGATGTTGAAATTGGTCAGCAATGGTACAGATGACTCTTCATCACCTCTTCCTCTGGCCAAAGTGCACTCTCTGGGTAGGGGGATTGTTGTTTAGAGAGCTGAACACAATGGGAACTTTCAGTCAACGTGATTGCATTTGACCAGGGAGGCCTCAGGAGAGATGTCAGTTCCATTTTCTCCCCTCAGGCACAGGCAGGCAGGCAAGCAAGACACACTGGAATGGCCAAGGCTCTGGACCAGAGGTCGACAATTCTCAGCCCCTTCCTTATACCACCTTGCTGCACTTCAATGATGACTCTCATTCGATCTCGTCGAGGAGCAGTCATTACGAGCTGGCTGCCGATGGAAGACATTCACCCCAGGGTGGCAATGCAGAGATTCTGAAGAGGAAAGGTAGATTGGACAGGGAGTCACTGCGGTGCACACCTTGTGTGTTGTTCTTGCAGGCTGCTCGTCGCTTCGCACTTCGTTATAACCCATTTGAAGCTAATACGCTGGCCATGAAATTTGGGTTGAGACACAGTCCTGCAAAGTCACTTCTTTCCTAATCCAAGCACTCAAAAACACAGCCATTAAACGTGATGTTATACAAATGTGTTTTCACGACATCAGATGTTTATGATAAATTAGTAATTTACATCATATGTCAGAATTTATGTACAAGCGCAATTATTTTTTTAAACAGAAAAGAAACCGCTTGAATACCACGTAAAATCCTGAAATATCTCAGAAGTATAAAACAATAATATCTTTAGGTTGTCCAAATTTTGTACAGCCATGTTGTAACTTGTGTCCTAAGAAACATGTCAGGGCTGAGGATACAGTTCAATGGTAGAATCCTTGCCTAGCATGGGTAAGTCCCTGGATTCAATCCCTGGGCCCAAATAGAAAGCAAACAGATCTTAAAATATAACATTCAGGGGGCTGGAAAGGGGCTCAGCATTCCAGAGCAGTCGCTGTTCTTCCAAAGAACCCAAATTCAGCTCCCGGCACCTAGATTGACAGCTCACACTAGCCTGCAACCCCAGCTCCAGGGGATCTGATGCCATCTTTGAGCCTTTTTGTGGACACACACATGGTATAGACCCACACAGACACATGTACACAAGTATGAATAAAAATAAAAATGAAGTCTTTAAGAAAAAGATGTAATTCCAGTATTCACAAATATACATGGAAGCGTCACTGTATTATAATCCAATAAAGAAAATAAGGCCATAAGATGACCAACAAAACGTAATGACTAAGGACACTGAGTCCAATTTTGGACTTTCATAAAAAATTCAAATACATCCAAGTCCACTTTCCATAACTTAATTGATTTCTCTATACCATAGTATACTGTGGCTGTCCCTCTTTTTATTGTCTCCCGTGTGTGTGTGTGTGTGCGTGTGTGTGTGTGTGTGTGTGTGTGTGTGTGTGTGTGTGTGTGTGCAGGCTACAGTTTATAGGTGGAGGTCAGAGGAAAACTTTCAGAAGTCAGTTTTCTTCTCTTATCATGTAAGTCCCAGGGGTTGAACTCAGGTCCTCAGTGTTGGTGGCAAGTGTCTCTTACCGGCCATGTCATTTGACCAGCCCCATAGCTGTCCCGTTTGTAAACTAAAGATCCTAAAGGTTGTCATCTAGAGTTGTGTGTGTGTGTGTATATATATATATATATATATATATATATATATATATATATATATATATATATACATACATATACAGAAACACTTATAAATTGATTAGCATATGGCAGGCTCCCAATAAACAGTCAGTCTTACTAGTACTTAAGGTAATAATCATTTTGAAAAAGTGTGTGTGTATATGTGGGGGGGGGGTGTGTGCAAAACAAAAAAAAAGTGATTTAAAGAAACTCAACTCTGGGACTGGAGAGGTGGCTTGGTGGTTAAGAGCACTTTCTGCTCTTCCGAGGGAGCCAAGTTCAGTTTCCAGCATATCAGGTAACACACAACTTCATGTAAGAGCAGCTCCATGGAATCCAGTACCCTCTTCAGGTATCTATGGCCACCTGCACATACATGGCATACACACACACACACACACACACACACACACACACACACACACACACACAGCTTTTGAGGATGAGGAAGCAGCAGCAGCAGAAGAAGCAGCAGCCGTCACCTTCTCAAGTGAAGGTAGTGAGGACAAACAGCACACGCAGTGTTTTTATAGGCAAACTGTTAGCCAGGGAGACTGGTTTTCCCTTACACGCAAGTATCTCACTGCCTTCCCGATGCTATTGAGTAGTTCTGCATGGTCTCAAATTCTTACCCAAACAGTTCAGAAATGCCACCGCTGAAAGGGGAAAAATATCTGATATCCTTGCTGAACTTTTAGGTCACTCTTGTCACTGAACTGAATCCTCTGGTTTTGGTCCATCTGGATAACTTCAAAGAGGCTAATTGGCCATGGCAGCATCTTATTGATGGAGTCCCTTTATTGGAAATAAAGTAGGTAGTAAACACATATTTGTAGGAAGACAACCTCGTGTTGGGAGGGGAGGGGTGGTTTACTTAAAAAATAAATGTATTCACTGAAAACAATGAAAGACCCACCTGCGTAACTTGCTCCCTCCCTCTAGCTATCTGAACTAAGAAAACGGTCCAGCTGAGTTGAGTGTCCTTGATTGGTGCTCGCCTCTGACCTGAACCTAAGTGGAGCAGTTGCTGTTTCCCTTTCTAAGTCACAGGGCCCCTGAATACTGGCAGGCCACGCATTCAGCATTGACAGCCACCAACACACGGCTATGTGGGAACATGGTATGACGATTATTTTTCCCATATACGGGAGCCCAGTTGTTTTCATGAATGTGCAATGCTCAAGCCAGTTTGTTCTAAGTAGCCCTAGTGGTTTTTACTAAGGGACATTTAATGTGAATTTGGTGTGATAACGAGAAAGAAGTTACAGTCCTTGACAATGTAACATGCCAGACTAGTTTTCTCTCTCTCTCTCTCTCTCTCTCTCTCTCTCTCTCTCTCTCTCTCTCTCTCTCTCTCTCTCTCTCTCTTTTGAGATGTCAGATATCTACTTTATTATAATGAGAAAGTGACAGTCAATTTAAATCAAAATTTATGAAGAACATTAGGAGCTGGAAAGACTTTGGCTAATCACTGTAATGTCCCCAACAAATGGTAAATGAAAGCATAAGGAAATTGAGTTAACACAAGTTAAAAGTTCACATACTTATGGAATTATATTAGAAGACCTACAACTTAATTAAATTATCTGAAACTGCTCATTTAGTTTCTATTGCACTAGTGAATATTTATGCAATTTTACTGTTAGATATATATTAAGTAATAGGTTTGGATTGGGTCAAATTGGGAGAACCCTAATGAGGCAGAGAAGAGGAAAGTTTAATCCATCATGAAGCATCATTCTGAACCTTTATATTGAATATTATTAAACAGAGATTTCCCTGGTTAGTTGGTGACTCCCTTGTATCTATCATTCTGACACTTTTGAATAATTGAAAAATCAAACAGGAATTTTGTACATGGGAAAAATAACCTGGTGGAGAAGAAATATGTTATTGATCACCTCGTCTGTGGTTTTTCTTTTCAATCTTGTATTTGCTTTATCAACTGTGGATGATGAAGAAGTACCAAATGCTGGGATTTTTAAGATCAAAGCCTTGTTAATAGCTCTCTCACAAAAGGTAATTTATTGAGACGCAAACAACAGAAACCGGTGTGTCTAATCATACAATGAATATTTGTTTCTCCACTTTGAATTAGTTTAAGGTCAGTGAGATCTTACATCTAAGGTCCTAAGATAAAGACTTATGCCTTTGAAATTTTGGGGGGCACGCTCACATACAATTGTAAATTTCATTCACTATGGGGCATCTCCCTTTGTAGGGCCCTCCAACTCACAAAAGAGCTGGTCTTCATAGCTGAGTTGCCACAGACTACACGTGTATTGGCTCTTCCCAGGGAAGCCTCATAGTAAGCCCAGGATGGAGCCTCACTCTCTCAGGGACAATACCAGAGAGCATCTGGAAAGCTTTTGCTGCTCTTGAAGAAATGTGACCTTTTAAATTCAATCCTTAGAAAACAATTTAGATTATAAAAGTGTAATTTTTTTTTTAAGTCACAAAAACCTTTGGGAAAATTCTGACCACCTTCCCCTCTTCTTTGCCGGAACAATATTGAAAGAATAAATTATTTGCCGTGATCCTTGGTAACACATACATGCACACACTAAGAAATGAATAAGGTAAGGGAAAAAATGGGGCCTCCTGCAGACTTGTTCTTATCTGCTTTCTGGGGGCAGAGAAATAGGCTGCCTCCTCTCCACTGCATTTACAGAATTAATTCTCATACGAAATGAAAGGTCCCGTCCAATCCTATTTCACGGTAGCTTTGTGTGCTTGACTGTACCAAAGCCAAGGGCACCTGCTTGATTGTTCCCTGTTGACATCGCTTCACACCAGAAGGTGGCAATTGTTTTAATAATCACACTAACAAATCTGTTTTTGCCTTCAGATTGGGCTTTTGGAGATAATGTTCATTTGGTTCTTGCCAGGACGATTCCTTTTCAAAGTCAGAAGCGTTTACTTCTAGATTTATGTCTCAAAATGGGGTTTCCACTCCCATTAGCTTGCTAAAAGGTGGTAGCTCTTTTAAGATAAAATGAGCTGCAAATTTTCTTTATTTCCCCTTATTAAGCCTCATTTGTTCTCTTGGGAAAATCAAAGGGAGACCATTTAAGGTGAAAACTCTAACCCAGCTGGAAAGTGGCAAAGTTTTAATGCATAATAACACCCCAAATTACTCAAAGAAGGCCATTTATTTCTTGTTGTTTTTTTTAATAATTTCTTCAGTTGAGAATGCTATCTGAGAAGGATAGTGTGTAATAAGATTTATGTCAATGAGCAACAAGGAATCTTTCCAGTATAAATCACAAGGCATTTATGTGTAACTCACCTCACAAGGTGGCAGCTTCCCATAAATCCCTCAGCTAAACTCTAGTGGAAGATAAAGCCACCTCAAAGCCCCGTATTGTACAGTCTGGCCACCTTCTTAACATGTGACAAAACACACAAAAATATCCCAAACAACATATAAGCCAACAATAAGCCAACAACATATCGTCACCACCTGAGGAGGTAGCTCCCAAGACCAGTTTTCCAGACTCTGTCATCTGAAGATCGCCTGCCATCCATAAACAGAGAGATGGAGGAGACTGGAAAGGAGAGATTAACCTTGGCTCGGTGGAACCGCCGGTGTCCCCCCCAGATGGCCTCTCTTTCCACAGCTTGGGGTACCTACAGGACAAAAGGAGCAGAGGCCAGGATGAGCACTTGAAGATTTTTTTTTTTTTAACTGAGAAGTCCAGACATTTGTCAGCTAGAAAAACAAGTCTGCCTCTCAACAAGACAGAATTTTTAAAAATATTTTTCAGTAGCTTTTTCTAATTAGGCTTTTTCAACTTTTCACACACGCCTGTCCTACACAAAAGTGGAAAAAGGCCAGGGTGCCGCCGCACCTTGTCATCGCTGGCCCTCCCGTAAATCATAAGAAATTGTGAAGGATTTTTTTTAACATGATGCCGTTAGCACCCATAACACAGAAAAAAAAAAAAAAAACACATTTTATAATATATAGCATATTAAAGCAATAGGAAATAGCATGTCAGATTTCTCATTAGTAAATTCCAATAATGGCTAACATAAAAATGTAACTATCGATTAATATTTTCTCTTCCATTCATATCTAAAAGAAAAATATTACAGTGTCTTTTAGCATCCGTGCAATCGCCGTGCAGGAATTTATTACAGCAAAATGATTTGGCATTCGCAAAGTAGCATGAACAATATGAAAATTTAAAGATAGCTGAGTGCCCATTCTTTAATTTTACTAAAATAATGAAAAACATACATTATGGGAGCTTGCAAAACATGTAACTACTAATTCAAATGAAGCCTCTCTTTTGTACGTCTACAGTGCGTGTTTCTGCTCAGTATTAAAAGCCGTTTCTCTTCCTTTTGGTTTACTTGCCTTTTGTCCTCTAAAAGTAAAGAGACATGGGAATCTTGAAAATCATCTTCCAGACCTTTCTCAGCGCTCCTGTCCCGGGAACTTGCGTCTTTAACTTTGAAGAATGAGCTCCAAGTTGAACTGTGTAATCTAAAAAAGATAAATTCTGGCTTTGTGCATTAGATACTGCCGCTTTGAACCAGACGGACACTAGATGAAGACGTTAACAGGTTCTGATTAATTGACAGGAAGTATGCAAATGTAACCAAGAGATGATAAAGTGGGACTTTAAGCAGGAATTAGTAACTGGGTTGCATGCATTTTTATGTCCCAGTTTCTGGTCTTACCTTAGTACAGGCCACCCAAGGAATCTCACCTTAAAGTTACATCTTATCTACCATGTGTCTGGACATGACAGCTCAACACAGACTGTATAAGATACCATTATGTGACACCCTGCACGTTTACAGGAGAGCGGCGAACGCACCACGATCTATTTACAAACTCTAACCACCTTGCATATCTAAAAAAGAGAAAAGGGGAAGGCAGTCTGTTGCCATCCATGTCTGCTCACACACTTCTTACCAGCCCTCATGCACAGATTCCTTTATCACGTGAGAAAAATGGGAAAGCAAGCTATGTTGAGAAGGAGAAGTAGGGCACACTGAAATACATTCAGTTCTCTTCCGGTTTCATTTGATGGGCTCTTACAGACTAGCGCTTTCTCTTAGTTTTTTGCTTCAGTTTTGGCATAAGCTCTCTGGAGTTTGTTTACGAGGAAAGAAGACTGAAAGGTAAAGGAAAGGCTTACCACGAGCTGCAGGAGACCGAGGGTGCACTCAGGAAAACCTGCCCGATATTTTGTTTTCTTTCTGGCTCAAGTGCTCGGAGAGATCAAATGGGGCTCTAAATCCCACGTGAGAGCGCAGGGGAGTATAAACAGCATCTTTTGAGTACAAAGAATACGACATTAACATCCAGAAGGCCTGAGAAGGACCAAATTTGCCAAATGCTCATGGAGGGATCTCTGTTTGTCCAGCTTTTGTTTTTCAATCGGGTTTGGTTTGATTTAGTTTGGGAGGCAAGATTTCTTTTGTAGCCAAGGCTAGCCTTGAACCTAATCTTGTACTTCATCCTTCGAAGTATTGGGAAGTATTGGGTTACAGACATGTGCCACCGTACAACACAGTTTCACTAAATATTTTTGAACAAAACTTACAACTTCTCTGAGACTTAATTCTTGATCTCGAAGATTATTAGAATATTGTAAGCAATTATTTTGAGTTCTACCAAAGTGTGTTTAGTTTAAGTAGTATTATGTGGGGGTTTTATTTGTTTTCTTCAACTTGAGTCACAAAGATTTATAATACATAGCCAGCCAGGAACAGATATGGTCCCATACTATCCGGGTTAATCAAAAGTCCACAGTTGCCTAGTGCACATAACTGCAAGAATATGACTCTTATGACTAAGTTCAAACAGAATAATTGAACATTTTTCTAATGAAGAGAAATGTTTATGTAATGTTGATTTAAAAAATAAGTTAATTTGTGTATGTCATCTGTTTTCATTCAGGTTTAATATAAGTCCATAGATAGATAAATTGTTTAAAAGTTAATATAAAACACTTTGAGGGCACACAAAATCAGTATTCTGGCCAATTGGTTCTGAAGGGAAATTTCTCTTCATTGGATAAAAATGAGGCACATGGTGTAATATGAGACCACTTGGTGCTTGATGTCAATGAATGTATAAGGAAGTGTCAGAACTAGTTTTCTTGTATTAAGCTTTTAAACTGTATTGTGCCAACTTGCATTGGTTGAAGACAGCATTAATATTAATGAAGGATGGAAGTCTGAGATTTAGTGACTCTCACTTCCCAACCCCCACCTTACTTCCTTTCATGCTAAATCCATTAGTATAGATGGATAGACATTAATAAACAAGAAGGACCAAACAGCTCTCCATTCAGGGACAGTTTGACTTGACCCTTGCTACGCACTACCCATCCAGGGCCACAAGATGTTTGACCTCCTCAATGATGTTAATTTATTGATTTACTTATTCTATGTACTTCAGACTAACTTTTCCCTAGGTATCTTACACTTCGTATGCTTAAAATACATGAAAAAGTTAAAATCTCTGACAGAGAGCACTTTATCAAAGACAAATGTAAGACAGAGTCTGAATTATCAAAAACAAATGAAGGACAGAGTCTGTATTGTCCTTGGAAGTCTGATCCTGAAAAACATTTTTGCATAGTGGCTTCGGCACAGTAGGTACTCCATAAATGCTCATTGAATGGAACTCAACTGAATTGCATCTGTGAAATTCTAAACCATTTCATGTGATCTTATTATCCCCTACTCCCATCTTATAGTTATAGACACGTACCTGAAAATGTGTGTGTGTGTTTGTGTATGTGTGTATCCTTATAGAAATAATTTTATACCCAGGAATCCAGAGAAAACAAAGCAAATTTTTCAATGACTTACGAATGATTTTTGTTATGAAAACAGCTACGTGTTTTTCTAGCTAGTAAAAGAACTTTAGTTGAAAACAACACTTTGTATAATAATAGGAATACAGAGTTCTTCTGGTCTTGTGGGTGTTCCTTGTCACTAGGGGCCTCTTCAGATGCCACTAAGAGGAATGAGGACAGATGAAGAGGTTCTCCCTACCTACCCCTTTGACTAAGAGCATCTAGTTCATTTACTTTATACTGTGATAGATTGGACCTCTTGTTTAAAAAAAAAAAATGTAAGAACAATGTCACTGCCTTAAAAGAATCAAAGCCGGCCGGGCTGCCATGGTGCATGCCTTTAATCCTAGCACTTGGGAGGCAGAGGCAGGCAGATCTCTGTGAGTTCGAGGCCAGCCTGGTCTACAGAGCAAGATCCAGGAAAGGCGCCAAAACTACACAGAGAAGCCCTGTCTTGAAACACCCCCCCCCCCAAAAAAAAAAAAAGAATCAAAGCCAGCAATCTTTATTTTGTTTTATTTTTATTTTCATGGTGCTGGAGGTCAAAAATAGGTTGAATGCAGGCTGGCAAGGACTCCACTGCTAAGCTCCAGCTCCAGCCCTTTATGCATTTAAAACAACAGGGAACTAGTAAATAAGACTGAATATGCAAATGTTTCCAATATCTGCAAGTTGAAAGACTACCTTTGAAGTACACCAAACGTTGTCCAAGTTCAACTTATTGTTGTCAAGTCCTTATTGATGTGACCACAGAGAGCTCCATCACCTCTGTCACTGTGAGAACACAGCATCTACAAACCCAGGAGCCGTCCCTTACCAGACACCAAGTCAGTCAGTGCCCTGATTTCAAACTTCCCCACTTCAGATAATAAAAGTAAACTTAGCTTGTAGACAAGCTGTGAGGTTTACAGCATTAGCTTTATCAGCCTAAATGGACTAATATAACCATTTTACACACCAAAAAAAAGGGGGTGAGAAAAAGATAAACCTTCATAGATGAGCCCGAGTACATGTCAACCCAAATCACTACAGCCACCGCAACGGGAAGACAAAGGGGGCTGAAAATCAACTACAAATCAATTAAGACACTAACTAACATTGACTTACACTCCCTGCTAGCCACAATAATTTACAAGAGGCCTTGCCTAGCGTGGATGTACTGATGAACAAAATAAAAGAAACTGAGATTCTCTCATTCCTGGGGCAGAAGATGACTTTTTCTAGTTTTTTTTTTATTATTATTCTATTGCTACTAAAGAATATATGTAACTATTTAATTCTATTTTTTTCAGATAAAAATATCTATTTTTATCTGACTCCATCAGGACAGACTATTTGTTCAATTTATAATTGTATTCTTTAATTTAATAGGATTTACATTTGAAGTTTTATTTTCATTAATTGCTAAGCTTTTTTTAATTTAGTAGTGTCCCACCAATAATTAGAAAAATGTTAGCCAATACCAACGAATATAAATCAGTACAATCAAGGGTTAGCCACATGATTCTTTGAAAGAAATGCATAGTTTCTTAGATTATAGCAAACTTTAATACTTCATATTCTATTTTAACCATAAAAGGAACATTGATTCGGTCCATTCAATTTCTAAGGTACAACAAAAATAATTCTTTTCATCGGTGTCTGAAGAATTATTTATTTGGTTATTAAACTTAACGCTTTTGACCTCTAAAGAACTGTAGATGGTAGACGACTTCATGTTCTTTATACAATTTGCTAAGGTTAATTCACCTTTAGTTAAATGATTGCTCAGAGTGACATTATTCCGAAGACAATGGAGAACTTTTACAGCCAGTCTCTGAGAAAATGTAAGGCTGTGCTTTTTCAATTGATAAGCAGGAGCAATCATGTTTGCCAACAGACCGCCCCATAGTGGGAACTGCTTTTCAACCTGGTTTTTGTCAAACCAGCAGCTGTTCCGCAAGTCAATTAGTGACCAGGGACAAAATGCATTTTTTAAAATCAATTAGCAGCCCCTCCAACTGAGTAGAGATCCCTGGGTGTGCTTTTCATCAACCAAACCAGAGCGAAGGGTGAATAAAAGTAAGGAGGTCATAAATTCTTAGAAATACAGTCCTAAGACGTAAGAAAGCCATGCGGAGGTTAGCAGGTCACATCAAACCGTTGGCAGGAATCCAGTGTCCCAACCAGGGAAAGCATGAAGTGTGGGGTGTGTGTGTGTGTGTGTGTGTGTGTGTGCATTGTTTGTCTTCAGACAATGGGATTCCCCATTATTTCTCAGCAACTCATTTTACTAACAACCCTCACTATAAGGAGTCTGTTGTCAGCCAGGCTCCGCTCCACATTCAGTTCCCTAAATGCATCCCCATCCCACCTCAAGTTTACTGATTACCTTCCAGGAAATCATTCATAATTCTAGTATCAACATCCATTCTGTCTTCTTTGGAGAAAAAAAAAATAACCATTTATTTAATCTTGTGTCTTAAGGTTTATCTTCTAATCCTTCTGTCCTACATCTGAAGTAACATCGTTATCTGAAGTTTATTTTTATATAATGATTTTTATATATGTATATACATATATACATATATGTATATTTCATATATGTATGCTTTAATAATACTAAGTTTTAAAATTATTTTCCTTTATAATAACAAGTCGGGTGTTTTATATACAGATTCAAAAGGTCTTCTTTAAATGTATCTGTTTATCAAGTTTTAGAATCCAGAGAAGCAAATCCCCACTTGACAGTATTAAAAAAACATGCCCCAAAGTAATAGCTAACATGCCAACATGGGTTCAGTGGGAAATATGGCAATTTGGGAAGAGTAACAGAAAAGCAAAACAATGACTAACTATACTTAGGATTTATATATGTGTGTGATGCTGTAGATCAAACCCAGGACCCATACATGTTAGATAAGTATCTTAATATTAACTATGCTTCCATCCTCAACTTTTTGAGGCAGGGTCTCCATATGCAGTTCAGTCTACCCTTGAACTCACTATGAAACCCATGATGATTTTAAATTTATGATGTTCCTGCTTCGTTTTCCTGAGTTCTGGGAGTGCAGATCTGTATCACCATGATTGGCTTCTGATTTGGGATTTTAAACTGAAGAAACGTACTGCCAGGTCTTCTTAGTTGGAAGTGTGAAAGAGAAAAGTGGATTTGAGTTCACCTAGACAGAAATAAAGCAGCGAGCAAATACAACCTTGGAGTTGAGGTGGTCTCAGCAGTAGTCATTCCAGAAAATCCCTGTCAATCCCAGGCCAGGAGAACTGGAGGAAGATAGTAAGATGTCTAAGATGAAGAGTCTGGAGTCCAGTGTGCCTGGCACTCAGAGAACTGAGCCTTGACAAGCAAAGAACAAGATGGAAGACGAAAATGCCCACGATGGGCGCAGTGTCAGCATACTGAGAATGTTAAGGGCTCTGGAGGCAGGAGTTTTGGTTGTCTCCCAAAGCAATGGTGTCGGCAACAGGCTATGGCACCTGAAAGTCCTTTGCCCTCCTCCTTGCCTTCCCATGTCTTCCCTTCACAGACTGGACAGGAAATCAACCGTATAGCAGTACAGGAAATGTATTTTACAGACTTCTACCCCTAACACCATGATGCAAAATATAGAAAAGTGGGCTTAAAGCCAAGAGATAATAAGCAAATAATCAGGACACGTTTGAGTCTGAAATAAGTCTCTGAGATGTTATCTTGTTCTTTAGAAGACAGGTCATAGCAAGTTTACAGGTGTACATCAATCACTGGTCCAGCAGTTGGTAGACTTAAACAGATAATTGCATTTTTGAGGCAGTATAAGGATATTAAGAATGACATTCATCTGGGCTTTGTGTGCCTTTCTCTGCCTGCTTGGTGTCTGAGGCAACCATTCCAACTCCCAAGCATGGAAAGACAATCTTTAGTCAGGACAAAATATTTGTTAATAAACTTGAAGTGGAAATGTCTCACCCACATAAAAGCTTTTCAAGAGCTCTAAGGTTTGGCTGGTGATAGACAAAACCCCAAGTACATACAGTATGTCTGGTTCCAGTATGCCTACCTAAGACTCCCTCCTTACTGTTTGCTGCATGCCGGAAGTTGGATATCTGCCATTTATCTCAACTCCAAAATTGTATCTGCCATGTCTAATTCACTCTCATCTTTTAATGCCACTTGTCAATAGATTAGGAAAGCCTGGCTCCTGAAAAGAATTCACTCTAAATGTGTGAATCACTGATTATTCCCCCTTAGCCATTCCAGAGATGCTTGTGTCTTAAAGTATGATAATTACTTACAAGTCAATCCTTTATGATTAAAATTTAGAAAGAAGAGCTTATTTGGGAGCAATTTAGACAAACAGGGTGGCTCCCTGTGATAAACTGAGACTTGAAGCTTATTAAAAGTTCTGAAAGAGAAAATGCAGCAGAGGTAGTAGTTTGATTTCTTTTAATCTCTTTAAACTGTCTCATATAAGCAAAGAGACCAAGAGAACTGTGTGTGAAGCCCCCAGACTACGTTAACGACAACGCTAGATGGTAATGCGTCCCTATGCATAGCAAAAATGCAAGCAGGTAAGGAGAAACGCATGCTTGGGATGTCTGTGTAAAAAAACACAGAGAGAAGTAACAATATAACAGAGAACACGACCTCTCCCGGCCCCATCACCACCACATAGCCAACATGTCAACTTCTATGCACTGAAGAGTTCAATGAGCCAGCTTGATGAGAACAGTAGCCATGGGGAGACTTTCCCACAATGCAACACTAAGGAAGTGCAGTGATCTCACAAAGGCAGAGAAGGGTTGGGATAGTCTACCATGAGGAATTCTCAAACGTGGCCCACAGTGTCACCCTCCCACAATCCAACTTTCTTTCAGGCCTGAGTTATTCATCACATCCATAAAACCTCAGACTTAGGCAATGGGTTTCAGAGATCTGTGAAACGCTCTAATTTCCTTTAAAATCGGAAGGAAAAATTAGCTTGAAGGGAATGTTTTACCGTAGAACAATATGTCTATGTTTATGTCTGTGTGGCTGTAACATATGATTGTTATAGCTGTTAGGGGAGGAAGCTAGGGCTTTCCTCACATCACAGACTCGGCACAGAGTGGGAGCAGCAGGCACTGTCCTCAGCACCAAACAAGATGGGGTCAGCTGAGACAGAGTCAAGGGAAAGCCCAGACTAATGGCAAAGCCGGTGGAGAGCCCTATGGTCCGAGGAAGCTGCCAGCATGCTTTTGAGCATCCAGAGAAGCAGCAGAGGAGGGAACTCTGGGAAACTGGGAACCCTCCGCTGAATCCAGCCTTGTTCTTCAAGTTCAAGAAAACTAATTTCACATAGACGCGAAGCACAAAGAAGGACGGAGGTCAGATCCCATACAACACTCTGATAAGAAAAGGAGAGCGCACGCCGCCGAATGACAACCCCCCTCACCCCCCCACCCCCGCAGACAATGAGAGCCCACTAGAAAGATGTGTCCTCAAAAAAAGATCAAAACGGCAACCTGCCATTTCAAAACAAGCTAAGACATTCCGGAAACGATACAATACATAAAAGGACAACGTGAATCAGAATGGAGGCTCGGTGATGAAGCAAGTGGAAGACTTCGGGAAAGAATTAGAAATTAGACTGAAAGCCATTTTAGAAGTAAAAGAATAAACCAGAACACCAGGGCTTACCAACACAATAGATGACAGAAAGAGAAGGTTTCAAAAAAAGGAGTGGGGAGGGAGAAATGCTTGCTATCGGAAAGAAAACAAAAGAACAGATTCTAGAGATTGTGATCAATAGTGAATGAAGGAGAAACCAAGATCACAAGAAAGCAGAACAAATGCTAAAAATACTTATGTCATTCAAGAAACCTAACCGGAAATAGTCACTTAAAAAAATCTATATTGGAAGTACACACCAGGTTCCTGGGAATCCTGAATAAACAGCATCAGGACAGCATCTGATAAAACTGATAGAATCTGCATATTAATGCTGCTGGGCATCTTCTTGATGAGTGGAAAGAAACACCTCACTATGTATAGGGAAAAGAAAGCCAGATTATTATATGACTTTATAAGCGTCATGCTATATGCCAGAGAAAGAGAGGCGTGTGTTCAAAACATACAAAGAAAGAAAAATGTGAACCCAAGATTTAATACACAGCAAAGTGGACTTTCACGTGGAAAAGTCATGAACCAACCGTTCCCAGACTGCACAAACACAGGGAATATTGTTCCTATGAACTCTTCTTGGATAATTAGTAGACAAAAGGCTCTTCAGACAACACATTCCCTAGAGAGACATTAACTTAAGGGCCGGTGGTGATCATTAAATATATATTTGCCCTGGAAAGGAAGGCTGGATCTGAAGGCAGAGGGTGCATATAGCACACAATGGCTGTGTGCTGTGGCTGCATCGAATATGGCTCCGAAAGTCAGAGTGGGAAATGTAGGCAGGTTTGTAAACTTTCAGTAGCCCTATTGTTGGGGACGTGGAGGTTGTTGGTTTTTGAGACTGTTGTGCATGATATGAGATAAACAAATGAGTAACATGAGATTACCTACTTCTATTATTTTCTCCCTTCTAAAGAATCAGGGATAGAAGCTAGGAAAAGAAAAAGAGGCAGTCATGGATGACAAGAGCAAACACCCATGTCACACAGAAGTTAAAGGGAAGATCAGTCATCTCCTACTAGAACACAATATGGATTTAAGGCCCCGGTATCTAATCTTTCAACACATGCATTCGCTTGGCCCATGGAAAAGGGCTTTAAGCAATGACAGCCTCATTGAAATCTGCATCACTCACTCTTACAGTCTGGAGAGTTGAAGGTTTCCTCTCTGAAGGAAACAAAGATTTAAAAAAAAAATGGAGCCAAGCAAAGTATAAAATGAATATGGTATATTATGTGATAGGAGTTAGTTAAGAAGTGGAATATCAAAAGGACTTTAACAGGAAGGGCCAAGTCCAAAGTAGAAGTTCATAGAAAGGCCCTCACTGGCCAAATAAAAATTAAACTTTGATGGTGAAAATCATTACAATGATTTTAAACACAATATTTTCATAAATCTGTGAATTCATAATGATACTTTAAAGTCATATTCAAAGTATGAGAAAATAATTCCTTACCTTGGAAATTGCTAAATAAAGGAAAATATATCATTTCCTTTATTTTGCAGTTTCTAAGATATTAACAAGGATCCAAGTAGCAGAAGAAAATATCTATGTCAATATCCCAACTGATAAACTAAAAGGAAATGATGTAATTAGAAAAACCACAATTTTTTTCAACCCCCATTGAGTGAGTCTGTATGAACATTAAGTTCCAATGAATGCCAAAATAACAACAGGACAATTAGATATCGCATGTCTTATAAAGTCTTGCCAAAAATCCTTACAAAAATGATGAGTAGGGCAGAAGGAACGGCAGTATCTAGAAAGATCACCTTTAGCCTTGCCGAAAGGGTGGGACCTGGGTCTGACTCAGTCCTGGGTCCAGAGGCCAGTTTGCAGGAAAATTCCAAAGACAGAGGAACATATTGACATCTGCACAGAGAATCGATCAGCCAGGAAAACTCTACAGGCTAACAATGCAAGTTCTCCCACCTAATGAAGGGCAAGTTTTTAAAAAAGTGGAAGAGAAATCCGTGGATTAAAAAGACTGCAAATAGATCTATTTTTCAGTTGAGCAGGACTCAATTATAGTTCCTAGGTGTGCACAATTGTATGATAAAACTATAAAAATGTAAAAACTTAGGGATGTTGTCACCAATAAAGTAATAGTCACTTCCATCTGGACAGAGTGTATGATTTGGATGGGATGTGTGGAAGGAAATGTTGCTATAGCTGACTGTGTGGAATTTCTTCACCTGAGTGGTATTTGCCTTATAGGCTTTGAGCCATGCATTTGATTTATGTGTTTTATGTGTCTCAGTTTTACCTTACAAGGACAGATTTTGAAACTGAAAAGGCCCTGGAGTGGCTTTTTGTTTGCCTCTCTTACCTCCCATCTTCTTCAAGCAACTTCTTTACCTTAATGTCAGCAGTTCTAGCCCTCTGCATCTCCCAGGGCTCCACACGTTGATGTGTTTCTTCCTTCTTCACTGTTATAGGAGAGAGGTAATGAATCCCAGACAAGGGTACATCCTAAAATGGGCTACTTCCTGAGTTTTCCCTGCTCCCACACCCATCCTCAAACAGCAGTAACTTGTGATCAGGCCAGCAAGATGGTTCAGCAGGTAATGGAGCTGGGTACACAATCCTGTCTACCGAAGTTCTATTCCTAGAACACACGGAAAAGTGGAAGGAAGACGTTGTCCTGTGGCACACATGCAATTCCCACACCACATGTTATTAGCAAATGTAGCCTGAAATCCTTACATCTCAGCTATTATGCTCTGTTGTATTGGCCAATTCTACCCATTCTGTAGGTGAGGAAATAAAGGCATAGATATTTATATTTGACATATATGCATTAAGTACTTAATACGATATATTATAACTGTGAACAACAGTTACTCAAGTCCTTCTCTTCTGAGTCTCCATAATACAGATTGGTCCTCTGTGGACTATGAAGGCTCTGAGGAATACATCATCATCATTATCATCATCATCACCATCATCATGGATGTTATCATCATCACTGACAGCAGCAGCAGCACTATAGCTAATTTTTAACCATTTATTACGATGTGTCAAGTGCTTGGATACCAGGGTCTCTTGTCTGATTCTGGTTACACTCACACAATTAATTATTATGGTTATATTTATCTCACAGGAAAAAAAAGAATTTCAGAAACCAAATAATTTGGTTTATGAAACTAGTAAGTGCTAGTTCTGGAATTCAAAGCCAAGCAATCAAAATTCAGAGCCCAAAACTATAAACTTGATAACTGGTAAGCCAATAAATAGTCTCTCCACTGGTGATAACTGGTATAACAATAAACAGTCTCTCCTTTGGAATATATGAATCCAAACCAGAGAATTTCTAACCAAGGACAAACTACAGCCCACGGGCTGTATGTAAGTCACAACATGTGTCTTTGTATGGATCCCAAGCTAAGAATATGTCTTAATACATCTTCACATAACTATAACAGAATATCAGAGACTGGGTAACTTTTAAAGAATAACACTCCATTGACTCACAGTTTGAAGAAGCCCAATACCAAGGAGTTATACCAGGTGAAGGCCTTCATGCTAGATTATAGTATGGCAGGAGGTACACTCAGTGAGAGGCCTTAAGGGGCAGAAAGAGATGGCAGAGGAGGTGGCCAAACTTATCTTTTAATTAGTAACATACTACCTCAATAACAATATCAACCCATTCAGGAGGGCTGAACACTCATAATAGAATCACCTCTTGAAGGTCCCAATTCTCAAAGCTACTGTGGCAAGATTCAGTTTTTCCCATGCATCAGTTTTGCAGAGATATATTCAAACCATAGAAATCGGCTTCTGACTCATGAAATTCATGTCTTTCTCACATGAAAATGCATTTATTTCTTCCATCCCCAATGGCTGCACCATGAATCTGCAAGTACAAAACCTAGAGTCTCAATCAATGTCAAATGGGAGTGAAACCCAGGGCATCATTCGGGGCCAAGAAGCGGGTTAGTTGTGGAGGGGATAGCTGAGTAGCAAAGCATTCAGGGAGCAGCATAGCCTACTTGTAATCACATACAGCAGGGGAGACATAATTTAATGGCAATGTAATTAGAAGCAGAGGAGAACGATTTAGAAAAGTCACAACATGATGATGTGAGGAACACACACCATGAATATGTTTGGAAGAGCAATCTAAGGGTGTGGTAATGCTACTGTGGTAAAGAGATTAACATGGACAGAGGGGAGCCATGTGCTATTCCATCAAGACAATAGAAAAAAAACAACATCACCATACAGTAGTAATCCTGAAGTCATTACAGTGGTGTCCTTTAAGGCTTTTTCTTCCACCACAGATCCAACAAAACTTTGAAGACAAGGTTTTAGAGAGAACTAAGGCAGATCCTATCTGTCTGTACTTGTATTTTGGCGCAGTGCTTTTGGTTTATCCAGCTTGTGGTTCCGGGGGCTGAGGTACAGCTTGGGAGTATGAAGGCTGTAAGTAGTGAATCTGGGCAGTTTTTGTGTTGTACTGATGCTTCAGACATGGCTGAGATCTGGTGGCTTCATCTGTGTTCCGAAGGGTTTGTGGGAGAGGTAAGCAAAAACTTGACATACCACAGTGAGCTCACATTTATAGGGGAATCAGTAGGGTTTGGGCTGCAAAAGGAGACATGGAACTGCTAACTGGTAAGAAAATGTGAAGTTCCAGAAAGTTCTTTGGAAAAAAAAAAAAAAGAGAGAGAGAGCTTCAGAGCTATTGGTGCCTTAAACTGGCAAAACTAGTGAGGCGGCAGCCAGTAGACTACTTAATATTGGGAGAAATACTTTCATGTTTCTACATAAGATTGCAACTCTTTGAGGACGGTTTGACTGATTAACTAGAGTTGTTTGATCAATTACCAATCAATTACTGGCAATAATTAGGAGACAAAGGCACTGGAGATGTCCTGTCTACTACCGTGGACAGAATTAAAATGTCCTTTCTAGTAACTTCGTTGAATCGTTTCAAGGGATGCACAGAAGGGCTTCCCAAGAACCTTCTCAGATTGGGTTAAAATTGTTTCAGAGTTACAGGCATGTGATGGATTCCTTCTGGGATTTGCCCTGGCTCTGTAGTACCGTGAGTATGAGACCAAATGGGAAGAGATTAAGAGCACCGCCTTGGGTATCAGATCATCTAGCCTGGGCCTCTGCCTCTCAGAAGCCTTTGACCTTCGCCTGCTTCTCAGCCTTTTAAGCTTTACTCTCCTTATCTGTAAACTAGGATCGGGATTGTGTTTATCTCCCAGAGTTAGTGGGAGGATTAACTGAGATAAGGTATATTTAGTACTTAGGAGAGCATCTTGGCACTCAGTAAGTGTTCAGTAAATGCTCCCAGGCCTCTCAGCTGTGTTCCTGACTATACCAGAAAAGCCATCGAAGTGGTCATTTAAGCAAATTCATCTTCAAAAAAAAAAATTGTGGAAATGAATTAGCTCTATGGAAAAAAAATACTCTTTCAATCAAAATTAAGAATCTTCTTAGATAAACCTCTTTTTAAGCCATCTAAAAGGTGCCATTTCAAAAATAAGTTCACAAGGAAGAAGCAGCACATAGACCTACCTTCTCGTGGGGTTTGCAAACCTGCCCTCATCATGTGTTGATCTGTACGGTGTTAGTTAGTTGGCTTAGCACCGAAAACTTCCTTGGATGTTTTAAATATGCCTAATGAGTTCATTCTAGAGAAATAAAATGTAAACCCCACTAAGACATAATTTTAAAATGGCCCCAGGCACTCCTAGATAAATATTTTAGATACTAAAATCTGGTTGAAAGTAAAGGCAGGAAGCCCCCATTCTTTCGTTTAGTGATCTTAACAATTCAGCTTAGGAAAAGAACTTCATATTCCTTTGGCAGCACTGGTTTTGAGTTCAATCAGTTGCCCCTCATAATAAAACGCTTATCTCACACTCTTAAGTG
Source organism: Peromyscus californicus insignis (assembly GCF_007827085.1). Taxonomy (NCBI): domain Eukaryota; kingdom Metazoa; phylum Chordata; class Mammalia; order Rodentia; family Cricetidae; genus Peromyscus; species Peromyscus californicus. The sequence goes on along the minus strand of NW_026294534.1, from coordinate 39,793,168 downwards.
ACAATGGAAGATGAGCTGGAAAGGAATACTGTGCAGGGAGTGCCTACATTTTCACTATTAGGCAAAGCCACACAGGAAAGATCCACAGCCCAGAGCCTCCCATCACTCATTCTCCTGGCTCTCTGAGTCCCTTTTTCTGTTGATGACAAACCGGAGGAAAAGAATCCCTTTATTCATCTTCCAAAAAAAAAAAATCACCATTTTGACATCAGAGCTCGATGATGAAGGCTCTTTTGGAACCATTGTGCTTGTGCTGTTACAGTGATGGTCGTGGGAAAGCGGAATGATGAGGCATTCTTCATAATTAAATGCTACTTTTCAAGCTTCCTGTGGTATCACTCATAAAACTAGAATGTACCCTATCTTCTACAGGTTGATACAGATACGCACATAGCCTTGGTGGTCCCAGGCAATCAATCTTTTTGTTCGCAACCATTGCACTCTGTATTCTACGAAAGGCCAAGTCCCTAAAACTGAATCACAGTTGTCTTAACCCATGCAGGTAAAAGGATGAGAAAATTATCCGTGCTACCCTTCGGCACTATCAGGGGTTGGCACCAGTGAAACACTGGTAGAGAACAACTAATGGGGTTGGAACTATACACTGTGCCCATTTCTGTTCTGCAAATATTCCCTCTGATGATCACTCTCCTTTTTCATTGTCTGTCTAGCTTTTACTTCATTATATTCTTTTCATGTATGTGTATGTATGTGTGCGTACACATGGGTAAAGATGCCTGTGTATCTCTCTGGGTGGGGGAAGGGGGCTGTAGACAAATTTCTAAGAGGTCTTATTAAATAAAAACACAGAACCAAATAAAGGGGTGAAGGCCTTAGAGATCAGGGAAATAGTGAGAGCCACCAACCAACCTTACCTCACCAGCTCTGCAGCTTCCAAAATGCCATGACTTCCTGTCTACCCAGGCTTTTATTGCCTTGCTGTTCTGCCCTCTCATTGGCTCTCTTAGCCCAGCTACCTCACTTCCTTGTCACTGCCTGTCTGTACAGACCTCCAAGTCTCTATGGTTGGTACTGGGATTAAAGGTGAGTGTCTATTCCCTAGTATGGCCTTGAACACACAGAGACCCTGCCTGCCAAGTGATCAGATTAAGGGCATATGCTACCACTGTCTGACTTTTGTGTTTACTTAAAATGGCTGGCTATTTCCTCTGATCTCCAGGCAACCTTTATTTATTAACATACAAATAAAATATCACCACAAGGGGCAGAGCTAAATATCTGGTGGCTTTCTTCATCACTCCCTCACCTTAATTTAAAATTAAGATCTCTCACTGGCTACACTGGCTAAGGTTAAGACTACAGGTAGTCCCTCTAAGATTTTTATTGTGTTTTCTGGGAAGCACAACATAGGTTCTCATTCTTGTGCATCAAACCCTGAGCCATCTCCCTGGCTCCCCAATGACCAATTCCAACTTACCAATGTGATTCTCACTGAACATAGAACTGTGAAAAAATATACACAACCAGTGCTCGAATTTGTCATAAGCCAGAGCCAGCTCATCGCTGGCTTGAACTCAAATTCTCTGAACCATATGTTCCAATGGAAAGCATGACCAGATTGGAAAAGCAGAAATCCAAGTAATATGAGGTAGGCAACCCAGACTCATCACTGGCTCTTGCATTCTACATAGGGTTATTTTCCAGAGTTGCTGTAACCTGGAACACTGAAAAAACAAAACCAAGATACAGGGCCTGTAGCTCCCTAGGATTCTCCAACCTATTTTTTTTTTCAGATGAGGTTAATGTCTTCTGAAGTTGATTTTTCACTCTCTAAGACAGTGGTACTCTCCTTTAGAGCCCAGGCAAATCACCAGGGCACACCATTAATAATGCCGCTTCCCAACCTTCCCTCAGCTTTCTGATTCGGTGGGTTTGAATCAGTCACCCCGGGGAGTTCTGTTGTTGGAGACTGAATCTAAGCTCATTGAAGTGGCTGAGCATCTACAACACCAACACTTAAAAGGAACAATACACACAAGACCTTGTCACTTCTGACATCACTTTCAAGTTTGGAATGTTCCCAAAGCCACCAGTTTCAAGAATTTGCCAGAGACTCCCAAATCTAAAAAAGAGACCTTATGCTCATGAGTCCTGGCTTATTAGAGAGAAACGACTCAGGCCAAAGGTAGCCAAGGGCACCAGAACACAGGGAAGATTGTATTGATGTTCATTCCCCTCAAGAAGTCTGGGGAGATTGTCCAAATGTGACACTGCCCAAGTATTCCCTATTGTCGAGTATAGAAAGCTATCCATATTGGAGGCCCCATTTCATAGGCATGATTGATTGATCTGTTGCCCAAACTTGGTCTCGGATTCCAGTTCCTTAATTCAAAGTGCCGTCCCCAAACCACAATGCTGGACTCCCTTTTCTTTTCTGACACCTCTGACATGGGGTATGAGCAGCCCCATGCTAAGTCATGCTGTTATGATCTGCTGGCCCAAGGCCTACAAGTGAGCAAATATTGCTTCTAGTACAAATGTCATCCTTCCAGAACAATGTTACACCTTTTAGTAGACATCCACACCCACACTTCAGTGAGAGCTCCTGTAAGGTAAGCAGTCAAACATCTGCCTTTCAAACCACTGTCACCATAAAAATCAATTTTTTGGCAGGGAGGGGTGGTTTCAAGACAGGGTTTCTCTGTATAGTTTTGGTGCCTGTCCTGGATATTGCTCTGTAGACCAGGCTGGCCTTGAACTCACGGAGATCCACCTGGCTCTGCCTCCTGAGAGCTGGGATTAAAGGCGTGCTCCACCACCTGGCCAAAAAATCAAATTCTTAACATCTTACTGATTTAAACTTCATTACAAATATATGTGTATATACTTCAAGAAGTAATATATAGGGTTCTATGTTATCTATGTTATCTGTGGCGTTTTGGAAGCTGCATCCACCAGAGATCTTGGGATGTATTTTTCTTAGAGTGAGTGTACCAAAGAAGAAAGGAAGACATGCTGGTTACTTTTGTCATTGTCATGACAACATTCCTGACAAAAGGAACTTGAGAGCAGAGGAATTTATTTTGACTCACTGTCTGAGTGTGCGGTCCATCATGGCGGAGAATGCATGGCAGCATGAACGTGAGGAAGCTGTTCATATTGTATCTGCAGTCAGGAAGCCAAGAGGTAAATGCAGACTCTTGACTCCCTTTCCCCTGAGTATTCAGTCTGGCACCCCAGCCTGTGGGTTGGTGCCACTCCCATTCAGGAAGAGTCTTGCCTCCACAGTTCAACCTCTCTGGAAATGCCCAGAGTTGTGTCTCCTAGGTGAGTCTCTCCTGTCAAGTTGACAATGAAGAGGAACTATTGAATCGATGGTCAATGGATCTGCAGCCATCTGAGAGCCGTCTAGCAAATGGTAATGCACCTTTATAATCCCAGAACCTGACTCCAGTGAAGGGCCAGTGGAGCCCATGAAGCTAGCAAATGCTTGCCTTTGAAAGAAGGGCAACTCCTTTAGCAGATTGCCTCGCTCTCTCTATCTTTATGTTAATCATATTTCTGAGTGAGCTGAAGAAGATTTGATAGGAAGTTTATTGACTTACTGAGTAGCTTAGATATTTTTCCTTAGGATGCTTAACTTCAAGAGCAGGGTGCAGTCGGAGCCATTGTACGACTAAAGGGCTTACTTACAAATAGTTTTACAGCCCTTAGAGTCTCAAAATTGTTACTTCACCCATTTTTTAGATAGGTAAGTGCAATACAATAAAATGATTAGCATTTTTAAGGAGCATAAATCAAGGTTCTTAAAGTCACTTTACATATGTTTTGACATCTTATGTACTTTATCACAATCAGAGACGTACTCACTTATGATGCTAGTAAAACAAGTGACATGACTTTCTGTGCCCTCTGTTAACCCATGCAATGGCTACACCCTCTGTTGCCATCTGCCAGCTTGCAGCTGGGTTTGCAGCGTCAGTGAGTGCCCAGCTACATGAGGGCCCTTGCTTAGCACTCAGCCCCAAGCCCTCAGCAGTACACATCTTATCTTTACTCAAAAGTATAGAGCTAGCTCTGTTTATGTTGGAAGTTACAGGAAATGTTTATCTGCTGTGAAAATACTCACAGTTGGAGATAATAAGGCTTCAATAAGAGGACCTCAGATATATGGTTTTATTTCCTTTGCTTTACAGAAGCTCTTGGGAAAAGATAACTGAGTCAGTAGCACTGTTCCTTCTAGATGAAAGTAGAGGCAGAAATATACAATCGTTTTCCTATAATAAACCTAAGCAAATTGATTTTCAACACCATTTGATTTACTCTTCTGTAGAAATATGTTCTTTAAAGATTTGCTTCATTCTTTTTAAAGTTATCTGTATGTATGTATGCAGGTGTATATGAGCACATGGATGTGAATGCCTGTAGAGACCAGAAAAGAAGATTGAATGCCCTGGAGCTAGAGTTACAGGTGGTTGTGAAACTGCCTATGTGTGTGCTGGGATCTGAACTCTGGTCCTATGCAAGAACAGCAAACCCAGTCCACAACAAATTCTCTTAGGCGTTGAACCATCTCCCCAGCACCCTCTACAAAATTACACTAAGCAGCCAAGCTAATCTATGCATTTTGATAAGTCCTGGGAGTAGGAAATAAGATGTTCTTTTCCCTCTAAGAGCCTGTAGGCCAACATGAAGAGAAGCATATGATATCAGGAAGTACGTAATTCCAAACACAATTTGAAATTTAATATACTGAAAGTAAAAAAAATATTGAACAATGTGTAGAAAGACTATAACAAATCTCAAAACTCAAAATATGATACTGAACATCTTTCCCTTGTTTCATTAATTGTACTACTTCACAAGACTTCCACTTTGGTTGACTCTAGGGCTGGATATAGCTTAGTGGTAGAGTGCTTGCCTTTCCCGCAGGATAACATATATTCAATCCCTAGTACTGCTGAAATATATAAAAAAGGAAGGGAAGGGGGGCCCCTCCTCTTCCTCCTTGTATTCCCATTCTTCTTTGAAGTAAGGGTCTCATTACTCCTATGTTCAAGCAATTCTGTCTTAATCTCCTGAGCTCAGGGACTGCAACTGAAGTCCACACTGCTACACTGTCTAGTTCTCCTGATCTGTTTTTATATCAGAATGATAAAACAGATAAAACAGTTCATCATCAAGAAAAATATAAGAATTGCCGTATTTGGCCCAGTTTCTTATAGCTAAACATTTTAATTTTTACAAATATTTCTAAATAATAATCTATGACAACTAGATTGACTTTTGAATCTGAATTTCACCTGTATTAGAAACCTATTAGGATTAAAGTCTATAAAGTCCTTATTTTAAAAATATAATTTGGGGCCAGGCCTGGTGACGTGTGCCTGTAATCAGAACAACCAGGAGACAGAGTTATGAGTATTGCTACAAGTTTAAGGCTGACCTGGTTGCCATGGTGAGTTCCAGGCCAGTCAAGGTTGCATAGTGAGACCTTATCTCAAAAAGAAAAGTTAGGGTGCTAAAATTTTGATGCAAAGAATATCTCATGAGGTGGATCCAGATGCTATGACTATACTATAGCATATGATTTGGATACTGTTTAAGTATACTTAATTTTCACATATTTATAGCTATAATTTATAGATAGTTTATACTATGATTTATACAGTATATGTGTATATTATGCTATTACATATACTGTTTAAAGCATATATGTGTATAATATATAGTATTTTATAATATATTATATGCATAATGTATAGACTAAAATTTGCAACTATGTATGGAGTGATTATTCTATAATTTTATGCATGTAAGATAAGAAAAGATTTGAACAATGCAGTTGAACAGTTTATATACTGATTTATTTTCATATGATAGAAAGATATACTGTGAAAGCAAACACATTCATTTTGATGTTGCAAAATGAAACCAATAAGAGAATGAGCACATTTTGACACTAAGGCAGGCAAGCCCCACACATATGCCTACAGTAATGCATCAAGAACAGGTGTACATCTGTGACTCACAGCTACCTTGGTTATGTGACTCAACCTGGGTCAACATATTGAGGTCTGATTTTCCCTCACTCCCCTAACCTCCATTTTCTAAATTTTGTTATAGAAAGAGATCTACGAAATGTGAATTAAAATCAATGGCCCTCTATCCTACAATAACATGAGTATATGAAGTTGAGAAACTGTGAAACTATATCTTTCAAAACAGAATTTATCAAACTAGGACTTGAGCACCAAACCCAGACTACATAAACATCATCCAGCCTATCTCATGATTCATGATATAAGAATGGATTTTACAGCTAATAATGGTTAGTGGGGGTCAGGGGGAGTATACCTTGACCAAAAATCCTACAAGAACGTTGACTTCACTCTCCATGAATACAATGTTATTGGCACCCTGCCATGTCTGCTCTTTGGTGTCTAGGCCAGGGCGGCTTTCAGCTCCTCTGGCAGAGTTGAGAAGCTGTGGCACACACCCTATGGCCTGCAAAGCCAAGAAAATATTTACCATCTGGCTCTTCTGAGGAAAAGTTTTCTGATCCTGTTCAAGAATACGGATACTTGAGCAGCTCATTTGGGATCTTGAAAGCCTAATCCAGAATTAAGGATGGGAGTTTTCAATTGCGACAGCGGAATTGATGATAATCATAAGAAAAATCTTCCCATATGTGATGTTAGCTTGATACCCGATGTACTTTCAAATGCAAGAGTGGAATTCGTCAAAGATGTGAGAAGATGGAGTAGACAGCCAGCAATTTGGCATCATTTAGATGTAGGCTTGCCTGAAAGAGCAAGCTGAACCAGGGAACAAACAGATGACTCAAAGGAGAGCGACTCCAAAACGATGATAATTCACACAGTGGAGGTAACTTTTAGACTATGATTTTGTGAAAACCTACAACTTGGAGACTGTTTAACCAACTAAGACATGCAAGTAATGTTGCTAGCATATCGGGGGCTTCCTGTGATCTTTTGTAGGCATTCCCAATTTTTGAAATCCAAGGTAAAGCATGCCAATTGACAGGAACACCAATGGCTGTATATGGTTTTCTCAGGGTCTCCTATGAAAATTTTCTGGACTTGGATTACAACATGCAGAATCCAGTGACTTTGAATCATTATCTATGTTTTCTCTCTCTTCTTTTTTTTTTGTAATTAGTGTTCTTTTGGAGACAGTGTAGTCTGACAGGTGAATCAGTATTTAGAGATGTCTGTTGTTCAAGCATCAATGCTGCCTTTCTTGCATACATTCTAGAACTCTGCTCCTTGAAACAATAAACCATTTTGGTGTCCCTCTCACTGAGGTCTTTTAATTCATGGATCATAGGCATGATAAATCACAAGAACCCCTCAGTACTTTTTGGTCTGGAACAGTCATGATTTTGACAGCCAAAGCCAGAACAACTTTCTAAAAGGCATCTGTTTCATGGGATGAGGGGGTGCACACTCAAGAGCAGGTAAAAAGTGTTTACAGATACACATACAATGGGAAGATAACACACTGTAGACAAATATCAACTTCTAAATAGATATGTTTCTACAGATATGTGCTGAAGGAGTTTTTAATCTATGGCCTTAATTTGACAATCTACCTTGGGAGTTCTGCTACAGCCTCCCTCATTTTAAGGAAGACAATTACAGAGGATTCCTTTTCTTATATTGAAGGAAGTTATTTTGGCATAACTCAGACCAGATATGGGATCCACATCTTCTCTTACTGTGCCATACTCAGAAAGGTAGAGGAATAGAGGAAGATCATTGTGCAACCCATCACAATGGAGTGAATTCATCTTCTGGGGTGTAAATACTCTTGCCTGAACCACAGCTAACATGTTCCCTCAACTCACAAAATTCTGATTATACAGCTAGAAAATGTATATAGAGTTATGTGTTAGACTTTTCATAACTGTGGCAAATGCCTGAGATAAACAGTTTTGTGGAACAAAGAATTATTTGGGCTTGTGGTTTCAGCAATTTCAGCCCATGGTCAGGCGGCTCTGTTGCTAAGGGCTTAAGATGTGCTGAGACAGATAGCTGAAAGAGAAAGTTATGGCACTGGGGACTAGGGAAGGAAAGATGTTCATGCTTCCAGGAAGCAGAGAGAGAGAGAGAGAGAGAGAGAGAGAGAGAGAGAGAGAGAGGGAGGGAGGGGGAGGGAGGGAGGGAGGGAGGGAGGGAGGGAGGGAGGGAGGGAGGGAGGGAGGGAGGGAGGGAGGGAGAGAGAATATGAAATAAGATCTAACTTCCAACAACACACTTCTAGTGATGTACTTCCTCCAACTAGACCCCATCTCTGGAAGTTTCCTTCACCTCCTAATTAGGCCATTAGATTGCAAATTCATCAAAAGATGACTCCATTGATGGCCATAGGACCCTCATGATCCAGTCACATCTACAAAGCCCATTAGCTGGCAATCAAGCCTTTAACATACATAGTTATGATTCAAATCACAATGAAGATTTCCAAATCAAACCACAATGAACTTGCACCCAGTTTTCTTTCTTCTATTTTTGCACCTCCTGTGCTTACTAAAAATTTCTTGTTTCTTCCAAATATTGTGTTTTTCTTGATTAACATTGCTGTGTAGTAATTTCCTCCCACATTAAAAAAAAAAAAAGCAAAAACCATTTATCTTAGAGGGAAGATCTTTAAGACAGGGAATGTTCTCAAGGGAGATGAAATATTTCATCCTGCTGGGAAGCTCAGTAAACAACTCAAACGTGTCAGGAATTCCCTGAAACTGACCAGAAACACTAAGCCCCTCACTCCTTATGCTTATATAAGCAGTAAGGTCTGCTGAGAGATACAGACAGGCTAAGGTTCCTACTGGTCAAGACACCTGGAAGAGGTAGAAACAAGCTGGGGTGTCCAGAAGACTCTTATGCCAGCCAAGCTGCCTAGTAGAGGCTCAGACCAACTGAGCCACCTGAAAATGTCTCCCTTCAGCCTGTTGAACTTAAAGTAGGCTGTATAGTGAGCTCCAGGCTTCCAGCTTTCATGAGCCATTACCCAATTTGTGGGGAGCTTTTAGTGATGCAGATGTCTTGAGTCATTTCTGATCCTTTAAGTAAACCCCCATCCATACTCCTGCAAGTAATCTCAGTAAAATTCATTGGCTCATCAGGGTGGGCTTTGGTGATATCTTTACTTTGGTCTGTCATTGGTTCCTTATCTAGGGTAAATAGACGTTTGTTCAAGAATAGTGTCTCTCAAAAAAACATGACCCCAGACATGTGTTTATCAGTACTCTCTCAAGATAGGCTTTCTTATCCTCACTTAGGACACTGTTTCTCAGAGCTACATGTACATCTGGTCCCTCTTTCCTACTCTTTTTGCCTTTTGGGGTAGGGGGACACAGAGTTTCCTTATACATTAACTCATTAGATTAGATTCCTCAGATGAATTTTTAAAAGAACAAGAAAACAGCATCCCTGATAATGTTTTAAAATATTCTGACCTTTTGTATCATCAAAGATAAGGCTAGTTTATAGGATTTTATTGAGTCTTCACAGAGAAAAGTAATCAATGGCTATCGACATCCCTCAGTACAATGTGTGTGAAATTATAGTGTCCTTCCTCGATGTGCCTGTGAGGATCTTGTTTTCTCTTTGTTTAATGCAGCTTTTTCACGGGGTAAGGACAGCTAACCTGAGCATCCACCCTCCTGTATTTATTAAATGCCAGATGCTCAAGCTGAACACAGATTTGAGTGCATGTGTTTTATGCGGTTGTTTCATCCTTTTCTTTCTCGAATGTGTTTCCATCGTCACACCAGTATCTCCTCTGAGTGATGTTCTTCAGGATTAGCTGTTAAGACCTTGGAGTTTCAGCTTCATATCGATTCTTCCTTGGATAAATGCTGTTCACTCTTACTAAAAAAAAGTCAATACTATTGCTAGTTAAGGAGCAGCTGGGAAACCTGCCCTGATGCTAGCTGTCTGGATGTTATGCCTGTAAAATGTTCTTAATGCTGTAGTTAATAATTTTAATAAACCAACACTTGTTTGTCCTCCCTCTCTGCAAATTGTAAAATTTATAAAGCTATTGTGTTTAAAAATCCAACCACCACTCTGAAGGTTAAAACACATTTGTACTTAGAAGAAACAGTCTTCTGAAAAAGATTAAATGCCTTACAAAATAACACTATTTAACGAAAAACATTTGACTCTTCTTTGGTAGGAACCCATGTTTCAGACAGTACTTGAAAAAGCAGCCCAGCATTTTTTTTAAATTAGAGTTATAGATTTTATTTACTATCTTAATTTTAGGAAGAATTTGAGATCATCCTCATATTTGGGTTGGTTTTCTCTGAGTGAAATGAGTCTACAAAGAAGGGAAAGAGAGATAGCAGTGCTTCTTGTAAAGAACTCAAGAGGAAGAGATTGAAAGTTGTGTTTGGGGACTAGAAATAGATTTCATCTGTTCATTTTATCTTTACTCTCTATTACCAAAGATAATTGAGAGTTGACTGAACTTAAATGAATGATGAATATATACTAGCATATTTTTCAATGTAAGAAATGAAAGTGTAAGATTATTTTCAAGTACTTAAATCTTACTATATCTATGTTTTCTTAAATATGAGTCCACCTTAACAGTAAAGTCAATGTCAAGCACCAAATAGGTATTATACATAAATAAAATATGCATGTGGTGGGGGAGCAATGAGAAAGAAGGGATAGAGTAGACAAGAGAGAGAAGGAGAATGAAAGAGAAGTGGAAAAGGGAATGAATTGATTAACATAAAATTCTTGTGCCTAAAAACCACTAGGATTCACTCTTACTATTTTTAATGATTTTGATGGAACTCTATCTAAATGAACTATTTAAAATTTTTTGCCCAGAATATGCTAAGATAGACACATAACTTCACCTTTTCCTAATGACTCAGAGCTATCATTATAAATATTAAAGAGTAGAGCTCTTACAAATACTGAAAGATGGCCAGACATTTGCCCTTTATATTAACTAAAGTCACACTACCTGGCTGTTTTCTCAGTAATTCTGTCTACTTTTAATATTTTTCAGTCCTCTTTTAAGTATTTCTTTTCTGCATTTGAAACACTTCACATTTTGAAGCCATAAATGGGTTTGTTAAAATTAGGAATCAAATGAAAGCAGCAACTTGGAAAAAACTTTGGAATGAGTGGCATGAATAGGTGCATTCCTTTAGTTGGGAATTTTAGATGTCTACTTAAACCACTAATAATAATCCTAAATTTCTTCCTCTCTCTTCTTGCCTTGTTTTTTCTTGGCCGCAGCACAAATAGCCATACCATTAACCTCCACATGTGAAACTGTAAATTCCAATGAATTGACAATAAATGTGACTTGTATGAAATATGCATGTGCAGATGAAATGTATTTCTATGTATATATAGAAATGTATAACATACAACGGGTTGGACAAAAGATAGCTATTTTCTTAGTAAGGGAACTGTATATGAGTATGTGCTTTCTCAGTAGAATTCCAAGCTTGATGAGGACACAGGACAAAATCCCCATTGTACATACAACATTATGATTGTGGGGAAATGATTTTGTACAAGCCCTAGCCATAGAAATCACAGATAATACCAACCCCTATACGCACTATGTTTTCTCTTATACATGCATAGCTATAATGTAGATTAATTTCTGAACTGTGCGCAGTACATGATTAACAATAACATCATAGATTTATAAAATCCCTTGAGTGGTGAACTTTGACCTTTTACTTAAAGAAAGCACTTCACAGCTTCTCTTTTACACATCTCAAAGTCAGTATCCTGACTTGTGTTTTGGTGATGTTCCTGAGTATAACAGGGTGATTTGAACACAGACCCTGCATAATTCCAACAATGGAGCTGATAGTAGAGGTAACAGGAAGAAAAGATATATATATGTACATATATATATACATATATATGTATATATATATATATGTACATATATGTGTATATATATACACAGATAACACTGACCAAAGACATGCATTATGTTTTGGGCAAGAGGAAGCAATGTAGAGTGAAAATTTATACTCAAAATGCCATGTAATTTAACACTTATAGATGGCTAGCTTCTAGAATTTTCCACTTACTATTTTTAGACCATTATTATGAAGTTGTAAGAAGTGAAACCACTAATAAGTAGGACTATTGTATAATTGATGTGTACTCAAAATACAAACAACACATATACCTATTAGTGAAATTTTTCTGTATTTCTACATACAATCTATTGCTTTATTTTTATGAACATGAGAGATGAACAAAATATGCAAGTTCTCCCCTCAGATGCCTTAAGTTTTAACAATTTCCTCCATGTTTATATTCTTGTCATTGAAGAAACAATCATTGAATGCATGTGATTTCACACACTGTCCTACAAGCTTGAAAAAGAAAAGTTATGGCTTAGAGTGCCCAACCTTCAAAACTTCAGAAACTATTTATGGAAAGTTAAATATTCAAAGCAGCTATTATCCAGTTGTAATGACTCTTTGGGTGCCCTTTGTGTGCTGGGCCCAATAAACAATAATTGCAATATTAGTGGTGTAGGATTGCTTTGAAGTAGGATTTACTGAAAAGAGGAATCCTATGCTAAGAAAATGCTTACTAAACATCAACAACACAGCAAGAGCTTCAGAGGCTACACCTTGCAATTTCCCATGTAAAAGTGTTCAGGTTGACCTCACGTCTGACAGAGGGTTGATTTCTGAAACATACATACAAAGAACTCAGGAAACTTCGTATCAACAAACCAAATAATCTAATTTAAAAAAATGTTTTGAGACCCCTGGCAGTGAGACGAGGATCTATCCCTGGTGCATGAGCTAGCTTTTTGAAGCCCATTCCCTATGATGGGATGCCTTGCTCAGTCTTGATGAGGGGGAGCAGGGAGAAGCTTTGTCCTGCCTTAACTGAACATGCCAGACACTGTTGACTCATCATTGGAGACTTTACCCTTTCTGAGGAGTGGATGGGGGTAGATTGGGGGAGGAGGGTAGACCAGGAGGAAGGGAGAGAGGGGAAACTCTGGTTGGTATGCAAAATGAATAAAAATTAATTAATTAAAAAATAAAATATTTTAAAAAATAGGGTATAGATCTGAACAGTCAGCTCTCAACAGAAGAATTTCAAATGGCCAAGAAACACTTAAGGAGATGTTCAACATCCTTAGCCATCAGGGAAATACAAACTAGAACAACTCTGAGATTCCATCTCACACCTGTCAGAATGGCTAAGATCAAAAACACAAGTGACAGCTCATGCTGGAGAGGATGTGGAGCAAGTGGAACACTCCTTCATTGCTGGTGGGACTGCACACATGTACAGCCAATTTGGAAGTCAATGTGGCATTTTTTAAGAAAATTGGGAATCAATCCTCCTCAAGACCCAGTTATACCACTCTTGGGCATATACCCAAGGGATGCTCAGTCATACACAAGGATGCTTGCTAAACTAGGTTAACAAGGAGAGTGAATGGGGGGGCACCCAGATCTCCCTGGGAAGGGGCAATAGAAGAGATTTTTCTGAGTGAACTTAGGGTGGGTGGGGATGTGAAAATAATCCACAGCCAAACATTAGGTGGAGTTCTAGGGAGGAGGAGGAGAACGGAGTGTAGGAGCCAGAAAGTCAAGGACACCATGGGAAGGCTCACACAATCAACTAACCTGGTCTCATAGGGGCTTACAGAGACTGAACCGACAACCAGGGAGCTTGCATGAGACTAACCTAGGCACTGCATATATGTGACAGTTGTGTAGCTTGATCCTCTTGTGGGACTCCTAACGGTGGGAACAGGGACTGTCTACAACTCTTTGAATGACTTTTGGGTCCATACTCCTCATACTGGGTCGCCTTGCCCAGTCTTAATACATAGGGAGGTGTTTCGTCTTACTGCAGCTTGATGCGCCATGTTTTATTGATACTCATAAGAGACCTGCCCTTTCCTGGATGGAGACAGAAGAGGAGGGGATTGAGGGTGGGAGGGAAGATGGGTGGGAAGAACTGGGAGGGGAGGATGGGAGGGAGGAGGCCCAGGTTGTAAAATAAATAGATGAATAAAAAGATGTTCAGGTTCTTAAGATTGCTTTATTCCCTCTCACCAATGCCTTGCTCTACACTATTTCTTCACAGCCATGTTTTCTTTTAAGTCCTTTCTTTATTATTACCTTTCCAGTTTATGCTACCAGGTAGACTGAAGCAAACTCTTGTTTTGGTTTGTTTCATAAAACTCACTTTACTGATGAGAAAACTGAGACTCAATAAAAAATAAAAGATGTGCCAACGATCACTGCCCCCCTGCTACTTAAATCATTAATTTATTTTTACAGAAGTTTTAAGTTCATAGTAAAATTAAGAAAAAAAAAAAAAGGTATGGAGACTTTGATAGACCACCAGCACCACAAATGCACAAATCCTCCCCTAACCAACACTACAAAAAAAAAAAAAAATGCATTGGCCACAGTTCAAGAGCCCATGCTAACAGAGCACCACATAAAGCCCATACGTAACTAGGGCTCATCTTGGTGTTTTTTGTTTTGTTTTGTTTTTGTCAGGGAGTTTGCCAAAAAGTATAATGACATGACACATATCCATCTCTATAGTGTCATACCAAACAGTTTCTCTGTCACAAATCCTCATGCTCTACTTATTCATCCCTTCCTTTTCTATTCCCATAGCAACTGCTGATCTTTTCACTGTCCACAGTCTTTTCTAGAATGTAACATAGTTGGAATCATATAATATGCAGTCTGCAAAAATTGCCTTCTCCCATTTAGTATTATGTATTCACATTTTCTCTGGGTTCTTTTTACCACTGAGTAACATTACATTACCTACAAGTGCCATATTCAATTTTCCACTCACCCACTGAAGGTTATCTTGATTGCTTCCATGTTTGGGTAGCTATGAATAAGGCTACTATGAATATCTCTGAGGAAGTGTATGTGTGTGTGTGTGTGTGTGTGTGTGTGTGTATGTGTGTGTTAATTTTTAAAACATTTGGGTAAATACCAAAGAGAATGATGGTTAGATATAGTGTTACTGTTTTTTTTTTTTTTTTTTGTGTGTGTGTGTGTGTGTGTGTGTGTGTGTGTGTGTGTGTGTGGTTTTTTTTTTTAGTTTTGTAGGAAACTTACAAACTTCTGTCCAAAGGGCTGCATCATTTTGTATTCCCAACTAAATGAAGGAGAGTTTTTTATATTCTATATTCTCATCAGCATTTATTACTATCAGACATTTGATGTGGTCATTCTAATAGATGTGTAGTGATACTGTCCTGTTTTTTTTTTAACTTGCAAATGTCTGGTGTTCTTGAATATTGAACAATGAAATGTGTTCTTCAATATCTTACATATCATGATTTGATATATGTATACCTGTTTAGTGTAGGGTTTTCTTTCAGCATTTTGGCCCATTTCATATTGCTGGAGTTCACATGTTCTTTGTTCATTCGGTCTAATGATCCATTTTTAGAGATATCGTCTGCAAATTGCTTCTCTGAGGTTGTGACTTATTTTCTCATTCTCTTGAGGTTGTATTTAAAATTGTAGTTAATCCCAGTTTATAAAGGCATTACCAAACACAAAGTCATTTAGATTTTTTTCCCTATGCCATCTTCTGGAAGCTTTATAGTTTTGCATGTGCACTTAAGTCTTAAATCCATTCTGAATTAATTTGGAAGAAGAGTGTATCTACATTCATTTGTTACCTATGAATGCCTTTTTTTTTTTTTTTTTTTTTTGGTTTTTCGAGACAGGGTTTCTCTGTGTAGCTTTGTGCCTTTCCTGGAACTCACTTGGTAGCCCAGGCTGGCCTCAAACTCACAGAGATCCGCCTGACTCTGCCTCCCGAGTGCTGGGATTAAAGGCGTGTGCCCGGCATGAATGCCTGTTTCTTAAAACAATCCATCCCAATGCCTTCAGTTCTTTGTTGAAGATTAGCTGGTAGTTACATGGATCTAATACAGGGCTCTTTAATCTGTCCCATTGACCACTTCTTTTCCCAGCCCTACATTGTATTGATTACCACCTCTTTACAGTAGGTCTTGATGTTGGGTAATGCCAGACACATGACTTACTTCTTCCCCTTGAATTCTGAATTAACCATTCTAGATCTTTTGCCTCTCCATAAAAACTTTACAATCAGTTTGTTGATTTCCTCCGACCCCCCAAAAAAAAAATTGCTGAGATGTAATCTGGGGTTGAGTTGATCTACAGATCAAGGTGAGAAAAGTCAGGACTTTCAAAACATTGAGTCTAGAACAGTGAAATGGCTTTTAGAAGATAAAAGTGGTTGCTGTCAAAGCTGAGAACCTGAGTATAGTCCTGGGAACCCACATAGTGAAAGAGAAAAATGATTCTTGAAAGATGTCTTCTGAATCCCATCTCTTAGCATGGGTGTACACACACACACACACACACACACACACACACACACACACACAGACACACACACACACACACACACACAATAAATAAATAAATAAATATTTATGTACAATAAATTCCACAAATATGGAATACTTCTCCCTTTAATTCTTATTCGACAACATTAATTCAAGTTCATAGTTTTCTTCATAGAGATCTTACACATCATATTAATTTAAACTCTAAGTACCTTTTTAAAAAATTAATATAAGCAATAACATTTTTCATTTCAAACCCTCCTTGTTAACTGGCGATATACAATGCAGAAGCAATTTTGTGTATTAGCATTAGCATTTCCTACATACATTATCATAACTTGTAATGACGTGACTTCCGGAAGCGCTTTGTAGCTTCTTTCAGCTCTTTTTGTATAAATAATCTTGCCATCTGTAAGCAAAGATAGTTTTGTTTCTTCATTCCTCATTTGTATACATTGTGTTGGCTTTTCCTATCTGCTTACACAAGCTGAACCCTGTCGTAGATAACTGTTCTGTCCATGACCTTGAAGAACCCCCTTAGAGATGCAGCAGGTAACTGCTCTTCCTGCCTAGGACCTTGAAGTACGTGCCCCTGGGGCGTGGCCTCTTGGTAACCTGAAGACCTGAGATGCAGGCAGGCATCTCTTCACTCCCTCATGGGACTTGGATGCTGGGACAGTCTCAGGCACAGAAGGACGTCATGGAACCTTGCCTCACATTTTCCAGTACTCTACGACAATTCCTCTTTTCTGTCTTGTGAGTTTTCCTTTTTTAATAAATCCTTTTGCCCTTTGAGCAGACTCCATTGATTTCTCACAGTATCTGGTGCCCAAGATGAGAATTCAATACTAAGAGGCAATACTAAGTTGGAGGGCTTCAAGCTTCTAATCACTATGTGATGTGTGCTGAATTGTCACTAAATTAGAGACTAAAGAATATGAATTATGAATTTCTTTCCTTTTTCTTTTTCTTCTTTCTTTCTTTCTTTCTTTTTTTTTTTTTTTGAGATAAGTTCTCAAGTCTGTTGCCCTGGCTAGTTTGGAACTCACCATGTAGACTAGGCTGGCCTTGAACTCACAGAGATTTGTTTGCCTCTGCTTCCCAAGTATGGGTATTAAAAGTATGTGCCACAATGCCTGGCCTTTAACTGACACCTTTTCATCATAAGTGGGTGCTGGATTTTGTCCAATATCTTTTGTGATATAATAACACGACCTTTGTTCATTACCTTGTTGATGGGATGGATTGTATTAATCCATCTTTGAACCAGCCTTGTAGAACTCAAATGAGTCCCACTTGGTCATGGTGTATGATTCTCTGATATATCATTGGATTTGACTTGCTAATATTTTGTCAAGAATGTTTGCTTCTGTGCTCAGATGTGTGAAAAATATCTGTCAGATTTGGAATGTAGGTTTGTTGAAAGGCATACATGAAATGCCAGGTACAAAGGAAGGGCTGTATATGGGCCTTTAGCAAGGTGCAGGAGGAAGGGGAGAGTTCCATAGACCTAGACCTACCATGAGGCCTCGGTGTTCTAGGAAACCTGTGTCCCAGGCTGTGACCTTGACCAATGCTTCCCATCACCCCCCACACACACCCTCCTTCTCCCCTACCCCTTCAAATGGCTGCTAGAGGGAAGACCATTTCCCCTCCCCTAAGTAGACAAGGCTCTAATAAAATGCTAGGACATTCGACTTTCATAAAAGAGTTTCTCCCGAGGACGGAACTTTCCCAGAAGAACACAAAGGTCTAGCATACTTCAGCACAGTTCCCTCTCTCAGCACAGAGCATGAGACAATAATTCTTTTGTGTTTACCATAAGGACCTGGTACAGATTTCAGAGGGGACACCCTCTAAACTGTGGGTCACCCCATCACCGAGTGCCCTGCTCTGTTCATCTCTCATGTTTGTCTGCTCTGAGCTTCCCATAATTCATCAGTTATAGCTTGGGTGTTCCTCCATTGCATGGTTCCCCCCAGAGAGTTCTGCTTGCCTGTTTCCAATTTTTTTTTCCCTGTGGCTTCAGGTCTTTGATAGGTCTAGGAAGAATTGTTCCTAGTTCTTTTGCTCAGGTGATTTTACTTGTTACGACAAAATGAAGAGTCCGACTCAACTTACAGCCCAGACTAAAAACTGAGTCAAAACTAAGTTCAAGATTAACATAATCCACAGTTTGTGAGTTCACACACACACACACACACAAACCACACACACACACACACACAAACACACACACACACACACACACACACACACACACACACACACACACACACACACTTCTCTTCTTTACTATTGGACACCTCTCCTAAAAGAGGTCCAGACACTTAATGAAATGATAAGGTCCTTGGGGTAAATCTGGTGGGATGTAAGATCTATTCTTTTGATATGACTGGGATTTGCTTGGGGTGAGTTTAGCCAATCAAAACCTTCAGAGAATTATCTCAGTTTTCACTCTGACACTGGCAAACAGTGGCAATATTCTCAAGCAGGCCAAAATTAAATAATAAATATTTTTAAACACCACACTCTCACCTCCCTTCCCAAGCTCTTGAATGTGTTGCCTCCCTTGTGCTCACTGTCTTCCTTAGCTCTGGCAATCACAATTGATACATTCAATACCTACTTATTGTATACTTTCTGCGTCCCAATCTTAACCATGGATGCTGGCAATTTATCAGTAAATATAACAAAAGACTACCCTTAAATCTACCACATGCTTGTGGAGGTGGCTTGAAGTGGGATTGCAAACCCATGTAGGACCACAGATAAATACAGGTATGGGTTGTACATATAATGTGTAGATGTATATGTATGTGTATATGAAGAGGTAAATTATCTGTGATGTTACACATCGGTAAGAGCTATGGAAAAATATACAACGCAGTTGGATACACGAGATCAGAAGTGCAGTGGTTGGCAGACAGGTCGTTGGTCATTTTAAATGGGGTGGTCCAGTAAAGCCTCATTGAAAAACAGATATGTGAAGGCAGACTTGGGGAAAGTGATGAAAGGAAATGAGTCAGTCCAAAAGGCCAGGGGGCAGGCAGTGCCTGGTACCACACATGCTCAATATGTCCGAGGAAGAGCAAGGAAATCAAATCGCCTGGAATGGAATGAGAAACAAAGAAGGCCCTAACAGTTGAAGTCTGAGAGGTAATGGGGTGTCTGAATGTTTGGGGCCTAGAGAGTCATGGGCTGTGGCCTTTGCTCTTGGTGACACTTGAGACATTGCAAGGTTTTAATTACAGCCATGTCATGATCAGACTTACATTCACCTGTTTTTGAGATTGGGCAACACTTGAACGCCGCATAGCCAAGAATGATCTAGAAATAACAAATAATAAAGTAACATCTAGTATGCAAATTTGCTCTTTATCTTTGTAGCCCATTCAGAATCCTGATCAACTTAAATGGGATGCCAATTAGGTATTGATCTCACCTCTGATTGAAATAACTGGCTCTAAAATGTATATTAAGGTTAAAAATCATGCTTAAAGTCTACCACAGCTTTAAAGATTTGCAATAAAATGAGTCTCTAATTGGCTATTTGAAGACATTTTTGACTGCCTGAGACATTACCTATTCCATATTTAGTTTTTCACAGAATAAAGTAGGTTGAATCAGCATTATTATCTAGAGTCAAACGGCATCCTGGAGATGTAGAAAAAAAAACTTTAAAGTAGACTAAGACCATGTTTCTCCGCCACATTCAGGACAGCTATGCCCACCTATTAGTGACATAGTGCAGATTCTTACAAGATCCCAATGAAGTAGTCCCCTGCTGTCTGAAAATGTGAACTGGAGATGCTCTCGGTATCTGTCCCTCCATATTACCATGGTTGCTGAGACAGGACAACTCAAAACACACACCCCTCCTCCTGCTGTGGAGCCAGGTCAATAGTAGACTCCCAACTGCATCATGCCGCTGCCGTCACCCACCTCACTTCATCTCACAGGGTAAATCAAGTATAATGAGATATTGACAAAGACTGAGCTCATTCATATGACTTCTCTTATAGCACACTGTTTTTTTTTTTTATGTAAAGCCTCCTATTTTAGTATACCATTATGATTTCTCTATTTTATTATCATTTCTTACTGTACCTCATTTATAAATTAAGCTAACTAGAGGTATGCATGTATAAGAAAAACAGAAGTTGGTACTTTCTGTGGTTTCTGGCATCCACTATGGGTCTTGAAGAGTATCTCCTGACGAGGAGAAAAAGCTACAACACGTGCATTTGTGTCCCCAGCGAGTCTGATTTCGAAGAGAAGTGAGGTTCTTTAGTAAGGGAGAATGTTCTAGCTTGGGCACAGATTTAGACAGACAGCATCAGAATGACTCACAGTGAGATTTCTTTTTGTGAAGTGAACTATCTTCAGCTCAAAAATGCCTCAGTCCCATGATAATGTTCTCTTCTTGCTCTGTCTGGACGAGCCTGGGGAATTCTCAACCAGACCTGCCGAGCCCTTTTCTTCTTCCGTGTGAACCACACTGCTTAAGTGATCACCGACTATGCTGACCACACTTGCCAAAACAACTGAACCTAGAAAAGAAAAGAAACCTCACAACAAAAATTTGTGTAGCTGGACATGCATGATCTGAGAGTTCCTTATGCTCTGGCTAGATGTTCCTACAGCCTGGACCTGACTGACTGAGTTCATAAAAACTCAAGGCTTCCTCACTTCCACTTTGTCCTCAACATGGACCCTTTTAATAAAGAGCTTTCCTGGGAAAGAGGAATATCATAGATATTATATTTCATGGCCACAAGTCACTGATCTGCCATTGAAAAAAAATGTGGCTTTCCACAGCATACATACATACTGATGCATATATGGTATTTAACACATGCTAATGAGATCAGTCCCAGGAGAATTTATTTGTATGGTGACCCTATAGCTCAATTATGTATGATGTTATGTAAAAAATTGGTGGCTTCCCATGTAAGGGATTAAATTATAATGACTTCCAAACTGCTCATCCACAGGAGCTGCCTTTATATTTCTTAGGAATATATGTGTAAAGGGTTAATGTGATATGTATGGTAGACATTAATGGATAAATTTAAAAGCAGCTAAGAACATAGCATCCTGTGCATAACTTTCATAATTGTGCGTTCCTCCAGAGATAATGGATATCATTATCAACAGCGCCTGTCCTAGGAAACTTGGCAAGGTTATGATTGTTTGTTACAGCTTTGGTTATATTAACATACACATTAATATTTATAAATATTTGATGTCATGTTAATTTTTCATATAGGATGATTTATGTAATGTTGCAGCGCCCTGTTAGAGGGCATTTGCAATGTGCTTCAAAAGGGATCTGAATTGATGCATGTTCTTTAAGGACTTTGCCTGTATATCACTGTTCTTACAATGCATTATTCTGAACAAAAGTGCTTCAAAATAAAGTATGTGAATTGTGGATTTACTCCATTAACATTTTAAATAAAACATAAAGGAAAAGATCATGCTGAACCGACTTACTACATTTTTTAAAGGATCTCTGTTCTCCCAGAGCAGAATAAAGTTTGCTGAATTATTCTTTTTCAAAAATGAACTTACCATGTAAGCAATGGCTTTAAATTTTTTTCTTTAAATAATGTTATCTGGGTTATGTAGCATGCCACACAGGATATTCAGAAAAAGGGATTAACTTGGGATGGAAAAATTATAGTGTTTTGGGTGAGGGTTTTTTTTTTTTTGGTGTTTTTTTTCCTGGAAGTTTTCTCTTGCTAAAATATGTTTTATTGTGACCATATTTGAATATTAAGGGAACCAGACATGAATTAAGGCAAATCTGTTTGACAAATTAAATGTAAGTTATTAAATGAATATTTGCTTTGGGTGAAAAATATTAATTTGTATCTAGGAGGCTTTAATGAGAAAATTAGTATATATGTATGTATGTTTAGCTGAATATGAAACCAGTGGTATGAAGAATGAATAACTCTACATTTGTTTAGCATAACAGCTTTATAAGGTAGTTCATTAGTTCGCATTAGACCAATGGCATTAATAAAGTTTTGTTTATTTTCATTTGGGTCAAAAAAAGACCATTGAATATAATCTGGGGAAATAAAATCAGAAAGTCTCTAAAATTTTAGATAGTAAATCATTTCTGTGTCATAACAGATGCTGTGTCCATGCATTTTCTATAGGGTATTTTTCTATAGGATGTTCCCAAGCATGCTCTTCCACTATGCTATCAATACAAGATTTACTAATAAAATTTGAACTGTGATGCTTCTACTTCTTTTTTCAACAACTTTTTGTTGTTGTTCTTCTTTTCTGTATTGAGATTCAACTTTGCCTAAAGGCAAAGAACTCACTATCCCTGGTTCCTTTTTGTGTGTCCCTAGAATGAAACATCACCTTATGCTTCAACACCCAAAACTGATTTAGTTAACCTGGTATTTGGAAAACCCTTATTTACAATGTGTACCCTGAGTGGAACATTTGCTTCTTTTAATTTATCCTTCTAGATCATTAAGTAATAGCTGTTACTTTTCCTTGAGAAACTTAAGAAATCAACCCAAGAAATTAACTTTGATTTGACATTATGAAATTTGGCTTTCTCTTTCCATCTAGTTTCATAAAATTGACAATTAATTTCAGTAAAATGTAATAGACCTTTTCCCTCATATTTTCATACTCAAATTAATTCTGTCATTCCAATTATTCACATTACAAAAAAAATTATAGTAGGTCACAAGGGAGAAAAATGCTTTAATTTGAGGCCACCTAGAAAGATCTTTGGCAACAAAGCAAATGGAAATGTAGGGAATAAAGGTTATGTCCCCAGGTGACAGTGAGCCAGCACCGCCCGGTGTATAACTAGTGACTCATTTTGCATTCACATCATACACATCATATAAAAGTACCGCTGGTGTGCATAGTAAAAAAGATAAATTGTGCAAGTAACTAAACTGTGTTTAAATGATTTCAGTGAGGTTCAAAGTATATTTAGACTAGACTATTTATGCTACAGACAGCAAACCTATTTATAGTACATAATGTATGGCACAAAGAAAAGGAAAACCTTGTGCAGTATGCCTTAGTTTCAAAACTCTATCCAGCCAGAGGTTAATCAGTATTCTGGGGGAAAAAAGTGAAGAAATTTAAAAGGTGTATAGTCAAAAAGTTGAGAAACATAGTAACTAAAATTGTTAAACACGTTATTAAGCCCATCTAGTCAGAAAGAAAAAAGCCAGTAGATTACCCATTCAGGAAAAAGAAAGAGAGAGAGAGAGAGAGAGAGAGAGAGAGAGAGAGAGAGAGAGAGAGAGAGAGAGAGAGAGAGAAAGAAAGAAAGAAAGAAAGAAAGAAAGAAAGAAAGAAAGAAAGAAAGAAAGAAAGAAAGAAAGAAAGAAAAAGCAGACGTTAAAGCTGTAAGTACTAAGAATGGATAATTAGAAAGGGAAAATCAAAGCGGGTCCCATGCAAAGGTTAGTATTGCACATTTTGAAATTAGCTTGGAAGATATCTGAGTATCACAAAGTGTGAATATGTATTAGGTAAAAATTAAACTTGATAAAAAGATAAAGTTTCCCCACAGATTTGTAAAAGCATCTCCTTTAAGTATATACTACCAAAAGACTGTAGCTTGGTTTATTTAAAATACAGGTGAGTTGTGAAGCAATATAGAATAGGGTGTCTGTAAGCATGTGTGTGTGTGTGTGTGTGTGTGTGTGTGTGTGTGTGTGTGTGTGTGTTTAGATAGACAGATAGATAGATAGATAGATAGATAGATAGATAGATAGATAGACAGACAGGCAGACAGATGATAGAAAGAAAAAGAAAGAAAGGAAGGAAGGAAGGAAGGAAGGAAGGAAGGAAGGAAAGAAAGAAAGAAAGAAAGAAAAGAAAGATAGATAGATAGATAGATCACATATGTTTATAGGCCTAGGTATTTAAAGATACACGGATACATCGTGTTTTCCAAACACACAACTCTATATTATTGCTGTTGTAAACATTCTACTTTATTCATAAAATTACAAAGAAATCTAGACATACACAGAAGCGCATACTCACCCACAGTATATTGTAATATTTAATCTAAATCTAGGAGAAATAAGTTTTTCTTAAACATGCTGTAGGAAGTGCATGGTCTCAGAAATTATAACTGTAAGGGCAATGTATAATTCAGAATTGCATATTTGAAGATATAAAAAGCATCAAAAATTAAAGGAAGTATGGCATTTGTAAATAAATATTTCACCGAGTCAAAGCATTATGTCTAAGCATTTTCCCAGATGAATGTGGAGAGAATTCCACTCATTGTATTCCTGACAAAATTTGAGAACAAAATGATAATCCATAGTAGATCTACACTTGTATGGATAATGGATCAAACCTATACAAATACACATCACAATTCTCTTTAGAGCCAATTATACCATTTTTACATTAGCACAAGCACCAATAAGCTGTGCCATGCACTTAAGTAACCTGAGAATAAGTTAATGCTTCATATAAATTGAATGTAGGCTACTTTTCAAGAATTCTGCTTTCTTAGTTGAGACTCAGTTTGCAGATTTTTTGGAAGAAGTTGGTGTTGAATAAGCAATAGGGACTGAGCATCATCTATCACAAGAAGAAAAGAAAGTTTGTAACCCTGCATTCACTTTTCTTTGTCTTTAGAGCTGTACAGTTGCTATTAGGAAATCTAACAATTAAGACAATGTTACAAAGTTGTAGCACCATGTTACCTGATTATTTGACTATGTCTATGATTAAAATACTTAACAGCAATTTTGATTTTTGCTATATGAGTTGAAAGGCAAGAACATCTACTGATTAGAAAACCCAGGTTATGCTACTCAGAAACGCAAACCTTCTAAGTTTAATAATACCATCTCATTGATATTATTACCAATAATTACCAAAACCTAAGATGAGCACCTATAGAGGGGACTTTCTATTCCTTTGTATGTGGCAAATTCAACCCCAGGATGAAATGAAATTGTTATTTGACTAAGTGTTCTTTTAGTTAGACAAATAGCAAAGTGAAATGGCATACAGCTTTGGCCAGGTCACCTGCAAAACCACATGGATTTTAATTATTTCTATCACTCTCTATTATACGAACCACGTTGATGTAACTATAAAATATACATGTGGCAGGGGGTAAGGAAATGAAGAACAGACAAAGGGATTGCTTTCTACAACTTAACCCTGAACATATGGCATGTCCATACATGTAAAATTAATGTGACCGGTATAATCAATCATTTAACAGTTGATCAGTCACTGCAGGTCACAGAAAAATACTTTGGGCTGCACTAATATGCATCTGTTAAGACGAGAAACCTAAATGGAGAAAGTGAGGTGAAGCCTTTATTGTCTTTCTCCCTGTTTATGAATATAATATGAGTCTGGCTTTTTATTACACTAATTCTGTTACTTACAAATGTGGTGTCACCATTAAAACTTAAGACGTGTTTTATGTTTATGTTCAATATTAACATTCTTATCATTAATATGTCATTTTAACTAAAGAAACAAAACTAGATTATCAGCTCTACTTTCTACTCTGATTTCAGCCATTTATGTTAGATTCTGTCTTTATGAAGCGCTGTGGGTAAACTGTGTAGGGTTATTCTTTTACTGCCTGATGAAATTTAAGAGAAAACCATTAAAAAGTCTCACGAATGAATGCACAGGGGCCAGTACAGATGCGTGGTTTTCCTTCCACTGTGATCTATGGTTACTCACACGAAGTGATTAAACAGGTTCATTATTGCTTTGCTACCACACAGAAACCATCACTATTCACATTCACTCCCCAAGGTGCCCTCTAATAGACAGTTTTTCAATGATCTGTGATTTCAAGTAGCAGTAAGCTTGCAATTCACCCTGTTTAACTTTCCTGATGCTTTGAAAAAAAGATGAGCAAATTCTAGAATCTAGAGGTCTTTGGAACAGTTACAGCCCTCTTGGAAATTCTTTATCGGGAGTGACAAGTATTTATCTTCCCCCAACTATAGCCAGTCTTTAAAATAATGATTTTGTTTTACCTTCATAGACCACACTGAAGAGAGAACCATCATTCCAGAATGGAATTTGTGGGCTAGTGTAGCCTTAAGTGAGAGTAACAATGCTTTTAGAGCAATGGATAAGGGAAGTATAAAATGTTTTGGGCAATTTTATTATAAATCTAGATTACACATAAAATAATGGATAATCATGCTATGACACAATGGGATCTAAAGTTTTGTCACACTTAATTATTTGAAGTTATAGCTTCAAAAACAGCCCCACACAACAATAACAACACCTTGGCAGTTTCTTTGTGTGGTTCTGGGATAAAAATGTAGCTCAATGATAGAGCTTTTGCCTAGTATACATGGGGCCACGTTGTCAATCTCCAGCACTGCAAAAGAAAAAGCATTTCTCTTTCATTAAACTCTAGTTTGTGCTTCAGCCAATGAATTTATTTGTGCATAAATGAAGTTATCATCAGAAAAAGTTCTGGTTTTTTTCCCCCCTGGAGATACTCATGACTATTTGTGTTTAAGCTTTGGAATCAAAGTCACTTGCCCTGGTCCTACTGACATTGGACAAATTCTTCAGTCTTCATGGTTCTGAATTTTGTGATGGGGAGAATGGTAATAGCTATTTGGGGGGCTACTTGTAAAAATTTGTATGAGGTAATGTATGTTATGCTCTATCTGCCATCTATTATCTGTCAGTCATCTATCTGTTTTTTTTTTGTTGTTTTTTTTTTTTTTTTTTTTTTTTTTTTTTGGTTTTTTGAGACAGGGTTTCTCTGTGTAGCTTTGCGCCTTTCCTGGAACTCGCTTCGGAGACCAGGCTGGCCTCGAACTCACAGAGATCCGCCTGGCTCTGCCTCCCGAGTGCTGGGATTAAAGGCGTGCGCCACCACCGCCCGGCTCATCTATCTGTTTTTAACACGATAGCAAACTCATGCTGGGCAGGAGAGTTAGAAGGAGGGAGAGTCAGATGAGGACCTGGCAGAGTGTGGCAATGCACTAGCAACAAAGCGGAAAGATTAATATGAATCCTTTCTCCATCACTCATAATAAAACCCTTTCATTTTACAGTGTGTGGAGAAACGGGATTATATCCTTGTTTATAAAATGTTTCTTGCTAAAGTCACATCATTTAGATAGAAGCAATTGTAAAGGAAACAAGTGACGTGGTGTGTAGAAATGATGCTTTATGTTTAAAAGAGATTCGAGGACCTTTATCATGAGCATCACTTCTGAACATCATCTGAGAACTGGGCTAGATGCTGACTCACAAGCACTTACTGTGAGGGTGTATCTCTTCGCCTTTTTGTTAGTCTTGTTCTGGATTTTTCTTGAAAGGCATATGTGTTAAATTGATTCTCATTCCATTTTTTCCCACAAACTTCTTTAATTTCTGACAATAAGACCAGTATATATTTAAAAGTTCATTTAAAACCAGAATAATTTTCAATAACAGATGCAATAGTGAATCGCATAATCAGCAAAAGTTGTGGAGATTTTTGTTTGTTTGTTTCTTGTTGTTGTTGTTTTAACTTCTCATGCTGGAGATTGAACCCAAGGCTTCATGTGTTCTAACATGAGCCTGACCTCAGAATTATTTGATATACTCCGGTCAGCACAATAAATAGAGAGTGCTCGGACAAAGACAGATAATACTACCCCAGGTTCTAATACTCATTTTACTATGCTTCAGAATGATTCAAAATCTGATTTTGAAGTATTGTTGAGCTTTCTGCTTGAATGTCTCTAGAAGGGTTTCTTACCCGGTTTATGCTGTGAGACTTGGTTTCTTAAATAGTAATTTCTCTCATTTAGAAAAATAATTAAATTTCTTTGTAATGACCTTTTTTTTTTTCTATTCTGGAGCAGGATAAGAGCTAAACTATGCATTAATTTACGAAAGGATTTCTCCCAGAACAATGTGTCTTAAACTTCTCTGTGTATAAGGATGTTCTAGAAGACCATGACAGTGTTAATGTGTTGGTTCCACCCTTGGAGATTCTGGTTCTGTAGAGCTGAGGCAGGACCTAGAACTGTGTGTATGCTTTTCTAAGAGGTGATTCTGATGAAATAATAGAAAGCTTACACTCTAAACTATTGCTCCAGAAAAAAAAAAAGAATTTTTCCCAGGGAAGAATACACCAATTGGCTATCTAGTACCTGGATATGGTCAGCCCTGTAAAGATATACAAGTAGCAACATGCTGAGTGAGCAGGTTGGATTTGTTTATTAATGAAAAAGAGAGGACATGAATTTGAGAGAGATGCGAGAGGAGAGGGTACATGTGCGGGGTTGGAGGAAGGAGAGGGAAAGATGGAAATGACGTAACTGTATTGTAACATAATAAAAAATAAAAATATATCCAAATAAAAGTTGTCGTGGGGGTCAAGAAGTTGATTTAATGTGTAAGCGGTGCAAGACTTAAACTTTGATTTCAATCCCCGGAAACCAGGTAAGCATTAGAAGAAAGAACAGATTCTGTAAAGCTGGCCTCTGGCCTCTATATGCACAAGTGCCCACACACATCACACACACACACACACACACACACACACACACACACACACACACACACACACGCACACACACACACACACACATACACGAGAAATAAAGAGAGACATATACTAATAAATAAAAGACAGTAACTTTAAAATGGTTCCAGATTTTTACAGCTTATTTGTTATCACGATAATCTTCAACTTATAGTCAACTTATCATCTTCAAAGTTATGGGAATAGCTGGAGGTGGCAGTGTATGCTACAAGTCCCAGCACTTGGAGGCCGAAGGAAGAGGAGGGCTGGACGCCTGGACTCCGTAGCGAACTCCAGGCAAGCATGGGATACAAAGTGAGGCACACACACACACACACACACACACACACACACACACACAATCTTCAAAATAAATCCAGGGTGATTACTAGTAAGTGTGAAAATAAATATTACCTGTATCAAGCCTGTTTTCATTCCAGTTTCTAAATGACGGCAAATTCTTGAGACAAGGTCCAACATTCATTCGCGAGTGTGTGGAGACTCAAAGCAGAAATGCGCACCTCCGTTGAAGCTGCATGCTATAGCAGGGCTATACCAGGTCCTCCTCTCCTTCCAGCAAGCTCTTAGCTTAGCTTTCAGTTTAAGCTTATTCTCCCTTCTCATTCCACTCAGTGTCTCTCTCTCTCCCTCATTCTCTCTCTCTCTCTCTCTCTCTCTCTCTCTCTCTCTCTCTCTCTCTCTCTCTCTCTCTCTCTCTCTCGGCCAATTTCCTTCCTCCTTTACAGACTCTTAGTATGTAATCTCCTCATGGCCTACTTTTTCTCCCTCTTCTAGATCTCTTATCCAAGGATAAAAGAGGGGAGGGTGAATCCTGGTCTTTCACAGATTTTTTTTTTTTTTTTGGATGAAAAGTGCTGTATGTGGAGGTTAGGGCTAGGAGAAAAGCACTGAGCACTAAATAAACACAGAAAGGGATTCAGTGGCTGGGCTAGGATTTTCTTGCTTGCATTCTGTTCTGGGAAGTCCTGGCTGGCTTTTCACATTTTCCCCTAAACCAAACAAAATCAGAGCTGTATCTGCCTTAGAGAAATTAAATATCAAATCACATGGTCACAGGAGTTAGTTTATCCTTCAGGAGCCTTTGCCCATGTACTAGCTTTCATCTACAACATTTTTTTTTTTTTTTTTAGAAACGATCATATGGCAGGCCAAATCCAGCTTGTTTTAGCATATTAGAAGTGAGCCAAAGTTTAAGGCAAAAAGAATATCTTTACTTGGGCCAGCAAGACGGCTGGGCAGGTAATGTGCTTGATGACTTGAGGTTAATCTCCAGGACACACGTGGTATAAGGTTAGAATGGACTCGTGAAAGCTGTCCTCAAAAAAAAAAAAAAAAAAAAAAAAGCTTTTACTCAGAGAGAAGCGATGTGTCTGATGTCTCCTTTAAATGAAGGAACAATTCCAAGACCTTTTGCCTTCTTAGTTGTAAGACCCTATGACTGGAATTAGGATTGGTGGATGATCCAGGTTTGCTTTCTGAGAGCAATTAGTTACATATCAAGCAAACATACCTTTGGACTTAAAGTTAGGAAGAAGGAAGACATCAAGTCTCCCTTGTATTTAAGTTGTCTAAAGCCTTAAGGAAGTTGTTCGCCTTTTTGTACCTACTTCAGATGTATCTAATGGTCCAGGATGTGCTTTGAGGAGACTGCGCACAGGGCTGGAGTGTGTCATGAATAGGTATGCTGACAGTAGTAGTGGCATGGATGGTAGGACCCTCCACCCCCACCCCCACCCCCACCCCCGGCATCTTCAGACGAAACTGCAACTTCTAGGATCAACTACACACAACCATCCATAGGTAGAATTTGAAAGTCGCCTTTCTGCATATATGTACTTAGTTGATTTTTCACAGATGAGGGAAGTTTTCTGAGACAAAATCCTAAATGATCTGTTAATGATTTGGGATTTTAAACAGTTCACTCTGAACACTGGTTCTTATAATCAAATTTGACATGAAAATAGTACTGTCATTACATTCAAGGAAATACCATCGTTTAATGGTTAATCACATTAAATTTCACATAATTAGTATGTCATGAAGCTGCATTTTGGAAACATGAATTTGAACTTTACTACTGAGCAGACCATACGGCTACATAGACATGTAACCTCAGAGCACTGCGGTATTAGGTTGTAGCTTCAGGGAGCTGGTTTGTGGAAAAATAACTTATTTATTAATTCCATTGATGTGTTTTAGAGAATACATATGCGTAATTAAAATACCAGTGCTGACAAATACTGTACTCTGATGAATCGCTAGTAGGGTTAGAGTCTATCTTTCAAGAGAAAAATTAGTGTTCCGGTACCTGTCTTGGGGATAAGCAGGACTGTTCCTAGACTCCTGTGTGACATGTGTTTGTGTTACTCTTCTTTCAAGCAGTTCCAAATGTTTGTCCTAAACATTTTTTTTTTATTTCTTGGCATGTAGAAGATGGCTGAGAAATGAGTAGGTAGGATTAGGCTGGGTTGCTTTCACTAGCAGTTTACAGAGTAAATTCTGGGAAGGCTGAACGAAAGGGTTACTTCTCAAGCTAACTCATTAAAATTATGGAGAGTAATACTATTAGGACATTAACATGTGCATCCCAGGTCACCCAAACCCCCAGTTTCGGTGCTTCTTCATCCTTCCACTTACTTGGCACCAGTGGCTTTGTGTGATCGCTCTAACCTGCCATGACACTTTGAATAAAGCAACTGATGTCATTCACTACGAAGTTGGGCTGCGTTAACAAGGGGAGTCTGTGATACCAGTTTATATGATCCATGATGCAAAGGATTTGCACAGTATGAACTGTGGGAAAGAAAAACCGAAGAAAGCTTTAGTGTTGTTGTTGTTATTGTTGTTTTAAATAAAGTTAATGTTGTCCTTAAGGGTTTTTAAATGTTCTGCTGAGTATCAACTCAAAGGCGTTTAATAGCTGTCTCTCTACTGTAGAGATCCAAGCTTCTTGGAATTCCAGAAAGATCTTCCCGCAAGAGAGCTCCCATCCCAGTACGACACCGTGTTAAACTTCATCCACTTGTCCAGCTCATTCTTATGCTCCTTCAATTTGACTAGATATGATGTTTTTATTGGGGTTCATGGAAGCATGGCTAACGACATCAGCAAGCTTTGTAAATTCCCACTGCCTGTTTTCTCCACAGCTCACACTTTTGTCACTCAAGCTGCACCAAATTGGTCCAACAATTAATCTTCAAGCGCAGGAGCAGGGGGACTTTTAAATGGACCCCTCCTTGGGATTCTGTGTTAAAAACAGAAAAGTTCCCATGAGGGAAGAGGGTAAGTTAGCTTTTCCAGCCTCTGCCTCTCCCCGAGTCTCACTTTTCTCGGCCACCTCCCAAAAGGAATGAATTAATTTCTCTTCTTGTCCTTTAAATGAATAGTGTAGTTTGGGTGAAATTATCGGGCAATTGCATGCCTTTTATGCAGATAATGCTATTTGATGAAAGCGGTGTTTTGATCTGCTGAGGATAATACAGATCCAGGGTTGGATTCATTGGTGAGAGTGAAGCTGTCTTCTGTGATAACTTCATCTCAGCATGAGGTCAGACGGGGAAAACTGGGATGGGGGATTAAAAAATGACACAGTCGGAGCGGTATTCAGTTCCCTGCTGTGCTGCTGGCTGCACGCTATAGCTTATGTTTCTGATCTGTTATGGTATTGTCTGCCTTTCTCTCTCGGAGCAGAAAAGATTGCTTAAAACTTTTCTTTCTTCGGCTAGAGGGATTAGTTCTGTGCAGCCTTTTTAATTAAAGAAACTGTATCTTTTTCAAGGCATTTTAAAGCTGCAAGGGAAGGGCCATCAACATCCAGAACTTAGTACTATTATCTGTAACAAAGTGTCAGCTCGAAATTTGATATTCAGAGAGAGGGGAAGGAGGCTACAGATTTATGCTGCATTTTTTTTTTAAACCTTCCTGGTGGCTCAAATCCCTAAATGAAGACGAGTAAATACATTATTTTGCATATGTCCCGAATATGTTTCCATAAGCAATAACTTTCCAGCCACTTTGCTTTCCAGCTCAGCTGAGCTGGCTTAATTAAATCTTCCTGAGGATAGCAGAGTGTACTTGGACATGGTAAAAGAGGAAATAGATTCTACTATCTATCCCTTTTCTTTACCCAGAGATGATTTTTTTTAAACATTTCCATTCTGTTGAAAGTAATAGCAGTAGAAAATATCTGCTTAATGTGTGCAATTTGCATTTAAACAGTGCAACATATAACACGGTGGTGCTTTATCGCTGAGGACCTTTGCATGTGTGATCTGTGGTCATCATCATCTTTATTAATCTGAGAGGAGCATGGGTTGAGTCTATCCAACGTTATGATGAATTTGTCATCATGGATGTATATATTTGAGTTGGATTTATAGTTCAATTTAACCCAGGTTAATGTTGAAAAAATCCTCAAATGTCTCAAACAAGGCCCATATGGTTATCAATTTACAAAGCACACAGGCTCTGTGCTGTGGTTGCCACATACACATCTCCAACTAAATTCCATGCCAGATCAATTAGAAACAGTCCTCCTGAGCAGACAGGAACAAACAGAGATTGTTTCCCCAATACCAGCTGAACCCTTGTCTTGAAGAAATGCAAAGTAGTCACCATAAGCTTTAGACTTCTGACCATTAAAAGTTCAAAGGCAATAAAGGTGTTGTAATAATGGCACTTTTAACATAAAATACTTAAGAGTATCTCCTTAGTATGATGCTTATGACCCCCCCCCCCATTTTTCTGTAACTACTGCATTTTCCTGCAAGGGAGAAAAATGAAATTTACTCTTTGCTTTTTCCCATTAGTTTTGTCTTTGCTTATGATTATGTTTCTAAAGAAAGAGGAATTAGTTCAGAGGGGACTCCCCATAGTGAATGGCATTGCATAACTACGTATCATGAAAGAGACACTGTCAGAGAAGTAGAGAAATATACTTAATACTTACATTTTTTTCAGGCCAAATTTATTTTATGCATATAATTTCTAAGAAAGTGAGAATGACTTTACATAATAAAAACATTTTAATCTTGTATCTATCCATTAGTTCAGGCATTTATTAAGTGTGTTCTACAGGCTAGCCCAGGAGCTAGGACCTGTGGGTTAAGATGATTAAGTTCACTTCTGCACTGCTGTGAAATTCTACTAGGAAGAAGTTATACAAAAACAAACAAACAATATCAACGAACAGGGAAGGACCGGCCCTGACACCCACCGAAAGCACAGTGGAAGCCCTGTTAGGGAGAACAGCATTAACCAGGGCTTTAAAATCAAGGCATTCCAGGATTCAGGTTATTCCAGACTTAAAGAGGCACCAATAGGAGGAGAGCCAGCTGAGCGTTTCTTGGAAAGATGTCCAGCTCATTTTATATCAACTATACTGATTCGGTACCTATAGTTTGATCTATATGTACAAATTAATTCATAAACAAGACCCTGACATAGCTAACAGATGTGGTTGTCTTCACAAAACTGTCCTTCCATGTCATTAATGCATGACAAACTTGATTGAGCGCCTACCACCAATACACTATATTCGCTACCTACTGAAACTCACCCATTTCATAACAAGTATGAGCTTAAA
The DNA here is from genome assembly GCF_007827085.1 of Peromyscus californicus insignis. Lineage (NCBI taxonomy): Eukaryota > Metazoa > Chordata > Mammalia > Rodentia > Cricetidae > Peromyscus > Peromyscus californicus. The sequence continues at coordinate 39,758,645 of NW_026294534.1, read as the reverse complement.
AGGTATTCTCTGATAACTATTCATTCTAAGGAGTCCATCTTTCCATGAAAAATCATATGGCATGTGTTCAACACTTGTATGAAGTACAACAAAAACCGAGATGGTTTGGTGTTCAGAATCCTTCATAGACCTTGAGGGCCTTTGGGGTGCTTTAGCGAAACTGGATCAGCAGTTCCGGGTCTGCCCCACACATGTGTGCTCCACACCAAAGGTCAAAGTCACCAGGAGCTCTGTTTACTCAGCTCAACAACACAAAATAATGCGCTGGAAAAGCGAGGTCCAATTTAAAGGATACAGTGTCTCATCACCAGCCTACTCCATGGCTCCAAAATGTGGCCACTGAGAGAAAGAAGCCTGGGTTGCTTTAATTGAGGTAATGGAAGCATATTTTCCACTACAACCTTTGGACAAATTCAAATATTTGTTTTCGTTTCCCTCGGACCGGCTGCCAAAGGAAAAAAGTTATTTCTGTGAACGAAGAACAGCCTGATAGCACTTGACAACTGCTTCAGAGACTTGTGTATCAAGTTCACGTTCTAGTGCTGGGAATTAGTGCAGACCAAGTGGTTTGCTAGTTACAAAGTAACTTAAGAAGACTTTAGGGACCTAGACCTCAGAGTCTTCTAGGGACCACCAGCCTTTAGCTTGTTCTACACGGTCCTGAGGTCCATCTGACCACTTGCTCCTTATTCTGTCTGAAACATAACCCCGTGGGGAGATCTATGGATTGGTGGGTTTCCTAGACTTTTTCAAGGGATGGGTTGGTTGCTCTAGTGTCTGAGCTTTAGCTGTTAATGTCCTTTCTGGACGTTTTTTTTTTGGTGTCTGGAATCCCTTAAGTGGGAGAGGTGGCGGACTGGCAGCAATTAGGTCTGAGCCTGGCAGGTGGGTCCTCATACAGGTCTTAATGGTTAAAGAAGGAAGACTACTATGTGGGGAGAATACCTCCAAATTAGAGTTCTATCTACACTCTCCGGAGAAAACCCCACACCTGCCTGACTCGGTGCTCCCCTTCTGTGGGCTTGAAAGATTTTCAAGTCAAAAGAGAAAGTGGCCTTTTGGTGACATCTGCTCCCTCATCAGAGGGAGGTAGGAACAGCTGCCACCCAGTCCCTTAGCTCCAGGCTGACTCTCAGGACAAGAGAAAGCAGAGGGCCTTCAAAACATCCTCCTCCAGAGAGAGCGGGCATCACCTTATGTGGTCACAGACCTGTGGCCTATGTTAGCATGGGGTGATGGGGGAGTGGGACAGAACACCAGAGTAGAGGCTGTTTGCTCTGACTCAGCAGCTGGGACAGAACACCAGAGTAGAGGCTGTTTGCTCTGACTCAGCAGCTGGTAAAGAGACTTTTTTTAACACCCTAGTCCAGTTCTGATGGCCCAGGTGTGTCCTCCCTAACCCCAAAGGGAATCTAGAGGTTCCTGTCACTTTTAAAGGCTCACTGAGGACACAGGAATCAAGGAGAGACTAAGGGAAGAAGGCTAATGCAGCTAGCTTCCTGTCATCATCGTGCATGGACCAGACCAGCTGAGTTAAGACTACCAAGTCTCCTAGCTACTCTGGGCAGTCTGCTGTGCAGGGCAACACAAGCAGCAACGTGTATATTTTTTTTTTCTGCTACTCCAGTTTTTATTGCTGCCAAAGTGAGTTATTCACCATCCTCCCCTCCCCTGAAAGCGGCTCAGCCACAAGGCAGAGTGGGGATGGTCACATATCCAGCCACCTCACTGCTTCCCAGGGATGCATTTGGAGTGAGAAGCCCTGGTACAGCTTGGTTTTGCCAAGCAACATTTCCTAAGGGGCTCAAATGATGGCACTTCTGAGAAGAGGAGGGAGAGGAGAGGGTAGAGAAGAGGAGTTAAAAAAAAAAGGAGACTAGGGAGGAGAGGAAAACAAGAAGAGAGGAGAGGAGAGGAGGGGAGAGGAGAGGAGAGGAGAGGAGAGGAGAGGAGAGGAGAGGAGAGGAGAGGAGAGGAGAGGAGAGGAGAGGAGAGGAGAGGAGAGGAGAGGAGAGATGAACACATATACACACTGGGTGTCTTACAGTCTGAGCCCTGCACAAGCAGACAAAAGCTGACGACCTCTGCGTGCTCTGTCCACCAGCAAAGCTTGGCACTAGGCCGAGAGAGCTATTGTGATGAGTTCTAGAGATTTGTGGTTCTTGTTGGTTTGTTTTTTAGTGCCTCCGCTTAGTGTGAAGGTTCATGAAAAACTTGGAATATCACTTAACAGGAAAGTGGGCTAGAGACAGTCTCCAAGGTTTACTACTGTTTCTACATCCTTTGACGTCTTTAATTTCTTTCTTCCTTTATCAGTAGTGTTAGCCTTAATGAGGCTTTTTAGGAAAAAAAAGAGCTGAAATAAACACTGCCCCTCTCCATCTCCCCCTGCACGCAGCTATTATGTTTTGGCATCTTTGGGGTTGGGGTACCTCCCCACCTTGCCCTGCACGCAGCTATTACGTTTTGGCATCTTTGGGGTTGGGGTACCTCCCCACCTCCCCCTGCACTCAGCTATATGTTTTTGGCATCTTTGGGGTTGGGGTACCTCCCCACCTCCCCCTGCATGCAGCTATTATGTTTTGGCATCTTTGGGTTAGGGTAGTGTTTTTTGTTGTGTACTCTAAATATCAACACATGTAAGAACAAGAGAGGGGTTTTGCTTCTTGGACAGTTATAAAAGTTACACTCACAGAATGTTTTTGTGGAAACTGAGGTGATTTATAAGACACTCTCAGATTTTCCTTATGATCATGTCAAGGATGCTAATGGGGGGGGGAGTTTACTTGATTTTCTTGTGGTATCTGGAACCATACATTCATAAATGACGGACTTCTTACGATAATGAAGACAGGACAGTGTAATTCATGCGAGTCTGCTGCCTTAGTCTTTTTGAAGTGTGAAATTCATGTGGCAGTAAAGAGGCTGTACCATCCCTAGATTGTTCCAGAAAGATGTGCCGGTGGGTCTTTGAGTCATTAATGCTCATAGAACCGAGTCGGATTCACTTATTGCCAAGACTTTCCAAAGCCCAGCCTTACACTCAGTGACTTAGTCTTCGGGAACTCACACCGTGGGCATGGACGCTCTGATTCGAGTTCACTGAGGCTCTGTGAGTTCCACGCTAAACTTTGGGGAAATAACAGAAAGGTTCAGGCTTTTTCCTGTTTATCCGATTGCTAGATTTGTTTTTTTGAACGTTAAAAAAACACAAATGTCTTTGATCCCCGCCAAGACAAATTAGGTACTGACTGGTGGGGTCCTCTGCTCTAAAGTTCATTCGCAGTGGAAGGTGGGAGCCAAGGACTCGGCTGGAGTCTGGTCCCTCCACCAGCTGCGGGAGACTGGCCGGCCATAGCTCTGGGCAGGCCTAGGGACCCTCCGCCAGCTGCGGGAGACTGGCCAGACTGGCCGGCAGTAGCTCTGGCCAGGCCTGGGGACTCTCAGTTGGACCCTTGGCTCCAGGCTCGTCTCAGGGAACCCTGGCTGCTCCTCTTCAAGGAGCTCTGCGCTCACTGGTCCTCTCCAAGGCGCAGGATCCATGCCTCCCGCGGACAGAAAGGTGCCTGGAGGTGGCAGGAGGCAGGGAGCCAGAAAGCGGCTCGGTGAAGGAGCTTCGTGCAGTTAAAAAGGCTCCTAGGGTGGGCTTTCCGTTGCCAGGGGTGAGGGTGAGGGTGAGGGCGGGGCCTGGAGCTAGAGATTCCTCCCCCCCACTGCACCCCCCAGTTGAGTTTTGGCAGAAACTTACAAAGTGGCAGTGTCCTAGAGGCGGTAAACTTTTTCCGCTCCCACTGCAAACCAAGTTGTGGCAGGGGCAGTGTTGGGCTGCTAATCTGAGGGAAGAGAGGAGAAACAGGAGGGGTGGTGCTTGCTGGTGGTGAGCGCTTTGGAGGTTTGCTGAGTGTGCCCCCCACCCCCCCGACAGTGGGTCCCGGCTGGAGGTGCAGGTACTTGAACCCGGGTGCAGGCACTTGTTCTAAACAGAGCAGAGCTGGGGCTTGCGAGGAAGTCTGAGTATTCAGTGCAGCCCTCCCCTGCCGGAGTCCGAAGGTCATTCGAGCTTTTCGGTCTCCAACAAGAGGACACTTCTGGAAGGAAAGACGCGGGTCATTTTCGAAAAGCTCTGTGAAGGACGGGCCGCCTACCGGGGGTGGCAATCCTTAATTACACCCTTCTGTCTGGGAATCCATCTTCCCAGGCAGTGTCTTGCACTCCCACCTCCTCGGGTGACTCAGCTGACCCGAAATGCCCACCCTATAGAAGATCAAGAGAAGTAGTTTTCTGAGAAGGTTAGAGGTTTGATTACACTGAGAAGTGTTTCCACTTAAGTCCAAGGCAATTACCCGCCCCTTCCCCCAGGTCTTCCTCCCGGTCACCCGGAGAAGAAAAGGACAGACTCCCACGCACGTACCCCCGCACTTTGTTGGTGCGTGTGAATTTCAAATGGCGCTGTAAGTTCATTAGTGTTTGCAATCAGCGGCCGGCAGACCCCTCATCAGAGCCGAAAGCCGGCAAGAGCCATTCATCAGCATGAAGTGTTATTCATGGATGACCCCTAAATCACGGCGAGAGTAGTAGATACACTGATTGGTCACAGCATGGGAGCCTCGGTGCTTTCCTCGTACCCAGCGTGGCTGGGAGGAGGGATGGAGGGAGGGGCGGCGTCGTGGACGTGGTTCAGTCCGGCAAATCCCATTTGACAGCGAAAAAAAGCAGAAAACCGGGAATCTCATTTTTTGAATAAAGAAGAAGAAGAAATAAAGTACCTGTCATCTTGACAAGTGGCGTAGCGGAGGAGTCAAGGATTATAAATGATCACAGCCAGGTCCAGCTCGCCCTGTGATTGGGCTCTCCCGCGATCCGCACCAGGGAAGCGCATGGTAGGCTCCGCTCCTCTCTCTTACACACACACACACACACACACACACACACACACACACACACACACACACACACACACACACACACACACACACGTGTACGCGCCTGGTCTCGGGCACACTAGCCCAGAACGTCCCCCGCCCTTGCCCACAATTACGGTCCTGGATGCTGCTCCCTGGCACAGCGCCCTGCTCGCCGGCTCACCTTTCCCTTCTCTCCCTCCTCCCTCGCCTCCTCCAACCTCCCACTCCTCTGGCCGAGAAGCGAGGACCCGGGCCGGTGGTGGAGGCTGGAGGGGCCCCGGGGCGGGAAGCGCGAGGGGGAGCGCGCGGGGGAGAAAAAGAAAGTGAACTCATTGGCGCCCGCGCGCTTCCCTCCCCTCGCCGCCTCCCCGGGCCGCCGGGCCGTGGGCAGCGGAGGAAGTTGTAACACTTGCATCCCTCCCCTCCCCTCCCCTCCCCTCTCCTCCACCGTCCCCCTCCCCCGCGCCCGGCGCCTTTGAATTTGGCCGGGCGAGCGCCGGGGCGGACGCGGCGGCGGTGGTCGGGGTGCGAGCGGGCGGCGCGGGCGAGCGGAGCGCGGTAAGTGCGGCGCCGTGCGCCCTCTTTTCCTTTCTGGGGTCCTAGCGCCGGGGCCTCGGGCTGGCGGGCGGGGAGCGAGCGGGGACGCGCGTTTCCCTCTCCGAATCGCTGCTCCGAGGGGCCGCTGCTAGTTGGCCAGCCCTGCAGGCGGCAGAGCATCCTAGCTGGCAGACTCTCGGCGCTCAGCTCCCGGCGTCCGGGTTCCGGCCTCGGGTCCCCGCCCCTCCCTCGCGTCTGCCATCCCTGACTGCCGGCTCAGGTGGGAACTTCGGCGGTGCCTCCCACCTGGCAGCTGGGCAGGGTTAAGGAACTCTTGGGCTCCCCGGGTTCCCCCAGGAAGGTGGTTTCCCTGGAACCTGTAGGGGCAGGGAGTGTAGATGACCTCGCTCTCTCTTGGGATGCTACCCAGTTTGGGGACACAATCTCTGGTTCTCTGGGAAGGTATCTGGAGGGCTCCGGTGGGACTTCCCGAGAGCTGGAAGCCTTGGGGTGTCAGCATTTGCCCGGGAAGTGGAGAGGAGGCTTCCCCAACTGCCAGGCGACCAAGTTGCCAAGGAGTGAAAGTACTAGGGGCTGAGGGTGCTGAGCGGAGCGTTGATCTCGGCTGAAACTTGATCTGGAAACTCTGAACCGGACTGGAAGCAAACAAAACATACCCTGACCAGGGCATTTAAAAAAAAGAAAAATTACAGACGGATGAGCCTGCTACTCACTCAAGTTGCTATCGTGTTTTTACAACTGATGAAAGGGGGTTTCAGATGTTTCAGGTTGGGGCAAATGATGTGTGATCTTTGCTGAGCCTCTTACTAAGTGCAATCCAAATTCCCTTCGTGCTGCCTCTCCCGTTGTAGAGGTTAACTTGTTAATTATTGTCGTGGAGAAACGGCAGCCAGTAATTCCACCGGGTAATAATACAGCGAGTGCATTTGTTTTCTGAAGTCCTTATGATTCTAAGCTAGAGAAAAGTTCTCCGGGACCTTTGGAGTAGAAGAAATGAAAATGAAATTCTGAGAACTAGTCTGGTACTTTTTCCAGGGCCCCAGGCAGCTGAGCTACCAGAGACCAAGACTCTCCCTCAATCATACTTTTACTTCTTATCTTCCGGCCATGTATTGGTCAAACATTTGTAGACTGACAGAATACACTGGGTGGTCTTTTCACTAGAAAAAGCAATGTGTGCAGGCATTACATTGTTCTTCAGGTAAGAGAGAGAGAGGAGAGAGAGGGGAGAGGAGAGAGAGAGAGAGAGAGAGAGAGAGAGAGAGAGAGAGAGAGAGAGAGAGAGAGAGAGAGAGAGAGCTGGCACCTTAGGAAATCTTGAGAAAGGACCCCTTAAAGTAGTATTACAGCTTAACCGAACTGATTTGATTTCCCCTGTCTTTAAAATACGACGCAAAACCCATACCTGCTTGAGAGAAATATTTGTAACCTTTCTAGAATTAAGAACAGAGTTCAGAATTAGGAATAGCTGTATAATTATAATTTATTATAAATTGTAATGTTAAAACCTATTTCATGCATAGCTCAGTAGTCTTACCTTGTGTGTTCCAGTGTACACTCTTAGGACTCAAAACTTCTGGCTTGCATTTCTTAATGCGTGAAGTTCATGGAGGAGCCTTGAAAGTTTCGATTTTTGATTCTAAATTCAGAGCAAATATTTAATTCTTTATGTAAGAGTAAGAGGTTAGTTCGGTAATAAGACTTGCTAATCCCACTTTAAAATGTCATGGCATTCACAAATTATTCCTAAATTCTTCAAAGCTAGGGGGTTTATAATGACATTAGGTATTCTAGTGTATATTTCAGAAGTGTGTGCATCTCTCTTCTTGTTGCATTTTCCTCCACACTCATATCTTTTAAAATGAGGATTTTTAATATTTTTCCTTTAAAAAGTACTGCTTTAATTGCAGGAAATATTTTATTTTAAATAACTTAAAAATGATATATGATATTATTAAAAAGTAATTCTTTTGAATAGGACAGTGATATATCTTACATATACTGAACAGGTTTTGGAAAATGTAGTTTGAAAGGAACTATGCCAGTATGTATGGATTTGGGAAATAATGAGAATCCCATGTCAATCACGGTAAAATTAGCAATCCAGAGCCTATTGAATATTGACTCTAATGAACATTAGTTCACTGTTTTTAAATAAAAAGGAAACAGATTGTAGTAGACTTGTGGATAGTTATTCTTCTGAAGTGGAATTGTTTTGTGCAGCTGTGTTTTCTAGAAATGAATGGAAGAGATGAGGTATGGAGGCTTGTCTTACTCTGGTCTTGGAGGAGTTTTCTGGTTTGAGAAAGGAACCTGCTTTATGAGGGTGGAGACAAAGGACGACCAGGTTGCTTACCTTTGAATAGAAGCAGAGCTTCCAAATAAAGCAAAAGTTTTTACATTTCTTTGAAAAGGAGACAGAGGAGACAGTGATGATCCAGTTAGCTAGTTGAAGCTAATCTTTCTTAGCTTTGCTTCTGAGAACTAAGAGCAATGCTTCTCTTTGTAAAGAGTCAAGCAAATAAGAGACCAGGGAGAACTGAGTGGCTATCACCCTGAGAAGAGCGATCTGTCAGAAACACTGAATCAGGGGTGGGCTGTAACTACTAAAATGATGGTTTTGCAACAGCTGTGGACGTGCATTTGGGAATACTGAGGCTCATCTTACCTGCGATGAAGAATGTAGAGATAAATCCAGAGTGTGATCATATCCTGTATAGAAGTGCCACCCAGCCAACTTACTTAGGTTATGAAACAGTGGTTATTTTAACCTATGTGCAACTGCCTCTTTTTACTAAACTTTATTTCAGCCCTTGGCTTTTGGATTGCTGGGTGGTAGCAGAATATCACAGAGGTACTATCTGGGTGTGAAGCAGGGTGTTCGGGAGCAGTGTGAATTGTCTGCCCCTTTGTTGAAGCTGGGCTACGAAGACCTGTTAAGCAGCCTGTCGTACATGTAGCTCAGTGTTGCCTTTGACAGTCAGATGTCCATTTTAACTCCGAGAACGTACTTTTCTTTACACAGGTTGAGAATGTAACGATTTGAAACTATACTTTTACTGTGATCTGCAATTGGTTATAGCTCCTTTGGGTTTTCAGATGAAGTCTGTGTTCATATTTGCTTTATGAAGTGGGCTGTGATAGTCCAGAGAAGCAGTTAACTCACACACAGAGAAGGCAGCATTGGCCTGAAGAGGTAGTACAATAACACAGTGCCATTTCAAAGTTTCAGCAGCCAAATTTGAAAAATTATTTCTTGTAAGCCTCTTTTAGAACACATTTAAAACCTAATTTTAGAGATACCAGCTGTTTTAAGAGTCCTAATGGAAATTCTGTGCCTCAAAAAAAAAAGAGGTAGAAAAAAAATGTCTTAGCCTGAAAACTGATTAATTGTTGTGTCTTATAAAACCTGATTTATTTTATACTTTTTTTTATACCAAGCATTACCATTATGAAGCATTCCTTCTAATTGAGATTAATGTTTCAGAGCAAAGAAGTGGTTTGGAGGGGGGCTTTCATTTTGAGTGCTGTTGTAATCAATTTTAGATACAGTATTCCACAATGGATCAGTTTGCATCCAAACCTGCCTTATTATGTAGAATTAACTTGTTGGTGATTGATAGTAATACTTCTCTGTCTTGAAAAGTCATTTGTTTCCAAACAAGTGTGATGGTTCATGAAAGTTTCAACACAGCACTTCTCATAATGAAAATACCTTGGTTGTGGGGACTGAATTTGAGCTTTTTAAAAAACTATTATTTAAAAAAAAAGGAACTATATAAAGCATGAGGAAACAATCCACTAATTCATTTTCAACAAAAGTCTCCCTTTTCCTCCCAAATATAGTATGCATCAGAGTATGCTCTTGTACATCAAAAGAGATTATAGCATTTTGAGCCATGAGTGGTAATCATTGCTCCTTTTGGTTATCCCCTCCCCCTTTTTATTTACATCAGCATTCCAGTTGAGTATTTCAGAGCTGTCTTAGAATTAGAAATGTGCGTGTGTTATGATTTTATTTCCTAAGTGGAGAGATACTCTCCCATCATATACGCTAAATTCTGTCACCCTACTGTGAGGTCTGCGTTTGTTTCGGGTTTATCTCATTGTCTTCAATTTTGTCAGGTTCTTATGAAACATGAATTAAGATTTTCTTAGACTTTGGCCTGCACTGCAGGACGGATTGTACTACCTGCTTGAAGGCTCAGGGACACAAAACACTGGAAGTTTAGAACGTGAATCTAGAAAAGTATTCTGCTATACCTGTGACGGGAAGGGTTTCAGCAGAAAGCCACAGCTGTGTGTGGTGCACATGATCATCGTGTAGTGACATTGCTCTTTAGGTCCCCAGAGGATCTCTGCTTCTTGCTTTATTTTAAGCTTCTGGATAACAGTAGATTATTGGCATTGGATTGGTGTTCTTCTAGTTTAAAGCACTCATTTGAAAGTTCAAGCTGTTAAAATAAAGGACTTGAAATACCATTTTGAACGTGTTATCCTAGACGCCCATTTCAATATAAACTATGAAAATGCAGAAGCACAGTCAAATATGAATAGGTGTCTCACACCTAAACTAGGGCAGGATCCATTCATTTGAAGACGTTTTTGATAACATTTTTATCAAAAGTTTGATTGAATAACTGAGGTAACTGTATAGTCAGATCAAGCTACATAGACTTTGTTAATGATGATCTACTCAACCCTGTGCCTTTAGTCACTTATAAATTAATGTCAGTATCAAGCAACATACTCATAAGTCAGATGAATAGATAGTTGAAAGTAATGAGATGATGATGATGATAATGATGCCTCTTGATAGTTTCCTGAACTCTTGGAGATGACGGTTGACAACAAGTCTGTGCTAGGTGGCAGTCTGAACTGACTTCCATGACTTTGTTCAGATAATAGATAGTTACCGTAAGTCTAGAAATATGTGAAGTTACAGGTAACATATCAGCAAACTCTCTTTTTGTGAGTTTGAAAGTTGATCATAGTTCATGGACACGATATTTTTCTTTTCTTTTCTTTTTAAACATATTCCTCACAATGGTAGCAGTCTTCTAGCTCGCAGTGAAGCATGGCAAAAGCAGACAATACCTTTTGAAAAGTAAATTATTTAATAAATCATGGTGCACAGAATCATAGTTACATATAGAAGCCACTGTGGAATGCTATTGGTTGAATAAGGTATTCACAAACATTGTGGAATATTAAGTATTGGGAGAGGGGAGAGAATGATGTCATTTGGGTATCATAATGCTATCATATTATTTAGTAATAACCAGCTCTTTTATAAGTGGGTTTACTGGGTCTCTCTGCCTTAAGCCCAAAAGGAGATAAAGGAAAGAAGGGAGGGAGAGAGGAAGAAGGAAGAAAAGGAGAGAGGGGTCGAAAGAGAAAATCTGAGGACCTTTTAGAAAGTGTTATGGTCCAAGTGCTTTCTATGTGCAGCACTGGGGTCCACAGAAGAGCAATGTAAAGAGCAGATTCTGACTGTTACGTCAATTAGGTAAGTACAGATGAAAATTAATACAGAATTTTTTCACGTTGAAGTACTTGGATTTTAGAACTAGGCATGAAAATTAGAGCCCTGCTTTCTGAAACTGACCCAAGAATTCCGACTCTTGTGAATAAGTCATTATATTATGGAGGACAGACAATGTCTTAACAGTCCATTTTATAGGTGTGCTTTCTATGAATATGGGGCCAAGTATAGGTTTCCATATAGAGACTTAAGTAAAAACTCAAAACTTGAATAATTTAATAAGATCATTAAGAGGTAACTCACAAAGGTCACTTGTATTTGATGATAAGGTTCTTAATCAATGTATTTCCATCATTCTGTCATTTCCTCAATTAATAGTTAAGGTGATGCTGATAATTCTCCTTTCAGTTATTAAAACTTAGGAAGCCCTAGCAGCCTGGAAATGACTGTCTTCCCACAGTCAGACTTTGAGCAGCTCTGGTACCACAGCTCTGATAGTAGAATTATGTGAGTGTGTTGCCTCCACGCCCCCGCCCTGTGCAAAAGAAAGGAAAGCTGTCTTTTAAAGAAAGTGGAGTGAGTTATTTCATCTTGAGCTAAGCTCAAATCACATTCTACAATTCGAACTGTTAGCCCCCTATCAGCACGAGGAGGTGTCTTTTTGAACAACAACGTGATCCCCAAGAAGAGGTCTTCATTCAAGACCGACTCCAGCATCTCCATTGTGTCCAGCGTTTGACTCGTGTGCTGGGATGGTGTCATAGGAGAGCTAATGCATATGGACTGCACTTTGGAAGGTATGTTATACAGAAAGTGAAAAGACATGATTGGATATTTTACTTTTAGCATTCAATGAGAAATGCATAGAGTATTTTAATATGCTTGCATGAAGCCCATGCATTATCTATTAATACTGGGATATGTTTATTTTGATCATTATAAAAGTGAAACTATTGAAAAGTACATCTATTGTTTGTTTTCAGTCTACCAGATGGTCTTTTAATGTGTAACATCTCTGCTCATACTTTTAATGAAGGAATTTGGAATTTATCTACATGTAGGTGGGAAAACTTGGCAAGAGACTCTAAAAGCTTCGGCATTGGGCCTCTTTTTATTTAAAATAATCACCAAAACCCTGCAGTAGGCACAGCTATCGATTTTATTATTTCAGAATTTCCAATCATTTCTAGCTAAAGCCATCTTAAAAAAGAAAACCTTAACCTTTTTTCTCTTAGGAATAAGAACAAAAACTCCCAATAGTGTTATATTATTTTTATATAGACAAGCAAAAAATGAAATCAGTATTTCAGATGATTTTTCATATTTTGTGTAATTATTAATAGCAAATGTAGATTAAAATATTGTAAATAAAAATTTAGTGAAGTAAATATAGATAAACGCCTCCTAATAAGGAGCAACAGAGGCTTCTGTATAAATAACCATGTTTTGTCTTATGGAAAAGACAGCTAATGCTTCTCACAGGAATCTTTCTGAGTCTAATGAGAGGACCAATAACGACAGGAGAATAACCTGACCTGGTTAAAATAACTGAAAACCTAGCCATCCTCTTCTTAGATAGCACTTTCAGCATTCCCACATCATTGGTAAAGCATCGGGAAAAACCATAGCCTCCTAGGAAAAAGAGTATCTGTACTGTTCTCTGAAACTGTCGATGAATTGGAGTTCAGGAAAGGGAGAGACTTAAGGAAAGCTGCCCAGATGTTGCTCTCAACAATCAAAACAGAACAGATGTGGCCATCCACACATGGTGATAAGCTGGTGTTTCTGTGTCAAGTTAACCTTCGACATGTTTTCCTCCCCTGAGGGTGCATATTTCCAATTATAGCAAATTTTAATTTAGACAAAAAATCTAAATTGTTATTCAAAGATGAGGTACTCTTTTCAGGTATAAATAGGTTATCATATCATGTTTTCTGTGATTTAAAAAAAAATTAGGGAAATCAAAGTTCACCCTTAGTCATTGCTTTTGTCCTAATATGTATATAATCTCTCAATGACAGGTCTCTAACACAAATATTTTTACATACTATACTCATGTAATTTGAATTACCAACAAAAATTTTTTCATAATTACTAAATTTAAAACTTTCATTGTGGCAGGAACTTTGAATCAGTGTAACGTATAAAATGATTTTAAAATGTTTGCTATTTTTTGCTTTTAGCCTGATTTAATTTTCTGTAGTGTTTTAATTGGTAAGGTAGTGGATATATAGTATTTTCCGCTATTCTAACTTAAAGGCAATAATGTAATGTAAAATATATAATTTTAAAAAATAAATTTATTTTTGAAATTATTCATGTATGGATTTAAAAGCAGTTCCTTTATTTAAAATATATTTTCAAATAAAGAAGACCTATGTTATACATTTGAAAATTCAAATATTGTGTCATCATAAAATTTAACTGAACTGTGATAATTTAAACTATTTACACATATGGTTTTTATCTACTACATTTTTTCCATTACTTAGGAATCTTGAGATTTTTCTTTACATGAATAATATGTCCTTAAGTCCATAATTTAGAAATTAAAAAAGGTTAAAATATACAGAATTTCACATCTGTTTTTAAGTATCATCCAGTATGCCTAGATGTCTACAAAATCACGAATATACCTTACTTTAATGTATATCACATTTTACATTATTTAGACATTTAGATATTTGGAAAAATATCATTAAACTATGCATATATGCAACCTACACAGATAATCAAGAAGTTGCTGCATGCATGAAAGATGAATATGTATTTATATTATTAATTTAAAGTCATAAACCATGAGTGCATTTGTAAAGTTAAGGTTATGTTTCAAAGAATGTCGATTCTTGGTATTCTAGGTTAATATAATTTCAATAATGTTAATATAATTTTCATTCACATATGATGCTAGCAGGTTGGGTCAACCCTTAGTCAGTGAGGCCATAATGGAAGCCTAACACCTTTTCCCTTAAGTTTTGAATACTATCTGCAGTTTCAAATAAAATAATTCAACTCTAGTCTGCAGATGTTGCTATCTTGGGGTAATTGTAATACCAAGAAAAGTACTGGGTACTTATTTTGTTCGAAGCCATCAGGTTGATTTTCTTATCATCATCTGGTGAAAGTAGCATTTAAAAACTTCATTGTACTTCAGGTAAGATTTTTAACATATCAAATTTGGTGAATTTTACATTTAACTATCTGCCAGGATTAATGTATGCTACTTAAATCATTAATGCATCACTTTTAATCTAAATATGATAGGTTTGTGAATTGACTGTGTAGTTAGCATTCAAGTTGTGAAAAGATTATATAATTTGTTTTGAAAATTTTAGATGTTGAGAAAAGCTGAGTATAAATATTTCCCTATCTTGAAAAAAAATGTTATTAATAATAAGCCTTTAGGGGAATCTCATTATTTTTATCTTCCTTTAAAGTACACATTCTAAGATATATTTTTACCATTTAAATTTAAATGTAGAACATAATAATTTGCTTTAGGAGTAGACCTAAATTACTAATGTGCATAGTGATTTTTATTTTTGAAAGGAAGTGTCTTGAGGCTTTGTATTTGAGGCTCTGATTCCTCTAAGATTAACCATCATTTGTATAAATGGCTAATTTTTTGTGGAAGACTGTAACATACTTTTTAAGTTCTCATTATGACTTTTAAAGGAGTATCCCATCAAGCAGAGGCAGCGTCGTGGCTCAGCTGACACTCTTTGATGAAGGATTACATAGTCTCCTCTAATCTGTGATCCCAGGATCTATTTCACAATAGTTCTATCAAGGAGCGCTGGGCTAGCTGGGCATGGTTTCATTTCCTTTAAACAGTTAGCTGATTCCTTGTCCAGATCAAATATGCATGTGGAATTTTACACTAAATATACATCTGGGCCATGAATCGGTACAATGCTTAAAATCCAAGATCAAAAACACTGAGGCAAAGGGGAAAAAAAACGGTTTTGGAGGACACTTTTTTATTTGGTGCAGATGATCAGAGCCCTGGGGATTGTGGGGTCCTTAGTCACTCAAGTGTTCTACCTGCTAGATAGAGTATCAGGGGGGTCCCTGGGATGGGGATATCATTTCAGGCCCTTCCCTCTTGCTAATGCTGATTGCAGCTTGTGTAGGAAAGAAACTGGTGACATACAAAATTGAAGCCATCATATAAAAGTTTATTAACTTCTTTTCTGGCCGTGTGTCTAACCTAGGGAGCATGTTATATGTTTTAGTCATGGCTTGAAGACATGAAAGCACATTCTGTCTAATGTGGGCATGAGAGGTCAAAATAAGTGTGCCATGGAGAGCTTCTATTTCGGTTTAAGAAATACCTTAAAAAAAAAAAATAAGTGGTCAGATGTGCTTATGTTTCTGTCAGTTTCATTTAGTAAAATCAAATAGAAGACAAAAACTTTAAAAGAAATCAAATACTGTTTAATTGGCACATTTCAATTGTAAAACATAAGTAATCTAATATAATGAAAGCAAAATTTATTATGTATAATTAATTTGCTTAAATAAATGTACTGTTGCTTCTGAGGCTCCTAGCTTGTAAAACTTTAAAAAGAGTAGCAAAGTGGCGTATAAAACAGCATAGTGAGAATCGATAGCAAGTTTTCCTACAGTCTCAGGTTCTACTGTCCTGATGCTTGTTTATTGAAGCAAGCCATCAGCAACAAAAGACGACTGCCCTGTGATCAGATTCCTATTCTGAGTTATCTGCACACATCTAAAAACTGTTTTCTGCTCTTAAATGTTAAATTGAAAGTATTTGTAATATGAACTCTCTACTTTATGGCTATTAGAATATATGATGTTTAAAAGGAGTAATGTTCATCAGGCTACCTAGATGTATGTGCCCAAATTTGAATTTATAACATTTTTTAAGAGGAAGTTTAAAAAATGTCCTCAAATATCTTACATAAATAATGTTCAGATTCCCAGTTTATGGCTGGTAAAACACAGGATTTGATATATGTTTTAAATTGTCTACCGTTTGAGAATCATTCATCAACTTTCACATTTCTAGTTCCTAGAATACATGTGCTTTAATTTAGTGTTTCAGAGTAATGCGGATTATGGATTTTGAAGAGCAGACTTTCTTCCCATGTCTCATCAGCCCTGTAGCTGAACCTTTGCAATCTCTCTCTTCATTATTCTAAGCCGTCATCGGACTCTAATCTTTTCTGTCGCCACAGCTGTTCGAGAATTTGTTTTTTCAATCGTAATTACAAATACATGTGTTGTCTGCCGTTCACTTCTTATAAATGTCTGTGAAGGAAGGTGAGGCAAGCAGAACTCTGCTCTTTACGGATCCTCAGATTAATCTGTTATTGGAAAATTATAGTGTCAGTAGTTACAAAGGAGAATTAGATGTAGTCATGTTCAGCAGTGTGGCTTAACTCTTATTAAGTGGGAGAAAAAAAAAACATAGAAAATCGAACAATTCCTTCAGAGCAAGTAGGTTTTGATAGAGTTAAGCATGGCTGAATCAAGTTGTTACCAAACTTCTGCTACCATTTCTCCCAAATGATGGGCTGAGGGGAAACACTTTGGTGACTTCTTCATATCTTAAAAATCATCCATGTATGATATTATAAAGGGAAATTCCTTAAACCTTTGTGTTTAATTTGATGTGCCAAGTTGGAAAATGATTGACATCATCTGGGTGCTTAATAAATAGGCAGCAATTGAACCCTGTAGAATTTAAGAGAATGTCACATTTTGAAGAAAAATAGCAAAATGGAAAACTCTAGTCATATAAAAACCTTAAGAAATGTTTTGTTTTGGGGAGCTGAAGAGAAGGCTCAGTGGTTAAGAGCACTGACTGCTCTTCCAAAGGACATGAGTTAGATTCCCAGAACCCACATGGCAGCTCAAAACCATCTGTAACCCCAGTTTCTGAGATCCAACACCATCATCTGGTCCCCTAGAATGCTCTAGACACACATCTGATACACCTGTAGACATACATGTAGGCACAACACCCATACACATGAAATAATTAAAAGAAATGTTACATTTGTCAGCTTTTAAGGCCCCTCTATCTTATTTCTTTATTGTTTTTATTATATGAACATTTTTCTCTGCCAATATCTGGTGGGATTTGCTAATCCTAGAAATAAAGGACAATATTTTCCATTAGAAAATGATTGAGTTCCATACATCTATTAGTTGTCAAAGATGCTACATATAAATGCAGTTCTGTTTCTTTTCCACATATTTGAGATTCTTGAGAGCATTTGCTTTCTGGTGAAATTTCTTTGAAGTACAAAGATGATGAGGGATGGTATGTGTTGGGCTTGTTTTGGAGAAAACAGATGTGCATATGTGTACCTGGTACCTTGTTTTCTATGAGAACATACTGATAGTGGAAAATGGCATTCACAATATGAGATTAAAATATTTCTTAAATGACTGTTCCAAGGGAACTTTTGAGAATTTATCAGATGAGCAAACTATTGTTTATCAGTAAAAACTTGAGAATCTTCTCTTTCATGTCTGATACATTAGAAATTAATAAGGAACTTGTACCATTGAGCTTATAGAAATTCTAATGATAAATGTCTATATGCCCACATTACAGTTCTGATTTGAATATACTTTGTTTTTAATGTACACTCTGTTTATCTAGCCATATTTTCCCCTACCAACTCATTCAAATCTATCCTTGAATGTATCCAAGTGGTTGTGTCCTGGGAAGAATGACAAGAAATCAGACTTTATTGCAGACCCATAGAAAGTTTCTGTGGATACTTGAGGCTTGGGGGGAAGAGATAACAGATGGTAATCGAGGTCAGGCAGAAAAAAAGAAGAGAGGTGTTGAGAGAATCACTACCTCTGTCAAGTTGTACTCTGATGGCTCTTTGGAATCCCAAAGAACTAACAGCATATTAACACTAATGCCTCAGGCATACACCCTTCATGCAGTATACAGCTGTTTTCAGTGCCTTGAAGTTTTGGGGTACACTACAACGATCCTAAATCAGTAGCTCCTACAAACCAACCAATGAGCCCTGGGGTTCTACACCACCCATGGTCATTGATACACACCAAAGTGAGGTACTGGATGCCAGTTACCCAGAAAGAGCAAACACTGAGCAGTTTTCTCTTTTCCTATTGGATCAAATGACAAAATGCGTTTTTGCATCCTTGCTCACAGGCACTGTGTAGGTAAAGGACCTATGCCTGGTTCCCAGGGCAGCCTCAGCTACTACACTGCCTGCTGCTGCTGCACCGTCCACCAGTAAATAATTGATGCAGGGATGAAATCTCCCCTCACTCCCCATCAATGTCAAGTGTACTCATGAGTGGATAGCTCTTCTCCACAAAATATCTGTGACCTCTGGACACAGGACATCACCTGGGACTGTTCAAGTCCTCAAAGTGTATATTAGAGACAAAGAGGTGTCAGCATTTAAATAAGAACTAAGGCTATGGCTGTGTTCTGTAAACCTCTGGAACAAGGCAGAGGGGTGACGAGGTTCGATCAGGAGTTTCAAGGGATGGGAAACAGGCAAGGACGGATCAACAGAAACCATCCCAAAGCCATGAATAGCAATAACGCCAGCAAGTAACAGTGGTGAGTGGAACTGGCGAGGTCATTGACACGTTACATTTTTACCTCTACAGCGGTAAGCATTCTCCAGTATCCTTCACAGTATGTAGCTCTTCTTGTCTCGCTTCTGTCCGTGTTTGAAGGAAACATAGGTGGAGAGAAACACTTCTTTACTATTAGAAAAAACCGTGCGGCACGTTTGAGAAATGACGTTGACATAGCCTGAGAGGCAGAGCCATAGGGAATAGTAGAGACTTCACAGTCAAGGACAGACACTTCATCCAAAAGGAGACACCCCATCGGAATAGTTGTTGTCTTGTGAGCATGAAACCTCGTGTTGCCAGATTGTGAGATTTTTCAAGAAATGCCACAATATGAATTATGTGAATCTCTAGATTTTTAAATGTTGGCTCATTGAAAAAGAAAAAAAAAACACAACACCACAAAACACACAGATAAAACAAAACACGTCTGCAGACTGGGCTTGGCAGTTGGACCACCCGTTTGCAACCTGTGACAGAGAAGCCGAGCTCTGCATTATGGATGGGAGAGGCTGCGGATGAGCAGTAGGGCTGGAGGGAGGTTCCCCCGGGAGAAATCTGTGAAGAGCTTGGAGAGGGAGTTTGGGTCCAGATTGTGGATTATCTTAAATGTCATCCTCTTCTACCCATTTTGGAGAAGAAAATGTTTTCAGTTTGCAGTACACTTTTTCCTGCTTTGAAACAGAAACCCAGCCTGCCAGCAAGCCTTCTGTAAGCCTTATCTGTGCCAAGAGAGGGAAGGGTTAAGCCCCAGTAGCAGTGAGGGCCTGTTCCTTTGCTCTGGTATCCAAACACTGTAGATCTTGCTGTCCTTGTTTCCATGTTTGGGATACTAGGCTCTTGTGTATGTGTGTGTGTGTGTGTGTGTGTGTGTGTGTGTGTGTGTGTGTGTGTGTATAGGTCAAAGGCAACCTAGATATTGTTCCTCAAATACCACCAATTTTTTGTTTTTATTTATTATTATTATTATTATTATTATTATTATTATTATTATTGGCAGGAGGTTCTCTCACTAACCTGAAACTCCCTCCAAGTGGGTTAGGCTGACTAGATAAGGAACACCAGACATCTACCTGTCTCCACCCCTCCTGTGCCAGGACAGGCAAGCTATATCACACCCAGCCTTTAAAAAATGGCTTCTAGGTATTGAGCGCAGGTTCTTGTGCTTGTAAAGCAAGCACTTTACCAACTGAGTTCTCTCCCTAGCCACCCCGAGTCCCAGGCTATTCCCTCTCTTAACACTACCTATGACTTGCAGGGAGCTCCAATAGGAAATTGACAGTCAATTAATATTATTATCATCACCATTATTCTTACTGATACTTTGACAGCATTAGTATGTTGTCTGAATCCCAATATCGAACTCTCTAAGACAGAAAAAACAAAAGAGGCCCAGTCATCCCCCTGAACCAACTGTTTCTCATTCGCTTGTGCTGAGTGGGCTGGGCTCTGGAATTAGAGGAGTCCTTGGTGTGTGACTTGGAGTGAAGCCACGTCCCCTCATGGCTCCTTGGTGTTGCTTTGTCAGGGCCTCGCCTGGTACCGGCACATGTCGACATGGTGATGTGGTCAGCAATGTGGTCATTGTGGCCGGGGTCCGCGGCACTTTATGGCAAACACCATACTCACCAGTATGGTTTTATGTAGGTTGTGGAATCAAATTTGGGGCCCAAATCC
Organism: Peromyscus californicus insignis; assembly: GCF_007827085.1. NCBI lineage: Eukaryota > Metazoa > Chordata > Mammalia > Rodentia > Cricetidae > Peromyscus > Peromyscus californicus. The sequence goes on along the minus strand of NW_026294534.1, from coordinate 39,738,419 downwards.
ACTTTCCCAGCTTTGCCACATGGTTGATTTAGTCCTCATTCATTCATTCATTCATTCATTCGTTTGTTTGTTTATTTAGTCATTCATTTTGGGGTTGCTCTTGGACAGTTTCCCAAATATACACTTCAGGTTTTTCTTTTCCTCCCTATTCACTTCTCTCTTCCACTTACACCCTTTGTCCTAACGAGTCTCCTGCCCACGGCCACGTCTTGCTTTTATGTGTGGCCCCCTGAGCTTACTCAGGGTGGGTTACCTTTAACACGGTTGCTGAAACGGCCGCTTTGGGGGTGTCTGTGAGGATGGAATGAACACAGACGTGGAGAGGGTTTGCCGCAGGCTGGCGTACAACCCAAGTGAGCATCACGCAGGGTGGAGCATGGAGGCCAGTGGGTCAGGAAGGTGACAAGGGCTTCCCCACAGTTACTCCCTGACTCGGGTGAGAATGGTGCAGACAGCCGTGGGGCTTCTGCTCTTCACCTTGAGCTGCTTTTAATTTCTGAATGACCACGAACGGCATTGCGTGGCTTGCTGAGTTACCCGGTCAGGTCATTGGTGCAGGGAGAGTTGAAATACGGACTTCTGGTTTGGCCCAGAGAGAGCAGGAAAGCGACAGCCTGTGATGTCTCATCCTGCAACACGCAGGATCAGGGGAGGAGGAAAGGTCTCTGGTGGTGATCCCCGAGTCACTGAAGAAAGAGGGCAAAGTCTGCGATGCATTGTAGAGATGTGTGTGAAAAGCATGAAAGGGTTCTTGACATTTCAGGGGGTACGAAGTTTATCTTTAACATTTATCTAGACACACTTAGTGATACCACATTAAAAAAAAAGTCTGTGGTGAGGACAGCATTTTAAGTCTATTCTGTTCATTTAAAAAAAAAGAAAGAAAATAAATGGTTGCTTTGTCTACGTGACTTACATGATAATATTTAGAGATTCTAGGGGAAAAAATTGGAAATTTTGCACTTGAACTGCACAGCATATTTTAAATGTACTATCTAGGAAAACTTTGTGCTTTGATTTAATAATATATATAAAATGTATTAGTGTATCTAGTATAAATACTTATAAAAACAAAAAGTAACAAAAACAGTTCTTACTCAACTAGAGTAAAGCGTCTGATTGTATTTTGCTCCCCCCTCTTTTAATCTTACTTATTTATTCACTGTTTTAAATGTTGAGATAGGGTCTTTCTCTGTAACAGAGAGTGTCTGTCTATGCTAGTACTTGCTCCCACCTTCCTAAGCCCGTCTTTACAGGCGTATACCGCCCCCAATTGTTTCTTTCTTTTTCAAATGTCTGATGCATATATATATATCCTTTCCTATATCAGTTAGCTCAATATATTTCTTCACGTTTTGCTGAAAAGGCATCTCTTCCGCGTTTGTCTGTGAAATGTTAGCTGGCTCCGGCGTAAAGTAATCTCTTGTGTCTTTCAGCTCGCGTGTCTTCGGTAAGCTTCTGTTTATTAAGCAGGGGAGCCCAACCGGTGGCTTCGGTGTGTGCAAAATTAAAAAAGCCTTAACCAAGTGCCAGCCGGAGAAGACTAGGTCAGTGTAGGGAGATTTCACACTTATTAAACCTGGAGTTGTGTAAAAAGCGGTGTCTTTGGTGAAAACTCAAAAACCAGGAAGGTAGGGTAGGATTAGTGTCACACTGCCTTAACTTCATCATTCCCAAGGCCGTGTTCTTGACCACTCTCAAAGCCTGTTTCTGCAGCTGTGACAACTTACCTGAGATTTATGGATGGTGGGAGATTATTGCGTACGGTGATGGAGACTGTGACGTTCAAGACCAAGATTCTTGTAGGTTCAGTGTCTGTTCAGTGAGGGGGCTAGCCTCTGCTTCTAAGATGACACTTCGAACGTGAAAGCTGCCCTCCAGAGAAGGCAGAGGGTGGGAGGGCAAGGAGAATCTTAGCTAGTTCTTTCCGGTGTAGACCTCGGGGTCCAATTGCCACCTAAATACCTTCCTCTTGATGCTATTTTGTAGGGGATTAAGCGTCATTCATTTCGGCTGCTTCACCAATATTCAAAACATAGTAGTTACTGTTCTCAGGCTGAAGGAGCAAAGCGGCTACTTCTGTGTGCACCACGCCCTGCCCCCCCATCCTCTCTCCCCCCTCCCTGCTCTGGTCACCAGTGCTGGAAGTCTAAGTGCCTGCTTCATACCAGCTTCATTTCTCACAGCTCCTGCCTAATCCGTCATCAAGCCATCCGATTCTCCCTCTGCAGAGTTTCTGGGACCTCACCCTCCCTTTCATTCATCCTCACTGCCAGTTTCCTCATCTGGACTCCGAGCATCATCCTTCATCTTGATGACTGCAGAATATCTTCCACCTGGGCCGCCTGCCACTGTCTTTCATCTTTCCAATCCGTTTTTTTTGTAGATTGCTTCAGAGAATCTTCGTCCTCACATCTCGACCTGGTCATGTCACTCTCCTCCTGAACTCCCCAGTGGTCCACCTTTACAGGATGAGTCCCAAAGTCCTGAGCATGACAGTTGAGGTCCAGACCTCATGGCCTGACTGAAGACCTTCTCACTCCATTGCCCAATGCTCTCGTGTGGTCTGTTGCATACAAGTGGATTTACTTACTGCCCACGAACACAGGACAAGTCTTTCCACCTCTATGCCACGTGTAAACCTTTGCAGAATTACTCTTAACTATCTTGATTGGGTTATTTATCTATCTGCCACCATGTCGTGTTTGTAAGCTTCTGTAGCATTTATTTCGTCCCGCGTTATCTTTCTGCTCATTAGAATTTCTGATTTTTAAGAGTACAGAAAAACTTTAGAAATCATACAGGTTAGGCACTTTACTTTCAAGTGGAGCAAAACTGAGGTTTAAGAATGTGCCTGTGTGCAATCTTGCTCCCCTCTCGGTCTGTCTCTCTGTCTGTCTCTATGTCTCTTCTCTATCTGTCTTATATCCGGTCTCACTGTGTAACTCTGGCTAGCCCAGAACTTATGATGTCGACCAGGCTGGCCTGGAACTTACAGAGATCCACTGTCCTGTGTCTCAGCCTCGGCCTTCTGAATGTGGGAATAAAGACATTCGTCACCATGCCACGCCCATTGTCTGCTTTTCAGTTATCCTCACATTTGATCTCAGAAACCGTCCCCAAAGAGAGCTCCGTTCCCATTTCTGGTTGGCAGGTGACAATCCTCAGTGCTTCTTCACACCATCTCATCAGCTTGTTGTCGTCTCACAGTGGGCTTAAACATGCAGGACTTGCTAACAAACTAGCCTTTGGTCTCTGCCCTCTCCCTGTGTCAGCCTCCCCAAGGGTTGCTACGTTACACATTCCTGTGGCTTCTTGGTTTACTCTTGATAGGCAATTCACCGACACACCACAGAAAGCTTCCCTGAGCTCCAGATCGGTAGAACTTACAGCTTATCATCCAAACAGGGCTACTTCGAAAGTGGGCACTGAGCGGATGCCAGGGCAGTACTGAGAAGAACCGGAAGAAGGATGCACCAGCAGACACCGATGGCCACCTTATGCCCGTTAGATCATTTGACGTGGTTTTGGGGGGTATCTCAAAGACTCCAGAAATGAATGTGTTTTCTGAATCGATACCACTTTCAGAAAATGTGTTCTGCTATGCCCAAACTCCACAGACGGCATCACTGTCCGTCACGTTACCAGGATGGAGGCCTTCCAGGTATCCATGGCCCTTTTCTTTGTCTTGTTCCCTTTATCTGGCTTTAGTTTGCTGCCAGTCCCTCTCCAAATCATTGATTTCTTTTATCTCTACTCATGCCAGTCCAATCTAGGCATGCATGGCAACAGGACTGGACTCCCGCTATGGCATCCTTATGGATTTATGGGCAGCCCACATGCATCCCTCTCTGGTTGTATCTCCCTCTCTCTCCCTGAGTGATCTTTCAAAAATGCAAAGGGGATCTTTTTTTGTTGTTGTTGTTGTTGTTCCTTGTTTAAAAACAACACACGATACAGGAAAACTTCCTGCATCTTTTCTTTCTACTTGATGGTGATGCCCATAAAGCTAAGTCCTTGTTCATTTCATTTCCTTCTGTTTAACCAAGCACATAACGTAGTATCTCATACATAATTGCTAGGTATCTATTGATTGAACGAGCCGGTGAATGGAGGACTCCGGGTTCTAAAAGTCCACTTCTGAGAACGACTTGTAATCTCTGCCTTCTTTTCCCCTCCTGGAAGATTTTTTTTAGCTTTTTGAATGTATCAACTAAGGCTTCCTTTCCATTATTTATTAACTTTGTTGTTTTATTTGGGAAATGAGGTATTCCTGTTGACCTCTTTGTTTAGTCAACATTTTCGGTGATACCTACCTACCCTGGACAGTTCCACAGAGCTGTCAAAAAGGACCAGTGCTAGAATCTTCCTTAAAACGAAGGAAGTCAGACTCTCTGAGAAATGAACCCTGGTCACAGTCTGGGGGCTCTAAACGTCTCCCTGGTTTCTAAGGCAGTCATCATTGAGAGACCACTGGTTTAAATCGAATCATGGCTGCAGTCCCATCTCAAACACCCTGTCCTCCAGGGAAATACCAGGATCCTTCATTTTCCCTGAGCGTTTTGTAGCATGTAGTGAAGTGATTATCTGATCGATACTTATTTCATTATTTTAGGATGGCCGGGTTCTTAGATCCATTAGGGCCGAGCTTGGGCATCCCATTAGGAACTTGCTGAGGACCCAAAAGTTCCTTTATAATTGCTTCCTTTGATTTGACCTGTGCCCATTCGCCACTTTGCAGCGACTTGGGCAGATAAGCCAAATCAGTATTTGTAAATGAACTTTGGATTGGTGGCTGCCCATGTGGCTGGACAGCCAACACGTTTCTCATCTATTACATCTTGTTACGGATGTGTTAGTGAACTGCCTTGAGTCAGGTGCTCTGCTGAATGCGCCGTCTTTAGACGGGAAAAGGGTAAGCGTGGACCTTATACTACTCAGAAAAATCAACTTTTCCCAGGATCTGTAGAATCTTGAGCAATGTTTCTGAGCTTCCTCGGATTCTTTTGATTACTGTTCTTCAGGTTTACAGTGTGTAACAGACGGAGGAAATCTAAAATGAACACTGTCTTCTCAGCGGAACTGTCTGTCTTTGGGGACTGGGCCAGTATGTGGATGTAAAAGCAGTTTCTGAAGTGTATGTGTATGCTTCCTGGCTGTGTTTACCACGCGATCCCATTGGTAAAGACCACTGTTTTAGGGTGGCCGCTTTCTAAGTCTCTTTCCCTTGAGGCTCGTCAAATGGCAGGTTGGAAACTATTTCTTTAGGCACGTTTGGTACTTTCCTTAGGGAATAAGAGAGGCAGGTGGGATCATTCTCAAATTACTCTTAGGGGCTTAGACACTCAGAGAAGAGCCTAGGAGGAAGCCTGTGTCTAAGGAGACCCCTTTGCCTTTGCCATGAGGCATTTCAGAGCCACAACTGTGTGGCCTAGAAGAATCTTAGTATTTCTTTTTAGTGACCTCTTCATCTAGAGTAGATTTTGGCATCATTTTACACTTGTCAGAATTTTTTTTTGTGGTGGTTCCTCCCAAACCACAAAACATTTAGCCAAAAAAAAAAAAAAAAAATGTCCACCGTGTGGAACTAATATTTTGAATACTCGTATGATAAACTTGGAAATTTATTTCTTACCAAATTCCTGCTGGCTGTAAAAACATCCAGATGTTTTGCTCCTGCATAATTATTTATTGTAATCACTAATATCAAGTTTCTCTAAGAGTTGGAACATCAGAAAGTAAAAGAGAAAAAGCAGGCTGCGTTTAGAACCTTAGCCAAATTTGTTCTCTGGGTGATGTTCTGCATTGGAATGAAAAGGGGCTTTTTGAAGTGAGCTTCCAGTAAGACGGACATGGGCACATGCAGGTCTTGGTATGTGCTGTGGATGGTGGGACCCCGAGGAGCTCAGTGTCCTGCAAGTCCAGGACTTAGGAAAACCAGGAAGGTAACCACTTCTCACGATGTAATGCTTGCTGGGGCTCAAGCTGACTGACTACAATGGCTGGCATTTTCCCTGTTCTCACACTTACAAAAATAAAATCAGAAAGCATGAGAGGATGCAAAAAGACATCTGGTAGCACAAAATGGAGACATTTATCAAAAGGATGCCTTTTTTCCCTCTTAAAAGCTACAAAATGTTTGTGGCATCCCATCTCGTTTCAAAGTATAAATTTCACCTAATCAGTTAAAAAAAAGTGAGAGGATGACAGAGGATTGAAGTAAATATTTCTCTCGTACTAAATATCAGCCTAACTTTATCTTTCTGCTGTGTCATGCTTTAGTGCATCTGTTCTGCTAACTCTTGATCTAGAATCTTAATTAAAGAGGCATTTTTGCAATGGTAGAGTAGCTTAAAGAATGGAGATGATACATGAGGCAAAACGGATTTGGGTGCAGACTTGTGTCTTTCCAAGACTTGACTCATAATGTCACTTGCAGAACACCACTTGCTTAATGATAGTTCTTGCATTCAATTTTGATGTCATTTTAATGATATTTAGTATTAAAGACAAGCTCGGATTTCTGCTCATGCTGTTATACCACTCAGCGAGAGCTATGTGAGTTACATAGATTTTAAAAAACGAAAAGGACTACTAGACTTAAAAGCCAGATGTGGGATTAATCATGACATGCTATAGGGCTCTTTCAGCGTCGACAACAGTCTCGTGGATGCGTTGCTGTGACTTACATGAGGAAGACAGTTGTCACATCTGTAAATTCATTGTGCCGTGTGGAGACATACAACATGTAACTTCCAAAGTCACACCAAGTATCAGCTTGAAAAACTGCTTGGCTTTTGGAAATTTGCCTTGAATTGTCTTCCGATGGCCGTCTCTCTTATCATTGCTAATGAGTCAGCCCACTTTATCCTTTCTTACTGATACCAGCCATTTTTTCATTTAGAAATCTTGGTAAAAAAAAAAAAAAGAACATCATGTATGATTACTATATTTGCCCAAGTTTTAGAACATCGCTTTTTGTGTATATTTGTAGGTTTAAAAATCATTCAGTTGGTCCTATATGACTAACAAATTAAAAGGACCAGTTATTTGGAGAAAGGCAGGTGGAATGTGTGTGTGTGTGTGTGTGTGTGTGTGTGTGTGTGTGTGTGTATCTTAATGATGTAGTGTGTATGCATATATATATATATATAATATATATATTTCTACACAGTGACACACACTTTGTATTAATGAACCATCTCCAAAGTGCTGTATATCAGACTGTTCTTAATGAGTGGATCTTGAACATTAATGAGATTAACTCATAAATCATACTGGTTTTGAAGCCTATCACCTGGTTAGTTATAGTTCGGTTGGGTAATTCTGTTCCCTTTGATACAGTAACTGAGTCCGAACACAGCTGCAGAGAGCTTCGGAGGGGCCTGCTGATCCCGCCATCCCCTCTGAGCATTTATTGTAAAAGGACTTTCACACTCTGATGGGAGAGACAGCAGGATTTCACCCCCAAAATTCAAGAATTTGCCCCTAGGGGGAAAAAAGAGAGAGGAGAGAGAGAGTCTCTTGAGGCAGGTTGAATTCTTCTGAAGAGAAAAATATATAATTTACTACCCACCTAAGAAATTAATGAAGCTATAAATGAGGGACTTCTGAGAGGAGAATTTATCTTCTATTTCTTATCAGGAAGTGCTGTGCGTTTGAAATCTTCCTTCGGCTTCGCCAGAGCAGAATTTTCAGTAATAATGAAAAAAAAAAGTATGACTCTTGGTCATTTTGTTTACCAAATACCTGTAGTGAGAGATCACTGGGAGCTGCAGAACTTCTAGCATCATTTACACTGGATTTTGTTAACAGCAAAAGACCCCTCGCTGCATTGGGGGTTAAGAATATTTAATCTCTTAAAGCTGACATATCTAACGTGTAGCTCTGTCAGCTACAGCTGTTTCTAAACATCAGTAACAAAATTATAGACAGGTTTTTGAAGCTTCTGTGGTAGGAATGAATACATCTGAGGATTCAACTTGCTGACGGTGTTTATGTAATTTAATCTTACCATCTGGTAGAAAGTAAACATTTTTTTTATATAAAATTAAAGTTTATAAAGTGAATCACTTACACTTTCCAATTGTTGCGAATGACAAATTTACATGTCATGTCAGTGGGGACTAAACGGAGATTCTGCCTGTGTTTTGCACTGAAACACTGGAAGGCAACTGATCTTGCTGTTTAAGCGACATTGGTTCCTTAAACAGAAAACAAGGTAGCGCTTGCCTCTCAACTGCAGACTGTCCCTGTTCTGTGCTTTCTGCTTTCCCTGAAGATAGCATGCCTATTTTTTTTATTATTATTTCTGTTTTTCCCCAAGGAGACCAAGACTTAGAGGTGTCCTCTGTCGCTAAGCGGCATCACAAGTGAAAGCGCACATCCGCACTGAAAACAAACAGTGTCCTCACTGCATTCTGTATGTTTTCTGCACCACAGTGATCTCAACGTAACATGCACTTCGCTGTTGTGTGAGTTATTGTGGCAGAATCCAGTGTTTCCATTTTGCAAGGAACACCTTTCCCTCTGTCCTCTGAAGTTGGCAAATTAGCAGATTTGTGGAACTGACAAATTGCTCTACAAACCTTGCCAAGTTCAAACTTTATAAATCTGACCTAGACGATTTACTTGAAATAAATGTGCAGACCGTTGTGTTTATAGCTAATGCCCTGCGTTAAATTGAAAGTCTATGTTCTATGTTGATGTAATAAAATTTAATTAGTTGTAAGTCAGGTTTCGGTTTAGTAGTAATTAGTTTAGTGTATAATTATTACCTTTAATAGCAATCTGAAATCTACAAGCATTTTGATCTTTTTCCAAGTTAAGGAAAAGAAAAAAAGAAATACCACTGTGAGACTTGCAACAGAAATAGCAGTACTGAAGTCCAGTCAGTTAATTTCATTAGGCAAATCGTGGAACATGTCCGGAGATAAAGTAAAATTTTGTTGGTGATGTACTATGTCCTGTTGGTAATACACAATCTATTTTTTTAGTAATTTGTATTTGTATTTTAAATACATTGGTGTTCTCCCTACATGTATATCTGTGTGAGGGTGTCAGATCCCCTGGAACAGGAGTTACAGACAGTTGTGAGCTGCCATGTGGGGGCTGGGACTTGAACTTGGGTCTTCTGGAAAAGCAGCCAGCACTCCTAACCACTAAGCCATCTCTCCAGCCCCTTCACAAACTATTTTAAAATGAATTTCTTTTTTTTTAAGATATTTATTTGGTTTTATTTTTTATTTTATATTGGTGTTTTGCCTGCATGTATGTCTGTGTGAAGGTGTCAGATCCCCTGGAACAGACAGATGTGAGCCTCCATGTGGGTGCTGGAAATAGAACCCAGGTCCTCTGGAAGAGCAGCCAGTGCTCCTAACTGCTGAGCCATCATCTCTCCAGCCCCTCAAGTGAATTTCTAATGAGGCTGTGTAAAGTGTGCTCTCCGTAATTTGACTCGACAACGACAACGCAATGTATTGTTTTTCATGCAAAAATCTGTAGTTGAATGATCAGCGTTAACACATACTTTACAAGTCAGTGAAACTAGAGTAATACATTTGAAAATTACATTCAATTCACTGAGTTCTCACACAGTTTAAAGAGGCCCCATATACAAGCTCCAGTATCACCTAGCACTCCTTTATTCCAAATGTCTTATCTTTTGCTTGCTTCTGACAAAATAAAAAAGTAGCTTTCACTGGTGGAGTGGTTATATGCAGATGTCCTGTATGGCTCAGTCTACAACAGCTTTTAAATAAGTACATTTATGAATGAAGAGGTAGTATCTTTGTGAGTTAGCGATGCAGTGATACTTACCTGGCCTATCAGAGTCCAGGGCAAATTTGAAAAACCAGAGTTGCACCATTTCCTGATTCCTTCCAGTTCTTCTCTTGACCAGAAACCCATCTTTCCTCGTGTGCATAATGTTATGGCTCATTTGTAATTTTAAAAATGTTTAGCAGTTTTTCATTCCCTCCCCCCAAAATTTATTGCTACTTTTAACTTAAAGTTTATGATCTGGACAGATTGGCTGTAATCCACAATAAAATTCCAGACCATGTGTGTGTTTTCTACACCAAAGATTATATATGTCATCATTTGGCTGTTTGGCTTTAGAACATTTTTATAGAAAAATGAAAAGTTCAATAAAGAATGTGGAGTATAGAAAGCGTGGTCTCACTAAGAGCAGCCTAGCTGGTATCACAAGACTATTAAACAGTTTAAAATAAAATTTTAGGGCTAAATAACTGATTTTATAAGCTGAGCTTAAGTTTACAACCAACATATAGAAAATATTTAAATTTTATATTTCTCGATAATATTTTCCCCCTTTATTCTCCTTTATTAATAAAGGGCCTGTTTTGACTTCAAAAGAGGACTTCTGTTATGAACATTTCCATTTGGCAAGGAGAAAGAAGTGATTTGACATAAAATATTCATGAACTGACATAATTAAAAATATTAACCAAGACATCTCAATTGGCTTTTATAGTATACCATTATAAATATTTATTTAGATCTCTGTAAAAATGTCTTTTGTGTTCTGCATATGTTTTTGGTTTTGGGTTTTTTGTTTTGTTTTTGACAGAGAATAGCTTTTCAGGTTGCCTTTACTAGCACGTGTTAATCTAGTGTTCACATTCAGTATTTGTTCAAGACGTGTGAACTGAAGACCTACTGGGTGCATGACATGAGGCAGTGGGAGATGGGGAGAAGGGTGGATGCTCCATCCACTTCCATGTTGGCAGTCTTTGAAGTGACATGTGACATGCCTGTTAAAGTTAGCAATACAAAATAACATAATTAGCTGCCAAATGAGAGAGATTTAATAAAAGATGAGGTTGGCTTGTTGCTTTAGGCAATTTCTGAGACAGTTACCATCCATCCTTAGTTTGGTTCTCAAATTTAACTTTCCTCAGCTCCTTGACTATAAAAGGACTTTGTTAATCAAGTGCACCAAATATTGCTTAATAAACTAATATCATTTGGTATAATATGTTGCAGGCTATGCTTATGGCCCAAGTGTTCCTACTGGTTCTATTTGTGTACTGACAGGGCATGTGGAAAGCTGATAAACCACAATCAAAGTTGCAGGTGAACAACTTTGTGAACAACGGTGTGGTGGCACATGTCTATAATGCTGGCCCTATGGATGGAGGCTGAGTCAGGAGGTCCAAGGATTCACAGACAGCCTGGACTCTACAACAAGAAACTTTGAAAGACAAAAGCAGAGGAGGGTCTGGAGAGATGGCTCATGGGTAAAGTGCCCATTGCTCAGTAAGAGGACCTGAGTGTGGTTCTCCAGCATCCGCAGAAGTAAAGCCATCGCCGTGGAGGAAAGGAGACAGGCAGAATCCAGGTCCTCCCTGGCCTTCCAGTGTAACTAAAAGTAAGAGGCTCTGTCTTTAAAAAAGAAAAAAGGTGGGTTATGATCGAAAGAAACCCTTGAAGGCAGTCTCTGGTTTCCACAGGCACAGACAGGCGTGGGCAGGCACAGCTGGACACGTGTGAACACACATGCATATAACATACACATAATAAAGAAAGACAAAAATAGCTATTGGTTAAATTTTAAAAGAAAATCTTTATTCAGGGCTGGAGAGATGGCTCAGCAGTTAAGAGCATATGCTGCTCTTGCAGAGGACCTCAGTTCAATTCCCAGCATCCAGATCAGATGGCTTGAAACTGTCTCTGGGAGAAATCTGATGCCCTCTTCTGGCCTCTGTGGTCATTGAATGTGCACACGTGTGCCCTCCCCACCAACACGAGATAAATAATAAACCTTACAAACATTACTCATAAATGCATTCATTAGTGAATTAGTCCTATGATGTACCAAGGCTGTGTTATAATAAATACAAGAAAATACTGGTGGGGGGCTTCTGCCACTCAGAAACAGGGTGGTAAAGTAAATAAAATACATGAGCAGAATTTAGACTGAAAGCAATAACTATAGTATTCTGGTGAATTTTTTACCCAATTTGTGCTAGAACCTAGAGACTTCTTACTGCAATATTATGAAGTGGAAATGCCCACTGTGGAGTAAATTTAATAATCCTTTCCTGCATGCAAACATTAATAAACATGAACAGTTGAGGAAACTTCATGACCACGTGTGTATGAATAAAAAGAAGAAGAAATAGGAAGTGTCTAAAGAAGACTGCTGAAATTTTTGTCCCGAATTCCGAGAATAAATGTTTTTGTAAAAAACTATTTTATATTCCCAGCGTGACTCTCTTAATAAATTTTCATGTTTCTATCAAATGAAAATGAAGAATGACACGAAGTTTTTAAAATATTCATATATTCATTTAGTCAACAAATGTTTTTTATGTACCACACACCTAAGGATTCAGGACCTAAGAAACTGCTCTTGGACGTACATCTCTCTGAAGACAGACCCGCTCTCTCTCTCATGCATATGAGATGTCTGTGGATGGCGGAGTGAAATCCGGTAGGATTTGAAGTTCATGCCCAAAGTTTGGGGAAATGCATCAGAAGTTTTTGATGCTGTGCACTTAGAAGTCATGGTTAAACCCAGAGAAGTTTCAGAAGACATGAAAGAAGGACTTACAAAGAAAAATTTGAGTAAAGCTTTCAATTAGGGGAGCGATGTAAGCGTGAGAAGCTGGTATTGGGAGTGAGTCATGTTTATGGATGTTGGGAAAGTGAAGACAATCATTCATAGCCACGGTCATTAGCTGGAGCGACCAGAAGGTTTCAAATAAGAATGACTGTTAGGGAATGGGGGGGATCAAGTTTGTATGAACACCTTTGGGTTTGAGGAAGAGGAAGCTGCTGCCTGCCTGTTGACCCAAGGATACAGTGGGTGAAAAATGGGACATAGAAAATGTAAAAGGCCCGGCGGTGGTGGTGCACGCCTTTAATCCCAGCACTCGGGAGGCAGAGGCAGGTGGATCTTTGTGAGTTCGAGGCCAGCCTGGTCTACAGAGCGAGTTCTAGGAAAGGCGCAAAGCTACACAGAGAAACCCTGTCTTGAAAAACCAACAACAACAACAAAAAAGAAAATGTAAAAGATTTCTAAAATCACTTATAAAGCATGTTATTACTCTAACAATGATAGGAAGTATCATGTAGAATAGTGGGACAGGATCAATAATAATAATAATAATAATAATAATAATAATGTGTGGTTAACGGTCTAGAACAATTTTTCCTTAACTGTGATGAAGTTTTAATGAAGACATTTGTAGTGTCTTTCTAACTCGTGGCTTTAGGGTTGTTTCCTACCTAGCATTGTATACACTAGATTTTTTTAATTTTATTTTTGAGAGTATAATATAATTACATCCATTCTCCCTTCCCTTTCTTCACGCCATACCCTGTCATGTACCTCTCTCTCCTTGTTCTTGTCCAAATTTGTGGCCTCTTGTTGGGGAGACCTTACAGGCATAACTTCTGACATTCCTAGGAGACACAGATTTGTCTTATTTTAATGAAGAACATTATAGTCCCCTCTTCTGGAAACAGTAACACATCAATCAAAAAAAAAAAACAGAACTTACATAAATGGATAACTATAAACTGTCTTTCCAGAAATGAAATGAAATGAAACCATATATGGTGAACTGTTCACCTTGATGACAAAATTGTGATGAAATTTTGTCCAGAAATTTTTGTGATTCTACAAAGGAAATTGGGACACTAAGGGTAGTCTCCCTGAAAGTAAGAATTATGTCCTGAATTAAGAGATTCATAAAAAATAAAATTTACAAACTATATATTTAGAAATGTATTTATAGTATTAACTGGGAACTGATTCCTTACTTTTCTTTTTTTTTCTTTTTTTTCTTTTTCTCGTTTTTCGAGACAGGGTTTCTCTGTGTAGCTTTGCGCCTTTCCTGGAACTCACTTGGTAGTCCAGGCTGGCCTCAAACTCACAGAGATCCGCCTGCCTCTGCCTCCCGAGTGCTGGGATTAAAGGCGTGCGCCACCACCGCCCGGCTAGATTCCTTGCTTTTCTTATTTTCTTCTTATTTGGGGAGGAATTCTTGAGAGACCAATGTAGGCGTATGTGTTAGGACTGGGAAACAAAAACCCTGGAGACTATCACTTCCATTTCAAATCTAGTAGGCTTCCTGTGGTTCTCACTACCCAGGAATTCATGTAAAGAAAGCCTCCTTCAGTGGGAAAGTAGTCTCTACATCCGTCCGTCCGTCCGTCCGTCCATCCATCTGTCTCTCTGTCTCTGCCTCCCCCCCCTCTCTCTCCCTCTCTATCTCTCCAACACCCTTCACATTTTCACATTTTAGCATGGAGCGGGTACCCCATCCGTTCATATTACCCAGAAGAAACACAGTATCACAGTCAGTCAAGCATTTGGAGGAAGATGTAGCCTCACCAGGGAGAGGAATACAGTAGAGTAGTTATTCGGAAATCAGGAAAATAATTGAAACTGGAGAACTCTGGTCCATTAATCTGGAGGTTCCTTGTATGGCCAATGAGCTTTGATATCCAATTTAATGAAAGATGTTTATTTCACTTTCCAGAGCAGAAAAATTAATTGGTAGCTATAATTTAAATTTGGTTTCCTTTTAATTGAAAGAATGTCTAAAGGGAAGGGGGAAATTTCTTTCCACTCATTTTCATTTTTTTAAATTTCTTTCAGAGAAGTTTTATTATTCCAAGTATCGACATTTTCATTATTTCAGTAGGATATTTAGTTTATTACACACGATCTCTAAGAAGAGGGAGAAAGAAAACCTCTAAAGACAGAAGAACAGTTTACTGAACTTGCAATCTATTCTTCAGGTGAGGATTCACTTCATGTAGGAAGAACTGGCCTGGGGCAGCAGTTGAGGAATTACAGTTTAAGGCAGCTAACATGATCATAATAGATTTTATATTTTTTTTTCTGTGTTAGAAATTTATTTTGCCAGTGGTTCCTCACACCCCACTGGGTTTTTCTGTTGTTGTTTTGTTTTGCATTTGTTTGAAAGAATTTCATTGGCAGAGGGTGCTATATTGAAAGCCTGTTTATGTACTTGAAGCACACATAGATTTGACCTTTATTGCCTCAGGTCTTAGCTCAGCCCAATTTAAAAAAAAAGAAAAAGAAAAAAATCTATATGCTGGTAAGCACAGAAGTATTTTTAAATGCTTTTAATATGGGGGTGGCGGTCATTATTCCACTGCGTAATTCTGAATTCAGCTCAAAAATCCCACAGTGTTCTTTCAGGCACGCCACCAGAACAAAGAGGCAGGCCCATAGGCACATGGCCTATTTAAAACATCTGAAAATAACTTACAAGATGACCCCCCTCCTTTGTCTTCTGCTGAGATACTAACAACACAGGAAAACATCCAGCTGTTTTAGTGTGTGCTTCTCCTCTGGTGTGAAGACAGTTGGTGCTGGTAGGCGGTGTCCACTGAGAATGATTGCCTCTATAGACAGGTCTGGGTCTCTCTTCTTGGGGGCACTATCGAAGGAACCAACATCGTTGGTTTGCTGAAATCTCAGTTGGGAAAAGCCGGCTACTCCTCTTTTCTTTTCTTAAAATGGGTTAGAGTCTTATGTCCCGTGAGCTGATCGTAAACTCCCACTTCACTGAGCATGGCCCTGAACTCCTGGTCATCCTGCTTCTGCCTTCTAAACAGTGTGAATACAAGCAAGCACCCCCATGCCTGAGATGCTGGGGATGGAACCCAAGGCATCCTGCGTGTTAGGCAAGCACTACCCCAACTGGGCGCTGAATCCCCAGCTGTTAATCATCTTTCAAAGAAGGTTATCAGTTTGCAGTTGGCGTCTTGCTTTTGTACATCACATGCCTTTGGGACACTGAGCCTTCTTGGTGGATCCGAGAGGAGGGTCTTCATGACATGGGTGAAATGGCCTCCGGCCACTCGTAGTGAATTGCTGCATCACTCCCTCAGTCACTGTTTTACTGTAACATAGATGACTCATTTGCTCAAAATTAATTTGTTATTTATTAATTAAAAATGTGAATCACTGTTTTATTTTGTGGTTTAGTTATAATGAATGATGCTTTATTTGGTGAGTTACATCTCCAGAAATGTACGGGGTAAATATAATTTCCTTAACTCACAGCCTCTCCATCCATAAAAGACGTGCTTAGTAGAGGGTGTGGTTTAAGGTAGGTATGTGATGAATAATTCTTGGAGAATAAATGAATGACTATATAATTGGCTCACGTGAGAGACAGTATAGTATAGTACTTAAAAGTGTGGGCTTCAATAAAAATGCATTTTTAAAATTTTGTTTTGAATTATAGCTCTTGTCATTTTACTGTTTTATGTGTAACGGGGTACATTCTCTGTTTTTGTGTGGCTCAGGATCGTTGCTTTCCAAATGCAGATGATGGGACTTACATCACAGGCTTGTAGTTGTGTCTCCAAGTTCATTTGCATGAGGCTGGAGGGGTAGCTCATTTGTAAAAAGCAAAGGTACTTTCAAAAGGGCTTGTCTATCAATAAAGCGCTGGCTTTGGTCCCCGATACTTTATAAAACTAGATGTGATGACACATACCTGTAATCCAAGCACTTAGAAGGTAGCCTCAGTACAAGCAGGCACTCAAGGTCATCTGCACAGAAAGTTTGAAGCAAGCCTGGGCTACAGGAGGCTTAAAAAACTGGGAGGAAGGGGGGGAGGGAAGAAGGGAGGGAGGGAAAGAGAAAGGGAGGGAGGGAGGGAGGGACAGAGGAGGGAGGGAGGGAGGGAGAGCTTAATAAGGATTACCCTTAACCCTTAAAAGTAAAAGTGCCAGTAATTAACCACTTTGTAAGTTTTAATTATTGTAAATATTGTTTAAACATATACTATTTAACATACATATTTTCTTGGGCTCTTCTCTCAAAACTACCTGACTTGGTTCTGATTGTTGAAAGTTTTGCAGTTTAACAGTAAAGATAACAGTCAAGTGGTTCTAAGCATTTAATCCACGGGCAAGACATATGGACTTTTGTTCAAGATTTATATATTTTGGTGCTTTTTTTTTTTTTTTTTTTGCTGTAGAGATCCTTTAAAAACACTCATGTGTTTTATGGATTCAGAGTGTGTGAGTCTTCCTGATAATTATAGCCACCCCATAGGCAGGAGCTACATTTTATAATTGCTTCATCCTACAGGGCAGAGCATTGCATTTAATGTGTAATACATATCAGCTATTAAGTAAACACAAAGTTGATTCGCACAATCCATAACATACATATCTCAAACCGATATGCCTTTAACCATCCCAGATGTCTCCCAGATTTGTGGCAACTGAGAACATCCAGACAACCAAGTTTTATTCTCCGAGATAGATGTCATCAATTTCTACTGCCTCACCAAAAAATTATGTGGGCCAGAAATAGGCCTTCCCTTATAAATTTTACAACCAGTTCCTTCGAGGCCAGGGAGAGAGCATTACCTTCATAACGTTGTTGGTCTCTGAGGTTTCTATAGTGATTCAAACAACCTGGCAGTAGCCACACCCATGGGCCAGTATAATACAATTAAAGGAATGTAGACCCACAAATATACCTATTAGCCCTGCCTAAAGCCCATGCTGTGTGTGCAGGAATGCTCTTTTTACTTCTAGTTTCCTGTAACATATGCGTGTTTCTTTTCTAAATATAATAACAGTTTTATTAGCTGCAGAGTGTTTTAGTGAAACACTTTTGAAAAAAGATTAAACCTATCATTTCTTCAGAAATAATAAAACAACTTCATGACCACGTTCCTATGGTATCCTTAGGCTTCCAATTTTGCCCACACATTTATGATTATGCATTTTGTCATGAGAAAAATTAAGCCTTGTATGATCTTTTGTTTTTCCTAGTTGGTTTCCCTGTGTTAGCCTCTCAGGTTAGTTAGTGGGTGAGTGGGATTCTAACTCTTCACCTATGCAGACTTGCAGATTTCAACACTAAATATTCCATCCCCAAAGTCAATATTTGCATGAATGCAATGTATTTTAAAAGACTAAAGCAAGTTTTTCAACCGAGTCCTTTATATGATTTTTTTTCTCAAGTCTGTGCTAGCTGGGGAACTTGAGTGTCTTCAAGGTGAGAATTTTGGTATTTAAGTCACTAAAATATGATTCAAAAATTGCTGAGCAAAACACACCTAATGCATGTATTCAAGTTAGATTTAATTTCAAAATGCTTTCAAGGACCCCTTCTGCTTATCCCCTTGGGGGTCTTTCAAAGACCAGGTGTTTGGGATTGTCTCCAGCCTGGACTAAAGCACCCCAGGCTCTGGATTAATACTGGAGAGCTGCCTTTTAGTTTACAGTGCTTATTTACATAATGCCTGTTCATTTAAACTCACTTGGAATGTGTGGCCAAGATGATCCCACTCTGGAGTAGGTCTGTAGGTCTGCAGTGCATGGCCTTGTGTTTATGTTGAATTGATTTTCAAATGACATGGGGAAAAATAAAGAATACTGTAGAGGCATTTCTTCATTCACAACCTTAAAGGCAGTTTAGGAATAAGTGTTGCGCTGTTTATAATCGACAATAGGACAGAAACAATTTCAATCAATGTATTTCATTAATCATTCCAGGGGCACAAAAGATACTATGATAGCTTTTGTAATCTAATAACAAAATGTCTTATAAATCTCAAAATCACCTCTGGTCTGAATTGTCATTTCTCACTCACAGAATATATTCATTCACTTAATCCATTGATTCAACTTTCTAGTTCAGAGGCATCTTTCTTTATGGGTCTATGAATGAAAAAAGTTTTCCCGTGTGCCTTTTGTTTTCTAAATATTCATTGATTTTAATGCAATAAGTCAAATATAATATTAGTGTTGCTAGAGTTTTCCTGCCTGGCCCACAGTCAGGACAAATCTCTCTCACCCGCCAGTCCCAAGCCGTTCAAACCCGATCAAGTAAACAGAGACACTTATATTGGTTTCAAACTGTATGGCCGTGGCAGGCTTCTTGTTAACTGTTCTTACAGCTTAAATTAATCCATTTCTATTAATCTATACCTTGCCACGTGGCTTGTGGCTTACCGGTACTTTACATCTTCCTTTTCCTGATGGCGGCTGGCAGTGTCTCCCACTCAGCCTTCCACTCCCAGCTCTATTCTCCTCCTTGTCTCGCCTATACTTCCTGCCTGGCCACGGACCAATCAGTGATTTATTTACTGACCAATCAGCAACACATTTGACATACAGACCATCCCACAGCACCTCCCCTTTTCTTTTCTTAAAAAGGAAAGTTTTAACCTTTACACATCTCCAAAGTCAGCTTGGAGTATTTGGGAATTTGGGCGTAGCTTCTCTTACTACTTCCTGCTGGAGGGGGGCGCTGTATCTTCTGGGGAAACAAAGAAAATTTTAGGATCATGGAGTAGTCCGTGAGGCTGTATCATCTGAGCCAGTTGCCTTGAGACGGTTCTGGATGTTGGATCATCTGGGCCATGGTGTCAGCGGAGACCTTTCAGGTGGTCTTGGCTGGTCAAACCTGATGTGTCTTAATCTGGAACAAATCCATAGCCTCTGGCTTTCTGTGGAAACAAAAGCAGAGCCTCCTTTCCAAAGCAACATATCCTTACATCCAAATTTTGAAGTCAAGGTACCTTTAAAATATACATTTTGGTATAACTCAATAGCTTTTGTAATCAAATGTTTTTCTTTAGTTACGAATATCAAAGAGAACATAATCCAGATTCTCTGTGTGGTAGCCATCTTTACGTGGCTTATTTTTTTATATTAGCTTGAGCCTATTGCTTTGAACTGCAGCCTTTTAAGCCTGAAACGGCGTTGGTGCTGTGGCTGCTGGCTCCGCCCACCTCAGCTTCCCAACATGGCGGCGGTATGTTTACCGTCAGCTCTGGGAGCCATCGTGGGTCTATGGTTTTATCCAAGCAGTATGTAGCCCAGAAACCTCTTTTTTTTTTTTTTTTGTTTTGTACTAACAAAGACTAAATCCATCAAGCAGCTTAATGTGCCACTTGCAGAGGCCTCATTCCCGCCATACCGCAGGTCGAGCGCACACGTTAGGAACCCGCCAGTAGCTCAAACCGGCAGCGGCCGCTCATTTGAGAGAAACAATTAGGAACTGTTTTTAGCTCCGTTTTAGAATCTTTTTTCTCAGGTTTTAGGTGGAAACTCTTGCCACCACGTTGGACGCCATTTGTTGCTAGAGTTTTCCTGCCTGGCCCACAGTCAGGACAAATCTCTCTCACCCGCCAGTCCCAAGCCGTTCAAACCCGATCAAGTAAACAGAGACACTTATATTGGTTTCAAACTGTATGGCCGTGGCAGGCTTCTTGTTAACTGTTCTTACAGCTTAAATTAATCCATTTCTATTAATCTATACCTTGCCACGTGGCTTGTGGCTTACCGGTACTTTACATCTTCCTTTTCCTGATGGCGGCTGGCAGTGTCTCCCACTCAGCCTTCCACTCCCAGCTCTATTCTCCTCCTTGTCTCGCCTATACTTCCTGCCTGGCCACGGACCAATCAGTGATTTATTTACTGACCAATCAGCAACACATTTGACATACAGACCATCCCACAGCATATTAGAGATAAGATACTGCCTCAACTTTCTCATGAATTTTGAATGTATTTGTGTCTTAGTCAAGAAATCTCAATCTTGGTCATTTCATCAGATTCTGCTTTTAATTTTACTCCTATGCTCTTTGCTCATGAGGTTAGATAG